>NC_091466.1:62619025-63219025 GCF_027789765.1 Dendropsophus ebraccatus
AGGACATGGCACCATTATAAAGATGACTACTTAGTTTACGAATCCTTAGTGGTAAGGGCCTTTTACACTGGTCAGTTATATCATCTGAATAAGCGCTTGTATGAAGAGTCAGTCCCAATAATCATCCCCTGTAAACTTACCAGGAACCCTTGATCAGCCAATAAGATTGTTGAGATAGCTGAAAGAAATCATTGTTAGTATGCTGCATATCATTGGAACATGCGACCAACAATCCAGCCATTATTTGTGCAGCCCTGCTTAATTAGCAAGCACTAGAACCAATAATCTAGACCTAATCAATTTACTACATTGCTCTAGAAAGTGTCAGTCTGGTTCCTGTCTGGGCATTACCACTCATCTTCTGTGTCTTCATTCTATTATATATTGCTGTACGGCACCTATACATATGTATATAAAATGCTGATAAAGAGCATGGACCGGAAGGGAATCTTTCCTCATAATTATATATAAACAATGTAAATAAACAATAAAATAATAATATAAAATCACATACACATAACCTACATCTAAAAACCAGGCTTCTACACGGGGGCTTATTAGAAGGCAAAGAAATGCCTTTAATTCCATTGTTGTCAACTAGCTTGGCACAGAACTGGTTAACAGTGTCGCTATTGCTGTAAAGACTTGCAACTAAGGCCTCAACCAGAGGTGTCAAAAGAAAAAAAAAAAAACATAAAGCAGATAAAATCCCCTCCGGCTGACAGCACTTCCCCTCTCTATAGGATTTCAAGCCCCCTGTTGCTGCCCTCTTTTTCTCTTCAAATACCTGTCACGGGCAGAGAGACAGAATGGCACTCAAACCTCATCTATACCCGAGCTGTGTGAATGCAATAGACCTCTAAAGTGGTATGCACACAGTTTCCTCCCGAAACACACAGGTAGACAAAGCTGCCTTTTCCTTCTGGAGTCTCGGGTATAATAAGCATCATTGCTTTTATATGATTTCTTTTTTTTCTTTTATTGTCTACAAAATAGACGGCCTGAAGATGGGGGGAATTAAACAGTTTAGGGTTAGCATGAAGCTGGAATAAATATAGTTAAAAATCTACATTTCCTATTGAATTCCAATGTCAAAAATTTAGCAATTTCTCGTAACAAGACAAAATATATAAAGAGGTTAATGATATAATAAAACGATAAAAAAAAAAAAATTATGCAACAAAAACGAGAAGGAATCCAGAAGATGGAGATTTCTATTCCTCTAAACCAGGCCCAAATGCCAATGAAAGTGGAATCCATATGCCGAGGCCCTTCGGAAATAATTATTTTTACTATTGAATTCTATTGTCAAATATTTAACAATTTCTCGTAACAAGACAAAATAAATAAAGAGATTAATCATATAACAAAACGATAAAAAAAAAAAAAAAATAATGCAACGAAACCGAGTAGGAATCCAGAAGATGGATTGGATGGATTTTTATTCATCTGAATCAGGTGGAATCCAGATTCCGACGTGCTTCGGAAATATATATTTTTTGCTATGGAAACATTCTTTCCCAAGTCCAAGTGGAACCGGAGCGTCAGAGGGCTTCTCCTTAAAATGGCGTCTGATCCCGTAATACGATCTCGTCTATTTATTGTGTTTATATAATTACGCAGAGCCAACAGGAACCAAACAGATGGGGTTTCCTATCACCCCATTCACCACAGACTCAGCATTTATCCAGCTATATGGAAGCTTGGCAGTCTATTAAGAGTAACACAATCTCTCCATTTTCCACAGACAATTATCCTTAGGCTTTGTATACACTGAGCCGCGATCGGGTTACTCATCAAAGCATTTTATGACTAAATAATAACTTTAGGGCGTGACCTCTGACCTTCCAAAGGAACCTGACAGTCATTTTGGCTTCACGTCCTGAAGAGCGTCACTGTCCAAAACCAGCGAACCCGATACTGCTGACATTTTTGTTGTGCCCCTTTCGTATACTGTGGCCAAATATTTGGGTGGTTGCATATTAGAGCTATTGTGTTTTGTGCAACTCATCAGTGACTCTGGAGTCACGTCGTGGAATGTCTCAGAGATTGCTGAAGGGTGTGCTGGCGGTGACAAGAAGATCACATAAAACTTGTTTCCTTCAGTAAAAACCCTATGGACAAAAATGTCCACCGGTAAGTGATCTACCTGGGGATAAGTATTGTGACCACTGAGCTGCCTAGCCAAAAGAATATTCCAATCCCAGGAAAATGTGTCTGTAACAATGCTCATACACGTACACTAAAGTTGGCTTTTGTTGGGTTTGGCCAAGGTATCGGTGAAGAGAAGGGTTGGGCCAACTAATGTGGAATGGATAAGCTGCCCCCAGTGCTGTCTGGCTGCAGCTTACCACTCCCTACCCTTATAGAACAGATGAATGATCACCATGCCGAATGTTCGTGTGTATGGGGAGTACATGATCGAACAGGGCCGAGGTTCGTACGAACCCGAACCATCGGCATTTGACTCCCGCTGCCTTCCCGTTCCGTGGGGAAGGTGGAGGCAGCCCGAGTACCGCCTGGAAAACAGGGATACAGCCTAGGTAATAGGCTGTATCCCTCTTTTCCAGGCAGTACTCGGGCTGTCTCCACCTTCCCAATGGAACAGGAAGGCATCGGGAGTCAAATGCCGATGGTTCGGGTTCGTACAAACCTGAACATCGGCCCTGTTCGATCATCTCTAAGGGATAGTTCGGGAGAGATAGCTGTCTTGAAATTTATGGCCAGTAATCAGGGCCGTTTCTGCCATGAGGCGAAGTGAGCATTTGGCCTCAGGCGGCAGATTCTGGCTCCCTAAGGGGGCGGCAACTCAGCCTGTCATTTTAGTGAAGTCAGTCTGACAGGGCTGACCAACTCACTAAATGTTATGTTCTGTGCCCCTGGTGTGTGCAGCGGGCGGCAGCCGCCCTATCTGCAGTATGTACCTTCCTATCAGACCTCTCCTGCGCTTAGAATGATCACGTTCAGGACCTGTGTGTGTTCTGTGGAGCTTCATCATCACACACAGGTCCTGCACCTGATCTGTGTTTGGAAGCTGCAGTGCTGTTAGCTGGGCTGTTGGTCCGGCTGCTGACCAGTCAGGACCTTCCTAACAGTGCAGACTGCTGGTGTCCCCCTCCCCCCTACTCGACCACCACGCTGCTGCTTCTGCTGCTGGCCGCCCTCCTCCTGTCAGCTGGTGTCTGCTCCTGAGGCTGAGATCCGGTTAGTGCTAATGACAGGGTCAGGTAGTGATGGGGTTAGGGAGCAGGTCACAGTGACTGGTTGATGTAACAGCAGATTCCCTCCTCTGATGTTCTGGACACAGGTTACCCCCTGCAGCCCCATAAGCCATGTGTCCTTATTCCTGGGGAGGTCAGACTGGGGTCAGTTACCAGGGACTGGAGCCATGACTTCTTATGGGACACTGTCTGTCACATTGTTGCCATGTTTCCAGCACTTGACCAGAGGGCACAGTATGTGACACTATTATGTTTAGGGGATGTGGTAGGGGGCACAGCATGTGGCACTGTTCAGGGGATGAGTTGTGTGTGGCACTATTATAATAAGGGGTACGGTATGTGGCAGCATTGCATTTAGAAGGTCCAGCATGTGGCACTCTTCAGGGGGGACTATGTGTGGCAGCATTATGCTCTGGAGGCGCAGCATTTGACAGTATTATATTCAGTTGGCACAGTGTGTGGCAGCGACTACATCATTACAGGCATACAAATTTTACAAAGCTCAAACAATTGTGTGGCCTATTAAAGGAGTTAAACATGGCCACTTTTTTTTTCCAGAAGCAGCACCTTTTCTGTCCTCAGTTTTAGGATACGTTCACACTGCAGAATCCGCATGGAGATTTCAAGCAGATTGCACCAGGCAGCCTCCGCTTGAAGTCCCACCCATTTCATAGGCTCAATGATATCAGATTGATAGTGCTATTTTTTTTAAAGTGACTGTACCACCAGGCCCAGGCTGAAGCTCTGGAGGCGGCCGACCCACTCTTAATGGGAAGAAACCCCAGCCCCTCCATGATGTGACTCCATTAGAATCAATGGAACCCTATCATAGAGGGGCTAGGGTTTCCTCCCACTAAGGGTGGGTCGGCCGCCTCCAGTGCTTCAGTCTGGGCCTGGTGGTACAGTCACTTTAAGAAAGTAGCTGTGCTTTTCTAATTCTGGATAACCCCTTTAACTTCATGATGGTTGTCTGATGGATTTCTGTTTACATGGAAAAATGGAAGCGACTACCGATTAATGCCTGCACAAAAGCTGCTGTCAGGTGCTAAACAAGAGGGAAGGTTGGGGGCGCCATTTTAATTTTCGCCTCAGGCAGCAGAAAAGCTAGAATCGGCCCTGCCAGTAATAACTATACTAAAATTTAAATGTATGATCACGATAACTTACTTATGATTGCAGGTTGGTTTACATGTGAACAACCAGAAAATAATACTAGGTCCTATTTGTATCATTTTCGGGGGCAAGTCTCCAGTATACTTTGGCAAAAAGGCTGGTACTGTTGATGAGCCCTATAATGGACCATACATAGGCACGGATGGACTAAACACTGGAGATTACACAATGATCTTTAGCTGATCCGCGGGGAATTACTCTGTTAATAATCCAATAAGAGGCAGGTCCATGATTCATGTGAAATTAGAGATGGGCGCAACTCAAGCATGTTCAGGTCTGTCCAAACTTGAGTGTGGTTGGACAGACCACGAGTAAGGTTGATGCCGCCCTATGACTCCCTAGGGTGAATCTAACTTTTGGCGCACACTCGGGTTCGGACGGACTTGAGCATGCTGGAGTTGCGCTCATCTCTATATGAATCTCCACCAGCAAGTTGTAGTAAATCTGGAAGGCCCTTTTACACAGCCCAATGGTGCACAGCAAAGGAGTGCCGATCAGTGCTTGTTTGCAATACCATCAATCATATAGCCTGGCCACACCAATATTTGCTGGATCGTTCGTTAAGGCATTTAAAGGGAATCTGTCAGCAGTAATTCACATTCCAAGCAGACACTGTTAGGGTATATGCACACTACAGAACATGTGCTGATCATCCACTGCGGATTCCGCAGCTCGCTCGGGACCATACACATCTCCACCTGAACAGGTTCATTCTTCTGGCGGATGGCGGAATCTGCCTGTGAATAGAATGGAGTCTTTGGCGCAGGCGGAGATGCATGTGGGCACGAGCAGGGGCGAGTTGCGGAATCCGCAGCGGGTGATCTGCCCAGGTTCCATAGTGTACACATACCCTTAAATAACTGTTAGGACAAGGAGACACATGTTATCTTACACATATCTGTCTGTGCTTCCATAAGGGCCCTATTCCACAGGACGATTATCGTTCAGATTATCGTTAAATCGTTCGAATCTAAATGATAATTGTTCGGTTGAAATGCAGTTAACGATTAACGATGGAACGAGAAATCGTTGATCGCTTTATAAGACCTGGACCTATTTTTATTGTTGCTCGTTCGCAAAACGTTCCCAAATCGTTCGCGTTGAATAAGACATCGTTCGGTCGTTTGCAATAGATAAGAACGCAATAGCGAAGAAATAGCGAAGAAAAAACGATCGCAATTACGATCATAAGTAACGATTATCGTTTCATGGAAATGAGTGAATGTTTTCAGGTCTTTCGCAATAGCGGTCGTTTGAGATCGTTAATCGTTAACGATTATGCGAACGAGAATCGTCCGGTGGAATAGGGCCCTAATGTGGGAAATGCTTTTATTCTCTGGTACGGCTTTTCCAAGGTCCTGAATAGATGTGAGCTGGAACCTTCCTCTCTCCCCCCTCCCTGCTTGATTGACACCTGGAAGCTGAGTCTCCAGCAGGATCAGATATGGGAGAGGGTAGTCAGAAGTTGTTACAGCTCGCTGCACTTCCGGAACTTGGGAATGCCTCTTTGACTTTTTACCATATAATAAAAGAATTTTTCTATGTTCTGAAATCACAGACAGATTTATGAGAGGTACCATGTGTCTCATGACCTAACAGTTTGGATTGTGATCTGCAGCTGACAGATTCCCTTTAAAGCGACTCTTGTACCCACAATCTGACATTCCCCCCCAACCTTCAGGTAGCTGCTTTTAATCCAAGATCTGTCCTGGGGCAGTTATTGTCCTAAAAAACAACTTTTAAACTGGCAGCCCGATTCCAAATGGGCGTGACCTAGAGTGTGTATGCATTAGGCTGGCACAACCTCTCTGTCCCTCCTCCCCACCCTCTTCATCATTAGGAATGGTCCAGGCAGATTGTCTCCTATTCCCCACCTGTGTCAGCCCGGCACATGGGCTGGATCGTTTAGGCACCTGTGCAATGTTCATACAGGAGAAAATGTTCCAGTGGCATTCCTAATGATGAAGAGGGTGGGGAGGAGGAACGGAGGGGTGGTGCAAAGTTAGGGCACAGATATTCTAAGCCACGCCCGTTGGGCACGGGGCTGCAAGTTTAAAAGTTGTTTTTTAGGACATTAACTGCATCACCTCCCGAACAGACCCCCAGGACAGATCTTGGATTAAAAGCAGCTATCTGAAGGTACAAGTGGTTTGAGGGGGTCAGATTGTGGGTACAGAGTCGCTTTAAATACATTGTTATCAGTCACACATCCCCCGTTTATACAGGAGATTTGCAGCCGATAACAAATGAGCCACACAAAATAACCTTAAAGGGGTTTCCACAAGATAGGGAAAAAGTAGGAGATCGTGGGGGTCCGACCTCTGTACCCCCTAGAGATCTCGGTATTGGGCCCCGGCTTCCGTGATTTGCAGCTCTTTTCATTCCTATGAAGCCGACGGAAAGAGCCGAGTACATCGCTCTTCCGGTGTACTTGGCTCTTTCCATCACTCCATATGAATGAATAGTGCTATACCCGCGGCCCTATTCATTACACAGAAGCCAGGGGCCGATACGGAGATCATCGCAGAGTATAGAGCCCCGCGATCTCCCACTTTTCCCCTATTGGCGGAAGTTCAAAGACTGCTCTTAAAAAAAAAAACTAACTCAAATTTGCAACTTTTTGAAAACAAAACACAGACAAAAACATTTCATAAATCCCCCCTCCCTCCTCCTATAGTATTTAAGCGACTATGTTCAGTCTATTTCCCAAACAAACATTTTAGTGGTTCCTATATGTTTTAGTTTTTTGTTTTGCTTTTTTCAAATATAATAACATGATCCATCAAAGTCTATGGAAATTGGCTGTCACAGTACACACAGTACAGAAAAATGGCCATGATTGAGTTAAAAAAAAATAAAAATAAATAAATAAAACATTTCTAACAGACCAGTTACAAAAATCAATCACCAGATGAAAAGTAACAAACTAAAATAAAAAACAAGGCAAAACTATAGCCGACCGTAAAAGTAGTTGAAAAAGGGAGTGACTTCTTAAGATGTAACCAAATATTGTAAACATAATAAATATGACTATCTCTTTTACAGTTTGTATTACTCAGATTTATTCTTAGGTTTGGCAAATATACAATTACTATAAATACATATCAATAACAAATACATCTGAGTGGGTAATGTGTCTCCTTAGGGAGACCGCCAAGCTGGCATAGTAAGTTTTATAGGCTATGTAATATGTCCTGGGAAACAAATATGTAAAGTAAATATGTAAAAGCACATATGCAAAGTTAAGGGATTGGGCATTAAGTTACCCGAAAGCTACCACCAATAGGTGGCACTATAGAGCAAACTTGGTTTCTTCTAAAGGAGAGCTCATTTGCATATTAAGTATCTGACAACAAAACAGAAAGTGCAACAGCAACCTACAGGTGCAAGTGCTTACCGTACATACTCCCCTCGGCGTACACACAATAAAAACCTGCACATGCAGTGTGCAACTTACAGTGTGAACAGAGGCATAGGGATGCTGCCATTTTTTTTTTCTGTCATATTAAGTATCTAAATTAAGATGGGGGTCTTATTTTCTTTGGAGAAGGCTCTAGCCTGACTTATATAAGATATTGTTATTCCTTCTATATAACAATAGATATGGTTTGTAGGCTTCATGTTGGTGGCAGGCTTTAGCCCGGAGCTGGTGGATGCATGTAGTATGCCGAAATTCCCATCTCGATTTTTCCAAGTTCTTCCATGGAAGTGGAGTTGACCCAATTTCCTCTTGCGTCTCATTCATCTGTTTCCTTTCCATTGTTTTTACTATTGTTTAAACTAAGTCCCCTTGAAGTGTCAACAGAGGTCAAGCCCCTTCTCTAAACCTCCCGTCTGGATGGCTTTTGTAAGCTGACTTGGAAGACTGGCTGCTTCCCTGCACCTGCGACAATTACCCTGCACTACTAAGACTTGTAGGAGTCAGGTCAAAGGTTGGTCACAGTCAAGAGGGACTATCTACAGACGGCTAAATCTGTTATCATTTACCTCTAATGCCATAGCTGTCTGTCATTCACCCATCAGCCTTTATTACACCTATCTGACCACTTCCACATTTCATTGGGACGTTTGGCTAAACAATGAAGGAAGACATCTCTATAGACGGCATTCCAGCAGACTTTCTTTTTTTTTTTTTTTTTCAGAGGATCAGACTTTGTGCCATTGCCGGATGGCGAAGTAACTATAGCAGTGATTTTCAACCAGTGTGCCGCAGCACAGTAGTGTGCCGCGACACATGGTCGGGTGTGCCGCGGGGAAAGTTCCCCAAACTATGGTGCCTCTGTGTTTTGTTCCCCGGTAATGCGCAGCGATCAGTGGCGGATTATAATGTGGGCGGTTGCGTGGTGCGCTGTGGCGGGCAGTGATGCACGCATCCAATCAACGTGTGAGCTACGGCCAGCCGCAGCACACCACGCTTCCGGTCTCCGCTGATTGGAGGAGCACGTCCGGGCCCTACGGGCGGCCAGTAGGTAAGGTGGACAGCAGCGGCGACCATCTCGGAGGAGGTGAGGAGGAAGGGGGGGAGAGAAACCTGGGGATGGGTGGAGAGAAACAGCGGAGAGAAGCAGGGGGGAGAGAAGTTTGGTGGAGAGAAGCAGGGGGGAGAGAAGTATGGTGGAGAGAAGCACAGGCGAGAAGCATGGGGGAGAGAAGCACAGGAGAGAAGCATGGGGGAGAGAAGCACAGGAGAGAAGCAGGGGGGAGAAGTATGGTGGAAAGAAGCACAGGAGAGAAGCATGGGGGAGAGAAGACACAGAAGAGAAGCATGGGGGAGAGAAGCACAGGAGAGAAGCAGAGGGAAAAGTATGGTGGAGAGAAGCACAGGAGAGAAGCAGGGGGGAGAAGTATGGTGGAGAGAAGCACAGGAGAGAAGCATGGGGGGAGAAGTATGGTGGAGAGAAGCACAGGAGAGAAACAGGGGGGAGAAGTATGGTGGAGAGAAGCACAGGAGAGAATCAGGGGGGAGAAGTATAGTGGAGAGAGGCACAGGAGAGAAGCATGGGGGAGAGAAGCACAGGAGAGAAGCAGGGGGGAGAAGTATGGTGGAGAGAAGCACAGGAGAGAAGCATGGGGGAGAGAAGTATGGTGGAGAGAAGCACAGGAGAGAAGTAGGGGGGAGAAGTATGGTGGAGAGAAGCAGTGGGGAGAAGTATGGTGGAGAGAAGCACAGGAGAGAAGCATGGGGGAGAGAAGTATGGTGGAGAGAAGCACAGGAGAGAAGTAGGGGGGAGAAGTATGGTGGAGAGAAGCACAGGAGAGAAGCACAGGGGGGGAGAAGAAAACACACTGAGTGTGTATAAATACATTTAGAATCTATATTATTAATTATATGTATAATATGCACTGTTTTAGTGTCATTTTGTGCCATTTTGGTTGGTGGTGTGCCCTGGGATTTTTTAAGTATAAAAAGTGTGCCGCATACACCCTGTAGTTTTTCAGCCGTACCAGGTGCTGGTGGCAGGTTCTGCCCAAGTATAAGGTGTATGGGGCTCTTTCAACCATCCACACAAAGAGGGTGTTGGGGATGATGGAAAATTACTGTCTGACCCTTTTGTTCTTGGAGAGATAAGACCTTGCTAGGGCGGTCTGGCTGCGGCTTACCCCTCCCCACAGAGAACACAGGAATGCTCAGCAGTGCTGAACATGTGTATGGGGAGGATCGGAGAGATAGCTAATGGCCATACAATTGTTTGACCGCCAGTTATTGAAGGTGTAGGGCCCCTTTTAAGATGGCTATAAAGTCAACTGAACCCAAGGGGGCACATTTAGCAATGTGCCATGGCACAGATTTTTGCTTTTTTCCTTGAAATTCACTAGGCGTAAGCCCCATTCACCTGATGGATGGGCAGAGGGGGCACAGAGGAGGCATGGCCTCCTCCCAGGCCTAATTCTTCATAATTTACAAAATCATGGCAAAAAATCTACAACTGCTCCAAATTTCTGCACCCACTATGCGACAAGCACAGGTCCCGGCAGATCTACCAAGAGGAGTACACGACTTAGTACTTCCAGAATTGTGAATGGGGGCGGGCCTTTTTTAAGACCAGTGTACTAAATCAATGCCCCCATTAATTTCCGCAAGATCAGCCAAACAACTAATGTGTCTGGTGACCACTTAACTCTCCATCACTGACAAATTTAGAGGATGTTGGATTTCAACCTATCCAATGTTTTTGGCGTTGCGGAGATAAACCACTGCGAGTCTCCTTTTGGCTCTCAATAGCTGACGATATATGGGAGGTGTATACCCACCTCAGCTTGTTATGTCCAATCCATAGGAGACTTCTGTCAGAAGACTCTTGTCTATAGGATCCGGGTAAATAGCTAAACTTGGGTCCCGTTCTCAGGACTGGAGAGAACCCCACCAATCAGCTTGTTATGCCCTATCCTATGGATAACATATAGGGATAACCCTTTAAGAAAGGTATTTACTTCTTGTATCCACTAGTCTTGATAAATCTCCTCGATGAAGTCTTAGAAGACACGTTACATGATCAGATCCAAGAGATGTTCCGATGGGGAACGTGCAACAAAAAACCTATTGACCCCTGGACAGAATTTCTGCTAAGTATGTTTGTGATTCATAATCTCCCCAAATTGGCCGTGCTTACGCCATAAATCTTCCCCAATTGTTTCATTTACATCCAAATAATGTCATACAATTATTCCAACATGTCTTATTAATTTGTATTTTACAAAAGCTTACATTATGGGAAAATTAGCAATTTGGGTGGACAAAAGTGGCTTTCCTTGGAAACCCAGACATCATTGGCAATTACCAGTGACAAAAAAGTCTGACAACTTTTTTTTTTTTTTCTCAGTCGAAGCTAATTAGGTTGGTATGCAGATAAGTTAGTAAAGCAACATAATTTGTCTTTGAGAGTCCCATTTAGTTATTTGTGTGCGCTCCTTTGTCAATTGAAACCCTCGTGATTAGTGGTCAAGGGCTATGATGGCTGTGCGAGTCGGTGTGATTCGTCTACTTAGTGAGTCCATTGTTTTTACTTATACTAAGCAACGCATAAATATGTAAGCAATACAATGAGCACTACAGCTTGTTTTTCTTTAACTAGGACAAGCAGACACGTATAGTGCACTTCTAAAATAGGTAATAAGGCTATTTTAACCTGCGAAAATTCTAAAAAAAAAATAAATTAAAATTTAATTAAATTTATATAAATTTTGTTTTATATTATTGAATAGCTCCAAGGTGGTTAGCACTGTTGTCTTGCGGTATTAGTATCCCAGATTCAAAGGGATAATCTCCCTTCTTCAGGAGAGTGCCGAAAAGACGCATGGAGACTTATAGGCCATTCCTTCACAACTGGGAGGGAAGACAGGCAAAGTAACTCTCTAGTACCCCCTATTGGGGTCCATGCACACTGAGCAAAAGAGGCGGAATGTACAAGCGGAGTATGCATGGTTAATTCCGCTTGAAATTCGGCCTGTCCTAATGCTTCTATGGGATTTCTCTTGTGCCTCTGCTCTCCGCTCAAAGATTAATTTTTGGAGCGGAGAGCGGAGGTACCCGAGAAATCTCATTGAAGCATTAGGGCAGGCAGAATTTCAAGCAGAATCCGCTTGTACATTATGCCTCTTTGCTCAGTGTGCACGGCCCTTAGAGTTACCTTCCTTCCTTTGAACAAGAGGCCTTAGAACATGACTGGAGATTTGGCAAAGCAAACCAGATCTCCCAGATTCACATTCAACCAACGGCAACATCTACAGTTTGTATATTCTGTTTTTGTGGAGGCTTTTCTGGCTTTCCTCCCACCCTCTGAAAAATATACTAAAAAAGTATTTGCCTATATATGGATTTGCTGCTTATTACTAATTACTGCCTTCCAGTCTCTGTATGTAAATATTATAGGTATAGATACTACTGCTTGCCTGTCTCTCTCCCTGTAATGATGTAGATACAGATAGTACTGCCTTCCAGTCTCTGTATGTAAATATTATAGGTATAGATACTACTGCTTGCCTGTCTTTCTCTGTAATGATGTAAGCACAGATAGTACTGCCTTTAGTCTCTTTCCCTGTAATGATGTAAGCACATATATTACTGCTTCCCTGTCTCTCTCTGTAATGATGTAGATACAGATAGTACTGCCTTCCAGTCTCTGTATGTAAATATTATAGGTATAGATACTACTGCTTGCCTGTCTCTCTCCCTGTAATGATGTAGATACAGATAGTACTGCCTTCCAGTCTCTGTATGTAAATATTATAGGTATAGATACTACTGCTTGCCTGTCTCTCTCCCTGTAATGATGTAGATACAGATAGTACTGCCTTCCAGTCTCTGTATGTAAATATTATAGGTATAGATACTACTGCTTGCCTGTCTCTCTCCCTGCAATGATGTAGATACAGATAGTACTGCCTTCCAGTCTCTGTATGTAAATATTATAGGTATATATACTACTGCTTGCTTGCCTGTCTCTCTCCCTGTAATGATGTAGATACAGATAGTACTGCCTTCCAGTCTCCTTATGTAAATATTATAGGTATAGATACTACTGCTTGCTTGTCTTTCTCTGTAATGATGTAAGCACAGATAGTACTGCCTTTAGTCTCTTTCCCTGTAATGATGTAAGCACATATATTACTGCTTGCCTGTCTCTCTCTGTAATTATGTAGGCACAGATAGTACTGCCTTACAGTCTCTGTATGTAAATATTATAGGTATAGATACTACTGCTTGCCTGTCTCTCTCTGTGATGATGTAGGCACAGATATTACTGTCTTTCCCTGTAAATGATATAGACATAAATATTACTCTGTACTTGTCTCACCCTGTAAATGATGAAGGCACAGACATAACTGCTTACTCTCTCTCTCACTGTAATGATGAAGGAACCTTTCTTTAATCCCTTCACTGGGTTGATTTCTGTTATCTCTCTTAAAGAAGTAGGGGTGGTGCTTTTTTTTTTTTTTTTTTGCTTTTTTTTAATCTAGCACCACATGAGCTTATATAAAGTGGTGCTATTACCTTTCTTGCCGGCATCCACCTTTTTTCGCCCTCCCCTGACGCGAATGATGGAAGAACCCATCACGCTGAGAAGACTGGAAGTACAAGAGTTTTGAAAGCCGGAACGGGCACAGACCAGATGGTGCAATTTATGAGATCGGACTTTCAGTAGTGCGGGACGGTAATGGTAAAACACATCAGCAACCCTTTCACTGTTTTTATTTTTTCATGTAATAAATTACCCCTTTAATAATTCCGACGTATAAGTACCTTTGAAGGCACTACCATAGTGTAAACCTTCTCTAAAGGTGCGTTCACACGTAACTATTATCATGCGAATTTGCGCGATAACGATCGAATTCGAACGATAATCGTACGTGTAAACGCAGCGAACGATCAAAGACAAACGAGAAATCGTTCATTTTGATCTTTCAACATGTTATCAAATCGTTGTTCGTCGTTCACAAAAAATCTGCAGATCGTTCCGTGTGAACAGTCGTTTGCCGATTTAACCAATGTGCGAGATTGGCTTAAGCGATCTCAAAACGATCGCCCGTACGATATATCGTACCGTCTAAACGCTGATCGTTATGAAAAAAAAATCGTTACTCCGACATCGTTAATCGTACGATCGGGCCAATTATCGTTTCGTGTAAACGCACCATTATAGTAATAAATATAGAACAATTATACAGGTTCCCATCCAGATCAATCTACAGAAAATGTATGTAACCGCGCTTTACTCTTCGTCTTCACAGTATACAGGCTTGTTGCACAATGTGCATTATACTCCCAATGGTTTAGCGAGGTGCCAGATTTTTACGATTGTGATACACGTTACCGAATTTCCCTCCGCACATTTCTCCAAGCCCTCGAAATCTCCCAAAATCCGACTAATTACAGAGTGAATTAATCAATGCGCTCCTCTCAGTAGCTCGCTCTGCCAAGATAAAATTAAATATCACAGAGAGACACACCAATAGAACAGTGCCACTTTGCAGCCAACTTATTGCGGGAAATTGTAAACTTTCTGCTTCATGTCATCACACAACAGTTTCTGAGCCCAGCAACTCTCAGCACCTCCATTACAATTGATTTTCAAAAATCTATTCTAATCTCTTTTTTTTTTTTTTTTTTTTTTTTTTTTTTGGTCGGGAAATAAATGTACAGAACTTTTATGTTTAATTGCTTCAGAAGAATAATTTATAAAACTTATTAAAGAAGTTATAAAATTATATATATATATATATATATATATTATTACTTATGAAACCAAATTGTCTTCCTTCTCCATCAGGTGGTAGAACTGAATGCGCTAGTGGTTAATGACACTACACCGTTTTTTTTAAGTGAAAAATGGCCTCAATTTGATTAAAATAAAAGTCGTAAATAACAATCATGATAATATTTTATGGCCATTATTGGCCCCCCCAAAAAATTGCATTTTTTTTATTTTCAGTTTTTCAGTCTTAGTACTGCTAAATAGCCAAATAGCAGTGCCCTAAGGGTTCTGGTTATATAAAGTGGGCCAGTAGAGATGCATAAAGCATCTTAGTTTTGCATTGTACTAAGCAAAACTGAATGGCATTTGAATCCCGCAGGCTGCGCGCCCTGTGAAGAGAGTGGATACAGCCCAAGGACTGCCTGGAAAACATGGATACAGCTATGGCTGTGGCCAACAATTTTTTAAAATGCAGTGCAAGGTGTTCATACATTTTGGAGAACTGTCTGCAATAGCTTTCAGGTGCAGGCTATATACATGCATGCTTGTTGGGCGTATATGTGTTGTCAGTAGAGATGATGGCAACTTGAGCATGCTTGAGTCCGATCGTTCAGCATTGGATTACCAGCGGCTAAAAACATGGATAAAGCCTATGGCCTTCCTGGACTCTCTAAGGCTGCATCCAACTTCGTCAGTCACCAGTATTCAAATGCCGAACGATTGGACTCCATGCTCGAGTTGCGCTCATCCCTAGTTCTTACTACTTAGAGCAGAAGGCCCCCATTATACATATGAGATGATCATTTGATCCCACTGAAATTGCCCATTTTGGTCGACATTTAGTTAATGTGTATGGTATTTTGATTCTGTTGAGGCATCAGGGTGGTGCCCAGTTGATTCTTTCCATCCCACCAGCCTTGGTTGATGTTTCCCTATAACAAAACAAGGACAGCTCTATCGATGAAGGCTGGCCGGACAGGGGTAATTCATTAGGGACTGCCTCCATGGATGGGCAGCATGGCAGGTTCCCTTTAAACTTCCAAATTCTTTAAATTTAGATTTTTCACTCAGGTTTTTTCCCTCCTTATCTTCCAAAACCCATAGAATTTTTATTTTTGCATGGACAGAGTCGTATGAAAGCTTATTTTTGAGGGACAAGTTGACCACCTTATTGGCCCCCTTCATTTTACCGTTTCTATACCCGACTATCGATCAAGGCTGGTGGGGAACAGTGAAAAGCTAATCTTGATGACTCGTGGTTTGGGCAGCGGGTTTGAGCAAAATGTGCTAAGCAATGGACTCACTTGGACAGTTTTGGACTGGGGTATCTAGGGCCCACCAGAGGAAATGATCCTGGGGGTCCACCAATGGCCAACCAGTGAGAAACAACATGTCAGTCAGTGTTTGTGCAGGTTCTAAAGCTGGGAGCCCACCGGAGAATCCACCAG
This sequence comes from Dendropsophus ebraccatus, assembly GCF_027789765.1. NCBI lineage: Eukaryota > Metazoa > Chordata > Amphibia > Anura > Hylidae > Dendropsophus > Dendropsophus ebraccatus. Next base: position 62,635,061 of record NC_091466.1, read on the forward strand.
TCCTCTGGCGGGCCAGTCCGACTGCCCTTGGGCCATCCGTAGACTTATACATGGTCATGTACTAGAGATGTCCATTGACAGATTCATCACAGTTTGTTATTTTGTTTCTTTACATCCTTTACTTTCCAGCGTCTACCTGCCATAATGTGCTCTAAAATCATAAAAACAACATACGCAAACTTTCTGTGATATCACAACATATTAATATTCCTACCAACTCTATTATCGCAGGTGTCCTTGTAAATAATGTGAAATGAAGCCATACATTCAATCTCCCCCATGACAGATATTGGTATTGTTATTATTTTATTCTTATTATTCCTGATATCCTGCAGCTGCTGCTATTCCCCTACCTGCAGAGTGATACAAATCCCAAGCGGCCTTCTTTTCATCCACTTCTGAACATCTGCTGAGTAACAGACTGTGTGAAGTCTGCAGAGTGGGAGCAGTAGGACAGGGAAGTAGCGCACAGCTGGCTATGTGTGGCTATGTGTGCTGGATCTGGCACCACGTACCTGTGTCCTAGTCCTCAAAGCCTGCACACCCAAAAACAATCGCCAATCCAACTGACAGCAAGTGCCCAGATATCAATCTGTCCTTCTGTTATCTCTGGCAGCCATCTGTTTATTTTCTTAGTCTTACAGTCTTCGTACCTACATAGCTCATACCATCCAGAATTCTATAATTTCATTTTGTTAGTCATTTATAGCCATCATTGTCTCATGCACGATATTATCCTATACTAGATAAATAATGCAATAGTCAGAATTGGAACAATGCACTGCATTATATTCCTTTTTTTTTTTTTGCAACGTAGAAGTTGGCTGCCTGAGCATTGTGCAAAAAACACTTTGTATACGTACAACATGGAAGAACTGATGGACAACTATGGTTGTTTTTTCCAAGGTATATATATGGGATGTCACTGTTTATCTCCATAGACAGGCATGGGCACCATTGGCTTCAATGGCTTGAACATAGCTAGTGGGCCTATTACTTGGTCCCATAATTGTTTAGCAAGGAATGCATTGACATTGTCCTTGCATGTCCTTGCCCAAACAGTATACATTCCCCATTCATGCTCCAGTGTGGTGTCCTACCACAGGTGTTACACATATATACACCCTTCGCAAAAGTCTGTAATTTTTGTACTGTTGTGGTGATGAAAAGTAGTACTAAAGTTTGCCACTAGATGTTGCTATAGTGCATTATGTATGTATTTGGAAGTTGCACGGTTGAAGGATTGTTATTGGGTTATTGTTTTCTATGTGTCACCTGAATCTGTAGACCAGTATGAGTTTAGTTTTTTTCTTTTCTATCACCTCTCTTCTTCTGTTGCACCCTTTACCCACTCACAGTGCATCTTACACGCTAGGGAGGAAGTAAGTCACATGGGTGGAGGAGGAGCATAGAGTCTTTCGTTCTGGACATTGTGGTGGAAGGACACAAGTCAGATAGTTCTCCACAGTGGTCCTATCTGGGCCCTGGCCCTCTGCCAGGTCCCTGTACCTCAGGTCAGTCTTAGTCAGAACCCTGCATTGGAAGGACACAAGACAATGTACCTCTTATGACTTTACTACTAATGATGTTACCAAGCACTATGCATTGTTAAAGCCTCTTAGGAGAGGACTAGCCAGGGACACCCTCAACCCACGCCGTGGACAAGGAGAAGTAACAGAGCAGGACAGTATCCACAAAAGAGCCAAAGAGCTAGGAACTGATCCGGACAGAGCAAAGCTGCAGTAAGCCTAGGAACCCTGTCTCGCAGCGCTGGTGGCAGCAGGGAACCCTCAGCATTCCGTTCATCCCAGGTAACAAGGTCTGGGACCTGTGTAACCCATTAAGATGGTTCAGCCGAGTCTAGTGGACATAAGGTGGTGTGAAGACTAAAACTTAAGGTCAATACACGGGCACAGGTGTTCTTATTCTTCTTTTTCTAAAGTATTCTACCTTATCCGCTAACATCCCGGCAGAGCACAGTTAGCCTGAATCCTGCTCCACACTGATGAGGGGCAACAACCCGAAACAGCTGTCTGTGGATGGATACTTTGGGTTTTTCCCTTGTCATTACATTGACTTATAGGGACACTTAATATGGTGGCTTTGGTGGTCTCCCTACAGGGCCCTTCTTGGAGGAATATCTGGCTAGTTCTGTGTTTTGAGACTCTTCAATGAGGCTCCACGGGCTTTTCTTTTGCATATTCATATTTCCCAGGGAGCAATGCACCTAGGATTTCACTGCATTGAGTGCTCTAACAGGCAGCTGGCAGTGTTATCGTTTGGCGCGTTGTCCTGAGATCAGTGATCTGTTTCTCTTTAAGATTGAAGACAGACATATAACCTTACATGGATCTATATATGCCACAAGGGTCCTGTCTATGTATTACCCCTATCTTGATTTTTTTTATGTTTACATTTTTATAATTTTAATAAATCTTTTATCCTTTATGGGAACTGTTCTGGTAGGTGTCTGGTCAGGTAAAGTGGTATGTACGGGCATAGACTTTCTGACCGGTATAGTGTGTATTCTGTCTTTGTGATATTTGTGGTCGTGTTTCGTACATTTTAATAAATAAGGATTAACATTTGATACAAGTGAGACAATTGGAGAGCCGGTTTTTCTTCTTTTTATATGCAATATTTTTCTGTCGAGTGGATACCCGCACATTAAACCGTGTGCTCGACTTCTCAATGTTCCATTGTTTGGGGATCAGGTGAGCCGCCCTCTCAACCATTTGTACTTATTGTTAGGATTTGTATCTTTCCTTGTGATTGTAATGATAATTGCTCCGTGTAAAAGCACAAAATTATCAATGATAGAAATGAAAGCGTTATTCATGGTTGATTAGGACTGACTGCTCATGCATGAAAATCATTAATATTGTTTGTGAAGCTGTAAACAGGTCCATTATGTGCTCTTACCAAAAACAACAAGTAAACTCAAGGCTTTCATTGTTACTCACTGCTCCTTGTTCTTGCTATCCCTTCTGGTGAGCGAAGCTCCAACAACACCCCAAGCCGGAGCATAAGTAAAGGCTCATGAGTACAGGTAAAAGACTACTTTTTGGGCCCCCACCACACTCTTCACAGCACCAGCCATGGGCTTTCTGGAACTTTCAGCTGGGTCTCTTGAAGATTACCTATCGCTAAAAACAACTTTTGATGCATACAGTCTCCTCCAGCCTCTAGTCGAGCTCTTATGCCCTGCACCTCAGGGTTGCCAAGATGGCAAATGTCTAAAGGTGATGTTATGAGGAGCGTTCTTAAAGGGGGCCAGTGATTGACTAAGTGGGCTGTCCCCCCTGAGACGGGTTTGTCTCGGGAGCAGAGGTGGGTTCGTCTCCTGTGGACCCATAGGAGGAGCGTGGAGAGGTAAATTGTTGGCAACGGATCTAACTCTACTGTGCTGCTGCTGCCGGCGGCCATCTTTGTGCACTTTAGTCCTTCTCTGTTCTTCTGAGCTCTTGTGAGCCCAAAACCTGTTGGCAACAGATCTATCAGTGTTTACTATCAGACTCAGAATGATGAAAAACAGAGATTTATTGAAGGAACAATCCATAAAGTGAATACATATGAACTGTCAGCATTATCAGAACCTCAACATGTCTTCTTGTGTCTCATCCCCATGCTTGAAGAACAGCAGCAGGAAAGCCCGGCCCACACTTCCTGTCTCTCTCTCTCTGCACCTTTACTTTTAAAGGTGCCGTGGGGCAGCACGGTGGCTCAGGGGCAGCACGGTGGCTCAGCACTGTAGCATTGCAGCGCTGGAGTCCAGGGTTCAAATCCCACCAAGGGCAACATCTGCAAAGAGTTTGTATGTTCTCTCCGTGTTTGCGTGGGTTTCCTCCAGGTACTCTGGTTTCCTCCCACACCCAAAAACATACAGATAGGGGAAACGCTGCGGAATCTGTGTGCGCTATACAAATAAAAACATTAAAGCTTTATCAACAACATAACACTATATCTGAATACAAACAATTCTTCACAGTAATGTAGTTGTTGTAATAAACAGAATCAACAAGCAATATTCCAGTATACATATATCGTGTTTATTGTTTTTTACATACTTGTAACCATATGTGGTGACCCCCGGTGTGGAGGTGCCGCCGGTCACTTGCCACATGGTTAAGCGTGACGCCAGTCCTGTGGTGGTTGGCCGAGGTATAGTTCTGCCCGTTGGTAGTTTGTCGTGACGCCAGTGCCAGTTGGGCACACAGGTATGGTGGCACACCTGCTTTTTTTTTAGTGGGCTGGGTCCTTGCGGGGTCCTTTGGGTAATTATCATGTTGTTTCGGAGCGGAATAGTGACCCACCCAGACTATTGGCAGAAAGGGGAGATGACCCAAGAAAGGTGTGTGTGCTGTGTTGGTGCTTAACAAGAAATCACAGAGTCTCTTTAGCATAAATATAATCTTGTTTACTCTGAAGATACTTGAGGTAGGCAGCAGATAATACAGCTTAGTCTTGATACAATACTTTACACTTGATAGGCTACTTAATATTTTAGAGTCCAGATCTGCAGGAGTGATGCAGAGAGAGTAGAAGGAGTGATGCAGCTGTGTTGATTGAGTTGTGTGATGAGAGGTAGAAGGGAGGATTAGAAGAGTAGAGAGGATGTAGAGAAATGCCCCAACCCAAGAATATTCAAGAGTAGAGTTGTCCAGTGCCTCTCCCCATACAACTAATGTGGCGGCTGCTCAGATGGTGGTGAGCATATGTAGAGCCTTGCCCATTGGTGTTTTGTCGTGACGCCAGTGCCGGTTGGGCACACAGGTATGCGGGCACAACTGCTTTTAGTTTGAATGGGCTGGCTATACCTTTTTCCCCTGTGGACAGTAACCTGCCAGGTTGTTTCGGGGTCCCTTGGGCAATTATCACAGTGGTCCGGAGTGAAGTAGTGACCCACCCGGACTATTGGCACTGCCACCCACAGAAAGGGGAGATAACCCAAGGAAATTGTAATTACTGTGTAGGTGGTTGGTAAACAACCACAGAGTCCCATTAAAATAAATATAATCTTGTTTACTGTGAAGATACTTGGTACAGGAAAATACAGTATACTTTCAACTTGATAAGTTACTTTAGACTTGATAAACCAGATCTGTACTGCGAGTTGAAAGAGTGATGCAACTGTGCTGGCTGAGTTACGTGCTGAGAAATAGAAAAGAATCAGAAAAGTAGAAAGGACGATGTTGACAGAGTCCCAACCCTGTGCTCTGCCAAAACTTCAGAGGTAGAATTAGTAGAATACTTGAGAGTAGAGAGAATACTTGTGCCTGTGTTTTGACTCTTTGGTCTTTGCACCACCTATTGCCCACCAGTGTCAAGTGACCCGTCCTAGAGGGTGACACAAGCCCCAGACCCTGTTACCTGGGATGAGTGGAATGCTGAGGGTTCCCTGCTTAAACCCGCACTGTGAGATCATAGTTCATAGGCTTCTAGCAACTTTGCTCTATCCGGATTAGTTCCTTAGTTCTTTATTGATACTGTACTGCACTATGTCTCTCCTTGTTCACTGCGTGGGTTGAGATGATCCCTGACTTGTCCTATCTAGGGAAGGCTTAACACTGCATAGTGTTGAGTGAGGTTGCTTGAGAAGAAACTGTAAGGAGCATCCTACCTCTACAGAATCTAAAGGCAAAAGATCCTACACTTCCTCTACCCATGTGACTTCCTTCCTACAGTGCATGTAAGGTGTGCTGTGAGTGGGTGAGGAGTCATGTGTAAGACGTAAAGAGAGATAAGATAGGTGAAGAGAAGAAAGAACTCTCATTGGTGTGCAGATCCATGTGGTACACAAACAACCAATAGCCCTTTGGGTACTACGGCCATGCAATATCTAGGTATACATACTTGTAGTAACGACATCTTGTGGCAAAACTCTGATACTACTACATCACCACTTAATCTTAAAAGTACAGGCTTTTGCGAAGGGTGTAACCAATAACAACACCCGTGGTTGGACACCACACAGTGGGAGCAGGAGACAATGTGGATTGGCACAGAGGACAATTTCCTTCACTTCCTGGATGTCAATCAGCTCCCAGTGTGTCAGAACCGCACAGATATGGTAATACATTATATAGACACATCTATATAACTTTTAATAGAAAACAAGTTTTCCTTATCTGAAGTTCCCTTTGAAGTGCAGCTCTCCTTCTTGTTCAAGGAAACTGGCACCTGGAGATAACTTCAGGTCCTAGCAGCCTATTTAAAGGGGTCTTCAGCAGCGCTAACTCACCTGCTAATTGAAATACATCCTTCCTTGGCTTTAAAATCCATTTTGCCTTCTGAATTTCATCCTGACCTTGATCTTGGCCTTGTTCTTGACTATGCCCCTGTTTTGTCCATTGAATTATCTGCCTTGTATCCAACTTCTGACTGCATTTCTGTTTCATTCACCGGTCTGCACATTTCTGATTTGTCTCTCAGGGACGTTCCTTTGCTTCATTGGTGACCATGTCCTTACCCTAATATTGGTACAACTGCCAATTTCATAATACCGGTAAGTATTATTTCTCATATAATCTAAATTTTCATCATGTCTCCAAGCCGGTACAAAGAGATGCACATATAGGCCAGAAGCCATGACAGTGACTTCTCTACCGTTATCTCACACAGGTCTCTGGCCTCAAACATTACCCCATCAGCCCTGCTCATGACCTTGAGTTCATACAGGGGTCTGAAAAGCAGAAGCAATGTGTTAGCAATTTATAAGGCCAGCTGAGCAGGTGGGTGATGTCCGATGAGATGCTGACCTATTAGCACACACTTGCTGTCATCAGGCAGCCATTTGTAACATGGCATCTGTCATGATAGTCTTTGCAAACAGATCCATCCTCACATCCTTAAATCAGAAAATAATTAGAGTGAGGCTTAAGTAGACAAACACTTTAAAAGATCCCCGAAGGAGATGATTTTTTTTTTTTTTTTTAAGAATAATTTACCCTTAAATTCTGGATCTACAGATTTCAAACATCCAGAAAGTCATGAAAGTAAAATAGATAGTGTATGTAACCAAGAAAGTGACTCAGAGACTGAGCGGAGAGTCCGGCGTCCAGTGATTATTCGGGGGAGTAAAAGACAACTATTTATTTAGCCTAATGCCAGGAGGTTAGACATCGGATATTTATTGTAAACTTTAAGTGCCCAAAAAATCTTTAGATAAGGACACCATGAAGAACAATTGACAAATTATAGAACTGTACTACGAAAGGACCTGCTAATTATATACAATGCAAAGACCATATTGAGAAGTATGAATGCACATGCCATCCATTCATCCTATCGATTATTACATTTTAGATGACCTTCTCTGTGTAGATGAGGGTTGTCCAGTGCCTCTCCTTATACACCTTATACTTTTGTTGCACCGACGGCAGGTATGGCCGTCAATATAAGGTGTATGGGACTCACCCCACTGTTCACCGACCGATGATGTTAGTGGAGACCTCCAGAGCTCTCCCATAGAGAACAACCATGCTGAACGTTCCTGTGTGTAAGGAGGACAGGGCCGGACGGGAGAAATAAGGGACAGCCGGCTGATCATTCGGCCGTCAGTTATTGAATGTGCATGCCCCCTTTTACACTGGCTATAGACATGAAAGCTGTAGGTCAAATGCGTTCCCACTCCCCCAATCTTTAGAGAGTCATGTATTATTCTGAATAGGGACGGTAAGAAAGCAACTACCAGACACTGTCCTAAAAGACAACATGTCCATGTCGAAAGACTGACACATATTGGCACCATAGTGGCTAAAACATATTTTTTCGATATACTAAAAGAAGAATAATTTTAGGAATAATAAGTGAATGAACAATTGTGGCAAGGAGTATAACATATAACTATATATATATATATATATATATATATATATATATAATAAGGGGTATAACATATATATATATATATATATATATATAACATAGATATAACATAGATATAACAAGGGGTATAACATATAACCATATATATAACATATATATGACAAGGGGTATAACATATAACCATATATATGACAAGGGGTATAACATATAACCATATATCCACTGAACATTAGTTAACATACATAGGAAAAAAAACACAACATAAAGGTCAAATGCAGCTGTATGTTGCAAACTGTCCCAACGCATTTCTCCAGATGGTGCTGGGTTCATCAGGGGACAAAAGCTTGACTCTAGAAAACACAGCAATGCTATTCAAAGATACCAGATACAAAACATGGGTGAAAGGTAACCAGGCTCATATCAAGACACTAACTATTAGCCCCGTGTCCAGTTTGAGGAAACTTCAAGTACACTTGGGATTGTCCCAACCCGAGCTCAGGTTTAGATATTCTCGAGCTTGGTCAAAGTTTCATCAACTCTACTTCTGATGTGATATTAGGAGGAGAAATGCACTTGAAAACCCCTTTAAGACCATAAGAGAAACAATTATACGCTAAACTACGTGTTTCTAGACTATTACCACTGGTGTCCATTACACCCCTCATATTGTCATGGCAGGATATTATTTTATGATGCTTCATCCACAAGCTGTCCTGGCATTATAGGAAGATGTGTATGTGTATGAGTTGATGGGTTACATTATATGTACACATTGGTTTTGTGGCTGTGTGAACGACCTCGGGGTCTCAGTTCTGCTCTGCGGATCTTGTGTGATAAAATAAAAGATTAAGAAGTAATAGACGGAATCACAAAACTGAGTTCCCCTTCATTCATTGCTTCAGGAACTTGTATTCTCCGCTTGTGACCTCCTGCAGGAAGACAGCCTGGGAATAGGGGATTGAATAACACCTGCATCTGCATTGAAAGTCATGACTTTTTAGGAAAGCCTGTGGAGGGAGGCAACATCAAATGTTACCCGAAAAGAAGCGTCTTAGCTCTTTTCATTCCGCTCCTTCCAGGCTGTCCATTAACCCTCTGTCTGCTGCAAGTCGGCTTTGATGCTTTGCAACACCTGTTAGAATAACATAACGTTAGTTAGCCCTTTAAATGCCTTCACCTCTCAACAGGGTTGGGGCAAGGTATTTCAGTGTCCTAGTCAGACAAGGCACATGGCACCCCCAACCCTAAAAACACACACACAAATCTCCAAGACAACACAGTTGTAAAGCAAATTCCTTACGTGTGATAATACCGTATACCTCTAAATAATAGTTATACAGCTACAAAATAATACCAGTATACAAGTATACACACATAATACCGCCATACCATAACTGTCACATAGTAACAAGATAGTGGCTGAATATTACTGAGCATAGAACCCTATACACAGACTAATATTATCCCTATAGGCCATATACACATAATTACATCCAGTGATGCACAGGGGGTAGCTGCCTCCCCTCCATAAGTAGCTAGGTGCCCCCCCCCCCAAGGTAGATAGGTACCCCCAGTAGGGGAGGTGTCTCCCCAAAGAGTAGCTGGTCCCTGTAGGTGGCCATGTGCCATCCCGCTATTGGTAGATAGTGTCTTCCAGTAGATATCTGTCCCCCTGTAGGCAGCCAGGTGCCTACTTTTAGGTAACAGCCGCTAGTACATATTTACCCCTTAGTAGGTAAGCAGATATTTCCCCAGTAGGTAGTTGTCCTCTGTAGATAACCAGGTGCTCATCTCATAGGTTAATATCTGCCTCCCAGTAGGTAGCTGGTGCCCTTAGTAGGTTTCTCTCCCGCTATAGTAGTTTCCTCATTGTAGGTATCCAGACACCCCTAGTAGGTATTCCCCTAGGTGGAAAAGTTTATCCATGGCAAGGTAGCTGGCCCCCGGATGGTAGACAGGTGTCACCCTTTTGTATTTAGGTGCCCCCAGTAGGTAGTTTTTTCCTTGTAGGTAGCCAGGTGCCTACCATTAAGTGATTCCATCCAGTAGATACTCCCCCCTCCAGTAGGTAGAAAGGCACCTCTAACAGTAGGTAATTGTCCTCTGTAGGGAGACAGATGCCCATCACCATACGTAGATAGGTGCCCCCAGTAGGTAGTTGCCCCCTTGTAGGTAATCAGGTGCCAGCCCCCACAAACTAAATAAGTGCCCGCTGTAGGTAGATATGGTCCCTCAGTAGCAGTTGCTCCCCTGTAGGTAACCAGAAGCACACCAGTAGGTAACTCCCCCAGTAGATATTTGCCTCCCAGTAAGTAAACAGGTGCCCCTTCCAGTAGGTAGTTGTCCCATTTAGGTAGCCAGTTGTCCACCCTCATAGGCCAATAGGTTCCCCCAGTAGGTATATGGCCCCTGTAGGTAACCCAATGGAAGCCCCTATAGGTATATGCCCCCCATGTAGGTCGCTGGCTCCCCACTATAGGTATATATCCTACAGTGGGTAGCTGCCCCTCTTTCAACAAAAATAAAAAACAGAAAAACTTATATTTACCTTTCCTTACGACTAGAGATGAGCAAACCTAGAGTATGCTCGAGTCCATCCAAACCCGAACCTTCGGCATTTGATTAGCGGGGGCTGCTGAACTTGGATAAAGCCCTAAGGCTATGTGAAAAAAATGGATATAGTCATTGGCTGTATCCATGTTTTCCAGACAACCTTACAGCTTTATCCAAGTTCAGCAGCCCCCGCTAATCAAATGCCGAACCCGGTTTGCTCATCTCTACTCACGACCCTTGGCTCCCCAGTTACTGACAGCAGCTATATGCACAACATATAAAGTCATTGGGGGAGATTTATCAAACATGGTGTAAAGTGAAACTGGCTCAGTTGCCCCTAGCAACCAATCAGATTCCACCTTTCATTTTCCAAAGATTCTGTGAGGAATGAAAGGTGGAATCTGATTGGTTGCTAGGGGCAACTGAGCCAGTTTCACTTTACACCATGTATGATAAGTGTCCCCCATTGTGACTGCATCCGAGCTCAGGTCCCGCACTGCTCCCAGCTTCCTGTAGATCGCCGCTCAATGCAAGTGGCAAGTGGCTGGGATTCCCGATGAAAGTGATTGCCAGCAATTGTGATCCCCACCCTCCTTCGTTCGTTGGCTGATCGGGCCACACATCTCATCGTGTAACAGGCTTCATAAACCATCTGGCAATCTTTTATTTGACTTCCTGAATGAAGCTGCAGCCTTGTAATGGGCTCTGTAAGCAAGTGCCAACATACAAGATTGCCATTAGCTTACAGTAAGCGTGGGGCTGTCTATTAGCCCCCATTCATTCACAAGACCTTTGTGGTTATATACTGACTTCAGTAGAGCTGGCCACTGACCTGATGCTGACTAGAGTTGAGCGGTACTCGTGCATGCTCAAGACCAATCATTCGGCATTTGAATACTGGTGACTATCGAAGTTGAATACAGCCCTAGGGAGCCTATGGCTGCATTAACGTTTTCCAGGCAGCCTTGGGGAAGCATCTAACTTCTGCAGCCACCAGTAATCAAATACTGAAAGATCGGTTTTGAGCATGCTTAAGTACCGCTCAACTACAGTTATTGCCCCAAAATGCATGAGCTATATGTAGGGAAGAAGGATGATGAACAACCAAATATTACCTCTGTAGTGTCCCACCACAGGTGTGCCACTAAGTTTCTTATGCATGGTTCTAATAGTGGGATAAAGGAAGAGTGTACTGTTAGTTTTCCCCTACTAGATGTCGCTGTATGTTTTGTATGTACATGGTACCATGCACAGTTCAATGAAGCAATGGGTTAAATGTTTGTGTCACATCTCATGTTTTACCCTGTCACGGATGCAGGTCTTCTTTCCCTCTTTTTCTGTCCTATTGCCTTTCTTTTCTCTCTCACACACACAACCTCGACAATTACCAATAGGCTTAGTCCGCCCCTATAAAAAGAGGTTAGTTCCTGGTGGGAGGAGTTCTGAGGCCTTCTAGTTCAGTCAGTGGAGAGAAACAAACACAGAGAGACAGCTCCTGCTGCAGTAAAGCCAGGACCTGGCTTAGGCCAGGACCCTTGCCGGGTACCAAGAAAACAGATTCTTTTTTATGCAAGTAACTTCAGATAGCATGCAGTGCTAGACCCCTCAGGAGGAAGGATGCCTCTAAGGATCACCTTTTCCATGCCAGGGATACAGTCTACACCACACAGGGCAGCATACCTGAGCTAAGTACTGACCCCAGTAGGACAAAGCAGCAGTTCAGCCTACGTATCCTACTGCAAAGCATGGCTATTCTGGGAAAGTCTGCTCAGCCCAGCGCTGGGACCTTGTACTACCATCGCAGGAAGGTTATCACGACACTGTAGGGCATAAGGCAGTCAGAATAAAGTTGTAAAGTTGTCTATACTGTATGTGAGTACAAGTATCTTCTTCTACTACTCCTCACAACATAATCCTGGCAGAGTACATGGCTACATTGGGCAGGGCCCACAAGACGCTCCACTCCTCCACTTTCTGCTTGTCTACCAATTACTTCTACTACCTCTCACCTGCGCCTCTATTTGCTAAAGTATTACTGTTTTGCACTGAAGACCTTTAGCAAACAAACATTATCCTGGTTAAGCTATTGGATACTGGTCTGTTCTTGCTGGACCCACACCTACACACCAGGCTTGCACTGGTTTATCTAAAACACTGGGAAGCAGTGCCCGTTTGTCTGGGGGTGGGTCTCCATGCCACTCCAGGCTACCGTGACAAGTGCCCATGTAACCCTACACCCACAGAGCAGCCACAACAAGTACGCGGCCTGGCCTTCCGCTCCTCCACCACTCATCATTGTGGAGTATATTGTCAGACCTCTGTTTAGCCTCTGGAATTGGTTGGCATCCAGTGATTTAACATTTCCAGCCTCCAAGGCTCGGCTGTCTATGAACAGTTTGCACTAGTGACTGCTATTGTGGTGTAGATAATACTGCAGTGCTGTACATCTCTTTGTGACTACTGAAGCTGAATGAATAAAAACATTTTGCATATATTTTACAAGTATTAAGTAACTCATACTGCCAGTTCCTGTTAAACCGAGGAGAAAATCGTAAATACAACTACTCACTTCATTGCACAAAGAGATGTCCCTTTTCTTTAAAGTTTCATGAAATATTCAAGTTCTTGCATACATTGTAGGAAAGTCAGGAGTGCAGTCTGCTGATAAGGATGACTGCCGGCTGGGAACATTATATGAAAACACAGTACAGAAGTACAACTACAATAGTCAGAAATCTCTGCATACAGGAACAACATTGTAGTTTCTGTCCATGTAGTGTCACTTAATGTCCTATGTGACCTTAAGGGAGAATTCCTAAGGATATGCGATACACTGTGTGGACATGTCACAGGTAAAGTGTTCGAGGGGAGGTACATCTCACCCAGGCTGCTGCTTACGGTGAGATGGTAAATCCGGGAAAGATCTCTTACTCAGCAGTATTATGCTGCTGAGTTGTTCTTTACATTTTCCGGGCCGGATTTACTGGAATGGTGGGTAGGTTGGTAGTGGGACCTGCCATTCCCTTCCCCCCGATCCAGTTCGGTTGTTGCAATCAGGTGTGCCCTGATTAGCCTGCAACAACTTAAAAGCTCCACAGTGCTACAGGGGATTGCTCTCAGCCAGGGGTGAACAGCCTGCATGCTGTGTTTCCTGGGAGCAAGGAGTTCTATCACTGCTGGGGCCTATTCACACTCCACGATACCGCCTATGGAAATGACAGATAGGTGACCTGTGTTAGTAAGTGCCCAGACGGGCAAGACCTTTTTGTTTTGTTTTATCCTTAAAGCACAGTGTTGCTGGATTGTTTATGTTACCAATAAACATCAAAGCTGATTTTTCTAAAGTCCAAGTTTGCTGCCTGACTTGTGTCCAAACACACCATCCCCCGGGAAGATCCCTACAACTGACAGAGCCTAACCTCAATCGGTGACTTTGAAGAATGAGGATATCCTTAACCTGCCTGAGGATATCCTTAACCTGCCTGAATAGAGGTCACTGGCTGTCTCATCCAGACCAAGAAAGAATAGAAAGGTGGCCAACTCTCATAGAATTGGTAGTCTCTCCATTCATTGTCCACATGGATACAGGGGCCGGTGTATTTGCCATTAAAGGGGTACTCCGGACAGGAGGGGGTGGATGAAGGCAACAACCTTCCTGGTCTGTGACGTTTCCAGCCCGCTCAGCCATTCAGCGGCAGAGGCGGGACCCCACTTTTGCCCCGGAATGGCTGAGCGGGCTGGAAATGTTATGTCTCAAGCCGCGTCACAGATCAGGACGCATCCGGGCATGTCAGACCAGAGCAGCTGGATCCACGGTCATAGCCGCATATTGTTAAAACATTTTTATTGTGATTTTCCTTTTCACTATCTATATATTAAAACAATGCTAAAAATATTGCAGTTTTCATTCTGACCACTAAGCCTAAAACTGTCTTTGAGGGTCCTGCCTAATGTAGTACTGTGCTCTACTGGGGATAGTGTAGCTGAGTTGCAGTAGAGGAGAAGAAGAAATCCTCATACTCATGTTTACTGAACCACCTAATGCCCCACATTGTCCGAGGTGACCTTCCTGTAAGGGTAGTACGAGGTCCCTGCGCTGGGTTGAACAGACTTCCCGAAGCTTTCCAGGACAGACATGCGTTACACATTGGAATATATGGGCTAACTGCTGCTTTTTTCCACTTGGGTCAGTGCCTAAATGGATCCAGGTCACTGCCCCGTTCTGTGTGGCTAGTATACCTGGTGTGGGCAGAGTGTTCTTTAGTATACGTCCTTTCCTCCTTAGAGTGCCTAGCACTGCATATTAGTGGTTGCTTTGCTGTAGAACTCTCTGTGCCTTGCCTCTCTTGCTCTCTCTCCTGACAAAGGGTCCTGGCTGGAGCCAGGCCCTGGCTTCACTGCAGCAGGAACTGTGTCTTTACTTGTGAGTTCTCTCACTAACTGACTAGAAAGACCAACCCACCAGGTACTAAGCTTCTCTGTCATTGGTGGGAGTTTGTGTGTGTGAGAAAGTATAGAATAGGAAAGAAAAAAGAGGGAAAACAGTCTGCACCTATATCTGGACAAAAAACAACAAGCGACATAGAACTATTAACCCAGTAATTTCCTTAGCTGTGCACAGAATCAGCTACATTTAAACACAGTAGTGACACCTAGTGGGGAAAACACAGAATACAGTTTCACTCCCACTCTGTAAAACTGAGTAAAAACTTTACACAGGTGCATGAGGACAGCACCCTGTGCTAGGGTACTACACTGATTTGAGACTTCCTGTTCTGTACATCACGATAAGAAGGCGATTGCTGGAAAGTGATCTGCTTAGAGTTATTGTGAAAGGTGACACCAGCATAAAGATAATACCATATGAGCTCAGCCACCCATTCCCTGTAGAATGACCTCTGCATAGGTCACAAAGCATGCTTACAAACCTGACCCATACAAATAAAAGAGTAGGGAGATATTCATTGTTCCTATGTCCATGCTGTAAGGCTTATAACTAACTGCTGTTAAAAGATCTTTAAGGCTATATGACTGCCCTCAAAATAATGTACTAAAAAATAAAACTTTGAATATAGAAACTAGGGATGGTCCAAACAGAGTTTGGTTCTGGTTCGTACGAACCCGAACCCTCGGTAATGATTCCCGCTGTCTGCCCGCTCCGTGCAGCGGGCGGATCCAGCGGGAGGACCGCCTGGAAAACTGGGATACAGCCATAGCCATAGGCTGTATCCCAGTTTACCAGGCGTTCCTCCCGCTGTATCCGCCTGCTCCACGGAGCGGGCAGACGACGGGAATCTGCTGCCGAGCGTTCGGGTTCGTACGAACCCGAAGCTCGGCAGGTTCGGACCATCCCTAATAGAAACAGATTTGCAGATTGTTGTGTAGATTATCGACCACCACCCTGCTGTAAAAGCAGTGGTTGGGCTGAAATATATATATATATATATATACTACCGTTCAAAAGTTTGGGGTCACTCAAACAATTTTGTGTTTTCCATGAAAAGTCACACTTATTCCCCACCATATATTGTGAAATGAATAGAAAATAGAGTCAAGACATTGACAAGGTTAGAAATAATGATTTGTATGTGAAATAACATTGTTTTTACATCACAATTTGCTTTCGTCAAAGAATCCTCCTTTTGCAGCAATTCCAGCATTGCACACCTTTGGCATCCTAGCTATTAATCTGGAGAAATTGCCCCCCACGCTTCTAGAAGCAGCTCCCACAAGTTGGATTGGTTGGATGGGCACTTCTGGCGTACCATACGGTCCAGCTGCTCCCACAACAGCTCAATGGGGTGGTGATCTGGTGACTGCGCTGGCCACTCCATTACCTATGATAGAATACCAGCTGCTGCTTCTGCTGTAAATAGTTCTTGCACAATTTGGAGGTGTGTTTAGGGTCATTGTCCTGTTGTAGGATGAAATTGGCTCCAATCAAGCGCTGTCCACTGGGTATGGCATGGCGGTGCAGAGTAATAGCCTTCCTTATTCAGAATCTCTTTTACCCTGTATAAATCTCCCACCTTACCAGCACCAAAGCAACCCCAGACCATCACATTACCTCCACCATGCTTAACAGATGGCGTCAGGCATTCTTCCAGCATCTTTTCATTTCTTCTGCGTCTCACAAACGTTCTTCTTTGTGATCCAAACACCTCAAACTTGGATTCATCCGTCCACAACACTTTTTTCCAGTCTTCCTCTGTCCAATGTCTGTGTTCTTTTGCCCATCTTAATCTTTTTCTTTTATTGGCCAGTCTCAGATATGGCTTTTTCTTTGCCACTCTGCCCTGAAGCCCAAAATCCCGCAGCCGCCTTTTCACTGTAGATGTTGACACTGGTGTTTTGCGGGTACTATTTAATGAAGATGCCAGTTGGGGACCTGTGAGGCGTCTGTTTCTCAAACTAGAGACTCTAATGTGCTTATCTTCTTGCTTAGTTGTGCAATGCTGCCTCCCACTTCTTTTTCTACTCTGGTTAGAGCCTGTTTGTGCTGTCCTCTGAAGGGAGTAGTACACACCGTTGTAGGAAATCTTCAATTTCTTAGCAATTTCTCGCATGGAATAGCCTTCATTTCTAAGAACAAGAATAGACTGTCGAGTTTCAGATGAAAGTTCTCTTTTTCTGGCCATTTTGAGCGTTTAATTGACCCCACAAATGTGATGCTCCAGAAACACAATCTGCTCAAAGGAAGGTCAGTTTTGTAGCTTCTGTAACGAGCTAGACTGTTTTCAGATGTGTGAACATGATTGCACAAGGGTTTTCTAATCATCAATTAGCCTTCTGAGCCAATGAGCAAACACATTGTACCATTAGAACACTGGAGTGATAGTTGCTGGAAATGGACCTCTACACACCTATGTAGATATTGCACCAAAAACCAGACATTTGCAGCTAGAATAGTCATTTAACACATTAGCAATGTATAGAGTGTATTTGTTTAAAGTTAGGACTAGTTTAAAGTTATCTTCATTGAAAAGTACAGTGCTTTTCCTTCAAAAATAAGGACATTTCAATGTGACCCCAAACTTTTGAACGATAGTGTATATATATATATATATATATATATATATATATATATATATATATGTGTATATATATATATATATATATATATATATATATATATATAGCTTTTAGAGCAGAACAGTGGTTGGAGACCTAGATAACAAAGGGAGGGAAAGGGCAGAATATCAGGAGTAGGAGAAAAGTTTGCTAAATTATTGTATTGGCAAAAATATATAACATGAGGAGTCCTACAAGTATAACTATATCAGTTGAGATGGGAATACCCATTAAAAGAGATATTACAACCCTAGACTAAAAAGCATGTGCTTTTCGGGTGGGAGGAAAAAACCTATACATACCTAGCCCCGGTCCCTCATTGCTACCGTCCTCCCCCTATCTTCCCAAGTGCCGCCTTAGCCAGTCACTGGCCAATATGAGACACCGCTGCAGCCAGTGATTGGCTGAGATGGCAGGTCTTGCTCCTGAACTCTGAACTTGAAAGCAGGAAGAAGAAAGATGAGAAAATGGAGAATCGTACAGAAACCAACATTTTTTTTTTCAATAGCCTTCTCACTGCTGCCACCTCTTTTTAAAAAATAAACTGCAGCTGACGCATTATAGGCTACACGGACTGCTATCTATAGGTGATTATTCTCTGTCTTCTAGGGACATGTATGCTTTTCTATAAGCACAAGTGGTTTATTTTTATATTGTGATAGTATTATAGAGGGCTGAACTATGTCCTGGAAGTCACTTATCATATTATGGTGTGGGAAACAGAGAAACCCTAGAGGATCAGTAATTGTGACCAGATGACAAGATTCCCATCAGAAATAATGTGCATTGTTTGACATTCATTAGAATATATCGTTCCTATTATCTTTTTCATTTTTTTTTTACAGTATTTGGCAATAGAATCGGCAGCTGCACTGGGTGATGTGCTCGACAGTTTTTGTTTTAAGAAAAGGAAAAACTCATTCCACCACATTAAGGTCATGTTCACACACAGCGGATTTGTTGCAGTAATTACTGTGGCTTTTCTGTTTATCTGGATAGGTTTTGGAAGAATCTAGGCACAGGCTGTAGAAACAAGCCCATTTCGAGGAATGGAACAGATTTTCAGTTCCAAAAACGTCTGCAACAAAGTTGATGTGTGTGAACATAAGACCAAAGGACGGCTGGACAGCAAGTAAGCTAATACAACGCCACCCGGTTCCCATGCACGGGGCCAGTCTTTTCCCGAGCATCGGTCCAGCTCGGAGAACTGGGGGCAGGCTCGCTGCCCCTCAGAGTGACGAAACCTCTTCCCCTCTGTGACGAGGCTCCTATAATGTATGAATAATAAACTGCAACAAAAAAACCTTTTGGGGCTGAAGTCACACATGCGGTTTTTGGTGCAGTTTTCTGAGCCAAAAAAAAAGCCAGAAGGAAATATAAAAGGAATAGGAAATATGCTTTGCATTTATTTATTTATTTGTAAAAGAAGAGCCTGTGGAGCCTCATTGAAGAGTCTCAAAACACAGGATCAGCCAGATATCCCTCCGGGAAGGACCCAGCCAAGGGGCAGCTCCTGTTAGGAAACCACCAAAACCACCATATTAAGTGGCCCTATAAGTCAATGTAATAACAAGGGATAAACCAAGGCTAGGTAGCTATCCACATACAGCTGTTTCGGGGTGTTGCCCCTCATCAGTGTGGAGCAGGATTCTGGCTAGGTGGGAGCAATGCCGAGTAATGCCATAAGAGAAACAGATCACTGATCTCCTAGTAGAGCCATAAGAGAAACAGATTGCTGAACTCAGGGAGACCAGCCAAACGACAACACTGCCGGCTGCTAGTGAAAGCGCTCAATGCAGTGAAGTCCTAGGTGCATTGCCCCCTGGGAAACATTAATATGCAAAAGAAGAGCCTCTTATTTATTTGTAAAATACCCAAATTTTTGCATGTTTTTCATGGCATTTTCTTTGGTGGTGTAACGCCTGGACTAGTGGATCCACTGGACCGACAC
This sequence comes from Dendropsophus ebraccatus, assembly GCF_027789765.1. Lineage (NCBI taxonomy): Eukaryota > Metazoa > Chordata > Amphibia > Anura > Hylidae > Dendropsophus > Dendropsophus ebraccatus. The sequence goes on from NC_091466.1 coordinate 62,654,463, forward strand.
CAGCGATGGCACTAACCTCACCAGGGGGCGGAGTCTAAGGGGCCGCTGGTTTTCACCAGAGCCCGCCGCAAGGCGGGATGGACTTGCTGCGGCAGGCGACCCCCAGGTCGCTACCCCTGGCTTGGTTGCTGGTGTCGGCAGGCGAGGCGTGGCAGGAGATGGCACAGGCAAAGGACTGCAGGTGAGAGCGCACGAGACAGGCTGAACACGGGAACAGATGGAGAGACAGGGGAACAGGAACCAGGAACAGGGACTAGGGACCAGGTAACGGATAGGACTCAGGAACAGGGACTAGGACCAGGTAACAGATTAGGACACAGGAACAACAGGGGGCTGGGCCAACGCTATGGGAAGCATGTAGAGGCTCCAACACTAAGGACAGGGCATGCTGGGATTTATAGGGGAGTGATTGGTGCCACTAACCAATTAGGAGCGCACTGCCCCTTTAAATCTGAGACAGCCGGCGCGCGCGCGCGCCCTAGGAGGCGGGGACGCGCGCGCCGGCCGGCACAGACCGCGACATGCACGGAGGAGAGGTGAGGCGCCCCAGGGGCCGAAGCAGCAGCAGCGCCGGGTCCCTACACAAGGACCCCGGCGGCTGCACGGGACAGGAGGCGGTCGCGGCGGCCACCCGGGACGCGGGAAGCCGCCGCGGCCGTGACAGTACCCCCCCCTTTGGCCTCCCCCTCTTTCTTGCCTGCAAATGGCACATGAAGCCACAAAGTCTTTGACGTCTTGGGATAGACTGGGCCACCAGTAGTGGCGAGCGATCCGTTGGCCGGTCTTACGGACTCCAGGGTGCCCGGCCTCCAACGAGGAATGTCCCCACTTCAAAATACCTCTTCGAAGCGCAGGGTGAACATGAGTCTTTCCGGGGGGTACTCTCCGAAGAGTGGAGGTGACGACTGGTACTAGGCGATCAGGCGGTAAAACGTGGCAAGGGAATGTGGGTCTGTGGACGAGGTTCTTCTGTAAGTTCTCCCGGTGGTGAGAGGACATAACCTCAGTCTTGGGTACGGAGAGAGGGTACACCTCGGCAGAGAAGGCATCCGCCGAGTCTTGGTCTTCTGCCGGTAGGCCGGATAGATGCTTGGCAGGGACAGAAAACGACATAGTACACTTGGTCTGAGGTGACTTGAGACACTGGTTGGAACAGTCCTGACCCCAACTGAGAATCTCCCCGGTTCTCCAGTCCAGCTGAGGGGCATGTTCTTGCAGCCACGGGAGTCCCAGGAGGACCGCGGGGGAAGAATGGGGCAGGACGTAGAAGGATATCTCTTCTTGATGTAAAGGACCCACCTGGAGGACTAAAGGTGCGGTCTGGTAGTACACACGGTCGGTAAGAATTTCGCCCGTGACCGAGGAGATAGTCAGGGGCCTGGCTAGTCGGGTCACGGGTAGCCGCCATCTTTGGACCAATGTTGCCGCAATAAAACTGCCTGCTGACCCAGAATCGAGGAAGGCAGTAGTCTGATGATTTTGTCCTGAGGGAGTCCGGATGGAAACTGGCATAGACAGACTTGGAAAGGTGGCATTCACACCTAGGGACACCTGTCCCACCGGACCTAGGTGCGAGCATTTTCCGGATGTTTGGGGACGTAGGGGACATCCCAGCCGGAAGTGATCGGAACCACCGCAATAGAGACAGAGATTCCGCTCCAGGCGCCGGATTCTTTCATCAGGCGTCAGGTGAGCCCGTTCCACCTGCATAGGAATCTCAGGAGAGGGCTGGGACATCGAAAGGTCAGGATTCTGGAAAACCGGCGCCAGCTGGGGATGGCGACGGGAACGGCTTAGTAAATGTTCATGCCGAACCTCCTCCTCCCTCTCCGAAAAACGAGTATCAACTCGGGTGGCCAGTAGAATGAGTTCGTTCAGGGAGGTAGGCAGGTCTCGGGCAGCGAGCACGTCTCTCACTCGACTAGACAGACCCTTCTTGAAGGTGGCCAATAGGGCGGCCTCGTTCCAGTCCAATTCAGCTGCCAGGGTGCGGAACTGGATGGCGTAGTCACCAACAGAGGAGCTGCCTTGAGAGAGGTTGAGGAGAGCAGTCTCGGCTGAAGAAGCAGGTTCCTCAAAGACGGAGCGAAACTCGAATAGGAAGGCCCGGAGATTGGCAGCAACAGGATCATCACGGTCCCACAGTGGCGTGGCCCAGGCCAGGGCTCTACCTTCCAATAGGCTGATGATGAAAGCCACTTTAGAGCGCTCGATGGAAAACTGACTACTCAAAAGTTCAATGTGCATGGTGCACTGAGTCAAGAATCCTCTGCACAACTTAGAGTCCCCAGAGTACTTGCTTGGGAGAGCCAGTCGGAGTGAAGAAGAAGCGTCAGGAGGTGGTGTGCGCTGGGCAGTAGTCTGCTGCTGTAAGGCGGTAGTGAGTTGCTGGATCTGCTGCGACTGTTTCTGGATTTGTTGCGCCTGCTGAGTGACCACTCTGGCGACGTCACGGAGATCTGGCACCTCGCCGGGATCCATGGTTGGAGCCTACTGTAACGCCTGGACTAGTGGATCCACTGGACCGACACCAGCGATGGCACTAACCTCACCAGGGGGCGGAGTCTAAGGGGCCGCTGGTTTTCACCAGAGCCCGCCGCAAGGCGGGATGGACTTGCTGCGGCAGGCGACCCCCAGGTCGCTACCCCTGGCTTGGTTGCTGGTGTCGGCAGGCGAGGCGTGGCAGGAGATGGCACAGGCAAAGGACTGCAGGTGAGAGCGCACGAGACAGGCTGAACACGGGAACAGATGGAGAGACAGGGGAACAGGAACCAGGAACAGGGACTAGGGACCAGGTAACGGATAGGACTCAGGAACAGGGACTAGGACCAGGTAACGGATTAGGACACAGGAACAACAGGGGGCTGGGCCAACGCTATGGGAAGCATGTAGAGGCTCCAACACTAAGGACAGGGCATGCTGGGATTTATAGGGGAGTGATTGGTGCCACTAACCAATTAGGAGCGCACTGCCCCTTTAAATCTGAGACAGCCGGCGCGCGCGCGCCCTAGGAGGCGGGGACGCGCGCGCCGGCCGGCACAGACCGCGACATGCACGGAGGAGAGGTGAGGCGCCCCAGGGGCCGAAGCAGCAGCAGCGCCGGGTCCCTACACAAGGACCCCGGCGGCTGCACGGGACAGGAGGCGGTCGCGGCGGCCACCCGGGACGCGGGAAGCGGCCGCGGCCGTGACAGGTGGTCTTGGCTGATGTTTTTAAACTTGGTCAAAAATGCTGTGGACAGATTTTACTTTAAAGTGTCATAGTTGTTATAACTTTCAAAATCCAAATCCAACAGTAGATGTGAAAAAAAGCAAGTTTGCAATATACATGCATTATTTTTTGTTGTTATCACGCTGAAAAAAAAACTATACTTACCAGACATCCAGGTCCAGTCTCCTGAAGGCAGATTTTCTGACTTGTGCTGGTTGAAAAAAAGAGACTAAACACAGTCACATGACTGCCTTCTCTCTGTGAGCGCTCAGACGGCCTGCGAAACACAGGACTTCCTGTTCTCTGACAGTTTACTGTTTTTTTGAGAAAAAAAGGAGTCAGAAAACAGGAAGTGCCGTGTTCTCCATGATAAATGAAGAAAAATCAATGACATCTATCTAATATGACATCTATAGCAATCTTTTTCGCCATTTTTGTCGCATTCTGGGATTTTGGCATTGAAGGGGAATCATAAGCATGCTCAAAACAGAGCATGCAGCAATTGATTACCGGTGGCTGCAGAAGTTGGATGCGGCCCTAAGGAGATTTGGAAAATATGGATACAGTCTATGGCCTACGACTGTATCCATGTTTACCAGGACTCCCTAGGGCTGCATCCAACCTCTGCAGCCACATGTAATCATATGCTGCATGCTCTATTTCGAACAGACCCAATAACAACCATTGCAGGTCACCAAAACATCTGACGCATTTCAAACTTACATGCGTACCCAAAAGACTGTAAAGAAAAAAAAAGACTGTTAAAAAAAAATTGTTCAAAACGCGTTAGTAATTTTGGTGACCTGTAAAAAAAATTTTCTCATATGTGTACTACAATAAGGAAGAACATTTTTTGAAACCGGACCCTTCCTCTGATGCTGGATTTTCCTATCTGTTTGCTTCTTTGCCATGCTCATGCCTTTGTGTACCATGTAGGAAGAGAGAGAAGGACCGCTAGCTGGACTCCAATAACCTCCAGTTTTTGTTTTTTTTTATGGATCCTTGGTGGATTTTTATATTTCTTAAAGCTTTTGAAAAGCCAAATGTATTTCAGTCATTCAGTAATATGGGGTCATTACCTTTATCAGGTCACATGTGTTAGGATGTTTCAACACAGATTTAAAGGGATTATCCAGGATTAGTAAAAAAACAGCTACTTTTTTGCACAAACAGCACCACCCCTGCCACTAGATTCTGTGCGGTATTACAATTTAGCCTTATTTACTTCAATGGAACTGAGCTGCAAAACCAGACACCCAAACTGAGAGTGGTGTGTTTCTGGAAGAAAGTGGCCATGTTTTCCTAAGCCTAGATAACCTCTTTAGGCCAAGTGTAATGTTCTCCAGTTAGAGAGGTATTCCAGGAAAAATCAAAAGTAGGAGATCGTGGGGGTGCGACCTCTGTACCCCCCACTGATCTCTGTATCAGGCCTGTTTTCTGCGTAATTAATTAAGCAATTAATACAGCTGCGGGTTCAACTCGTGACCTGCGGCTCTATTCATTCCTATGTAGCCGACGGAAAGAGCCAAGTACAGCATTCTTTCAGTGTGCAATTTGCGCTTCAGTATGATTGCTAGTTTCCTCTGAAATACTTGGGTGATAGTTTTGGATAAGTTAGACTTAACTAAGGACAGATTTTTAGTTACAAGACTTTGCTAGGGGGCTACCATAGGGATCTGTCTAGGTAGAGCAGAACTCTGCCAGGGTGACCTTAAGGCTATGTTTACACAACGTGAGAGACTAGCCATTCCATGACCCCAGCCGGGTCATGGAACGGCCGGTCTCTGCCCGGATCATCCTGCCTGCATCAGAACCTCCCACAGCACACAATGAAGCAAGTGGCCGGAGCCGCTTGCTTCATTGTGTGAACTGACAGGGTTTCCTACAGCCGCAATTCATGTCAGTTATTTGCTGCGCCGCACGCGATCCCGGCCGTAGCGTAAACGGTGTGTATATGCTCCGGACGGGATTCCATAGAAATGTAGGCAATGTTCCACTATGCTAGGCTTGAGCAACTGAGCATAGACAATCCCTCAAGATTACCCAAGGAGATCAAGCAAAGGTTTAGTGGGGTACTTCGGCTCTATCTGCTCTTTGCCACCACTGGGGAAAGTCCCAACAGCTGAAGGACTTCATGGCAAATACTTTAGAGAACACAGTCACCCCAGATGTAAATTTTGGTGGTAGTTTCCCCTCTTAAGGTTTTAGCAATGTATGCCGCTGTGGCTCACACAAAAACAAACTGGATGGACTCCTTCACCACTAATCCACTACTAGTCAACCTCACCACTAACAGGGAGTTTTATATAGGAAACCAGGCTTAGCCTCCCATTGGTGGAGGAACTGTGAGGTGACTCAACAGTTCATCAGTGGGAACTTTGTAGACTAAGACCATGTTCACATGGCATAAGAGACCGGCCATTCGGTGACCCGGCCAGGTCACAGAGCGGCCGTTCTCTGAAAAGATCATCCCGGCTGGTACTGCAGTACCGGTCGGATTATCTTTCAAACCGCAAAGTTTTGATGCGGGCGCATCCGGGCACACCTGCATCAGAACTCCCCACTGCACACTATTGAGTGTGCAGTCGCAGCCGCTCCCTTAATAATGTGCACTGACAGGGTTTTGTGCGTCCGCTATTCACTGAATAGTGGCCGCAGGAAACTGACATGTCAGTTCTTTACGGCGCCACTAGGATCCCAGCCGGAGCATATACTATGCGTATACGCCGGGATCTGATAGAAGACTATGCAACGTACCTATTCCTTTTACGAAAAGATACGTTGTGTGAACATAACCTAAGGCTGTAATAGACTAGAGACCAGCCTGTAATAGCCACCAAGTTACTTGTCACTAGAGATGAGTACATGATCGAGTCCGATCGTCCATCACTACTACTGGCGGCTAGTTCGGCCAACAATAGAAGACATATGGGGGCCTCCCAGTACTGGCGAAGATCTGGGAGACCCCCTTAAATCTTATGTTGATTTCCGAACCCCCCATTAGCAGCAGGTTCAGCTGACTTTAATACAAGGTGTATGAGCACAATACAAATTGTAAAGGGCTGCGGACTTGTTTGGCACTATAGTAATAAACATGAATATTTTTATTCATTTACACAAACAGGCGAGTCCGCCATTAACCCCCAGATTTCAGACACGACCCCGGGGGCACGGATGGCCACGGCGTATTGCGGTAGCTGTCCGGCAGAATAATGGTTAATCCCCGCGTTCTGTTAACATCCGGAGTACAGAGCTCTGTGTGTGGGTGAAAATGTGTTAAAAATCTCCAGCCTGTATTAATTTGCTTCTAGCAGAATAACAGCTAAAAATAACCGGTTTATAATGACTGCATTACAAGAAGGAACCGAGACGCAGCAGTGTTTACCTATAGGACTTTAGCTGCTGATTGGGAAAAGAAGGGGAAAAAGAGCCTTAGATAAGTTAGATACATCCGGCTATCCTTGGGGGGGATAGAAGACCTGGAGATAGGAACCAGGCTGGAAATTAACTTATCAATCCTGATGTGAGCTTCAATAATAATAATAATATATCACTTAAAGGTACATGCAAAAATTAATCATGGAAAACGGTAACGTAAGCCATTAGCACATGGAAGTGGCGACGGGTCAGTGATAGTATGCCACATTAATAGCCGAGTCTTCAGAAATTCAGGCTATAGTTATAACCTACGGTCCTTTTGTAACAGGGAGGCATTGCACAGGTTAAGACAAACAGCAGGGATGTTCTGTAACACTGCCGCCCCCTAGTGTCATGTGTGTGTAATTACTACAATGATCACCTAGAGTTCACAGTGGTATTCCCAAATGGTTGCTATTTAACTTATGCCTTAATGTAAACCCTGTTTATTACATCAGCCGTGGGAATGAAAGCAGCCTATGGGAGGAAGGGTGAATGGAAGAGTACAGAGCTGATTCCGCTGCGGAACTTGAGGATTTGCAGAATTAGGAAAATGAGGACAAGCGTAACAGAGCGGATTTTTGTCATTAGCCTTTTTGTCGCAGCATTGTCTGTGTAGGTGGTTGCTGTTATGATAATGCATTGAGTTTACCTGCAGTCCTATGTAAAAAGACCAGTTTTAACTTTCATTGATGTAATGTTCTGGAATGGTCAAGCCGGCGTTGTCCTACATCATCATGCACTCCTCCTGGACTCTCCCTGGTGCAAAACCACAAATAACTTTATGCTGGTATCACAATAACAATGAATTTAGGTTTCTAATTCTATAATGTATAGGATTGTGGGGGGAGAAAAAACCTTTAAATGGGCCCTGTCACTTTTGAAATGTCATAGAGATCAAACGTTTTAGCTGGCTGAAATCTGGGTGTTTGGACCCCCACCGATCCCTAGAACGACACATCAAACGTTCAATGACTGGTACACTTTAAGGCTATGTTCGCACAACGATCGTTTTGCGGACGTCTTTTTGGACGACCATCATTTCGATGACGGTGTTCGCAAATAATAATCAGGATTTCGGAATCCGAAATAGGAAAAACGGCCGTCATTTCGACATTGTGTGAAACTGGTCAGGAATATTATTTGCCCCGATAGTAGTAGATAAAGAAAAGGAGAGAAAGAGAGAGAGAGAGAAAGAGAGAAAGAGAGAAAGAAAGAAAGAAAGAAAGAAAGAAAGAAAGAAAGAAAGAAAGAAAGAAAGAAAGAAAGAAAGAAAGAAAGAAAGAAAGAAAGAAGAAAGAAAAAGAAAGAGAGAGAGAGAGAAAGAGTCTGTTTCTTGCTTGCTTGCTTTCTCTCTTTCTCTCTCTCTTTCTTTCTTTCTTTCTCTCTTTCTTTCTCTCTATTTCTCTCTCTTTCTTTCTTTCTTTCTTTCTTTCTTTCTCTCTCTTTCTCTCTCTCTCTTTCTCTCTCTCTCTTTCTTTCTTTCTCTCGTTCTCTCTCTGTCTCTCTTTCTTTCTTTCTCTCTCTCTCTTTCTCTCTCTCTCTCTCTCTTTCTATTTTTCTTTCTTTTTCTTCATCTACTTCTATCGGGGCAAATAATATTCCTGACCAGTTTCACACAATGTTGAAATGACGGCCGTTTTTCCTATTTCGGATTCCGAAATCATGGTTATTATTTGTGAACACAGTCATCAAAATGGTGGCCGTCCTAAATGACGACCGCAAAACGATCATTGTGCGTACATAGCCTTAAAGTGTACCTGTCATTGAACGTTGAGAGAGAGAAAGAAAGAAAGAAAGAAAGAGAGAGAGAGAAAAGGAGAAAGAGAGCAAGAAAGAAAGAGACAGAGAGAGAAAAGGAGAAAGAGAGAAAGAAAGAGAGAAAGAAAAAAAGAAAGAGAGAGAGAGAGAAAGAAAGAAAGAAAGAGAAAGAGAAAGAGAGAAAGAAAGAAAGAAAGAGAAAAAGAAAGAAAGAAAGAAAGAAAAAAAGAAAGAAAGAAAGAAAGAAAGACAAAGAATAACAAGTGACATCATGTTGCAGAGCACTGTACTCCAAATCTGTGTTCTCCACAACCTGTAGCTCTCCAGCTGTTGCAGAATTATAACTCCCATCATGCACTGACCAACATGGGCTGCCAGAGCATTGTGGGAGTTGTAGTTCTGCAACAGCTGGTGTAGATTATTACACTGTTGTTACTTTTCTATTGTTCTATTATCATTTCCATTGTTATTACATTAGCAGCAATGTATATGGTTCTACAATATACATGGAAAATAATAAGTATATTACAATAATACTATCTATAGAGATGGCAGAAAACGCATAAAGCAATGGCTGCGAGGCATTCTTGTAACTCTGCATTTCATCTATCTGTGAAACTATGATAGTAGGTAAAGATATACCAGCATGCACCAGGAGCCTGCCTGACACATATACACCAGTGCATATTCTTCCATCATTATTGTGTAGGAATGATGTGGTGAGCCGCCTGCATCGTGTCTATACATCCAGGCTGCAGGACGCTGCGTTCCATCAGGAGAGGGCAGTATAGTAACAGCAGTGGTCAGACTAATGCAATCCGACAAGAATTGAGATATCTATATAATCTATATAAAGAACATAATACTCGTATCATTGCTATTGCCAGGTTGTACAATATAACAATATGGCACTATACAAAATCCTGATTCCGCATAAGTTACTACTTTTAGTTAGTGAAGCCAACTTTATTATTCTAATGCATCTAAACTGAAGAGTTATAGAGTAATCCTGCAGCAGAGAGAGAGAGTAATTTTAATATATTTAATATACAGGGTGGTCCAAAAGTAGGTGGACAGTATGTATAATAGGGTTATAAGGGGGAGATTTATCAAACATGGTGTAAAGTGAAACTGTCTCAGTTGCCCCTAGCAACCAATCAGATTCCACCTTTCATTCCTCACAGACTCTTTGGAAAATGAAAGGTGGAATCTGATTGGTTGCTAGGGGCAACTGAGCCAGCTTCACTTTACACCATGTTTGATAAATCTCCAGCTTCATAATCCTATTATACATACTGTCCACCTACTTGTATATTGCTGCTCTATTGGTTCTCTATGGGAGCTTCTGAACATGGCTAAGGGTTGTACTCGCAGCTTCATGGACAATTAATAGAGCAGTGGCATGCATGGGGTAAAGGGGTTCTCTGGCAAAAAAAAAAAATCTTTCAAATCAACAGGTTATATAGATTTGTAAGTTACTTAAATTTAAAAGCCTCCAGTCTTCCAGTACTTATCAGCTGCTGTATGTCCTGCAGGAAGTGGTGTATTCTTTCCAATCTTACACAGTGCTCTCTGCTGCCACCTCTGTCCGTGTCAGAAACTGTCCAGAGCAGCAGCAAATCCCCATAGAAAACCTCTCCTGCTCTGAACAGAGGTGGCATGTGGTGACCTCTGGAGGTGTTATGGGGGAGGAATGGTCGGTCACTTGCTAAATGGTAGAGTGTGACGCCACTCCGGTGCTGGTTGGCCAAGATACAGCCGGGCCCAGTGTTGTTGTGATGCCAGTGCCCGTTGGGCACACAGATATGGTGGCACACCTGCTTTTAGTTTAGAGGGCCAGTTGTACCTTGTTCCCCTGTGGACAGTGTCCTGCCGGGTTACTACGGGGTCCCTTGGGATGATATCACGGTGGGCCCGGAGTGGTGTAGTGACCCTCCCGGACTATCGGTACTGCCACCCACAGAAAGGGGAAATGTCCCAATGATGTAGTGTACACTGTGTTGGTGGGGGGCTAAAAACCACAGAGTCTTTTTACCATAAATAATCTTGTTTGCTTGGAAAGTACTTGTGTGCAGCAGGTAATACAACTTTGCTTTGACAGCTTATAAGACATTCAGTAATACACTTGATAATACAGATCTGTAATAATGATGATCCAGATCTGTGGTAGGAGTATAGTAGAGAGTACATTCGTGCTGACTGGGTTGCGTGCTGAGAGATACAAAGAATCAGAGAAGCAAAGAGGAGGAAGTCTTGAGAGTCCCAACCCAAGTAGTACTGTGCTCTGCCGAGAGGTTGGAGGATGAGGTAGAGAGATACTTTAGAAGAAGAAGAAGAGAATACTTGTGCCTGTGTTTTGACCTTTGGGTCTTCGCACCACCTAATGCCCACCAGTGTTGGGGACCCATCCTATGAGGGTGATACAAGGCCCCAGACCTTGTTACCTGGGATGAGTGGAATGCTGAGGGTTTCCTGCTGACAACCGTGCTGCTAGATAGAGTTCCTAGGCTCCTAGCAACTTTGTTCTATCCGGATCAGTTCCTAGCTTCTTTGGCTCTTGTGTGGATACTGTCCTGCACTGTGACTCTCCTAGTCCACAGTGTGGGTTGAGATGATCTCTGACTTGTCCTCTCCTGTCAAGGGCTTAACACTGCATAGTGCTAAGTAGAGTCAGTTGAAGAGAAACTGTAGGTTGCATCCTGTCTCTGCAGAGTCTAGCTACATAAGCCTTTCTGGACTGGTTCTGCTGTCCCTGACAGGGGACCTGGCGGGAGCCAAGTCTCGGCTTCACTGCAGCAGGGAGTGTCCTGTCTTGTGTCCTCTCTGCACAGGAACCCGACTAAGACTGAGCTACATTTCCTCTACTCATGTGACTTCCTATCCCCAGCAAATTATAAGTGTCCTGTGAGTGAGTGAGGAGTGGGCATGCAGAGGTAAAGAGAGATAGCATAGGATAAAAGAAGAAAGGACTCTCATTGGCTTACAGATCCATGTTGCACAATAGAAAAATAGTAACCCATTAGTAACTTTGACTGTGCAATACTCAGACATGTACAATACTGATATCTAGTGGCAGACAATAAAATAACTTCTAAATACTCCAGCATTACTTAAGCTGACGAAGGAACTTTTTGGACAGGTGTATGAAACACAAAAAAAAACACGGCAGCAGAGAGCACTGTGTTATACTGGAAAGAATACATCACTTCCTGCAGCACATACAGCAGCTGATAAGTACTGACAGACGGGAGATTTTTAAATAGAAGTAAATTACAAATCTATATAACTTTCTAAAACCAATTGATTTGAAAGAAAATTATTTTTGCCAGAGTACCCCTTTAAGTTGAAATACCCCTATAGGTTCTATTCACAAGTAGTAAACAGCTGAACAACGAATCTCTAGCGACCCTGTCAACTTTAATGGGTCAGTTGGGTTCCCATTCAGTATCCACCATTTTGCAAGACACTATGGGCGCAAAAAATACTGAATAAGACTCTTACTGGAGTCCAGTAGTCATTGGCCATTCCCTTCTAGTATACTGAATTGTATCGCCGGTTTTATTACACACTTGTATTTTCTGCTTTACCGCTTCATCCAGTTTTCGCTGTGTACAATACAGAATCATTTTATGAAGCTATTATATAATTTTTGGAATTTTGGATCACAGCCACAGTTTTTATCAAAGAAATATCAGGCAATATACTAATCATATACTCACACTGTTTAGCTGCTCTTTATGGTATAATTTGTGGGTGGTTGCAGCGGTGTTCCCATTAATGTGCTAAATGTTCATTAGAAGTAAACAAATCTGTGTTTATAAAGCTGGAAGCAGCGGATGAGGACGGATGTCTGCAATTCACATAGGAAATGTATCCAAACGTGGTAAAAGCCGGCAATGGTGATCAATATTATCTATGTGCAATATATGCAGCTGCCCAGGGATGCTGATGCAATACAATACAATATAATTGAATACAGCAATTACTGGCAGATTGGTAGTCTGGGAAACCACTGTGACATCACAAGTGACTTATATAGTGACATCACAAATGACTTTATAGGCGCACTATAGTGACATCACAAATGACTTTATAGGCGCACTATAGTGACATCACAAATGACTTTATAGGCGCACTATAGTGACATCACAAATGACTTTATAGGCGCACTATAGTGACATCACAAATGACTTTATAGGCGCACTATAGTGACATCACAACTGACTTTATAGGCGCACTATAGTGACATCACAAATGACTTTATAGGCGCACTATAGTGACATCACAAATGACTTTATAGGCGCACTATAGTGACATCACAAATGACTTTATAGGCGCACTATAGTGACATCACAAATGACTTTATAGGCGCACTATAGTGACATCACAAATGACTTTATAGGCGCACTATAGTGACATCACAAATGACTATAGGCGCACTATAGTGACATCACAAATGACTTTATAGGCGCACTATAGTGACATCACAAATGACTTTATAGGCGCACTATAGTGACATCACAAATGACTTTATAGGCGCACTATAGTGACATCACAACTGACTTTATAGGCACACTATAGTGACATCACGAATGACTTTATAGGCACGCTATAGTGACATCACAACTGACTTTATAGGCACGCTATAGTGACATCACAAGTGACTGTAGGCGCACTATAGTGACATCACAACTGACTTTATAGACACACTATAGTGACATCACAACTGACTTTATAGGCACGCTATAGTGACATCACAACTGACTTTATAGGCACACTATAGTGACATCACAAGTGACTGTAGGCGCACTATAGTGACATCACAACTGACTTTATAGGCACACTATAGTGACATCACAAATGACTTTATAGACACACTATAGTGACATCACAAGTGACTTTGTAGGCGAACTATAGTGACATCACAAGTGACTTTGTAGGCGCACTATAGTGACATCACAAGTGACTGTAAGCGCACTATAGTGACATCACAAGTGACTGTAAGTGCACTATAGTGACATCACAACTGACTATAGGCACACTATAGTGACATCACAACTGACTTTATAGGCACACTATAGTGACATCACAAGTGACTTTGTAGGCGAACTATAGTGACATCACAAGTGACTTTGTAGGCGCACTACACTCACCGGCCACTTTATTAGGTACACCTGTCCAACTGCACGTACCACTTAATTTCTAATCAGCCAATCACATGGCGGCAACTCAGTGCACTTAGGCATGTAGACATGGTCAAGACAATCTCCTGCAGTTCAAACCGAGCATCAGTATGGGGAAGAAAGGTGATTTGAGTGCCTTTGAACGTGGCATGGTTGTTGGTGCCAGAAGGGCTGGTCTGAGTATTTCAGAAACTGCTGATCTACTGGGATTTTCACGCACAACCATCTCTAGGGTTTACAGAGAATGGTCCGAAAAAGAAAAAACATCCAGTGAGCGGAAGTTCTGTGGGCGGAAATGCCTTGTTGATGCCAGAGGTCAGAGGAGAATGGGCAGACTGGTTCGAGCTGATAGAAAGGCAACAGTGACTCAAATAGCCAACCGTTACAGCCAAGGTAGGCAGAAAAGCATCTCTGAACGCACAGTACGTCCAACTTTGAGGCAGATGGGCTACAGCAGCAGAAGACCACACCGGGCGCCACTCCTTTCAGCTAAGAACAGGAAACTGAGGCTACAATTTGCACAAGCTCATCGAAATTGGACAGTAGAAGATTGGAAAAACGTTGCCTGGTCTGATGAGTCTCGATTTCTGCTGCGACATTCGGATGGTAGGGTCAGAATTTGGCGTCAACAACATGAAAGCATGGATCCATCCTGCCTTGTATCAACGGTTCAGGCTGGTGGTGGTGGTGTCATGGTGTGGGGAATATTTTCTTGGCACTCTTTGGGCCCCTTGGTACCAATTGAGCATCGTTGCAACGCCACAGCCTACCTGAGTATTGTTGCTGACCATGTCCATCCCTTTATGACCACAATGTACCCAACATCTGATGGCTACTTTCAGCAGGATAATGCGCCATGTCATAAAGCTAGAATCATCTCAGACTGGTTTCTTGAACATGACAATGAGTTCACTGTACTCCAATGGCCTCCACAGTCACCAGATCTCAATCCAATAGAGCATCTTTGGGATGTGGTGGAACGGGAGATTCGCATCATGGATATGCAGCCGACAAATCTGCGGCAACTGTGTGATGCCATCATGTCAATATGGACCAAAATCTCTGAGGAAGCTTCCAGCACCTTGTTGTATCTATGCCACCAAGAATTGAGGCAGTTCTGAAGGCAAAAGGGGGTCCAACCCGTTACTAGCATGGTGTACCTAATAAAGTGGCCGGTGAGTATATAGTGACATCACAAGTGACTGTAAGCGCACTATAGTGACATCACAACTGACTTTATAGGCGCACTATAGTGACATCACAAGTTACTTTATAGGCCCACTATAGTGACATCACAACTGACTATAGGCACACTATAGTGACATCACAACTGACTATAGGCACACTATAGTGACATCACAACTGACTATAGGCACACTATAGTGACATCACAACTAACTTTAAAGGCACACTATAGTGACATCACAACTGACTATAGGCACACTATAGTGACATCACAACTGACTTTATAGGCACACTATAGTGACATCACAACTGACTTTATAGGCACACTATAGTGACATCACAAGTGACTTTATAGGCACACTATAGTGACATCACAAATGACTTTATAGGCAGACTATAGTGACATCACAAGTGACTTTATAGACACACTATAGTGACATCACAACTGACTTTAAAGGCACACTATAGTGATATTAAATTTACTTTATAGGCACACTATAGTGACATCACAACTGACTTTATAGACACACTATAGTGACATCACAAGTGACTTTATAGGCACACTATAGTGACATCACAACTGATTGAACAAAGAGCTGGCCATGCCTGCCCCAATTTTCCTGTGTTCTCAAGATCGGCTGCGGTCTCAATGGTTTAACCCCCACTGACCCACTAGCCACCCCATATCCTGTGGATAGGGGATCCCTTTGTGAATTGAGCTTTGTGAAATCTTTCAGCAAGTTATATACATTTGTAATTTATTTCTATTTAAAAGACTCCAATCTTCCAGTACTTAACAGCTGCTGTATGCCCTGCAGGGAGTGGTGTATTCTCTCCAATCTGACACAGCGCTCTCTGCTGCCACCTCTGTCCATGTCAGGAACTGTATAGAGCAGTAGCAAATCCCCATAGAAAACCTTTCCTGCTCTGGAAGTTTCTGCCATAGACAGAGATGGCTGCAGAGAGCACTGTGTTATTCTGAAAAGAATACATCACTTCATGCAGGACATACAGCAGCTGATAAGTATGGGAAGACTGGAGATTTTTAAATAGAACTAAATTACAAATCTATGTAACTTTCTGAAACTAGTTGATTTGATTTCTTCATTGATCCCTATGAGCAATCAAGGCAATCTCCAGTCTGACACAGTGCTCTCTTCTGTCCACATCAGGAACTGTCCAGAGAAGGAGAGGTTTTCTATGGGGATTTTGTTACTGCTCTGGACAGTTCCTGACATGGACAGAGGTGGAAGAAGAGACTGGAAAGAATACAACACTCCCTGCAGGACATACAGCAGCTGATAAGTACTGGAAGTAATAGAATTAAATTACAAATCTATATAACTATCTAACACCGAAAATGTTGCTGAAGCCTGGTTTTGTTCAGTGTGTAGGATACAGTAGTGCACAGTGTATTCCTGTGGAGAACACAGGGTGAGGTGTATGGCACATGCTCCCCAGGTGCCCCCAAAGCCATTTAATGGACAGAGGGATGGGGTGTTAGGGGGCAGGGCTTCGGAAATAACATGAGTTAATCATATTAATGCATTTCTTGTTTTTCATGAGAGTGGTCAATCCCTTTAAGTTCTTTCGTTGTGTATGGCTTCTCTCCTGTTAATTTTTTTCTTGCTACCATGTTCTGGAAGGATTCTGACATGACAAGTGGGTGTTAGTCAGGTAAGCTGCTATGACATAACAAGTGGGTGGGGGTCAGACAGGTAAGCTACTATGACATCACCAGTCGGTGTTAGACATGTAAGACTGGGTTCACATTACGTTCTTGCATTGAATTCCATTGTAAAAAAAAACGATCAAAAAGGATCTGGATTTTTTTTTAACGGGCACAAAAGTGGGGTCAGATATGTTTTTGTGTACGTTAAAAAAAACGGATCTGTTTTGATCTGTTTTTTTTTTTTTTTTTTTTATAATAGAAGTCAATGGAAAACGGATCAAAACTGATGCACACAAATGCATCAGTTTTTTGCAAAAACGGATGAAAAAAATGGATTGCAAAAACGTAGTGTGAACCCAGCCTAAGCTGCTTTGATATCACTGGTGGGTGGGGGTCAGTCAGATAAGCTGCTGTGACATCACTAGTGGGTGAGTGTCAGCAGCTTACATGACTAACACCAACCCACCAGTGATACCATAGCAGCTTACATGACTAACACCCACCCACCAGTGATGCCATAGCAGCTTACATGACTAACACCCACTCACCAGTGATTTCATAGCAGCTTACATGACTAACACCCACCCACCAGTGATGCCATAGCAGCTTACATGACTAACACCCACTCACCAGTGATTTCATAGCAGCTTACATGACTAACACCCACCCACCAGTGATGTCATAGCAGCTAACCTGCTTGTTCTGCACAGCTGAAGGAACACTGGGTTAACCTGTTATGTGTCACATGTTGTTCCTATGTCCAATCACAGGTGCAGGTGTTTTCCCTCCTTTTCTCTCTCCTATCACCACTTTCCTGTCTTCTGCACACACAACCCCACCAATCACCAGGAGGCTTAGCTTCTCCATATAAAAAAGGTTAGTTCCTGGGGGGGATTTCTCTAGTCAGTTCAGAGGGACACACTAGAGAAGGTTGTTCACCACCACTAGCATGCAGTGCTAGACCCCTCAGGAGGAATGGATGTCCTCTGAGCATCACCTTATCCATGCCAGGGATACTGTCAACACACTAAAGGGCAGTGACCTGTATCCAGTTAGGCACTGACCCTAATAAAACAAAGATGCAACTAGCATTCGTATTCTACTGCATAACGCAGAGCTATCCTGAAAGGGATTTGGGACATTTGGCTCACCCAGGGCAGGGACCTGGGACTTCGTACTACCTTTATAGGACGGGTAACCCAAAACTGTAGGGCATTAGGCGGTCAGAAAAGTGAGTATGAGTTTTTCTTCTTCTCTCAACTACACTATCCCAGCAGAGTACAAAACTACATTGGACAGGGCCCTCAAGACGTTCCTCTACTCTCACCTCTGCTGTTGCAACTACTTCATCTGCACCTGCAGTTACGAAAAGCCTTAGGCCGGGTTCACACTACATATAACACCGGCCATTCTGTGACCCGGGCGGGTCACAGAACGGCCGGTGTTACTGAAGATCACCCTGGCCAATATGGCAGTACCGGCCAGATGATCTTCATTTCTGGTGAATTTCGGATGCGCCCGCATCTGAATTCACCGCTGCACATAATGAAGCATGCAGCCGCAGAAAACTAACATGTAATTTTTTCTTTCGGCCAGATGGAATCCCGGCCGGAGCGTATACTATGTGTATGTGTTCCGGCCGGGATACAATTCATTCTAATACAACATATGTTTTGTATAAATCGCGGCCGTTGTTACAAATTGCAACAAGGGACGTGATTTATGCATAACATACTTTGTGAGAACATAGCCTTATTCTGTATTTGCATTGGAAAAGTATCTCAGTAAACAAATGCTATTTTGGTTAAGAAGATGACAGCCTAGTGTGGATAGGATTTATTTCTGGTGTTCCACAGCCCCTTACTTGCAGTGCTCTAGCTGATATGGCTAGGTTATCAGGATGGACACGAAAGATAATAGTACCACACATGGGCCCTGGCCGCCTGGCCAGGCCCAGGAAGAATACTCTCAGCAGGTTCTCTGAAGTAGTGTTGCTTCTCATACACAGAGTCACTTCCATCAACAAACACACACTACTCCCCGGTCTCTGCTAACTCAGTCCCAACCCCACTATATACTTAGCGTATTTTCCGACGTATAAGACGACTTTTTAACCCCGAAAAATCTTCTCAGAAGTCGGGGGCTGTCTTTTACACCGGATATAGTCGCTGCATACAGCGGGGGAGCTAAAAAATGACGGCATCCCCACCGTATGCGGCAACCACAAATAAAAAATAAAAAAATTCAACTCACCTGTGACCCGTTCCTGGTAGCCACGCGTCTCCCGTCATGTTTCCGGAGCAGGCAGTGTGATGCAGAGACACTGCCTGAGCCGGAGGTCCCTGAAGTTTTCCTGGCAGGCAAGCATCCCATTGGAGAAGCTCGGAGACGCTCGGCTGCCGGGGAGCTTCGGGAGAATGACAGAGGAGCCGGATGTCCCTGAAGCCTCTGTCATTCTCCCAAAGTTCTCCTGCGCCGGGAACATGCCGAGAGACGCGCGGCTGCCGGGAACAAGTCACAGGTGAGTTGAATTGTTTGTTTTTTTATTGTTCAACTTCAGATAACCCCTGCCTGACCGCAGCAGGGGTCCAGCTAGTAAGGCAGGGGTTAACATTTTCTGGCGTATAAGACAAACCCCTAAAAATCTTCTTAAAAGTCAGGAGTCGTCCTATATGCCGGAAAATACGGTAGGGGAAAATCTGATTGGGCAAGAGCCGTAATAACGCACTATGAGAAGGCAGTAGCCCCTGAGGTAGTTGGCTCAGGAATTGGCTAAAGTGTAGTGCAAAGAACAGTGGCACAACTTATATAATCAATAGAGCAATCGGTTAACCCTTACATACTTTTGACCTTCAGCTGTGCAAAGAATACAGTGACACCTGGTGGTGGGAGCAGCACTCTACAGGCTTCAGCCCCAGAGTCTATAACACACAGTACCAACCCATACGTGCTGCTATAATAGCATTGGACACCCGCTCTGGGACACTGCATATGCGTCTTCCTCGTGGGCACCACCTGAGGATAGGCCTTCAATAAGGCTGGACGACTCCTTTAATAGTGCATATGGCAGAATACGCATTGGGGGCTGGGCCTAATCCTGAATCTTCTTACTGTATATGATGTTGAAGCAGATAACACCTCTGTTTATGCTGCTGGAAACTTAAATACAGCGATGCCCACAAGCATCTTAGAGAAGAGACGGCAAGCAAACGCTATATATTCATATCAACGTGTGAAGAAAGAAGCCACTTTAGCTAATGTTTCTTGCATCTCATGTTCTTCTAATGATCTTCACGTCGGTCAGGGTGGTGTCCTCTCTAATTCTTATGAATATGGAAACAGTCTTTATTATAATAGTTATTAGACACCAACTCGGGTCCCTACGTGTATAATAAAACGTGGACTCTTCTTACTGAACATAGAAATTGCTGGGAAAGTGGCAACTAAACTCTTAACACTGTGATTAAATCTGCAAAGCTGCACATAATTTCTTCGATTTTTCACAAGTAAAAGTATATTTACTGTGTGAATTTCACAGTTAACTGTGTGATCCAGATACAAAGGTATTTATATTTATAATTAGCTAAAAGGGCGGCATTATTCAGCTGGGAAACAGAGGACCCGGAGAAAACAATCATACCGTAGTACAGTATAGTGTATAGAATAAGTGATATAAAAACACTATACATACAGAAGGTAATAGATTTCTCATAGTTTTTGTTCCTTAAAAAGTATACCAACATTCAACAAACGTATTCACTACACTATGTCTGGGCAACTAGACTAAGCCTATGGGCATGTGGACCCCCTGTGCTACTCAACTGGTTTGCTTTGGGTCACACCAGGGAGTGGAGTCTAAGTGCCGCCTATGTTTTCACCCTTGATACTGCTCCAGGAAGCGTAAGCTGGACTTTTGCGGGTAGAGGTCACCAGGTCGCTCCACAAGTGTGGTCCCGGTGTGAGTAGAGTCATCGGGGAAACAGGCAAGTATATGTGGTCAGCAAGTGAAGGTAATAGTCAGGGCAGGCGACTTCAAGACAGGTCAGGCGATCAGAATCAGCAATGGAAGAGGCAAATGGCACAGGTGAGGGTCAGGCAGAAAACGTAAACCAAGAAACAGGCAGGATACACAGAAATTAAACAGAATAGCAGAAAGGCACCTTCCCTTGGCATGCAACAATACTCAGGCAAGGAGGAGCAGAGATTTAGTTAGGGTTACAATCCTGAATTGGTTCTTCATAATAATCCTATTGTTCATGAATTCCTGCATCACCCATCTGGTCCAATAATATCTTCTCATGACTGTTGTCCCATCATTGCTGCATTATGGTGTCCTCCCATCCCTGAGAGTTGTTAACAGCAACAGCCCGTTGTCGCTTTCTCCATTTTATCCTAAAGGTGTCTTGCTTTGTCCCAGTCAATAAGCATGGAGAAGAGAAATCACACAATTAACTACTGTGTGGGGAGTCGGGAGGCCACCATACACCTTTGAGTTGGCTAAACTCGCAACCCTCAGTGGGTTTGGCTGACTTCCTAAGGTCTATGGGCACCTTTATGCATAAACCAGAGAAGCAAAAACCTAATCTCTCAGCAACCAAGTGGTTATTCTTAGGTTACTAATGGTAACACCTTCAATGTCTCTGAGAACAAAGGGATCAAGCACTGAAACTCCATCATGCCTGCCACAACATGTAGGCCAAACAATCACATACACATGAACGTTCACCATGGCCAAACATGTGTTCATGTGTTCCCTGTAAAGAGAGAAGGGGGAAGGGCCCTATTCCACCGGACGATTATCGTTCAGATTATCGTTAAATTGTTCGAACCTAAACGATAATCGTTCGGTTGAAATGCAGTTAACAATTAACGAAAGAACGAGAAATTGTTGATCGCTTTATAAGACCTGGACCTATTTTTATCGTTGCTAGTTCGCAAAACGTTCCCAAATCATTTGCATTGAATAAGACGTCGTTCGCAGTAGATACGAACGCAATAGCGAAGAAATAGCGATGAAAATACGATCGCAAATAACGATTATCGTTCCATGAAAATGAGTGAATGTTTTCAGGTCTTTCGCAATAGCGGTCGTTTGAGATCGTTAATTGTTAACGATTATGCGAACGATAATCGTCCGGTGGAATAGGGCCCTAAGACACAGCCAGAAAGCTCTGGTGGCAGCTTATCTCTATGAAAACAATGGGGTCAAGCAGTAAAAATACATCACGCGGCACCCGACCTCTATCTCCACCGACAGTCGAACCTGTTACCAGTGGTAGGTTCAGCTGACAGTATAAAGTGTTTGGGGACCTTAAGGTTTTTGAGTTTGTTACCTACTAGAATAAGATCCGAAAAAGCTTACAAAGCAAAGAACTTCTGAACTCAAAGCTGGCTCCCAAATAAAAGTCAGAGAGGCAACGTGAAAGAAACCAAACTACCATACAAGTCTTTATTGCTTGAGTGTTGCAAAAACATTGCTAGGGCTGGTTTTCCTTGGAATAGGCACCAAACATCTGCAAACAATATGCCACAGGTGAACGTGTCCTGAAATAATAATAACGGAACTCCGAGAAACAGAAATGATAAAACTTGAAGGCCTTTGGGAACCCATCCAGAGCACATTATAACATTGGTGGCTTGTAGAATCTGTGACTAACCCCACTTCTGTCTCACAGCAGTAAGAAATAGGTAATATGATGCATCAATCCTCCCCGCTGGACTTCATGGACCCCTGTCCTGTCCCCACGATACTAAGGAAGACCCCTATAAACATGACTGAGCAGGTCACCTCAAGATATAAGATTACTGAACTGACTCGTGTTGAGTAGACTATTCAGGTTCGGCAACTTCTCTGAACCCGAACGCTTGGCATTTGACTCCCGGCGGGTGCCAGGAAAACATGGATGGACCCATAGGCAACATCCAGTCATAGGCAACATCCAACTTCTCAAGTCGCCAGGAGTCAAATGCCCAGCGTTCCGGTTCAGAGAAGTTGCCGAACTCGGACAGTTTCCTCTAGTCCGCTCAACACTAGTCATGACCAATTTGCTATTAATTTTAGGCTCTGTACAGGCAGAGAGAAAACAGGGAATCCTGGGGGATTACAACTGTACAACCTCTAGAATTTTAAATGCAACCCTAAATTATAACAAAAACTGTAACCCAGGAACATTACACTGTATATAATGCAATATAGTTACAAACACATATATGGAATAATTCTACACAAAGCTGTTACAAAACTACAATTCCCATCATGCCTGGACAGCCAATTCTATCCTCCAACAAACACAGAAAAATTGTGTGAATAGGTGATTATACACTAAGAAATATCATGAAAAAATA
The DNA here is from genome assembly GCF_027789765.1 of Dendropsophus ebraccatus. Classification (NCBI taxonomy): domain Eukaryota; kingdom Metazoa; phylum Chordata; class Amphibia; order Anura; family Hylidae; genus Dendropsophus; species Dendropsophus ebraccatus. Next base: position 62,677,236 of record NC_091466.1, read on the forward strand.
TACATTTAAGGGGTACCCCGGGCGGAGGTTATTTTTATTGTATGGCCGGGGAAGGGGTGGAAATAGAGGGCGTCGGCCAGTTACCTCCCCGGTTCCAGCGCCAGGCTGGGATCTTGCCGCCCCATTCTCCCGTCCGGCTTCCTGGTCTGTGCTGCGGCTTGAGACATGAAGTCTCAAAGCAGCTCAGCAATTCAGCGGTCGTAGTGGAGTCGCGCCTCGGCCGCTGAATGGCTGAGCTGCCTTGAGACGTGACGTCTCAAGCCGCAGCTCAGACCAGAAAGCCGGACGGGAGAATGGGGCGGCGAGATCCCAGCCCGGCGCTGGAACCGGGGAGGTAACTGGCCGACGCCCTCTATTTCCACCCCTTCCCCGGCCATACAATAGAAATAACCTCCGCCCGGAGTACCCCTTTAAGCTGAAATTACTTAATAAGAGGCTACAGTATGTATGGATAAACGGGATTAGTTAAAGGGGTTGTGACATGAATCAAAGTTGTTAAAGCCACATATGTCCTATGTACAAATATGTAAAGGAGTACATAGGTGCTGTTTTTGGTAAAGTAAGTTACATTACTGTACTGTTTTTCTCCCCCATGGATCTAACCAGTTTCTAGTTTCTTCCCAGAACTGTGACTCTGCTGTTGCCAGGCAAGAGTACCCATACCTTTCCACAATTCCTCTAGTTTCAGGCTCAGTGTTTACATGGCACCTTGCAAAGCCGGTGCATCAGTAACCTCTTCACCCTCCACCTGGCATCTATAGTAGTCAGGGGCGGATATATAATCCGCTACTCATAGTAGTGTACTGTAAATTAGCTGCTAAGACTGTGCAGGCTGTTCAGTCCTGTGCACGAGCACTATGTCATGTCATAGCAGTAAGGGGTAGGTGCTGTTCTGAGCAGGGAGTAGGTGTTGGGCTAGACAACTAAGGGGAATAAAGTCCTTGTGTGTGTACTTATGGCAAACAACCCAGCTATTGATCCACCACCTGAAATGGAGAATATAACAAATAAGGGGGCTTTCAGGAGCAATTAAATCACCAAAAATATGCATGTTTTTGAAATTTTGAATAGGATTCAAAATCTGCACAGTGTTTATGTGGGTTTCCTCATGGTAAATTAAATTTGCTATTACACGTGCCAACAGTGACCGGGTGAGTGCGGGGGGAGGGTGCGGGGGGGACTCCCCGGATGATCTTTAGATCCTCCGGGGAGCCCATAGGAGATAATAGCGGTTTGCTGCCGCTGCTCCTATTACATGGAGCAGCGGCAGCAGATCATTGCTATCTTAACATGTTGAAAGACAATAACCGACAATGATCAGCCGTCATCGTTCATGGTGGCTGATCGTTGCCTTCTACTACACAAAGCGATTATCGTCCGTAATGGACAAACGCCGCTTTAGACTATCTTCATGGCTCAGAAGAAAATGAATGGAGCAGTGATGCATATGTGCAGCCCCCTGCTTGTATTTTAGGGGCCCTATTCTTGAGATTTCCTCAGCAGTTGAGTTGGACCACCTGTGATCCCTTAAGCCTCTATTACACGGACCGATTCAGAGGAGCAAGTGAGCGCCGACCTTGCTCCTCGTTCCCCGCTCACTGTCGGAGCTATTATGCACATTGACAGCAAGCGGGTAAGTGCCGGGGGGGGGGGGGGGGGGAGCTGCGGCAGGGGCTCTCCGGATGATCTTTAGATCGTCCAGGCAGCCCATAGGAGATAGTGGCGGTCTGCTGCCGCCGGGCCTGTTGCTCAGAGCCAGGGCAGCAGATCCTTGCTAGGCTGACTATGTGTTTTTTGTGTTTAAGGCTAGGTTCACACTGCGTTTTCAGCATCCGTTTAACGCATCCGTTTTTTGCAAAAAACGCATGAAAAACGGATTGCAAAAAACGGATTCATTTGTGTGCATCCGTTTTTCCATTGACTTCCATTATAAAAAAAAAACGGATCCGTTTTTTTGGCGGACCAAAACGGACCAAAAAACGTTGCTGACCCTATTTTTCTGGACGTTAAAAAAAACGGATCCGTTAAACGGATGCTGAAAACGCAGTGTGAACCTAGCCTAAGCCTGTTGAAAGACAATGATCGTTGTGTTCCAATACACAAAGCGATTATCGGCCATAAGAGCCGATATTGTCCGTTAATCGCTTTGTGAAATAGGGCCTTTAGTTATGCCCTGTGAATAGGGCATAAGATGGGAATATCTGTTTAATGATACTATGTACAGTGGTTGCACCAACAATGCATGTTCAGCACGTCCTCAATGGCATATATATATATATATATATATATATATATATGTGTGTGTGTTTACCTACATCCCACTTTATCTTTCTCTGCATTAAGCGGATACGTTCTCTTAGTAGATGCTGTGATTCGGCCAATGACACGGAGCCTGTAACACTGAACCGTCGCATTATCCCTCAATCCCCGAGCAGAGCAAGACCCAGAGACTGTGTCGTATTTAAGTGGAACAAAATGGAATAAAAAAAAAATCCTTCATTTTGTCATTGTTTAGCAACAGAGACACTGTAAATATTACCCATGTGGCAACGCTAGGATGCTTGTTTACTTGCAATTTAAATGATCGGGCCCAACCCTGACAAAACGAATGAAAGCGTTGCCTTGGCAACGGGGACAATATACGTCTTTTTATTTCACAGCAAGCCGGCGAACATATGGTTTAGTTTTAATGGACGCTCGGCTCCCCATTATCATAATAGCAATGTAAAGATTCAGGCGGAGAGAGGGAGAGAGGGGAAATAGCGTCTGAAACAAAAACATCAGAAATAATCTCCGTTTCCTCCCAATTCTAGTTGGTTTCTCCCAATTACTTCAGCTTCCTTTTATGCCGATGAGGACGGTGAACGCCGGCTCTGATTCACAAAACCCAGCGCCCAACCCCTATAGCTGACCCCGTCCCCGGTATCCTGTGTGCATAAAGCCCCAATGTTATCCCCGGCCGGCACAATACAGGAGCCGCGAGGATCCCGCTCCCACATTCACACCAGCGCTCACGCCACTTTCCCATTAAACTAATTAGACTTAATTTATGCAGAAACCATCGACTCATTAACATTTACTTCTCTGATTGACAATAGACAAAACATTGCTATTTTTGTAGATCTCGCCTGCGGCCGTGCAAGGGATCTGTGTATTGAGGGTCACAATGCTCATGCGACCGTAGACTTTAGGACACGGCGGACGCGACGAGCGATGAACGCGGGTTAAAGGTGAGTTATTTTTAACCATTACAGCCTGGGGGTCTTGGAGGTAGGTGGTTAAAAGGCTGATTGGAGAAATAATAATTTAACCCTTCAGGGGGCACTATAAGGAAAATGTTGTCGTCCTATCTGTATAATAAAAATAAATGTCTGTCTGTCTTCTTAAGACTTCCTGAACCGTTTGACCCCAAATTTGGCAGGCAGATACATTGGGCACCCAGGGAGGGTAAAGCAAAGGTGACATCATTAGAGACATCATCACAGGTGACATCATTAGAGCTGTGTGTCTCCACAGCAATACACAGGTGAGGGGATCCGCCTCAGCCAGAGCTATGGAGACATTGAATGTGCAGATCCAAAGCATCACATCACAGATATGACAGCCAGGCCTGGTGGGAGCTCACGAGGAGAACAACCCCATAGGAATAAATGGTAGAATGTTCAGATTTTACCTCACAAAGATGATGTCAGTATCTGATCACATCACCTCCTCACTCACTCACTCACACACACACACACACACACCTAACCACACCCCCTCCTACACAAACACACACCTGACCACACCCTCCTCACACACACTATACTATACTGAAGCCTTAGCAAACAATATGATTATTACTTTCATTTTCAAAGGGAGCTGGAGTATGATTGTTTGCTAGGGGCGTCTGGCTTAAAACAAAGCAATAGAAATAAATGGTAGATCCCCCACCCCAACAGATATACAGGACTTCCCCCCAACTATACACTACAGGTATACGGGACCCCATCACCTCCATCCCAACTAACCCTAACCCCAACTCTACACTACAGGCTACACTACAGGTATACAGGGCCCTCCACAACTATGCAGTACAGGTATACAGGACCCCCCCAACTATACATTACAGATATACAGGACCCCCCCCCCCAACTATACACTACAGGTATACAGAACTTCCCAGCTATATATTGCAAGTATACATGACCCACCGACTATACACTACAGATATACAGGACTCAACCCCCAACTATACACTACAGGTATACAGCCCCCCCCCAACTATACATTACAGGTATACAGAACCACCCCCCAGCTATTACCTACAGATATACAGGCCCCCCCTCCCAACTACATACTACAGGTATTTACAGCTATTATAATCCGCTACTGAACACATGGCTATTCTGAAAAGTTTCGGGAAGTCTGCTTCTGCCAGTGCAGGGACCTGGGGCCTCATACTACCCTCATAGGACGGGTATCCCAGCACTTTAGGGCATTAGGTGGTCAGATAAGCGACTACGAGTTTCTTCTTCTTCTTCTTCTCTTAAATACGCTATTTCGGCAGAGTACACAGCTACATTGGACAGAGCCCTCAATATGCTCCTTTACTCTCACTTACTCTCACTAATTAAGTTATAATTTACATAAAAAGTGCAGAACTGTTAGGATATATAGTGTATATAGGGCTCCTGGTGATTTCCCCATAAGCATAGATTGGCCTCCTGGTCACCCTAGAAAAACAAATCTAATTAGCACTTTATATGCAGGCAGCGCCGGGTACATTTTCTACTCTATATCATAAAAGTGTCTGTCTGTCCTGTGTTCCAGATGGGGGGGACTGGCTGCCTCTTCTTGGTCGTGCACTCCACCCATCCCACCCAGGTGGTGTAATTACCTTTGCCAGTGTAAGATGGATCTTGCATGCCCAGAGCATAGGCTTAATATATGCCATGGAGAGGCCAGAGTACAGTGTAGGGTCCACCCCGGCATGGGGTCACCTTATCGTGGTGAGGCAGTTTACACTGTTTGCAAATGGTAACCAAGAGTCTCATTATTTTTGTGGGAATTTTTTTCAGCAGTTGGGGAGCTGCTTTTAACTATTTTCATGTCTGTAGTGGGTCTGTATCTTGCCATTGCGGTGAGCTGTTACATTTTTGTGTTTTTGTGTGTTTATCTGTCCTCTATAGACTTCAAAACCCCTGAACCGTTCGACCCCAAATTTGACACGCAGATACATTGGGTGCCCGGGAAGGTTAGAGCGATGGTCCCGTCCTTGCCAGGAGAGGAGGGGGATGGGGGAAGAGTGCCCCATAGAAATGATTGGGATAATCTCCACACTGCGCACACAGGTGACATCATTAGAGCTGTGTGTCTCCCCAGCAATACACAGGTGAGGGGATCAGCCTCAGCCAGAGCTAAAGAGACATGAATGTGCAGATCCAAAGCATCACATCACAGATATGACAGCCAGGCCTGGTGGGAGCTCTTGAGGAGAACAACCCCATAGAAATAAATGGTAGAATGTTCTGGAGATCAGAAGATGATTTCATTGTCTGACCACAACCCCTCCACACACAAACACACACCTGACCACAACCCCTTCACACACAAACACACACCTGACCACACCTCCTACACACACACAGACACACACCTGACCACACCTCCTCCACACACAAACACACACCTGACCACACCTCCTACACACACACAGACACACACACGCACACACCTGACCACACCTCCTCCACACACAAACACACACCTGACCACACCTCCTACACACACACAGACACACCTGACCACACCTCCTCCACACACACATACCTTACCACACCCCATACCACACACACAATAATGGTAGTTGGGGAGGTGTGCAGAAGCCTTAGCAACCAATATGATTACTTCTACTTTCATTTATAAAGGGAGCTGGAATCTGATTGGTTGCTAGGAGAGGCTGCCTCATTGAATCTGATTGGTTGCTAGGAGCGGCTGCCTCATTGAATCTGATTGGTTGCTAGGAGCGGCTGCCTCATTGAATCTGATTGGTTGCTAGGAGCGGCTGCCTCATTGAATCTGATTGGTTGCTAGGAGCGTCTGCCTCATTGAATCTGATTGGTTTCTAGGAGCGCCGGCCTCATTGAATCTGATTGGTTGCTCTTTGGGCACTTACTACAGTTGTCATTAATAACAGAGAGGGGTGACAACCTGTAGCTGATCTTACTGACTTCAGTGGTATCTTTTGGACCCACTAAGATAAACCAGGATCGGAACTGACTTACAGCCACTGCTTGTGAGATTTTGATTTTGTATTTGTAAAGTGTAATGTAAGTGTTGAAAATGTCAGAACCTACAACTCACCCATAACTGTATAGGGCTGCATAGTCACAGACTGGTCACAGTGGCCATACTTACCAAGTGCTTCCAATTGGCATGTGAGTACTGGAAATGGATCGTGGAGTAGTTATAGAAGGTGGCCTGGTCATGTTTTTTATTACATCATGTGGACGTCATGGTACCTTTCCATTGTTTACAATTCAGAACTTCATCTTCCAATTACTCCGGCTATAGGCCTATAAAGGGGTTTTAGCTTAACTCAGGTCCTGGTACATACACTTGTTGAATGTTGTCCTTATTTTGTCCTTATTTATCTTCTCCAAGTGTTCTTGTTCTGTCGTAAAAGTAAGTTTTCTTTTTGAGTAGTCCTCAGGATGATCGACTCTTATAGAAAGGTTCTTTAACCATATAGTACAAAAGTCTATGGCACTTCACAAAATTTAATGGCAAGTGTGGGAAAGCACTTTTATGCCCTTTTCTGGCAAGACCCAGTGTCTGATCATGGAGGAAAATCAGAGCAGCACTTCGTGGTATACAGATGGTGCACGAGGAAAGGAGCGTAGTCCCAGCACAAATCCCGGCAATGCAGCACTTAATCATCATGTAGTTTTATTCGATTAAAAAAACCATAATAGTGTGAACAGCAGAACGCGTTTCGGCAATATGCCTTTGTCAACTGAGGCAGTTGACAAAGATATGTTGCTGAAACGCGTTCTGCTGTTCACACTATTATGGTTTATGTAACTGAATAAAAACTACATAGCTGCAGCATTACTAAAATAAGTAATGGGGAGAATACGTTTATTGATGGCGATAAGGCGGTCGCTGACTATTTGAATAGTTACTTCTGCTCAGTGTTTTCAGAAGGAGGCCTTCACAATCACAGGATGGTTGGACACAGCATTGGCTCCAGTTATATGGGTTCAGCTCCAGTATTTTCAGAGGCTGAAGTTGCAGAGGAACTTGCCCGTTTAAAGCTGAATAAGGCGATGGGTCCAGATGGGATCCATCCCAGGGTTCTTAAAGAACTTGGATCTGTGATTGCTGCCCCCCTGACAGATCTGTATAACTAATCCCTGCTAACAGGAGATGTCCCTGATGATTGGAGAATGGCCAATGTTATACCAATCCACAAGAAGGGGAATAGAGAAGAGCCCAGTAACTACAGGCCAGTGAGCCTGACATCAGTAGTAGTAAAAATGATGGAAACTCTTCTAAAAAAGAAGATAATGGATCACCTAAGAATCAACAATTTGATGGATCCAAACCAGCATGGCTTTACTGAGGGCCGATCATGTCAGACTAATCTCATTGATTTCTTTGATTATGCCACAAAAGTACTGGATGAAGGTGGTGCTGTGGATATCGCCTATCTGGACTTCAGCAAAGCTTTTAATACAGTTCCCCATAAAGAGCTGATAGAGAAGTTGGAGAAAATTGGACTTAATCTCTGGATAGTTCAGTGGATTTGTGGTTGGCTGAAGGAGAGATATCAGAGGGTTGTTGTTAATGGTGTATATTCCGAGCAGGGACTGGGTACAAGTGGTGTGCCACAAGGGTCTGTTCTGGGTTCTATTCTTATTAATATGTTTGTAAGTGGCATAGGAGAAGGGTTGGTAGGTAAAGTTTGTCTGTTTGCTGACGACACAAAAGTGTGCAACAGGGTTGATATTCCTGGAGGTGTCAGTAAAATGGAAAATGATTTAGCTTTGCTAGATAAGTGGTCCAAACAGTGGAAATTGAAGTTCAATGTTTCCAAATGTAAAATAATGCACTTGGGGAGGAGTAATCCTCTATCTGAGTATCACATCGGCAGTACTGTGTTGGAAAAGACTTCAGAAGAGAAGGATTTAGGGGTAGTGATTTCTGACAGCCTTAAAATGAGTCACCAGTGCAACCAGGCGGTGGGGAAAGCAAATTGTATGCTGGGGTGTATATATATATATATAATGGTATGCTGGGGTGTATATATATATATAATGGTATGCTGGGGTGTATAGCTAGAGTTATAACCAGTAGGAAGAGGGAGATTGTGATCCCGCTGTATAGAGCTCTGGTGAGGCCACATCTGGAATACTGTGTCCAGTTCTGGAGACCTCACCTAAAAAAGGACATTGATAAAATAGAACGGGTCCAAAGACGGGCTACAAAAATGGTGGAGGGTGTGAGGCATAAACCATATCAGGAAAGACTTAAGGATTTGAAATCTGTATAGTCTGGAGGAAAGACGGGAAAGGGAGGACATGATTGAAACCTTTAAGTATGTTAAAGGACTAAATAAGGTTCAGGAGGAAAGTGTTTTTAGTCAAAAAAACTGAGCTCAAGAACAAGAGGACACAGTGAGAGGTTAGTTGGGGGAAAGATCAGAAGCAACGTGAGAAATTATTATTTTACTGAAAGAGTAGTAGATACCTGGAACAAACTTCCAGCAGAGGTGGTTGGTAAATCTACAATAACAGAATTTAAACACGCCTGGGATAAACATATATCTATCCTAAGATAATAAGAAAGGAAATACTAAAAGGGCAGACTAGATTGACCCAGTGGTCTTTTTCTGCCGACAATCTTCTATGTTTCTATGTTACATGATGATTAAGTGGTGAGTTGCCGGGATTGCTACTTTGACCAGGGTCTGATCAGGCCTTACATATTCGCTCATCACTAGTCATGATAGCATCATTACATATCAGACATAACTGCATGTTGACTTTTGCATTTCTATTTGGGCGCATTTTTTTTTCCAGAAGTGGCACAAGTCAGGTCACCTTTGTGATGGGGCCCTCAAATACCAGCAATGGAATCCAGGATTGACACCATACAACAAGAAATTTAATTAAAACCTAATTTCCTCCTTATCATATAATTTACATGTTTAAATTCTAAAACCATTAAGAGAAGAAACATTCTTAGAATTTAGTATTTCTCCGTCTAAGCTATTATGCTGCGGATGGTGACGACTGTGGGCACTTTTACTGCTAATCTCTACCACCATTCAAGTGGAAAAGAATTTTGGACAGATGGCTTGATTTCCAGTGTTATAATAGTGGTACATCTCCTGACACTATGCTAATCAGATCTATGGCTACATTCCACACCACCCTCTCATTTGCATGACCAAGGTACAAACTGAGCAATTTCTACTCTTTATGATGCAAATAGCTACTATCTGCGAACAAAAAAATGTAAAATTATGACAAATGAACCCAAGTTTTGCTGGCTCGGCGTGTTTCTGTGCTGACAATAAGGCCTGCCCTCATTTCACAAGAAATTGTCTTATTATCTGATACCAAAAAAGTAACATAAATCTAGTAGACATAACAAAGTTAGCAAAGACAAAAGACTATCCTTGCTCTAAACTAACCTAATAGTATTCATGAACGGCTATAGAGGAAATCGACGTATGAACGATTTAATAAGTCTTAATATACAGATATTTTTCTGTGGTTTTCTTTATTTAATGTGATTACTGTGTGGCTATTACTTGAGCCGCTATATAAATAAATTTTTTTTTTAAATAAAACATACTTTCCTAGCTGGGTCCACGGCAGTCTTGGCAGTGACACCCTGCTGACCAATCACTGACTGAGGAAGGACCAGTGTCGGACTGGCCCACCAGAGGCTCCGGTGGGCCCCCAGCTTGAGAACCTGCACTTACACTAACTGACACGTCTTTTCTCACTGGTTCTTCATTGGTGGGGCCCCAGGATCATTTCCTCTGGTGGGCCCCAGATACCCCAGTCCGACACCGCGTAGGGGTGAGTCCATCTTGGAAGTAGGACGCTGAAGATGGAGGCAGGAGCTGCGGTGGACCCAGGTATGAGTGTATTCATGTGTAGTGCTCTTTTTAGGCAAAGGGAGTGAGCCGTGTTGAAAGTTACCATTGGATGTTGGGTCAAAATGGGTGGACATGCTGCAAAATGTATCTTGAAGGGGTATTCTCATCAGGCTTTGTTATTCCCTATCCTATGAATAGGGGATAACAAGCTGGTTGCTGGGGTGTGATCGGCCTGACCCCCACCAATTGCAAGAAAGGGCTGCAAATATTCAGTAAGGAACAGAACATTCATTCGCCTGTGCAATTACTCTGGCTGCCGCTTCATTCTTTCTCTTTGGAGCCACGTAACGCTTCTGAATTCAGTGTCCGAAAGCATTCAGCAGCCATAGAGAGTGAAAAGAATACTAGCTGTGGCGGCCAGGCAGTTGCGTGCTCCATTCCCTGCATGCTGATTGCTTCCCCATCCTTAGGGGTCTTGGTGGATGGACCCTCAGTCAGTGGCGTAGCTACCATAGAGGCTGGGTAGGCAGCTGCTATGGGGCCCATGCAGCAAGGGGGCCTGGAAGGGAAGGTAAGAACCTTTTCCTGTATCCTTCTGCTTAACCCCTTATGTACTGCAGTGTGTAAGTGACCCAATGCTTACTTACATACTGCAACAGAAAAAAGGGTTAACAAGCAGAAGACAAGGAGACCTCTGCTTCACTGCACTGATAACCCCTGACCTCTGTTCTACGCTGCCTGCCACAATCAAGTAGGAAAATGTGCAGAACTCGCTGCAGAGGTCAGGGGTCATCAATGCACCAGCAGTAAAGCAGATATCCCCCTTAACCCCTTGGGGGCCAGACTGATGTCAGACTGCACCCATCCCAGCAAGGAAGGGGTTAACTGACCCCCCCTTCCTTGCTGGGAGGGGTGCAGTGCAGGGGAGGGGGTGGGGAGAGCTTTATACTCACCCCGATGTTGTCTCTTCGCTGGTCCGCAGCACAATGAAGTCACTGTGCTGCAGACCCGCTAATTATATGTGCGCTGAGCTGATCAGCCAATCAGCTGAGCGCACATATAATTCTAAATGTTTCTTCTAATAATGCTATTGTGATAACATAATTAGAAGAAACATTTGATGTTTTCATTAAAGTAAAGTGATGATTAGTACAGAAAGCTCTATTGCCGGCAATATGAATTAACGGCTTATGGAGCTTCCTGTACTAATTAATATTTAATGAATAAAACACATTTTCGTTAAAATAAATTCAGTTTCGTTATTCAATAATTTAATTCTAACGAATCCATCATTGTGCAATTAAATATACTGTCAAAAAATAAATATATATATAAATATACATTTATTTATATATTTATATATTTATTTTAACAGTATATTTAATTGCAAAATGATGGATTCGTTAGAATTAAATTATTGAACAATGAAAGGGACTTTATTACAAAGAAAATGTGTTTTATTAATTTAATATATTAACTATTAGAGGCATCGGCATTCGGCATCATTGCCGGCTATTTTTGAAGTACTCCGTACGGACCGCCTGTCAATCCACGGCCGCGTTTCCAGCCGCAAACAATGGTCTTGTTCATTTTTTACGGGTTCGTTTACGATAGGGCCGTAGATTCATACATAGTGTGCACTGTGCAGCCGTATATTGTATACTTTCCAGCGTACGCATGAACCACCAAAAATACCGCCGCACAATTACAGCCGCAAATACAGCCGCACACTTACATAGTCTGAACCTGGCCTTAAGATGAATATACCCCTACAGCACCAGTGACAGTAAAGCTTGGCTTCTAATGTCTTCCTCCTGACCAGGCCCTGAGCAATTATTGCATCTTCAACCACTGAGTCACAGATTCTCTGATGATAAAGTAAAAGAAGAGGAGAGCAACCAAACAACTACTCCAAGGAACACAGAAGCTACTTCAACCATACTAGAGTAAAAGAGAACAAAGACAGTGCTCCATGTGCAGGACCAGATGCAATGGGATGTATAGAATTTCAGTACCGGAGTAAAACCGGGTACCCTCTCACCTGGCTAAGTTGTGCAAGATCGAGGCACAACTCTCCAAGCATCTGATGAAGAGACCAGTCCGGTCTAGAAACGCGTAATGCTGAGCCTTTTATACATGTTTTTATTATTTTAGTTTCAATAGTTTTTATTGAAGAAATTTTTGGTATAAAAAGTTTGAGAATATTGAGCAGAGAGGTACACTCTTACTATAACATAAATTTCAGTTTACAAGTTTACATACAAAGATGTGGTACATCTCTTAGATTTAGAATAGTTCTTTCATAGAATCAGTAGTTTGATACTTCATTTGTTGGGAGTAGCTGCGCCTGTTATACCTGCTGGAATTTGGAGAGGAGGTCTGCAACTTCAACCATACGTCATCTTGCTAGGGGACTATGGAAAAGTGATATGTTCATTCACTCACAATTCAAGGCCATTTTAGTGTGAATTTATTATGAGCAATGTGATATCAGTACGTTAGTTATAAATGGGTAAGGGGGGATGAATCTAGAATGGAAGTGCACATACTAGGTATATGACTACCATAGGTGTGATAGGGTTAACCTCGATGATTCTAATTTCATGGATATTTCTTGATAGAAGAAATATATGGACCAGTGGCGGATTATAATGTGGGCGGTTTGGGCGGCCGCCCGGGGCCCGAGGCTCCGGGGGGGCCCATGCCACGCCGCCCACATTATAATGCACTCTTGTGACCGCAAGCATTGTTTCGCTTGCGGTCACAAGAGTCTCCGGCTGCCTCTGGCTGATGCGCGGCTGTCGGCGGCGTCCCGTCCTCTCCCCGGCAGAGCATCACACAGCTCCTAGTGCCGCCTGGGGCCCTGACTTCCGGTACTGGGAGCGCACGTACCGGAAGTCAGGGCCCAGGCGGCACTAGGAGCTGTGTGATGCGCGCGCTGCCGGGGAGATGACGGGACACCCCCGGCAGCCGCGCTCAGCCGGAGACTGCAGATGGAGAGAGAATCGACGGGGGAACACAGGGTAGGTGAGTTGTATTTTGTTATTTTTGTGTTATTTACTGACTGGGGGGACCATCTATAAAGGGGGGAAAGAGGGGGGGACCATCTATAAGGGAGGGGGGAGAGGGGGACCATCTATAAAGGGGGGAAAGAGAGGGGGACCATCTATAAGGGAGGGGGGAGAGGGGGACCATCTATAAGGGAGGGGGCGAGGGGGACCATCTATAAGGGAGGGGGGAGAGGGGGACCATCTATAAGGGAGGGGGAGAGGGGGACCATCTATAAAGGGGGGAAAGAGGGGGACCATCTATAAGGGAGGGGGGAGAGGGGGACCATCTATAAAGGGGGGAAAGAGGGGAACCATCTATAATGGGGGGAAAGAGGGGGACCATCTATAAGGGAGGGGGAGAGGGGGACCATCTATAAAGGGGGGAAAGAGGGGAACCATCTATAATGGGGGGAAAGAGGGGGACCATCTATAAGGGAGGGGGGAGAGGGGGACCATCTATAAAGGGGGGAAAGAGGGGGACCATCTATAAAGGGAGGGGGGAGAGGGGGACCATCTATAAGGGAGGGGGGAGAGTAGGACCATCTATAAGGGAGAGGGGAGAGGGGGACCATCTATAAAGGGTGGAAAGAGGGGGACCATCTATAAAGGGTGGAAAGAGGGGGACCATCTATAAAGGGGGGAAAGAGGGGGATCATCTATAAGGGAGGGGGAGAGGGGGACCATCTATAAGGGAGGGGGGAGAGGGGGACCATCTATAAGGGAGGGGGGAGAGGGGGACCGTCTATAAGGGAGGGGGGCAAAGAGGGGGACCACCTATAAAGGGGGGAAAGAGGGGGATCATCTATAAGGGAGGGGGGAGAGGGGGACCATCTATAAGGGAGGGGGGAGAGGGGGACCATCTATAAAGGGGGGAAAGAGGGGGACCATCTATAAAGGGAGGGGGAGAGGGGGACCATCTATAAAGGGGGGAAAGAGGGGGACCATCTATAAAGGGAGGGGGGAGAGGGGGACCATCTATAAGGGAGGGGGGAGAGGGGGATCATCTATAAAGGGGGGAAAGAGGGGGATCATCTATAATGGGGGGAAAGAGGGGGATCATCTATAAAGGGGGGAAAGGGGGACCATCTATAAAGGGAGGGGGGAGAGGGGGACCATCTATAAAGGGGGGAAAGAGGGGGATCATCTATAAAGGGGGGAAAGAGGGGGATCATCTATAAGGGAGGGGGGAGAGGGGGACCATCTATAAGGGAGGGGGAGAGGGGGACCATCTATAAAGGGGGGAAAGAGGGGGACCATCTATAAGGAAGGGGGGAGAGGGGGACCATCTATAAAGGGGGGAAAGAGGGGGACCATCTATAAGGGAGGGGGGAGAGGGGGACATCTATAAGGGGGGGAGAGGGGGACCATCTATAAGGGGGGGCAGAGGGGGGCCATCAATAAGGGAGGGGAGGGGGAGAGGGGGACCATCTATAAGGGAGCGGGGAGAGGGGGACCATCTATAAGGGGGGGCAGAGCGGGACCATCAATAAGGGAGGGGGGAGAGGGGGACCATCTATAAGGGAGGGGGGGAGAGGGGGACCATCTATAAGGGAGGGGGAGAGGGGGACCATCTATAAAGGGGGGAAAGAGGGGGACCATCTATAAGGGGGGGAAAGAGGGGGACCATCTATAAGGGAGGGGGGAAAGAGGGGGACCATCTATAAGGGAGGGGGGAGAGGGGGACCATCTATAAGGGAGGGGGGAGAGGGGGACCATCTATAAAGGGGGGAAAGAGGGGGATCATCTATAAGGGGGGGGAAGAGGGGGGCCATCTATAAGGGGGGAAAGAGGGGAACCATCTATAAGGGGGAAAGAGGGGGGCCATCTATAGAGGGGGAAAGAGGGGGATCATGTATAAAGGGGGAAAGAGGAGGACCATCTATAAGGGGGGAAAGAGGTGGACCATCTATAAAGGGGGACCATCTCCTATAGGATTAGCACCCTCCTCTCCTGACATCCTCTGTGCCGCTGGGACCTCCCCTATAGATCACCACCCTCCTTTTCTGACATCCTCTGTGCTGCTGGGCGCTGCGACCTCCCCTATAAGACCAGCACCCTCCTCTCCTGACATCCTCTGTGCTGCTCGGACCTCTCCTATAGATCAGCACCCTCCTCTCCTGACATCCTTTGTGCTGCTGTGACCTCCCCTATAGATCAGCACCCTCTTCTCCTGACATCCTCTGTGCTGCTCGGACCTCTCCTATAAGATCATCACCCTCCTCTCCTGACATCCTCTGTGCTGCTGTGACCTTGGGACAACATCAGGGGACCAGGTGAGGTGGCAATATGTTTATTGGGGGCAGTGGAGGTGGGGTGGGCAATGCTTACTGGGGGTAGCAGCAAGGGACCAAACATTATGTTTATTGGGGCCAGCAGGGAGGGGAGGCAGGCAGTGTTTATTGGGGACAGTGGGAGGGGGGGGGGGCGCAGTAGCGGATTATAATGTGGGCGAATTGACTGGTGGGGGGGGGGCCAGGTTGGGTGGACAGCCCGGGGCCCAGGGTACATTTAATCCACCACTGATATGGACACAACAAGAAGTGTTTTAAATTCATGAACTGTTTCTCAGAGACTCTTTATCAGTTAAGAGACTTTCTAAGGACAAACTGACTGTCTGGTACACAGGGTTCTGGGAAAGGAGGAAGGAGATAGAGACATTGTTATATAAACAATATATGGTAAACAACACGTTGTAGCAGCCTGACTGCGCAGTACATGAAGCAGCTGAACATCTATGGATTGACCTATGGATCAGTTTGTGACATGTATGTGTCTTGTGAATTGAAACCCCGCCTGTATTGAAAGTTTATATTTCATGTGAATACACTGCGAATGAGTAGTACCGCCGCATATTCTGTCTATAAAAGTTGACACAAATCAATAAAGGGGCACTTCCCCAACTTATTTTACTGATACACACATCAGCTGTCTGTGTCTGTGATTTTAGGTTGTAAGCAGAACTGCAGCTGCTAACTCTAATTAGGAACCATCCTATCCTGGGGAGTGTCTGGCTTCATAAAGTCAGGCAAATTAAAAGGAAACCTTATCAGGTGAGCCATCAATTACAGCAAGAATTGCATGCAAAGGGTGGGTTACACTACGGAATCCGCACAGATAAGTTCCGCGGATTCCGTAGTGTGATCCCACCCTGCTGGGCTGTTCCCCTCTGAGGGCGCTGGCTTTGCGGTGCTGGTGGTCGCTGACTGACACTGCACTGTGGCTAGAGTAGGAACTGTATCAGGAGACCTGCACATGGTCCATGAGGCAATATGGTTTGATCAAATTACAGTGAAACCTCCCGAGAAGACCACTTCTTTGAGAAGACCACCCCCTTAAAGGCCGATTTTTTTTTTTTTTTTTGTTACCGATTTTTTTAACCATTGTTTCCTATGGACAATGCCTCTCTTTGAGAAGACCACCCCCATAAAAGACCATTTTTTTGTGCAAAATTGGGTGGTCGGCTCATAGAGGTTTCACTGTATATACTAACTTCTGATGTTGTTTTTTTTTTGTTTTTTTTTTTGTTTTTTATTAAAGTTTATTTATTTCAAACCAAACAATTAACACAACACAAACATACAAAACCAAGCCAAATATATCACAAACCTCCCTCCTCACCCCCACCCCCACCCCCCACATACGAAAAAAAAAAAAACACACAAAAAGGTCTTAACCAATCATGTTATCTAATTCAGATGAATTCACAAAACTATTCCAGGGGTCCCAAATACTCGAAAATGCCTCAAGATTGTCTTCCCTTTCCGCAACCAACTCCTCCAAGCGTCTGATATTATTAACCTCGTGTACCCAACAGTATGGGAGAATCTTGCTTCTTCCATTTCCTAGGTATAATTGACCTAGCTGCTATAAAGACTTGCCTAACAAGGTCCCTATTTCACATCCTCCTAGGAAACATAGACATTAATGATAATTTAGGTGAAAAAGGGAGCTCCTCTCCCAAAATATATGTACATCCTGAGAACACTCCTGCTCAAAACGACCTCAGTCTCTCACAGTCCCACCATATATGGAGCACTCTCCCTCTCTCTTTTCCACACCGCCAACAGAGCTCAGAAACAGCAGGGTACATTTCATGAAGCAGGGCCGGGCACCGGTACCATCTAGTTAACAACTTATAACTCTTTTCCTGTGCCAAACTAGCGATGGAAATCTTATGGGTCGTTCTAAAGGCCCTTACCCAATCATCTTCCACTATCTCTTCTTCAATCTCTTGTTCCCATCGAGACATGAATGCTGGCCTCTCTCGTGAGTATGCCTGTAATAGAAGCCTATAGATAGCTGAGAGATTATGCGTTGGGGGTGTGGAGAGCAGGAAGAGCCCTTCAAACCTATTTGGGGAGGCCCTTAAACATTCTCTCCTTCCCAACTGGTTAACAAATGATGCTAACTGTTTATATTCCATCCACGCTGACACTGGGATCTGATACATAGATCTTAGATTCTCAAATGAGGGCAGCGAACGTACCCCAAGTATGTGGTGGAATCTAACATCATCCTCTATTTCCCAGCCCAAAAACCTATTCGAATCACATCCAGGTGGGAAGGCCAAATTGCCAAAGAGGGGTGTAAGCGGACCATTTTTCTTTACTACCAATCCTGCAGCCAATACTCTATCCCATATCTTAAAGAAGACTGACGAGAGGTAAGTATTATGTATATCCGATGGTCTATCTACAGGAGCTAGCCAGGGTATCATGTGAAGCCTCGGATGTATCCGCTCAACCTCTAGAGAGACCCATAGTTTGGTTTCCCTGTGATATTGCCAGTCTACCATCCTTAATAAAACCGAGGCCATATGATAAATTTTTGGGTCCGGCAGTCCAGCCCCGCCCTGTTCCTTGCTTCTTGATAAGGTCCGAAAACTAATCCTGCATCCTCCAGACCCCCACACAAAATCTGAAAATAATTTCCTGAGCCTCCGAAAAAAGACAACGGGAGGACCAATTGGCAGAGCCTGAAAGACATATAAAAAACGGGGCATTACATCCATTTTAAGGACGTTTATCCTCCCGAACCAAGTAAGATTTAACTTTGAGTACCTGCCAAGGTCTCCCGCCGTCCTATCCAGGAGTACCTGATAATTCTCATTATATAACCGTGAGAAGTCTCTATTAATGTGAATCCCTAGATACTTAATTGAGTGTTTTTTCCACTTGAAAGGAAACACCTGGGCTAGATGATGAGCCTCATTTCGAGGAAGGGAGATATCTAACGCCTCTGTTTTACTCAGGTTAACCTTAAAGTTAGATAAATTGCCAAATCGTGAAAACTCATGTAGTATCGAGGGGAATGATATCCGGGGTTGAGATACATACAATAATAAGTCATCAGCATATAGAGCCGTTTTCACATGTACGGATCCACATTGTAGACCGTGCACATTGGGGTTCTTCCTCAGCGCCACAGCCAAATGTTCCATAACTATGGCATAAAGAAGGGGGGACAAAGGGCATCCCTGTCTGGTCCCGTTCCTAATAGGGAACGGGTCAGACAGGACGCCGTTCGTCCGTACCTGTGCCGTGGGGTCTGTGTATAATGACATAACTTTCCCTTTAAATTTAGATCCCAATCCTATCTGATCCAACGAGGCGCCGAGGAAGCCCCAATGCACACGGTCAAATGCCTTCTCGGCATCTACCGACACTAAGCACATCGGGACCCGTTCCTCCTTAGCTACTGACATTACCATAATCGTCTTATTGATATTGTCCCTAGCTTCCCTCCCCCGAACAAAGCCCACCTGGTCCCAATTTATCAATGACGGTAAAAGTGGACTCAGCCTGTTGGCTAAGATCTTAGCAAACACCTTTACATCAACATTGATTAATGGTATCGGCCGATAATTCATACATAATGATGTGTACTTCCCCCGCTTCGGGATCACAGTTATATTTGCACACAATGATTGTCGTGCAAACAAAGTAGAAGAGCAGACAGAGTTAAATACCTTAGCAAGGAAAGGAGACATCATATCACCAAACATTTTATAAAATCTAGATGAAAAGCCGTCCGGCCCAGGGGCCTTCCCAGGAGCAATTGATTTAAAAGCATCTTTAACTTCCTCCTCTAAAATATCCTCATCTAGAGAAGCCTGATCTTCCTCTGCTAAGGATGGAAGGGCCGTCTCTTGTACATACGTAGCAATCTTGGCCTGTAAAGCCTCTGCTGACATATCACCAAAGTGCCCACGTATATTATACAAATTCTGATAATATGAGCGAAACACCTCAGAAATCTTCTTAGGGTCATGTTCCTCGACCCCTTGTGCATTTTTTATATGAGGAATATAAGTATGTGCTACCCGTTTGTGGAGTAACCTTGCCAAGGATTTCCCACATTTATTAAAGTGCGCATAAAAAAACCTCTTATATTGATCCCGTAGGTGCAAATATTTCTTATCTAGAAGTGCCCTTAATTCTTCCCTTTTAGTCAGGAGTTCATGCAGTGTACACTGACTAAGTGTTTGTTTATGTGACTGTTCCATTAAATATATTTCCTCCAAAAGTAAAGACATTTTCAGAGAATTTTCTTTTTTAATACGTGCCCCGTGTTTAATGAAGATCCCCCTTAAAACACATTTCAGTGCCTCCCACTGATTTGGCAGTGAGGTAGTGTCTTGTGAATGAAAAGAAAAAAAATCTTGTACCGTGGTGCCAATTTCCGTCGTACATACCGAATCTCTAAGCAGATTATCATTTAACCGCCACGTCCACCGCTTTTCAAGCACACCTGGTACCTCCACCGAGAGATACACCGGAAAGTGATCTGACCAAATAGAGTTCCCAATTGAGGCTTGTACCTGCCAAGAGAGCATATGGTGACTGATAAGAAAAAAATCAATGCGACTATAAGACTGATGTACAGCAGAATAAAAAGTATAGTCTCTTGTGCTAGGATTAGCAATGCGCCATACATCAGTCAATTGCATTCTATGTAATACTTGCTTTAACTGAGTTAACCGAGTAACCGGGGTTCGGCTGCTACCTGACGATGTATCTATAGATGGATCAAGGACCAAATTAAAGTCCCCCCCTGTTACTATAACTCCCTCTGCAAACTCTTCTAATAGCCTCAGGTATTTCTTACATGCTTGCACCTGTCGTTGGTTAGGAATATACATATTAGCAACAGTGATCACCTTTTCATTAATCTTTAGCTTCACGAATAGATATCTCCCTTCCCCATCTGTTTTTATCTCTACTAACGTATATCTAAGGGATTTATGAACCCCTATGGAAACCCCCTTGGTCTTTGACTCATTGTTGGCGGCATGATACCAGTTGGTGTAATATCTATCCCTAATGTTAGGTATACAATCATTCCTAAAAGGGTCTCCCGTAGGAGCACTACGTGTATTCTCTGTCTGTGCATTTGATATAACACATTGTTGCGCTTCTGCGCGGAATTCAGACCCCTTACGTTTAAAGAACCAAAATTAACTAAGACCATGAAGAAACAAATAAATAAAACAAAAATAAATAAATAAATCTAACACAAGACTAAGTGCATAAAATAAAATCCACAAAAAAAATAAAAAAAATCACTCACCACACTGGACAATACTATAAATACACCCCTTATTTGGGAATCCAACCAACCCTGGGACCACAAAAAAAACCCTTTACCAAGTATAGCACCCTGTACAACAGGATGCAAGCCCCGTGTGGAAGATGGGCTTTCTATAGTGATGCGGACCACCCAGACCCTTACCACCCTCTACCAGTCCCTCAGGGACTTATTCAATCTTCATTTCATAATCTGCTCCCCCTAAGTATTAACTGAAAAGAAAAAAAAACAAAAAAAGGACATTCCTATAACTTCTTCCTCTCACAATAAAAGGCACAGAGAAGCTAACATAAGAGGAACCCTCTGAAAGAAAAAAAAAAAAAGAAAACGGACCCCATATAAATGAAAAGAAAAGGGAAAAAAAATGACAAATCACCAAACATAAGGGGACATATGCGAGGAGGGAAAACAAAACCAGGATGGGGTAGCTTTAGGAGAGAAAGGAAAAAAAAAACATGATTCAAATTATTCCCATCACTCCCAAGTTCTGAAAGTTCTCATCATTTTTCATCATGCTGAGGGAGCCGAGGTAATCCTTTGGCCAGACCGAGATCTCCTATTATGTTCTCTTCTCGGGCGCTGATGTTGGTTTTAATGTCGCTGAACAAGCTTTAGTATCAGCCATGGGTGCGATGTGCAGCTTTTTCCAGGCTTTTCTAACTACTAGGAATATTCCCCAATGGGAGCTGCAGTGGAAGCCATATTGGTTGCCACAAGAGATGAGCGCGACACAAGTTGGATGCCGTTGGCTGACGAAGTTGGATCAATGTTTTCCAGGACTTCTTAGGGCTGCATCCAACTTCGTCATCCACCATCAGCACAATGACGCCAGCCATTTACCAAACCAGGCAGCACTGATCTCCGCAATATCCTCCTACTGTTCCCTCTGTTTTATGTAGTTGAATCTCTGCTATTGTTTGTGTACACGCCAGCACATCAGAGGCCCGCAGGATGCTTGAAGCCATCACTCAGCCTTATCACCAGCACAAGCAGTTCACACTTTTTTCCTGTACCTGCATACCTGGCTACCTGATAGCATCAGCCTACAAGCCAGGTAAGAGGTTCCTATTGAGGAGGCCGCAGCTTATCTCGCCCTTGGTGTTTGTTTTGCCTGGACGTCTGTAATGAAACAAAGAGGATTTAATCACGTTAAACAAAAGGCCTTTGGAGCGATGGACGGAGAATGTTTATGTTCTTTTCACTGTGCTGTTAGTTCGGGTTTCGCCCTCCCTTCATTCTTACCTAAGGCCTTAAATTTGTGGGAGCCTTCACCTCGCTGTGTTGTGACAGGTGCGTCCTAAGCTTGATGGCCCCCTGACACTGCTCTATGGGTGATCGCTCTCATTGTTCTAGGACTCCCGTATATATCTACAAGGATCCGGGAAGAATTCCTAATAGGTAATGCTGGTAAAACTTTAATAAGTAGTAGTATCAGAATACAGATGAAAAGTGCGATATGGTGTTGTCTCTCCTTCCATACCGCAAGATCGAATGTAAATCTTTTATCCACTTTCCACAATTTCCAGGTTCAGCGAACACAACCTTGTCATCCAGTTAAATAGGACTATACAGATGAGTATTTTTTTGCATCCTAAGGGCCCTATTCCACCGGACAATTATCGTTCAGATTATCGTTAAATCGTTCGAATCTAAACGATAATCGTTTAGTTGAATAGCAGTTAACGACTAACAACCGAACGAGAAATCGTTGATCGTTTAATAAGACCTGGACCTATTTTTATCGTTGCTCGTTCGCATATCATTCGCATTGAATAAGAAGTCGTTCGGTAGTGACGAACACAATAGCGACGGCAAGACGACCGCAAGAACGATCATAAGTAACGATTATCTTACCATGAAAATGGGTGAACGATTTCAGGTCTTTCGTAATAGCAGTCGTTTGAATCGTTTATCGTTAACGATTATGCGAACGATAATCGTCCTGTGGAATAGGGCCCTAAGTCTAGGGCTACATGGCATCTAATAATTGTCTACATGGTGGCATTGTGAATCTAATAGACCGGCCTTATTGCAGACAAGACATGTATATACTGTATGTAGTTACGTGGCCTCCAAAAAATAGTATCCTCTTCCCCATCCCAAATGTTAGCCATGGGAAGTTATGTTGCCGAGGGTTAGTAACAAAACAGTAGAGGTATAGGCCTTGGCACCTGACAGATTTAATACACGGGGCGATGTAGGGAGCAAGCGAGCGCCGACCGATCAGGTCATTGTTGCTTGCTCCTTGTTTCCTGGCCTGTTGTCGGCCCTATTGCATGCGCCAAAAGCGAGCAAGAGGAGCGGGTAAGAGCTGGGCGGGGGGGCGCAGGGAGCTGCGGGCGGTCTGCCCGGGTGATCGTTAGATTGTCCAGGCAGCCCATAGGAGACAGCGGTGGTCCACTGCCGCTGCTCCTATTGCACAGTGACGGCAGCAGATCGTTGCCGGGCTGATCATTGGCGTTTCAGCCTGTTGAAAGACAACAATCAGCCGACATCGTGCATGTCGGCTAATCGCTGTCTTCTATTAAACAAAGTGATTACCGGCCGATTTCGGTCAAATAAGGCCGATAATCGCTTTGTGTAATAGGGCCTTTAAAGGGGTAGTGCAGCGGTAAACAATTATTCACAAAATAACACACATTACAAAGTTATACAACTTTGTAATGTATGTTATGTCTGTGAATGGCCCCCTTCCCCGTGAACCAACACCCCCACCCGTGTACCCGGAAGTGTGGTGCGCTATACATACCTGTCACGCGCCGACTCGTCTCCGATCTTCAGTCTGCGGTGTCGTCTTCGGACGGCCCGGCCGAATCCCTCCGTGCGTCCTGAGTGCCGGCCGCCCTCTTCAGCGTCATCAGATGCTCAGCCGCGATTGGCTGAGCACAGTTTGGCTCAGCCAATCGCGGCTGAGCAGCCGATGACGCGGCAGAGGGCGGCCGGCACTCAGGACGCTCGGAGGGATTCGGCCGGGCCGTCTAAAGACGACATCGCAGACTGAAGATCGGAGACGAGTCGGCACATGACAGGTATGTATAAAGCACTACACTTCCGGGTACACGGGCGGGGGTGGTGGGACACGGGGAAGGGGGCCATTCACAGACATAACATACATTACAAAGTTGTATAACTTTGTAATGTGTGTTATTCTGTGAATAATTGTTTACCGCCGCACTACCCCTTTAAGATAGTTCAGAATCTCCAGAAAAATAATTTTCACACTTAACACATACAAGAATAATGCGTTTAGCACTGTATCAATCTAATACCAAATTGGTTAACAAAAAGTTCCATCAATTTTCATTAGACCGTAGTAATAAAGAGGATATATTTTTATGTATTGCATACATCCCAGAAGCCCGAAGCATAATATTCCCATACAGAGTATAGTGTCCATTACAGACCTATTCTAGGATTATTACTACAAGGGGTCTACAAGGCGTCTCTTACAGGTAACAGAGTGCTGGTGTGATCTGACGACTCCTGACAAGGAACCACAGAACGTCTTCTAGTGACAATTCCTGTGGGCCGCTCTTGTAGAATATACCCTGAGGCGTCGTGCAGGTGTGCGTTCACATGGATGGGCCCTTAATTACATCTGTCTTGTATAGAATTGTTCTCAGTTTCCTGTGACCAGTCACTTCTCCTCCCTCTGGCTACTCATCCCAAACGTCAACCATATTTCTTGAGGCCCTGAATACCTGACGGCCGAACAATCACTCAGCCATCAGTTATATATCCCATCCTCCCCATACACAGGAACATTTGGCACGGCCAATGGATTTGGTCCTCTAGGCTGGGTTCACTAAGTTGACTTCCATTATTTAAAAAAAAAAAACGTATCAAAAGACATCCAGAGGGGGGCTGTGCGGTGTCAGGAAATACATCAGGGTAGAGGCAGCCGGCACATTACCCTCCCTGGTCGTATATCTGATGAAGCTCTGTCCGTCAGTGGAAGTCTATGAGAGTCAGAGCAGGCGGCCGGGTAGTGGATGGTATTGGTGCCACATCTTCTCCTGGTCCCAGGTGGGATCGGTATCCTTTGACATGTCAAAATTTATTTTTAGTGATAGTTACACTTAAAACTATGCCGCCTTTTTCTCCTCATGGCATAAAACAAACAATAAACCATACTTACCCCCCACTTTGAGCGATCTTCCACTCCTGGCTGTGTTGCCGTTCTGCTGGGGTCCTGCTCTCTGTTCAGCTCTGTGATTGGCTGAGCAGGGAGCTGGACATCATTAGAAGCCAATTCTGCCATAATAGTTCAGGCATTTCGAGGCAGTGACAGTAAATATTATTTTTTCTTTTTTATTGTAGTTTAATAATTTAAGGCCTCATTCACACGTTCAGTGATTTTTCTGGGCCGCAAAACCTCACGCTATTTTTTTCTCTGCATGGAAAATCATCCGTATTTGCATCCATTTCCGTAAAATGTGAACAGTACGTTTGCAGATTTGAACCATGTTTTTTAGGGACGTCAAAGATGTGACGTCCGTAAAAAATACGGACCCCATAGACTTCTCTTGGTATTCCGTACCGCAATCACAATCCGCACTAGGACGTCCTTTTTTTTATGGAACAGATTACGGATCAAAATTAAAACGGACTGTGTGAATAGCCCAATAGAAATCAATATGCTCTAAGTTGAACTGGGATTACAGGTCTGCATTTACGAACAACTTTACGGGGTGTGTGAATAAGGCCTAATACAATGGAATTGTTTTTTTGTTTTCAGGATCTTTTATATAAAAAAAAAAAAGGTTTTTTTTTATAGTCTATCTAGGAAACAACTGCAAGTTTATATGCTGCAATAAAATGTCTGATCCACCACTGCAGTAAACAGTTCCTTAATTTATCCTACACCTTGTGATCACACCGTCCCCATTGGGGCTCTCAGTCTAAATTCCAAATACCTAAGGGGCAGTAAATCCATATATACTCCTTACAGATGGAGTCCCTAGTGGGATGGGAACCCACAACTGAAGCACTACAAGGTAACAATGCTAACCACCAGCTCTATGTCAGCTACACATAGACAGCCTGTACAAATGGGATGATGCTATGAAGCCCAATGTGTCCATTGACCTTAGTGGACTTAATGTAGTCTAATTGTCTCATTTGGATGCGATATTGCCTGTGATATTGGCGTTGTGCAGCTTTCCCAATGTTCCTCCTGAAGTTACTGCATGCACATCCAAAGACTTCTGCTTCAATAAGAAATGTTTCTAATTCTGATCATTGTTATTAATAAAAGTTTTTTTCTGGTTCTATCTCCATAACATATGTAACATATACCAATCTACTTTCTCACTATTGCAGTATGTGACTTGTGAAGATTTAAAGGATTATCTACAAAGAGAGAGAGAGACACTGTGAGAAGATGACATGTACCTTAGGTCCCTCTAGGGCTTCAGGCCAGGCCTATCCGATCTAATGGCTTTTTTATTTCATTTGTTTTTACATCATGGCAGTGTCTGGCTCATTATATGAACTGTAACATCAAGGGAACCCTACATATCACATGGTACCCCACCATCTACACCTGCTGTGCAGCCCCATCTCTCTGAGCCAATCATGGAGCCTAGAATCCCTTGTTCCAGAGTGACAACAGACAGAAGACTACCGGCCCTGTTCCCTCTGGGTTGCTGTGCAATGCTGTGATGTTTTAAAGCACCAATACAGAGCACTAAAGAAACTACAAATAAAAAATGACATATTTAATACCATTGGTTTCTTTTTGTGCCCAGTTTCAGACTGATCATATACAGATATATAGAGTCCGCGCATCCGGATAATGGGGCCACCAAGGCTGAAGTCCTGTTTTCGTGCTGGTTGCTTAAAGGGTAGATTCATATAACTCTTCTATGATTGCATTGGATGAATGGGGATTAATAGGTTGGTGGTCAAGGGTGTCGCTAATGGTCTCTGTGATTTTGGCGCTCCCGGTTCGAATCCCAGTGGGGCTTTATCTAATTTGGTTTCTTTCTATAAGTTTAGTTAGATTAACCAAGATCTGGACATGGGTGTCAAACTCAGACCTTCAAGCCTGATGGAAGTTGTCATTTTGCAGCTGAGGAGCCATGGCAGGGGTAGGGAACCTTGGCTCTCCAGCTGTTGCAAAACTACAATTCCCATAATGCCTGGACAGCCAAAGCTTCAGCTTTGGCTGTCCAGACATGATGGAATTTGTAGTTTTGTAACAGCTGGACGGCCTGAGTTTGCCACCTATGGTCCAGGAGAATACCCCTTTTTCTTCAGGCTAAGCTTTAGATCAGGGATGGGGAACCTTCGGCCCTCAAGCTAAAGCTTTGGCTGTCCAGGCATGATGGGAATCATAGTTTTGCGACAGCTGGAGGGCTGAAGGTTCCCCGTATCTGCTTTAGATGGGTAAAGTATGTCCACAAAGTCTAGATCTCTAAACCAAAGGCAGTGGTGCATGGTGCATGGTGCATGGTGCATTGTGATGCTGTATCTTGGCTTGCATAGCTTGATGTGGGTTCTAATCCCTTGTGTTCTCTTTATGATACTGTTATAAACTTGTATGATTATATCAGTGGTTAACAACTAATCCACTATCTGAAATGGCTGTGCTTTGAAGACTAATGGTGCGTTTACACAGAGAGATTTATCTGGCAGATTTTTGAAGCCAAAGCCAGGAATGGATTTGAGGAGAGGATAGATCCCAGTCTTTCCTTTATAACCTGTTCTCTGTTTAATATCTGTTCCTGGCTTTGGGTTCAAAGATCTGTCAGATAAATCTCTCTCTTTGTAAACCCACCCTTAGTTCCAAGCCACGTTATTGACAGGTCTATGGGTTCTGATCAATCAATAACAGGTCTATGGGATGACCTTGAGAATTATCCCTAAGCTTTCCAGTTCTGGCTGTGGAGAAGTCAATGGGTGGGTTGGTTGGTAAAGTGTGTCCTCATAGACTACAGCTTGAGACCAAAGGCTGTGGTGCTGTGGTGCTGTGGTGCAGTGGTGCAGTGGTGCAGTGGTGCAGTGGTGCAGTGGTGCAGTGGTGCAGTGGTGCTGTGGTGCAGGCCCATGAAGACTCATTGTAATTGTATGGTGCTGTGGTGAAGGCCCATGTAGACCACTGCAATTGTATGGTGCTGTGGCGTAGGCCCTAAAGACCTTAGTGATATCATATGGAGTTCTTGGTTCAAGTCCCTTTTCTTATGCTTGATATAGAGTAGTAATTTGATTTACAGCATTGTTAGAAGAAAACCTGCTCATAATAGGCCCTGTGGCTTAATGTGTATGTCATCAGGTTCATGTAATCCAGTCTGAGCAGAAGCAATGACCATCATCTTAGATACGGGTTCTAATCCTGTGATCTCTTTATTGTCATATTGTGAATTTGTATGGTTATACCAGTGCGTAACACACACAGAACCATCCAAACTGGCTGTGGCTCAAAGGGATAGTTGTAGCCCCTTACCAACAGGTCTGTGGGTTCTAATCCGAGCCTTTAACTTTTCTGAAGTCACTCGCAACAATCATCTCAATATTTCCTAGTGTTGACTACTAAGCCATGGCTGAGGGATAAGATATATAAAACTCAATTAAGCTTAGAGGTGCGTTCACACTACGGATTCTGTTGCTTGTCCTCACTCAAACATCAATTCTGTCACCGGACATCAGAATCCAAGACAAGCTCTCATTCCCAACCTCATCGATAGGTTTAAGGGTTCTAATCCCCTGTGATCTCTTTATTGTCATGTTGTGAATGTGTATGATTATACCAGTGCGTAATACCCAAGCAACCATCCAAAGTGGCTGTGGAGTGAGGGGTTAGTTATAGCCCTCATTCCCAACCTCATCGATAGGTTTGAGGGTTCTAATCCTTTGTGATCTCTTTATTGTCATGTTGTGAATGTGTATGATTATACCAGTACGTAACACAAAATTGACCATCCAAAATTGATGTGGCTTAAAGGGTTAGTTCTAGCCCCTCACGCCCATCCTTACCACCAGGTTGGTGGGTTCTATTCCCAGCCTTAGACTTTTCTAAAATCACTCACAATAATAATCTTAATATTTCTTACAGTATTGACTACTAAGCTATGGCTGGGGATAGATATATAAGACTCAATGTTAATGTACCTGGTTACACTTAATACCGGCTCCTCAGAGTAGCTGCCACATGTGGCCCTTGGCTTGGCTCGCTTAATCCTATATACGTAACTTGTAGAGTTGAGGAAGGACAAGTGGTCTAGAAGATGTTTCTGGAGTTGGAGATCCTTGAAGACATCTGATGGACCTTAGTATTATCTTTATTTTTCATTTCTCTCAGTTTTCCTCACCATGGATGGGTCTATCCCTTGGATGGTCAGATCATTGTTCTGGATCCCTTTTTTTGTGTTTTTGATGGATGACATTGAGAAATATCACCATTATTTCCAGTTGTGACTGTGGCGCAGTACAATGAAGAGCTAGCATACATGATATGTGTGTAGGAGACCAGGGTTCTAATCCTGCCTTTACCATCTAGTTTTTCCATGTTACCTACAAGGAAATCCATTTTTTCCATTTTTTCGGGCCGGGAGCCTCGGGCCTGTTCACCTCCATCTCGATAATGACATTGACAAACCTTCCCTTATATCTCAGAGCAGGAGCTGGCTCAGGGGGTAAAGGGCCTGGAGGCTGAGCAGCAGTGGTGCTGGAGTCCTTGGTTCAATCCCCTCTGCTGGCTACGTGGAATAGTAGCTCAATGTCCCTGTTGGGTCGGGACGCCATATACTGTACATACATATAGCACAGCTGTCTGGTGAGGCAGCTGGTTATGCAAAAATGTGGCATTTTTTCACCTTGAAGTCTCAGCTGTAGGGGGATTTCTACAGCCGAGATCCAAGTGATAAAGTGATCTTATTGGATTTGAACCTGGGTCTACAGCATGAGAGGCAGAGCAGATACCCCTGAGCTATCACGCTGCCCATTAATAGACTATGCACTTTGGTAAACATGACATTCAGAGTCTAGAAGGATGATCTTCATGGACCACAAGGTTCAGACCTGAGGATGACTATATTGGAGAAGATGAGGAGGTGGATCTCCAGGGGTTTACTCCTATATTCCTATCAGTTTCATGGGGAGTGGTGTATATTGTAGAGATGATCGAACATCGGGAAATTCTGGGATTCAGGCTAGGTAATAGGCCGGGCTGTCTACTTCTTCCACACGGACCAGGAAGGCATCGGGAATGAAATGCGGAAGGTTCGACAAGGTTCGAGTTCTATAGAACCTAAGATTTTCTGATGTTCGGACGCTCTAGTTCAGTTTTTGGGGACAACTTTTATGGCCACATCCACGTCACAGGTCACATTCCTGTACCTCTCCTTCCATCCTTCCACATTATTAGTTCATATTTCAGGACTTTATTGCCAGGGCTGATGAAGCACCAGGAGAATCCATTTCCCATTAATATTTTTGATATTATTGTTTTTTCATCTTCTCCAACACCAGTTAGGTTCTCCAGCCAATAGATTGTAAGTAGAGACGAGCGAACCCGAACACTCAGCATTTGATTAGCAGGGGCTGCTGAAGCTGGATAAAGCTCTAAGGTTGTCTGGAAAACATGGATACAGCCAATGACTATATCTACATAGCCTTAGGGCTTTATCAAACTTCAGCAGCCCCAGCTAATCAAATGCCGAACGATTAGGTTCAGATGGATGAGGTTTGCTCATCTCTAATTGTAAGGCGTTGCTCTATGTTACTCTCTGGTCATGTGACTTTCTCCAATATTTATCTATAGATGATATGAAGGAGATCTGCATCCATGTTCCTAGACCTGGTGAGTTTACTCTAATGTCATATATATATATATATATATATATATATATTTCTAATGATGCAATTATTATTTTTTTTTCTTTAGAACAGCGCCACTCTTGTCCTTTGTGGTATTGCAGCTTAGTTCTGTTGAAATGAATGGAGGTGAGTAGTAATACCAGACACAACCTGAGGACAGAGGTGGTGCTGTTTTTACAACAAAGTAGCCATGTTTTTCAAATCCTAGATGATCCCTTTAACACAGTGTGAAAGCAGCAACAATGGTGTAATGTGATTAAGCACAACCCTGTGTTATCTAAACCTTTGTTTTTCCCTGTTGTCAAAGATAGATTTTATTTTTAACCTTTCAAATTCCAAAATTCATCCACTTACTAACAACTGAGCAAACACTGGTCATCTATTTCCTCCCGTAAACATGATATCCTTGAAACTTTTCTTCTTAGCAATATTTTTATTAATTTTAAGTGTAAATCCTGCCACAGCGGTGTGTAAATGTCAAGTTACATAGGTTCTTTATATGCCTTTATGGCTATGTTCAGATTTAATTAGTGCTATTTTGCCACAAATTTACAGTAAAATAAAATACATTAAAATACATTTTTCCAGCAAATTTTTTTTTTTTTTTAATATTGCTATATTATCAGGAATTGAGCAATTTGCTGCAAAATAGCGATAATCAAATGTGAATTAAATACTATGTGTGAACATAGCCCAAAGGCTTATGTCTCCTGATTCAGACAGTTTTGTTTTTTTTTAACTTTCTTTTCAGCCCCCCGATTTTCAGGACATAGAGATTTAAAGGGGTATTCCAGGGGAAAGGATCTATGTATTGGGCTCCACATTCTGTGTAATGAATAGAGCTGTGGGGACGGCACATGACCCATAGCTCTATTTATTCCTATGGAGTGTCAGAAGCAGCAGACCACTGTACTCTGCTCATTCTATGGGCTCCATAGGAAATCCGCGGGTCAAGTGCCATACCCACAGCTCCATTCATTACACAGAAGCTGGAGATTGGCAAGGGGGCACAGAGGTCAGACCCCCCCCCCCCACCCCCACCCCCACCCCCACCCCCACTCCGCTACTTTTATTTTTCCTGGAATATCCCTTTAAGTATTTAGTGGACAGTTTGTAGTTTTCTCTGAACAGTCAAATGGGCGGGAACTTTATTTAAAAGTGGAGTGTGAATACTAGGCTCAGGGGGTAGTGATTAGAATGCTAATCAACCCCCCCCCCCCCCCCCAAAGCCTTATAGTTCCCGCCCATCTGACTGTTCAGTGAAAATACGCATAATCAACTGTGGGGCCTAGCGAGGGGGGGGGGGGACACCACAGAAATGAGGGTTTACTTTTTTTTGGGGGGGGGAATTGACCACAGGTCAGCTTTAAGGAGAATATCATCTACTACACCAGTGGTGTTGAACTCAAACCCTCCAGCTGTTTTGAAAATACAACTCCCATCATGCCTGGACAGCCAGAGCTTTAGCTTTTAGCTTTGGCTGTCCAGGCATGATGGGAATTGTAGTTTTATAAAAGCTGGAGGGTCAGAGTTTGACACCTGTGTACTACACTACAAGACATTGCATTAAAATAAACTGTGAAATTGGGCCTACCCCATTATCTTTCCTTTTTAAAGGGGTTTTCTAATTCTTCGATTTATTTATTTTTTTTAATTTTTTTTTTTTCCCAAACACTAAAAATGTCATATTCAGGGTAAAATCCCCACGGTTGCTTTGTCCATTCCTCTAACTTGTTCAATATTTGCATCAGAAGGGAAACAGGAGGAATGGGAGAAGGGAAGGGGAATAGAGAAAGGGTTAGGAGTCACAGGCCCAAAGCTTTATTACAGCACCAACACACCAGGAGGAGCAGAGGAGGGGGGGGGGGGGGGTAGTCCTCTTCTTCATCAACATTCATCGCCAGTTGTTTCCCTGCAAGCTGCCCAAGATCCTAAGGGCCACAATGTATCCTGGATAGAACATAGTCTGTAAAGAAGGACGCAGTAAGCTGTTTCTGAGAATAGGAGAAGTAGCTGCCATCTATTTCCATATAGATTGATAGAACGCACATGGCTGATAGATTCCTATTCATCTCTATGGCAGGTGATGGCACTTCCTTACCTGGCTCACAGTCCATTCATAAAAGTAAAACATGCCCTTAAAGTTTAACATAAGCAAAATATAATAGTCCCGGCACTATCATGATTTCCACAACATCACACAAGATGCAGTCTATTCCAGCAGTGGCGTCACCTACAATTTGCATTATGATGACTGCGCATAGTGCAATGCATAAGATGTAAGATACAGAGCTAGGAGAACACAGATCAGCAGCTTTCCCAGTATGCCCAGTGATGTATAATGGAATCAATGAATGTTCTGTTCTATCACTCGCTAGCCCTAATCTATAATTGCCTTGCAAATGGCGCCATCTACTGGCAGGTGGTAGCAAGTTGTATACAATAGATTGTCTCCCATCTTTCCTAAAATGTTATTTATTTATTTTTTTTCAATAAAAAAAAAAATAAATCGAAATATTAGACTGATAAAAAATATGATAATTTATGATCAATAAAGTAACTTGGCGATGTCTGGCAGCATATAACAGGTTAATAAGAGATCTTGTTGCCTTAATAGAAAGAATTTATTATATGTTATTCTTATAAATTAACATATATCGATACACACTACCAGCCCATTAAAGGGGATATCCGGAAATAGAAAACCAGAGCTGCTTTCTTCCATAAACAGCGCCACACCTGTTCTCAGGTTGTGTGTGGTATGACAACTCAACTCCGTTTATTTCAATGGATGTTTCTGGAAGAAAATAGTCATGTTGTTCTAATGCTGGATAACCCCTTTAAACATCTGTTTTTATACCAATGTTTAGAAGAACAAATTTAGAACAAATTAAGGTCATAAGGTCACAGTTTCTTACAGGTAACCCTGTCCCATATGTCCAGAAACTCACAAGCCCTAGATCCCCCAGTATTGACAAAAGCCTACAGGCTGCTGAACGTGTTACTGTCACTTTAAACTTGTGATTAGTTGGGGTCTGGGTGTTAAGATCTGAAGTAACAGTCACTGACTTAGATGGGACAGCACAGCGGCCAGTGATTGGCTGAGCAGCCTGTCACTTCAGAGAACGGCTCTGAAGTTCCAGCTGCGGCGGGACACACCAGAAGCTTGGACAGGTATGTACACAGTTTATTATTTTACACTGCATGGACATCACTAACAATATACATATATACAGCCCTTGCTGCGTGACAGTCCAGCCATGTAATAGACTCAGTAAGCAAGCACTGATCTATTAGATCGGCGCCTGCTTAATCAGAATATCAGGCTAGGCATTGGGCCGTGTTATAAGGGCTTTAGACTTGGCTAACTGCATGAGATAAGCTCCATAGGCTTATCTCAGAACATTAAATAAAGTTATTTTACTACCTATCTGTGGTCTTTCATGCTTTCCTGTACACTTCCAGTCTGGGGTACATCCTGCTGAAGACTCTAGCTGGGAATTCAGCTAACTGTAGACGTGGTTATAGTCAAGGTGTAGCTGGAATTAGATACAGTAAGCTAAATTTCCAGCTAGACAGTACAGTTATGGGTCAGGTCATATATCGTGAGTGCCGGCCACTTTGTACAAACAGAACCTGTTAGCAATCACAGACATCGAAGATCACTCAGATACCAATCAATTACCTGTATAGATGGTCTGGACAGCTGTCAGTGGTGTCATAGTGGGCCGGACAGCCTGCTGCAACTGATCTGCTAATGGACGACTTTACCAGCATATGATCTAATTGATGCTCATGTACCACTAAGGATATTTTGTCAAAATTTTTCACATGACTTGCTCAGTACCAGCACAGAGATCCCGATGGCGCTGTGCATTTTTCAAATCCCGACCTCGTTCCTGCCCTCTGTGCTTCATATCCAAATCAGGCCGCTCTATGAGCTAGAGGCAGGCCTGATGTCCTCAGTGTACAGATATCCCCCTCTCCCAGTGACGCACCTCCTTTATGACTGTGCATCAAGGGGAGGGGATGTGTGTACTGGGGCCGTCTCCAGTGCATTGAACGGCCTAATTTACCTAAAGAGAAACCAGTACAAATAGCAGGAACCGGGCGGCGATTTGAAAAATGGACCGCGATACCAGGATCATCATATAATAGTCTCTATGAGGGAGGGGGGAGAAGGGTGGGGGAGGTCTAAAAAAAATTGTTCAAGAAATAGGTAAAAAAAAAATATATATATATTTTTAAAAAAAATCAAAATCAACTCAATTTTCTAATTAAAATGTAAACAAAAACATAAAATATAATTAGTATACAAAATTGCCCAAGCTATTAAATAATAACATTCCTGATAGCGACATGAAAGCAAAAAAAAA
Organism: Dendropsophus ebraccatus; assembly: GCF_027789765.1. Lineage (NCBI taxonomy): Eukaryota > Metazoa > Chordata > Amphibia > Anura > Hylidae > Dendropsophus > Dendropsophus ebraccatus. The sequence continues at coordinate 62,712,164 of NC_091466.1, forward strand.
AAAAAAAAAAAATTGACGAGTTTTGGTCACATCAGGTTGCAGAAAAAAATGGAATAATAGGTTATTGAAAAGTCACACCTTCACAGATAAGATACTGGAAAAGCACTAAGGGCATAAAAATTGAGCCTTTGTACCTTTTTTTTATTTTTAAGTTATGTAGATTTGTAATTTACTTCTATTTAAAAATCTTAAATCTTCCCATACTTATCAGCTGCTGCATGTCCTGCAGGATATGGTGTATTCTTTCCAGTCTGACACAATGCTCTCTGCTGCCACCTCTGGCTAAGACAGGAACTGTCCAGAGCAGCAGGAAATCCTTATAGACATGGGCATGGACAGAGGTGGCAGCAGAGGTGTTTGACTGGAAAGAATACACCACTTCTTGCAGGACACACAGCAGCTGATAAGTATGGGAAGACTTATTAATTTTAAATAGAAGCAAATTACAAATCTATATAACTTTCTGACACCAGTTGATTAGAAACAAAATGATTTTAACTGGATAATCCCTTAAATCCCTAAAATAAAAGAAAAAACGACTGTTAAAGCATGAGCCTGAGCCAACCAACACTTTATTTGAACGAGGGGACAACGGACCCCCAATCATGTGATCAGCCAGGGTCCCCATTCCTCATTCTATGGACTCTCTGCTATTCTCTGTACAGTCTCACTATATACTTGCACCAGATTATGTGAGTTGTATCGTCTTCTTCCGGACCCTTTTACACATAATAGCCGCCACCAGACAACTACAACTACTTATCTGAACTCGGATATAAAAGTTGCTGAATAGACTGCAGATACCATGTGACTCTCCCGGGCCGATCGCTTATGTCGTGTAGACACAGAAAACAGCAGGCGGCTTCTGATCCTCGGAGACAGAGATCAGGTGCAGCGACTCTGGGAAACCTTCGGCAGAGGTGAGCAGCGCCCACATGGGATCAGACACTTTGTTTATGTGCACAAAGAACCAAAAGAACCAACCAACTACAGAGTAAATACGCAGCCCCAGGAGCTCGCAATCTAGACAGCCGTCTCCATGTCGTCTACTGTGGATTCCAAACCTTCAGACTTTCTGACATTTGCCGTATGAAAAAAAAAAAAAACACGTAACTGCTTGAAAAACAGCACCACCCCTGTCCTCAGGTTGTGTGTGGTATTACAATTCAGCTCCATTCACTTAAAAGTGATACTGTATTTACCTGACCCCCTCCAAACCGCAGGTACCGTTTACCTCCTCTGCTGAAGTCCTTCCCGGCCGTGTTTTATAACGTGCCCGGTGACTTGGTTTGCCAGAAAAACATTTAATAGTCAATAGCCGAGTCAATGAGGTGTGGCCTAGGGTGTCCATGGCCCAGGCTAGCCACGCCTCTCCTTCCTGCTCCACCCTCCTTGTCATCTCTCACACCCCCTACCAGTAACTATGGTCATCGTCATGTTTTATACATGTGCCGTAGCGTCTGAATTGGTGCACTAATGCATTCAAGCGTCGTGTTCTAGGATAACTTGTCGGCACGCCTGCGCCATCTTTACCAAGCGTTCAGGACAATAAGAGTGGCTCCAAAGTGGAGACCGTAACGGTGTGTTTACACAAAGATTATCTGACAGATTATCTGCCAAAGATTTGAAGCCAAAGCCAGGAATGGATTTAAAAAGAGGAGAAGTCTCAAGCTTTCCTTTATGACCTGATCTCTGTTTATAGTCTGTTCCTGGCTTTGGCTTCAGATCTTTGGCAGATAATCTTTCTGTGTAAATGGACCCTAACCCTCACCACACTTGCACCGCATAAATAAGAAATCTCGAATGCTGGGTAAAGACAGTGCAAATGCAGTTGCGATGGGGTTTACCCGCTGGGGGTAGTAGTTGTTGATACTGGTAGGTAGAACCTGGGTTGCCACTTGCCAGATGTTATGGTCACGGTATTGGCACGAGGGGAGGTGACTAACTCTGACCATGCGGGACCCCACCAATTCTTCGTTGCCCTTAGTCGAGGCACCAATAACTAGACCAATGCCAGGGTTCAGAAACAACGGGAGTTGTGCGTTTATTGTAACGGCAAACGCTAATAATAACAGTCTCTGGATGTAACCAGTGATAAGCAGACTTGGATACAACTGAGGAGATGGGTGATGTTGCAATAGGCCGTAGTGTGGTAGTGTCACTTTGGTTGAGAGGAATCTTAACAGAGGATGGGAGTAGTAGTTCCCTGAGAATGATGCTGGGTATGACGATACTGAGGAGAATACTTGCTGTTAGCGATGAGATGAAGATAGCGACTTAAGAAATGTACCCAGATCTTGAGGTGAAGTAAGGATCTTGAGGATGAGACTGGTCCGGAATATGTCTCAGAGGTTGTTAGGTGGATCACACTGAGTTGCGGCCTTCTCCCTGAGGAGCAGCAGAGAACACGTCCTTCCCCCTTGAAGGTAGAGGGAGAACAACCACCCTAGAGGGGAAAGTGACTAACTGACCCCGGCCAAAAGCTCAACGGCTATTGGGGTTGCTATGGCAGCCAGGGAAAAGTCACGTGACACTAGGCGGTTTGCATCACCACACCATGTGACAAGCACAGAAAAATATGCAAATTAACATACATAGGAGAATATGAGGAATACAGAGGATGATACCAAACTTGAACACTGGGGGGCAACATAAGTTGAGCTCTTTGCAGTGGCCATTAACCCTTTCCAGTACAAGACCAAATGGAATACAGATATACATAAATATATGGAGAAGAACCTTTTGAACTGGGACACTGCACAGTGACAAGGTAGCCTAGAACAAGAGGCTAGAGCGCATTGGATGCCATGACGCAAGCACAAAAACATGATGACGACCATAGTTAGTGGCAGGGGGCGTGAGAGATGAAGAGGAGGGAGGGGAGGCATGGCCAGTCTAAGCCACGCCTCATTGATTTGGCTATCGACTCTTTTCTGGCAAACCAAACCGGGCGCATTATAAAACACACTATCTTTTATGTTCACACATAGGGGGAGATTTATCAAACAGGGTGTAAAGTGAAACTGGCTCAGTTACCCCTAGCAACCAATCAGATTCCACCTTTCATTCCTCACAGACTCTTTGGAAAATGAAAGGTGGAATCTGATTGGTTGCTAGGGGCGACTGAGCCAGTTTCACTTTACACCATGTTTGACAAATCTCCCCCATTGTATTTTTTCCAACCCTAAGGCTGCATTCCCATGTTCCGTGATCCTGACGGATCACGGACGTGGAATGCATGTACCGGAGTCCCCCCGCGTTCGGGTAGTATCTGTAATTAGATGCTGGGAGCGGGGGAGACTATATTCATAAGCGCTGCGGTGTAATGAATCAGCCGCGCGGTGCTGTTACTACAGCGCAGCGCTTATGAATACAGTCTCCCCCGCTCACAGCATCTAATTACAGATGCTGTCCGGGCGCGGGGGGACTCCGGTACATGCATTCCACGTCCGTGATCCGTCAGGATCACGGAACGTGGGAATGCAGCCTAAAGTAACGGGAAGAGGATTGTGTTTTCCCCACTATTAAGCCGGTTTTGCATGAACATGATAAAAGTGTATACTGATATTAAGGACACTGGTCTCAGCCTGACCTCATGTCTGGTGACTCGGAAGCCCGGTCAGGCAGTGTTCACACTGTTGTTGCACACATTATGATTTGATGAGTTCACCAATCAAACCTAAAACACATGTTAAAAACAAAACTCAGCTTTTTAGTGTCGGCATTCAGCAACTATACTGGCTTATAGAACACAATACTACCATACTCGGCAGAACCCACAGGTGTGAACGTGGCCTTACAATACAGTTATCAGAGCTGTGCGCACCTGTATGATGGTCACATGACCAGGCCGGATTCAGTGACTGCAGAGATCCTGAAAAACGGAAGGAATTTATACACAAGGTATACTGGAAAAGGGGATAACTTCTATCATACAAACAACAGCCCAATTGATTTGTCATATTTATCACAAGTCCAAATGTGTGTGTGTGGGGGGGGGGGGAGAACTGTATTGGCATGAGATAAAGAACTTAAGCATATTAAAGGGGTACTTTAAAGGGGTAGTCCAGCAAAACTCTTTCTTTCAAATCACTTGTTTTCAAAAAGTTATATAGATTTGTAATTTACTTCTATTGAAAAATCTCAAGTCTTCCCATACATATCAGCTGCTGTATGGCCTGCAGGAAGTGGTGTATTCTCTCCAGTCTGACACAGTGCTCTCTGCTGCCACCTCTGTCCATGTCAGGAATTGCTTAGAGCAAAAGTTTTCTATAGGGATTTGCTACTGCTCTGGACAGTACCTGACATGGACAGAGGTGGCAGCAGAGAGCACTGTGTCAGACTGGAAAGAATACACCACTTCCTGCAGGGTATACAGCAGCTGAGAAGTATGGGGAGAGTTGAGATTTTAAATTGAAGAATATTACAAATCTATATAACTTTTGAAAACTCGTTAATTTGAAATAAAAATATTTTCATTGGAGTACCCCTTTAAGTTACAAACAAGGCAAATCTATGGAGGAGGGGGGATGGGTACACAGGAAGAGAAAAGCCCTGTAAGAGATCTTTACCCAGGGCTTTATACACAGATTAGACTGCAGACTACCGCTTTATAATGGCTTCCATGCTGCTGCTACTTCATCTTTTAGGCTGTACACAAATACAGTGCAGGATCTCCTCCTCTGTGCAGACACCATAGACAAATTAGGCTTTACGCACCAGTTCAGAAAAATACAATATATAAAATATATCATGGGCAGATATAGTGCTAGTCCTTATGTCACCTGAAACAACAGGTCCACATTATATATCACAGATAATACTGACTATAGTAGCATCAAGGTCAGAGCAAAGGCCCAGTAATTATTGTTTTCCATTAAGTTTTTGGGCACAGCTAGTAATACATAACACAATACATATATAGTATCACTATACAAGGTGACATGTTACTGATGCCCCATCTCACTTTTTCAATACCAAAAGGTGGAATTTCTGGGGGGGGGGGGGGTCCTAAAGAAGGAGTAAACAAGAAAACGAATGGTAATTAATAAGTTATATGTACCCCGAAACCATAGTATTAAAAAATACAAATCACCCTGCAAAAAACAAGCTATCGTTCAGTAAAAAAATACTGTAAATATAGTAAACACAATAATAAATACAAATCACCCTGCAAAAAACAAGCTATCGTACAGCTACATACACAGGAAAGTGTATATATATATATATATATATTATATATATATATATATATATATACTGTATATATATACTATATATATATATATATATATATATACTGTATATATAGTTACAGTTCTCTGAATGCAAAAAAACTAAGAAAAAAAACTAAAAATAAGCATGTTTAGTATAGGTGTGCTTTCTTTTCTAGCCGAAGGAAAAAAAACAGATCCCAGGCCCAACAGGTGGCACATTTCCTATTTACTGGATACTTTCCTAAGCTGAATAGTTTTCCTGTTTTATGGGATTAGAAATAAATGGCAGCTTTTTTTCTGGAAACAGCACCACCCTGTCTTCAGGTTGTGTGCAGTATTACACCTCAACTCTATTCACTTCAATAGAAAGGAGCTAGAAGAGCACAAGAACAGGGCAGGAGTGGTGCTGTTTCTGGAAGAAAGCAACCATGTTTTTTTTGTTGTTTTTTTTTAAAGCCTGGATAACCCCTTTAAATCCCCTCAACCTCATCCACGATACGGAATGTAAACAGTGCTTGTATAAGATACAGTACTTGGTTATTTTTGCCAGTCCCACAGACAATGAAAGGATTGTGACCACACATGACCATCACTCTGCAATATTGTTCTTGATAAAGCTGAAGAAGTTGAGCAATCGAACCCCCAATGACCCCACAATTTTCCCCTGTAGATAGGTGGTAGTGGAAGAATAAACCCTTTAAGTCAAATGTTGATATAGTGCAGCAGTTTCTATAGAAAGTAGAAACTAAAGGAGGGAGCAGAACTGGTTTTCCATCATCACCACTTTCCATAATGTGGGTCAGTAGTGTGCTCTACCAGAAACCAGCGTGTGCTGTAACTCCCACTGTGTCCACTAGGTGGCATACAATGTAGGCATGTGAAGGCTGCCGAGCTATGGAAATCCTTCGCTTTGTCATGGAACTTTGCACATATTTGTAATTCCCACGCTAATTACAGCGTTTCCTTTAACCCCTTTCACACCGGATGGTATAGATTTATACCATTTAATTTGGTGTTTTTTTTTTTACAATTTACTCTAAATAGGGTCAAGGTTTATTATCTTGGTATGAATTTACTGCGCCAGGTCCTAGACATCCTAAATCTGGATATGTTGTGTTGTGTTGGATGACAATGCAAAGGTAAAGAAGTTATATGAATGACGTGTTCCTATATTGAGGGATATATATGATCAGAGCTCAGAAATGTTCAGGAGCATATAGAGAAGGAATTGGGAGCCATTTAGTCCATGGGTTATTGGCTGTTCAGTCGGGGGCTGGGATAGGGGATAACATGCTCAGATGGGAACGACACTTAAATACGGAGTACAACACCAAGTAGTTATTGTGATATCCTCTAGAAACCAATGGAAGCAATATTTCTATATGATACCAACACAATAGTGCACTGCAGTGTGCAAATAATACCACCTATACAAGGTCACCTAATGTATGGCATAATACTATACCTAAAACCTATGTAATGCAGCATACACATATAATATTATATAATATTATGCCGAACTCATAGCTGTAGTATTTAGGCAATAATTCCACATAGGCTCCTAATACTACCCCCACGTCATGTACATATATACAGAGAACATGGCAAAATTTGTAGATAAGGAGCTGTCAGTAGTGTACAGCCACTTCACTACACAATCACTAAATACACACACTTAATACACTGCATATTGCAGCTCCTTATGTGCCTCCAGTGCGCCCCACATCACTAACCAGCATATTGCAGCTCCTTATGTGCCTCCAGTGCGCCCCACATCACTAACCAGCATATTGCAGCTCCTTATGTGCCTCCAGTGCGCCCCACATCACTAACCGGCATATTGCAGCTCCTTATGTGCCTCCAGTGCGCCCCACATCACTAACCGGCATATTGCAGCTCCTTATGTGCCTCCAGTGCACCCCACATCACTAACCGGCATATTGCAGCTCCTTATGTGCCTCCAGTGCACCTCACATCACTAACCGGCATATTGCAGCTCTTTATGTGCCTCCAGTGCACCCCACATCACTAACCGGCATATTGCAGCTCCTTATGTGCCTCCAGTGCACCCCACATAATTAACCAGCATATTTCAGCTCCTTATGTGCCTCCAGTGCACCCCACATCATTAACCGGCATATTGCAGCTCCTTATGTGCCTCCAGTGCACCCCACATCACTAACCGGCATATTGCAGCTCCTTATGTGCCTCCAGTGCACCCCACATCACTAACCGGCATATTGCAGCTCCTTATGTGCCTCCAGTGCACCCCACATCACTAACCAGCATATTTCAGCTCCTTATGTGCCTCCAGTGCACCCCACATCACTAACCAGCATTTTGCAGTTCTTTATGTGCTTTCAGTGCACCCCACCTTGCCTCACTTACCAGCATTACACAGCTCCCCATGTATCTTCAGTGCACCAGCCAGACCAGCTCCTTTAGAAACTACAGTTCCCTCACATCACCAACAAGCATTGCACAGCTCCCCATGTAGCTCCAGTACAACCCACATCACTAACAAGCATTACACAGCTCCCATGTATCTCTAGTGAACCCCACATCATTAACAAAGATCTGACAGCTTACGATTTATCTCCATTGTACCCCGCATCTCACATTGTACCCCTATCCTGTGTCAAGACTATCAAGGGGTTTTACCCAGAAAGCCTTTTTGAAATTTGGGGTAATTTAAAATGAAATTGGAGATGTCCAGCCCTCCTGTCTTGGTGCGCAACCAAACTAAATTGTGCATGTCTATGGTACCGAATGTTCAGTATATATATACCAATAAGTCACAAAATTAGTAACATTCTCCTAATATTATATGGACAAAATACTAAACAAGGCATCATGCAAACATCCAGGACATATGGTCCGCAAGCTGACTGTATACCACGGACTGCACTCTTGACCTCTTATGAATCTATCAGCATCATGATTTACGATGATGTCAGGATAACCAAATCAGCTACAGTTCTTTGTTGTTAAACTGACCCGAGCCTGTTAATACAGGAGCACAGAGCTTTAAAGTGATTCTGTACCCACAATCTGACCCCCCCAAACAATTTGTACCATCAGATAGCTGCTTTTAATCCAAGATCTGTCTTGGGGTCCGTTCGGCAGCAGTTATTGTCCTAAAAAACAACTTTTAAAATTGCAGCCCTGTGTCAAATTGAAGAGGCCTAGAGTGTCTGTGTCCTACGCTTGCACCGCCTCTCCGTCCCTCCTCCCCGCTCTCTACCATTAGGAATGCCCCAGGCAGGATTTCTCCTATTCCTCACCTGTCTGAACACTGCACAGGTGCCTTAACGATCCAACACGCGCAGTGTTCAGACAGGTGAAGAATAGGAAAAATCCTGCCTGGGGCATTCCTAATGGTAAAGAGAGAAGAGAGGAGGGACAGAGAGGCAGGGCAGGTCTAGGGCATACACACTCTAGGCCACGCCAATTTGACACAGGGCTGCAATTTTAAAAGTTGTCTTTTAGGACAATAACTGCATTACTGTTAGGGATGAGCGAACTGTTGGACTTTTGGTCCGACGGCATCTTCGCTCATCTCTAATCACTGTCGGCTGATCGTTGTTTTTCAACAAGATGAAAGATCAAGTTTCATGATAGCAGCAATATGCTGCCGATGCTCCTTGTAATAGGACCACTGCTATCTTCTATGGGCTGCATGGACGATCTTGGCCAGTGACCAATACTCCAACCTTATCTTGTTTCTATTAAGAGGGTCTTTCTCAAGTCTCTGGAGGGGTTTCGGCAGGGGACACCTATTTATGAAATAACCCTTGTTATTCCAATCCCTAATGTCAATGCAAAACCGGTTCCTGGCCTAGAAGAAAGCAGCAAGTCACATCTGGTTTCTATATAACTCTGCTCTGGCAAATTCATCCACTAGCGAGAGATAATTTTCCAATTACGAGCGCTCTCTTCCTTACAGTTTACTAGTCTAATGGGACAAACGGCAGACGTGGAGATCGCAAGTAAAGGATCTACGAGAGTGTAAAGTAACTTGAGATAGAGAAGGCAGGTTTGGTATAATGGCAGCATGATCTACCACATTGCTTATAATTTATATGCAGCAAGAGTCCTTATTATATAAAAGCTGCAGTGGGACATTTCCAATACAACGGCTACTGGAAGAGTTTCACTTACGTAACTGGTCAATTGATGTAGTTTTCACCATATTGGATCCAATTCCATAGTGGTTTAAAGTGGTTATCCAGCGCTACAAAAATATGGCCACTTCCTTCCAGAGACAGCACGACTCTTGTCTCCAGTTCAGGTGCATTTCCAATTAGGTTCCATTCACTGCAATAGAACTGACTTACAAAACCTACACCCCAACTGGAGACAAGAGTCGTGCTGTTTCTGGACGAAAGTGGCCATGTTCTTGCAGCGCTGGATAACCCCTTTAAATAACTTTTTTATAAATAGCTCCACACTTAACCAGAGAGGATAACACTTGGATCTGGAACTGCAGGGCTGTCTAAGCCTTCCAGCTCCCGTTCCCCTTTTCTGATCTAGCACTGCCGATAGAGAGCAGGGTCTATTCTTATTAGAATCTACCTTACCTTGGGGGGGGGGGGCGATTGCTCTACTAGTGGTTGTGGCAGAGAGGTGATACTAATATAACTTTATTAAAAATTTATAAAGAGTTCTTCACCCTTTAAAGTATGAATTGACTTTGAGAGATGATGGGAAACTCTTTACTCAGGAATGGGCAATGAATGGGCAATAGTTCATACACTGTGCATTAAAGGAGGAGTCCAGCCAGGGAAAAATGGCATGGGGGGGGGGGGGGACATAAGAAACGACATTAACTCACCTCTCCTGGTGCTTCGAGACCCCCACCAGCCTCCAGGATATCTTGTCACAACTAGAGATGAGCAAACCGGGTTTGGGTTCGGGTTCGAGTCGATCCGAACCCGAACGTTCGGTATTTGATTAGCGGGGGCTGCTGAACTTGGATAAAGCTCTAAGGTTGTCTGGAAAACATGGATACAGCCAATGACTATATCCCTGTTTTCCACATAGCCTTAGGGCTTTATCCAAGTTCAGCAGCCACCGCTAATCAAATGCCGAACGTTCGGGTTCGGATGGACTCGAGCATGCTCCAGGTTCGCTTATCTCTAGTAACGACCCGGCTGATGGACTGGCGGCTGAGGCAGTCAGTGACTGGGGCAGGACGCCGATATAGTCACTGATTGGCTGAGCAGGCTGTACACTGAGAGTTCACCGAGAAAAAAAAAAACTATACCACAGAGAAGAGATATTTTAAACTTCACTGAGAGGCCAGATTGCAGGTGACTGTGCAGAGTATTACTTTTTTTTTTTTTTTGCAGGAATCAATCTTACAGGCGATTTTAAAGAACTTTATAATTCGGTTTATTAGCTGAAAAATGTATTTTTTATCATGAAAAAACAGTTTGAAGCTCTCCCCCCTGTCTTCATGGTTCTCTATGGAGAGGGGAGGGGTGGAGGTAGAAAAGGCACCAAAACAGGACAATTTACAGATACATCACCGGCTATCTCCTCTGAAGTCAGCACTGACCTCTCTGACCTGTAAATAGCGGCTTTCACACAGTTCCCGCTGTGTAATCCTTTGTTCTCTGCTGGTGACTAATCTCCCTCCTCCGCCCCCCTCCCCTCTCCATAGGTTACACAGGGCTCGACTGATGTAAAAGAGTCAAGATTTCCTGATAATGAGCAGTGAATGAGAGAGAGAAGAGATTGGGGGACCAGGGGAAAAGTCTTTTTGAATGCAGACAATGGCAGATTTGCCTAATAAACCCAATTACAAAGTTTCTTAAAATTGTCTGGGCTATCGATTTCTGCAAAAAAAAAAAAAAAAAAAAATTTATATATATATATATATATATATATATATATATATATATATATATATATGAAATGACAGTGACACTTTAAAATATATAATTTTCCGCATTTTTTTTTTATTTTTTTTTATAGTGAAGAAACATTCTGTAGCAGATAAAGAACAAGAACTGATCTATATACCGTCTCCACGCATTGAACTCTAAGCTAGAAAGAGGAAACGGCTAATGTCAAAGATGACAAGAAGGCATACTGTAACGGGTCAACATGAAAGACTCTGGACCGACCACAACACAAGTGTGTAGACAGACGCCTGTATTCTTCACATTCAGCCACAGCTTGCTGCTTATTTGCACAGAATGTACAAGTTTCCACAGACTGAATCTGTTCTATTTTACTGATTCTCAATATTAGAAGCGATTATTGCTCAATGTGACATTTTGCATCGTTCTTCTTTGAAGGCATCATGTGGGGAAAAAGAAAAAATACAACTATAAGTATATATAAGGACTGAGCCAGTTTCACTTTACACCATGTTTGATAAATCTCCCCCATGATGTCCACATTACTGTCCGCCCCAAGGAGTAAAAAAAAATTCTCACTGTGCTGTATGCAGAGTGTACATGGCTGAATATACAACGGGCGGGAATACAGTTCGGTGAGGCGTAGAGATACTAGAGAATAATAAATTCCGCCTCTTTGACATCATTCACTGCCCAAATAAAGTTGTTTTCTTTTAATAAAAAAAATAAAAATATAGACAAAGGTATATTCTGAAAGTTTTCACTTTTACCTATCCAGCGGCACCGTCAGCTAAGTAGGCAGTCAAGGGGTCACAGATGCACTTTTAGGCTATGTTCACACTACATAAAACTACGGCCGTAGTCTGAGGTTTATGCCTTGGCTGCAATATATATGAACTACGGTCGTACAATGCACACTACGTATCAGACAACGGCCATTGTTTTCACGGCTCCGTGAAAAACGAACATGTCATTTATTTCCGGACGGTAATGTTCCAACTACGGCCGTGGATTTTAATGTGGCCGTGCACGGAATACTTATTTCTGCAAAATTGATTTTGAAATAAAAACATTTCTGTGTGGTTTATTGGGCTGGGTGCAGTATCCCAAATAAATGACCTGTTTCATTCCGCTCAGAAACAAGCTAGGAAGCAAAATTATACAACGGCCGTAGTTTCACGACTAGACCGTATGAGCGTATTTCTACGGCCGTAGTTTCAGGCGTACATGTCCAGGCCGAGTGAAAACGGCCGTAGATTTACTAAGTGTGAACATAGCCCCAAAGTGGTATAGTAAACAATAGTCTCTACCTTGAAGGGTCCATTTACACAGAAAGATTATCTGACAGATTATCTGCCAAAGATTTAAAGCCAAAGCCAGAAACAGACTATAAACAGAGATCAGGTCATAAAGGAAACACTGAGATTTCTCCTCTTTTCAAATCCATTCCTGGCTTTGGCTTCAAATCTTTGGCAGATAATCTGTTAGAATCTCTGTGTAAATGCACCATAAGGGTAAACAATTAACGACTAACAATAAACAATCGCAAACAAGATTGTTTATCGTTAACCTGAAATCAGGACTGGGGAGGAAGGAGACTGCGGGAATAGCCCTGGAGTGCGGATGGGTTCGGGTCGATCTGAACCCGAACGTTCGGCATTTGATTAGCTGGGGCTACTGAACTTGGATAAAGCTCTAAGGTTGTCTGGAAAACATGGATACAGCCAATGACTATATCCATGTTTTCCACATAGCCTTAGGGCTTTATCCAAGTTCAGCAGCCACCGCTAATCAAATGCTGAACGTTGGGGTTCGGACGGACTTGAGCATGCTCCAGGTTCGCTCATCTCTAGTAATGTCTAGTTTGTAGAATTGTCAGCCGCCGGCCACGCATTGCTATTACACATAATGATGCAGCCGGCCTAAAGAAACGATCATTTCCTCAGCTGAACGTTGTCTCTATTACACTAAGCGATAATTGGCACGATTTGGCCACTTATCGGTCCGGGTAATTCTCTGCCAGGAGCACCTCCTTTTCCGGGTTGAATTGCTTTTGCTTAATCTCCCCACCAGAATTTTCCCTTACAAATAAGAGGAAATCCAAGCACAAGATGGGATAGATGAATGCAATATAAAAGCCAGGAGCCATTCTCCACGCTTCCATTCCGTTACCTATATGTAGATTCCAGATGCACATGGAGGAGAAAACCCCTCATCATTTTCTATCTAGATTCATTTCCTATTGATATTACGCACATTTTCCCATGAACAGTCCAAACGGATGGGCCGCCAGTGTAATTGTGTACGTTTGTATTTTACATTCATTTCTGGTTAATAACAAGCAGATTCTTTGAGATTTCGGCTGACTGACGGCCAACCACCACAAGTCGGCTTTCATTTTCCATCTGCAGTAAAACTTTCTCCTCTGTACTAACCAGGCCTGTGTGACGGATCCCGACTATCCTCCCTCTAACAGCTCTGCTATTTATACCAATAGGAGATGACAGTCTTACGATTATGCCGGGAAAGCAATAAAACACATGCTCGCTACAAACATACTTGTACTGCCGTTGTGTAGCTAAATGTCAATGCACAAAACAATGGCAGAGAAACATTGTTGTATCCATTCCATTCTTACAGCTTTAGCCTAAAATACATACTTTGCTTTTATGGTCTCAACCATGAAATAAGCTGTAGGCCTGTGTTGGTTATTTAGAGTGGATCTGCCAGCAGCAATTCCTGTTCCAAACTGCTGATGCTCTTATATAGCTGTTAGGTCAAGGAGACACATGGTCCCATTCATAAATCCATCTGTGCTTCCAGAACGTAGAGAAATGCTTTTATGATTCTGTGAAAAGTGTCAAAGAGATGTTCCCAAGTTCCTACTGTGATGCCTTCTTGTTTCCCCTTTCTATCCTATCCCTGGAAGCGGAGGCCCAGGCAGGGGGAGGGGTGGGAGGGGGAGCGAGGATGTGTTTTAGCTCTCAGAACTTCAGTGGCTTGGGAACACCTCTTTAACACATTACCCAGAACAATAAAAGCATTTTTGTACATTATGGAAAATCAGACAGATATATATGAACCATGTGTCTCATTGACCTAAAAGCTATCTAAGGGTGCCTTCACACGTAACGGATCCGCAGCAGATTTCTCACTGCGGATCCCTGCCCTGTACACTCTATAGGCAGACAAACTCGCAGCGGGATGGACATCCCGCTGTATGTCAGCAGCACGCCCGGTTAACCCCCGGCCGCCGGAGCATGTACACCTGGTCCACGCTCCAGTGTCTTCACGTCCCGCTCAACCAATAAGTGCTGTGGTGGGGCAGCGCACTGATTGGCTGAGCGGGACGTGCCCGAAACCCCCGAAGCAAGCCGGAGCGTGGAGAAGGTGAAGTATACGCTCCAGCGGCCGGGGGTTATTGGGGCGGGATGTCCATCCTGCTGCGAGTTTGTCTGCCCATAGAGTGTAGAGGGCAGGGATCCGCAGCAGATCTCGCTGCAAATTTGCACCGTGAAATCCGCTGCGGATCTGCTACGTGTGAAGTTACCCTAAACGTGTCAGCAGTTTGGAACCTGAATTGCAGCTGGGAAGTCAACTTGGTATACAGAAAACCACCCCAGCAAAAAGTATGGAAGGTTTACCTTTAAAAAAAAATAAAAATGGTTGGCACGCCCAACTTGAGCATCCTCGAGTCCGATCGTTCGGCATTTAAATACCAAAAAAGTTGGATGCAGCCCTAGGGAGTAGCCATAGGCTGTATCAATGTTTTCCTGGACTCCCTAGAGCCGTATGCAACATTAGCCACCGGCATTCAAATACCAATTGGACTCGAGCATGCTCCAGTTGGGTTCATCTCTAGGCACAGCACATTGTAGCTGAATGTTTTGGAATAACCAAATCTACCTGGATCAAGCACAGGTTAAAAAAAAAACAACTTATGAAATCACTTGTCATCTTGTGATTTGCAATTAAAAAAAAAATAATACTGACAAAAGTATAAAAGTACAAATTAGTTTACAGGTAGAAGGGAAAGTGCTTACAGACCTTACTATGCTGTGAGAGTCGACTAATAGAAGGAAACGTGACCCAGAAAAGTGTTGTCAACTTTCCTTAATAGAAATTATAAGTAGAGATGGGCAAAACCACAGTAAGTTCAGGTTTGCCAAACCCTGAGCACTCGGGATTTGACTCCTGTTGGCTCTGGGACAGCCTTAACCTCCTCCTAGGTGGAAATCCAACACAGAGTGCTGAAAAGATGTTGGTTGTTCCAAGTCACCCGTGACTATGATTTGGGGCAAGATAAAAGGATAACCAATGGTTGACCAAGAAAGACATCAAAGCACCAAGACAAAGAAAAAAATTTACAGCAATAAGCATTGAAAAAGTAAAAACAAACAAAAAACAAATGGCTGAAATAATGAATGTGATAAAACGGTAAGAAACTATTTTTCCATAGCTAAACGAGAACCGGCACAAACACCTAAACAGATGACAAACAAGTCATAGTGGACTAAACAGAAAATCATTGTGGAGGATTAGATGTAAGGGTCCTTTTACACTTACCGATTTGTCGGCTACAAACGAGCGTGAGGAGCGTGATACCTTGACACACTGAGCAGCCTGGCTGCACAAACGATGCTTGTATCATTCATGCAGCCCTGTAAATAGATAGCACGGATATGTATATAGGATATACATAGAGGATATTTACATTTCTGTGCTGTCAGTTTCCAGATCACAAGCAGCAGTGTATACTTACCCTCTGCACTGCCTGTGATCTGGCATCGGTCCCTCCAGTCCTCCGGCGGTCAATCATTCTGGGGGAGGCAGGGCCTGAAGATAAAGCAGTGGCCGAGGACAAGAGAACCAGATCCCCAATCACAAGTAGTATGGATGGCATGTATACAACAGCTGGTCCTCAGCTGATCACTGCCACTTTCACACAGGCCGATTATCGGCCAAAAGAGTGTTTCTAGCAATGCTCCTTGCATATAATCGTCCCATGTTAATTGGCCCAGGAGATGCTTGAACTTTTACCGGGTGCCATTCTAGCGAAACAAAGATGACTAAAAGAAAACAATTACATTTCCAGGAGGCTGGCAGTCATCATTTATAGTCCCTGTGCAAGTGTATATAGATGATTTGGACACTTTTCTCATTCAATAGAGAATAATGGTGATTATTAATGCAACTCTGTACCCACAATCTGTCCCCGCCCAAACCGCTTGTACCTTCGGATAGCTGCTTTTAATCCAAGATCTGTCCTGGGGTCCATTCGGCAGGTGATGCAGTTATTGTTTTAAAAACGACTTTTAATCCGGCAGTGCTGTGTCTAACGGCCGGGGCTTACATTTGTATATGCATTAGGCTGGCACCACCTCTCTGTCCTTCCTCCCCGCCCTCTTCATCATTAGGAATGCTCCAGGCAGATTGCTTCCTATTCCCCACCTGTGTGTATAATGAACATGGGCTGGATCGTTAAGACACCTGTGCAAAGCTCAAACAGCAGTAAATGTTCCTGGATCATTCCTAATGATGAGGAGGGTGGGGAGCAAGGACGGAGAGGTAGTGCCAGCCTAATGCATATACAAATGTAAGCCCCGGCCGTTAGACACAACGCTGTAGGATTAAAAGTTGTTTTTAGGACAATAACTGCATCACCCGCCGAACGGACCCCAGGACAGATGTTAGATTAAAAGCAGCTATCCGAAGGTACAAGCGGTTTAGGGCGGTCAGATTGTGGGTACAGAGTCGCTTTAAAGGGGTTATCTTGGACTAGAAATAGTACAGCTACCTTCTTTCAAAAAAAAAAAAAGTACCACAATTGTTTACTCCTTCTGATCCCAGCAAAACGATGGGCAATGTGCAATTACACTGAGCGATTTGTGGAAAAAATGCGCAACTTGAGTGAACGAAATGTGGAATTACAGCGAGCGATCAACGATAATTTTAGGTTCACATCTTAGGGGCCTATTCTACGGAGCGATAATCGGCCAAATAGGAATAGGACCCTAAATCAACGATAAATGACATACGAACAATTTTTCAATTGTTGCCTGCAATTACACAGAACAATTATCATTTAAATTAGAACGATATAACGATTTTTCTGCACGATAATGGTCCCGTGTAATAGGGCCCTTACTGTACAATATTATTAAAGCTGGCCTTAGAGGAAAGATAGTTGTTGCCCAATATAAATTCCCCCATACACATTCATACCCTGCTGAGCATGCAGGTGATCTCAATAATAATAAATATATATATTACATAAAGATGATGATAATTAACAAACAAAAGAGACTGTACTTACCTCTCAATGATGAAGATTTTATGGAATCTGGAGCTGACACTATACATTAGCTCTTCATTCCTTTACTCCATAACCTGTTGGGTAATATTATGGAGGAATCAAAACGATTGCTGGTGGATTATTGCCTAGAGGAGAAATGGCTCTTCTACCACGCTAATACAGCCTAGGACTTCTGCACAAGAACCCAATGTGAACCTGGCTGACATCATATGGGGGCACTCCACAACCCACAGTGTTATAAGAAGGTCATAAGACGAGGTTCTGCCATTGTCACTGAAAGCAAATCTAGTCTTATGTGCAGACACATGTATAGGACTACATACCAGAGAGATGAAGCCTTCACAGCCATCAATGATTTATGGAGACTCATTACTGCCACCTCTGGGCACAAAAAAAACTTAGGAGAACCAATACAGGTAGCAATTTAGTAACCCAAAGCACTGGACAGCAGCAATTCACATTATCTTTAATTATCTATTAGAGACGAGCGAATGCCGACATCTTCGGAACGTGTGATGTGTAATGTATAGATGTATGTGATTACTGGCGTCGTTGATGCAGCCATAATCCATAGGCCGTATCAGTGGTTTTCAGGACTCCAAACTTGTTCAGTCACCGGTAATCAAATGCAGAGTTTGGGTTGGGACAAACCTAGGCGTGCTTTAGGATGGCTCATCTCTAGAGATGAGCGAACCGGGTTCGGATCGACTCAAACACGAACACGTTCAGTATTTGATTAGCTGGGGCTGCTGAACTTGGATCAAGCTCTAAGGTTGTCTGGAAAACATGGATACAGCCAATGACTATATCCATGATTTCCACATAGCCTTAGGGCTTTATCCAACTTCAGCAGCCACCGCTAATCAAATGCCGAAGGTTCGGGTTCGGATGGACTCAAGCATGCTCCAGGTTCGCTCATCTCAACTCATCTTCATTATCTATACATTACACATCAGACATTCCTGCTTCTAAAGCTCAAACCCAATGGATAAGAAATAAGCAGGAATGCGAAGGAGGCGAATAGCACTTAAAAGGATTAGTATGTATATACCGACATACAAAGTGCAAGTGGATTACAAACTCTTACAGTTGTGCCGACATAAAGCGCAACTCTAAAGACAAGAAATAAAGATATTTACTACGTGCTCTGATCTTGTCGTTTTTTTTGGATTTATATATTTGAAGAATTTGGGGAAGGGGGGGAAGAGTCTTTTGCGATCTATGGCCACTTTCATTTTTAGCTGCTTTTTTAAAGATTTTATTAACACGTTGGTAATTTTTAAAGGCTAAGGGTCCTTTTACACGCACAGATAAATCTCTTAGGCTGGGTTGACACCATATTTTTGCAATCTATTTTTTATCATCATTTTTTGCAAAAAACGGATGAAAAAAATATAACACATTTGTGTGCATCCGTTTTTCCATTATATAAAAAAGCATCAAAACGGATCCTTTTTTTAACGCACACAAAAGTAAGGTCAGCTACGTTTTTGTGTACGTTTAAAAAAAAAATCCATTTTGATCCATTTTTTTTAGAAGGCAATGGAAAAACTGATCAAAACAAAAACGGATTGCAAAAATGTAGTGTGAACCCAGCCTTAATCCCTTGTTTAGTAAATGACAAGTGATGATTTTTTATTTTAAACCGTAGACATTTAGACGAGATGATAAATTGCTATGGAAAGTCATTAATGCGATCGTAACTGCGTTTGTATACTGTGAATGTTTGTGATGAGTGTTTACACTGAAGCACTTCAGAACAATTAACAATGATTTTGAGGTCAGCTCAAAAGATGCGATCAGAGACATCTAAACGATTTTTCTTTCTTTCGATTGATCATTTCCACGTTTACACCAGATTATATCGAACAATTTAACAATGTTTTTGCACGATAATCGGCCAGTGTAAAAGGCCCTTAAGACTGACCCATGCGATTTGTATTTTTTGGAATGTCATTACTGCCAGTTTCCAGTTATCTATTACACCAGCATGCAGCTTAGCACTGCTCTGTGATCTGGCGTCTCGGGCAGGTGGGTCTGTGACACTGTCTGTGCCTGTCCCTGATCTACAGCCAGTCTCTAGGCCTACCAGCATCAAAAGCCGGCTTACGTTGAAATCCTGCACAGCTGAAAGCTGGCTGTCAATTATTCTGGAAGCGGTGGGGGCAGCCTAGAGATGAAGCAGTAGTGGGCACAGACAGTGTTACAGACCCAACTCTGTCAGCCTGAAATAAAGATGATCACAGAGCAGGACTAAAGATACCTACGGGATGCTTGTGTAATAGGCATCTGGAAGCCGGCAGCACGGATATATACACATCTGTGCTGCCAGTTTCCCCTTATTGATTGTGGTGGTCTCAACAAACAGACCTCGACCGATTAATACTTTGGATATGTCATAATTTTTCTCTTTTTTAAACATTAAGAGTACTATTTCATGGGTTCGATGGTGGCCCGATCAATAATTTAAATTAGCGACGATCTGCTAGATCGGCGCTTGTTTACTGGGCCTATTACACGGCCCGATAATAGTTTAGCAAGGGCTGCAGGGACATTGTTACTGATGTCCTTGCAGCCCTTGTTTAAACACCATACTTTACCTAAACATGTTGCAGGTATTCTCCTGCGCTCCTTCTTCCTTCCGATTCCACGTGCAGCAGCAACGGCCAGTCCTGGCCAGTGATTGGCTGAGCGGTCTATCAGCTAAGACAGGCCACGCCGTAGCTGCTGCTGCACGAGGGACAAGGGGGAAGAAGGAGTGCAGGAGGAGCCCTGCAACATGTCTAGGTAAAGCATGGTGCTTGTGAAATCACCAGTCGCTCGCCGCATATCGCTATTCCACGCAGCGAGGAGCGGTCAGTGCCCGATGAGTTTAGGTTTGAACCTAAATAAACGATCGGCTGATTGTAGTCTTTATTCTACGGAGTGATAATCAGACGAATAGAGCCAATTCGGCCGATTACCGCTCCGTGGAATAGGCCCCTAACACTTTACTTTCCCCTACAGTAGACTGCTAGGGGATAGTATCCAATGACAACAATTTCCAGTCATTTCACAAGCTCCTTTTTGCCTCCCAGAGGCGCAGTAATAATTACACAAAGGTTTGAATGAAAGACAAAAGTCGGTAGTTTCGGAAAAACATATCCTTAAGGAAAAGATGATTTGTTGCAATATCACTGTAAAAGTTTTATGGTTTGATCAACAGACCGACTGTATATGTTCCACTGCTTAAAAGGAGACAGAACACACACACACACACAAGCAAGTGAAGCGTGCAAAGAACACGGCTCACCAGGGAAGGCACAGGAAGTAGTAACACAGTATTTTGGTTTTATTCAGGATAGAAATGTAAGAATATAGTCTAAAATCTGCCAGAGGAGTATAATATGGAACATACTGAGAAAACTTGCTAAATACACTGTATTTGACCTTTAGAAAAAATTAGTAACTTTTTTTTTTTTTTATACAATTAAGACAAAAATGGAGAACAAAACCAGATCAGGGGCTAAAAAGTGAGGCGGAAAGCTGAGGGGGAAACCTCATTTCACTGCCCAAAACGGAGCATTGGTCCTTGGTAAATCTATTGGTCATAGTACAAATGCCCCCCCTGGTGCAAACTTACACGGCGTGTTCATAGCTCTGTACACCCGGCTCCAGGCTATGATCTTTAGCGGGCGCTTCCTGTGATCTGTTGACCCCTGAAGAGTATCTCACCTTGCACAAATAAACTTTTAGGTCATCCTTCAGGCTACAAATTAAATAAAAAACCAACATGTTTTCCTCTGGACTAAAAAAAAAAAAAAAAAAAAAAAAAAAAGGAATAAAAGACAATCGTGACCAATTAACCCCCGCGCTGCCAACTGTGCCTGCAACACATCATGGAGCGATTAGTAAGAGTCTCGGTGGACCGCAGCTTTGTTTCCTGCCGCTGAATGACAGGACTTGTTCCCTTTTGACCTCCCTCATAAGAAACTACATCTAAATGACTTTACCGTAGATTTTAGACCAAAGTTTGTGCATGTGTACACATTACCCATAGAACGTGTAATATCATAACAGATTAGCCCTCCGGAAATGGAGTTGCATGTCTTGCAGGCCTTATAAGCAGAACAATGTAATGCATAAAAATATAATAAAAGATGGAATGGCTCCTACAATGCGTAATCTGTTAAAAAGAAAAAAAAAAAAAAATCCAGGTGTCCTTGGGACATATAGGGGCCCCTTCTACACTGCTCCGATGGAGTGTCTTCATTAGGCTCTTAAGTTCTATGTGGGGGGATGCAGCCCAGAGGTATCATAAAGACTTGGAGTGATGCACACAACCAGATTGGATCGATGAACATTGTACATTCAACAACTAAGATCCGTTCCCTATGGTTTGTCTCTTTCAGCCGAGGGACAAACATGAAGTGCGACACAGCGTTGAGGTGTCAGAGAATGCTGACTCTCTCTCCCAGCGCCCTCATCTCAGCGTCTTCAGGTTCAAAAGATGGTGGGGGCAAAAGATGAGGAGGGTACTGAAGACAATGTTCTCCTGCGTACATCACCCAGCGGGGGTCATCACTTTCATGGGTAATGTAGCGTTCCCCGATCTTGCACTCCAGTTCGCGGAGATCCAGCCAAGTTTGGTAATCCTAGTTTTAAAAAAATAATTAAAAATTCATTACCTTCTCAGGATAGTTTCACATTTTGATGCACACACCGCCATTTCATTCTCAATGCAAGCTTATTTTGCAACAAGAAGGTGCGAAAAGGCCCCTATGGCTGTGTCGAGCACTGCAAGGCTGCTCAAGCCCTGGTCCCAGTACAGTAATGATACCAAGCCTCCCCATATGTCTATTTTAATCCATGTTAGCATTAGAATAGATGTTAGGTAAAAAAAAAATTGTCGATTCGGCCGATTATAGCTCCGTGGAATAGGCTACTAACAATTTATCTTCCCCTAGAGTAGACTGCTAGAGGATAGTATCCGATGACAACACTTTCCAGTGATTTCACAAACTCCTTTTGGCCTCCGAGAGGCAGGCTGCGGGGGCCCCGATCGCTTGTGCTGACAGGCACTTACCTCCGTGCTGTCGGTTCGGTGATCTATGTATAGAGTCTGCTCTCAGGCAAGCTCTATACATAGATCGCAGATAACACTGATCTATGCTATGCTATGGCATAGCATAGATCAGTACATGCAATCTATTGATTACATGTTTTACAGTGATAAAAAAGGTAAAAAAAAATAAAAAATAAAGGTCTAAAATACACCCTTGCCCATTATAAAAATAAAAAAATATAAAAAAATAAACGTATTACATAACGTAGTGTGCAGTATTGTGCGATCTATTAAAATATAACATTATTGTTCCCGCACAGTGAACGGCGTAAACTAGAAAACACACCAGGATTGCTGATTTTAATAAATTATACATAAAAAAAAATTAATAAAAAGCATTAAAAAAATTTCTGTTACACCAATATGATATTAATAAAAACTAGAGATCATGGCACAAAAAATGACACCCCAACCAGCCCTGTAGGTCAAAAAATAAAAGCGCTATAGCGGGGAGGAACATTGCATTAATTTGACTCAGACTTTTGTGCATCAAAGGGCTCTGTCTTGAAGGGGTTAAAAGTTAAAGTGACACTGTCATCTCCTTTTTGCATTCTGACCTCTCTACACAAGTGTAAAGGGTAAATTTAGCGGTTTTCATATCTTATTACTTTTAACTTATTACTTTTATTAAAAAGTCATCTTTTATCATCTGCGGATTGTGTTAAGTGGGCGGGGCCTCGCGGCATTAGCACCACTTGGCCCAGCCCGCAATGCCACAGTTGGCCCCGCCCCCTCGCCGGCCATTGGAACAGGCTGGCCAAAAGGTCTAGACCCTACCCCCCTTTACGTTGGCCAACCAATGGGGCGGGGCCAACTGTGCCGTTGTGGGCGGGGCTAAGGGGCACTAATTCCACGAGGCCACGGCCACTTAATACAATCTGCAGTTGATAAAAGGTCACTTTTTACTTGAACAAACACCATGACGTATGATATGAAATAAGGTATGAAAAACGCTAAATTTACTCATTACACCTGTGTAGAGATGTCAGAATGCACAAAGGGGGTTACAGTGTCACTAAAAAAATTCAGATATTTTCCACCAGAATACCCCTTTAAAAAAAAATGTTACAAAAGAGGACCGTAAACATCTTCAATCGCCCTAGGCCTTAGGATGCATAACACAGCACCTGTGCAAGTGCTCCGCTAGAGTGGGGAAAGGCCTTTTACCTTGTACTTTGAATGCTGTAACAAGCCAATAAGTCACACTGCTCACCTGTAACCAGGGGTGGTTTAGGGTTTTGTCCACACTGTAACGCTTCCTCATCTTTACTTGCAGAAGATTGTTAATGAGGTCAATGGCTAGAAAACATGGAAAAAAATATGATATTTATCAGAAATATCAGAGGAAGTTTCAGACGTCCATTTAGTGTTTCCAGGAGAATCCCTAATTTTGTTCCATAAAAGGGATTATCTAGGCCTGATAAATTGCTGTTTATACGGGCAGTAGGGCTCAAGTGATCACTAAAGGGTTTTTTTCAATTTAAAAATACTTTAAAAATAATTGTCCTATACCCAGATGCACCTGCGGCTCCATTCACTCTCTATGGAGCCGCCAGGGAAAGCAGAGTATGGCACTCGGCTCTTTCTGGCAGGGGTTGATGTCACTCGACCATTGGGTTAATAACAAAGGAGTAAGATCAACGATGGAGAGGATCCCGGAGGAAAACGGAGGTCAGACCGCCCCCAAGATCTCATAGTCCTGTGGATACGTGACAAGTAAATTTAAATAGACAAACCCCTTTAATTTTGTGTTATTTATTTCCGGATATCAGTGTGAAGCAATCTGTATTTATTCCACCATTTCTGGCGAGACGCACTCACCATCAGATGATGTTTCTCTCCAGGGATGTGGTGGGTACATGAAGGCTGCGTTCTGGATTTGATCATGAATGTCCTCATCTTCATTGAAAGGAAATGTCCCGCTCAGGCTGACATATATGATCACCCCAACAGACCACATGTCCAACGAGCGGTTGTAGCCCCGATTCCTCAACACTTCAGGAGCCAAGTAGGCGGGAGTCCCGACCACAGAGCGCCGAAAAGATTTTTCTCCGATGATGCGCGCAAATCCAAAATCACAAAGCTTAACCTAAAATGTACATTATAGGTAATAAATGTTAGTTATGAGTATATAGTGTACACCTATACTGCTTCACCGCCCCCCACCCCCCCCAGGATACTTTTAGGTGTCCTAAATAACTACTATACACAGCTTGACAAGCAGCTTTGTGGCGGCCTAGTCAACCAGACCCCCAATCTCTGCCCCTCACCTGCTGCCAATTTAAAGGCAAAATATTTCTCCATGTAATAAAGGCAACGATCATCCGAAGAGCAGATCGGCTGATTGTTGTCTTAAAACATACTGAAAAATCATCTGCCGCTGACCATGCATCACCGTGTGTAATAGTGATGCATGGCCGACAGCTGATGATACTGGGACAAGGATAATAAATTTTATACTTACATGTCCATGCTCCCCTGTTGTCCTGCAGCCTTTACCCAGAGTTTCCTTCTCCTCTCAGCCTCTGCTGACACTTCTGGCCCTGTCTCTTCAGTGACAGGCCACTTAGCCAATCACTGGCTGCAGAGCTATCTCGCTCAATGATTGGCTGAGCAGCTTGTCACTGAAGAGAAAGGGCCAGAAGTGTCAAAGGTGACTGCGGGGAGCAGAAAACACAGAACACAGCAAGGTAAGTATAAACTTTACTATTTTCTATGTGAAAGCATGGGCTGCACGGACATTGCTAACGATATATGTACAGCCCTTGCTACACAATCGTTGAGCTGTGTAATAGGCTCAGTAAGTCATTGGTGCTTACTTACACTGCCTCATTGGGCTGTGTAATACAGCCGTGAGGGTGTGTTCACATGTAGTGAATATGCTGCAGATATTATGCAGTGTTCATCAACCTAAATAATTGAACATAGTATTAAGTCTGCAACAATCTGAGCGTGCCCTCAAAAGTGTCCCTAGGTCCCCCCTCCCTCCTCTCTCTCTCATCCACTGCTCATTATCAGGAAATCTCCACTCTTTTACATCAGTCTGCCCTGTGTAATCTATGGAGGGGGAGGAGGGAGATTAGTTGGCAGCAAAGAGCTGAGAACAAAGGATTACACAGTGGGAACTGTGTGAAAGCCGGCATTCAGAGGTCAGTGCTGACTTCAGAGGAGATAGCCTAGTGATGTAGCTGTAAATTATCATCTCTTTGTTGTTCTGTTTTGGTGCCTCATTCTCCCTCCACCCCTCCCCTCTCCATAGAAAACCATGAAGACAGGGGGGAGAGCTTCAAACTGCTTTTTCATGATAAAAATGCATTTTTCGGCTAATAAACCCAATTACAACGGTTCTTAAAATCGCCTGCACTACTGATTTCTGCAAAAAAATTTAAACAGTGAAAGTTTAAAGTGTCTATGTCACTAAAAAAGAAAAAGATTTGATATATCCTAAGGACAAAAGTTATACTCAATTGAGGCCTGGTGTTCAGACCCCTACCAATCACTATTTAGAGTTAGGAGAAGCACGCGGCTAAGCTCACTGCCATCCGTAGACGCTCTACAATGGAGAACGTCAAGATGGAAAATGCAGCAATTAGCAAATGCATTGGCGTTACAAAGCCAGCTATTCAGTAACTGTACAGGTGATCATAGTGCCAATGCCTGATGTCACCGAGCAGCTCCAGCCACAATGAGGTTATTCCAGCACTGTTAGCATTTCCATTATGAAAAGCAAATGAAAGCATGTACGTATGCCATACAACAATCATCCACAACGGCCTATACAAGGTGGAATGACATCCATGTAAAAGTTGCTTTCCATATAATAATGGTACAATGAGACCGATCTATTTCATAACCTCTGAAAACCACTTGTGTTGTGCACGGACAACAAAATGAGAACTACTGGCTAAGTGGACAGATATTTCCATCCATCGTTGTAAGTAAAACAAGCTCCTTTCATCATATAGGAGTGCGCCAGTCCTTTAATCTGACAGCGCCCTGTGCATTACCTGAGGAAATGGATCCGCAGACGCCAGCAGCACGTTCTCCGGTTTTAGGTCACAGTGGACGATATTTTTGAAGTGAAGATGTCGCAGAGCTACTAAGATCTAAAAAGCAACAAACAGGTTAGATTTCCCAGCATCTAATAACATTCTGATATATACGTAGCCCGTTGCGGCAATGCTCACCTGGGTGACCAGGAATTTGGTGATGCGCTCGGGTAACCTTCCCTTTTCACTGGACAGGATCATCTCCAGCATATCCCCGTGCAGCTTCTCCATCACAACGAATACTCTTTCTGGAGTCTCGAACATACACTCCAAGTTCACCACTCCCCGATGGTGCAGGTTCTGCAGATTACATACATGGGAGTACTGTAATGCCCATCTATATTTGCACATTCACTTCCTATTATTTTATCACAGTCTTGGCACTCTTTAACCTTCTAGAAAATGCATGCCAGAATTATGTGTGTAAACACATTTCTTTGGGATTTCAACACAGACAATAACTTATGGATCACAGGGTTAGTGCTGCGATTATGTAACTATTGTACAATGCGGAAGATAGAGACGGGATGGGGAACCTCCAGCCCTCCAGCTACAATTCCCATCATCAACTCTGTAACTTTTAAAAGTTTATAAAAGTTTCAGTATAACCTCTGCTCTTCATTAGGAGTCCAGTGGGTGGCCTTACTCACTGACTGACAGCCTCCCTTGTACAAGTGTACATACAGCAGTAAAAGGGGAACTCCATTGATCCCATATAAAAAAGATGTACACAGAGTATATAGGTGCACTTACCGACCCCCCCCCCCCTCCAGTTTGATTGACACCTTTCCCGCTTGTCTACCCTGCTTCGAGTCCCAGATTCAAACTTTTACAAATGATCCTAGTATTACATCATAGCAAGGAAACTACATCTCCCAGCATGCATTGCACCTCAGAGCCAACCGCCAGGTACCCACCCCTGTCTTGTAGTATCTGCCCAGCACTGAAACAACTGTGTCTCTTTTCTCCTATACTACAAGGCTGTTGTTTCCCTGCCCCTTGTTGAGGTGCTCACTGATTGGTGTGATGTCAGTGATGGGCGGGGTTACGGATGAGGTGCTACAGCTTGCCTGGCAAAAGGAGACAGAGATCATGTGACCTCTGCCTCAGAAGGGAGGGAGAGGTCAGAGGAGTGGAGACAAAGCGGACCAGGAAGTGAGGATTCTCAGCAGCTTTAGGGTGTGAGTCAGGACGTGCTGAAGACAAACAGCCCAATTCATGTAAAAGAAACCTATTACACACAAGTTTAAATTATGGGTGGGAATTAAAAAGGGTTAAAGCTTTATAAATTGGAGTAAATTGGGATCACCCACCGAACACCAAAGTCCAGAATGAGCAATAATATAAATTACTTGTTATACTCCAGTCTTGCTACCAGTCTACTTGGCTAATTCTCTAAACATGGCGGCTACACACCTGACTGCATCATCAACTTTGAGCTTATTTTAAGAAAACTTTGAGACTTTTAAGCTTCTAATGACTGAGAAGAAACAATTATGAAATCCTTTTAAATTTGCTTTAAAGCTTTTTAAGTTTTAAAGGGAAAAATATACATTCTATTACACGCACCATAGGGCTACTCAAGCTGGATTTCTAAGGCGGGTACGATTACAAGTACAGCTACACATGAGCAGACATACCATGTAACAAGGCTTGGCCCCCTGTAAGTTAGAAGCACTAAAACAACTAAAGTTGTGATATAATTAAAACTGTACAACACCGCAGGTGCAAACATCCATTAAGAATGAATGAGAGTGTATTGTGCCACCAATGACGCTATCACGTGTCACACGGCAGGTGTGAATGATCCTTCACAAACTGTATATTAGCCAGGGACAAATCGCCATTGTTAGGCTTCTCAGATGTCCAGCCTAAATGGAAAATACGGTGCGGCACAGCGGTAGTCTTTGTTCTGCTATGACACTTCATGCATAGAAATAAAAGGTTAAACATGGGGCTTTATCATATACTGACTAGAAAGGTCTCAGTGGAAAAACAGCTGTCTGAACCTGCTAATATTTCACAGGCAACAGCATTTAAAGGCGTTTTTCAGGATAAAACAATTGATGGCCTATCCATCAATAGTTGATCGTTTGGGTGCCAACACTTGACTTCCCGCCAATCAGCTGTTCAGTGGCCGCACTACAGGGAGAATTGGCACAGAAGACGCTGGCTCTGTTCCTTGTGTAGCAATGCTGGTGGCGATGACTGATCAGCTGGTCAGCAGGGGAATCTCCAGAAAGCACTGTGGAATCTGTTGGTGCTATACAAACAAATATATATATATCATTATAGTGCCTGTGGATTGGCTATCAATTGCTTTATCCTGGAAAGATGAGGGAGGATGCATAGATGAGGAAAGCACCAAGGTGTTAAAATAAACACCACATCTGTATAATAGTCAAAAAGGAAAAAAATAACCACTCAGCACCAATATACCTAAAGCACTGAAGGCTGCATCAAAGAGAGTAGCGCAAAGACTACTACTAATGACTAGGTGTAGCCTGGAGACGTGTGCACTATGCACGTCCTCTACCAAGATCTGTCTGTGCAAAATGGATGGACGTCTACACAAAGTCTATGGGTCCGAGTCCTGCACAGAGCGGTGAGAAGCAGTGCTCAGTCGTGTGTTTCTCCCACCTTCTTCTAGCGTCTGGTGGGGGTCTGAACACTCAGACCCCAATTGATCAAAATGTCTGTCTTCCTCACAACATGGTAAAAGTTTTTAAAAGTGACAGGTAAACTTTAACACAGTGTTCAGTTTCTCCAACAGATGTGTGCATAATACTGGATCTTAAACATGATTTCCACTTCAAGGAAATAGCTAAAACGCTGGGGCTCCTTGCACTGTCACTACCAATAGTAGAGCAAGGACAAGTACTGGTAAAGAGTAAGGAGGCTGCAACACTCACTTACTAGCCAAGGGGCCAGGTGTTTTGACTCCTGCCAATCCGAGACTAGTTCTTATTTTAAGAAGTCAGATAAGCTATGATACCTGGACAGTGCTCACCGTCATTACTTTTCCAGAACCCCCTAAGCAAGTGAGAGCCGTCACTTTTACATTCAATCTGCTCAAAGATGCTTGGCAAAGCAAACCCATCTCCAGCCAGAACATACTCGCCCCTATACCAAGTGTCTAAGAGGTAGGAATTGCATGGCACGCTGTTTACCAAAGCCAAAAGAGAAGCCAAGTTCTCGTCTTAGAAACCACAAAGATGATGTAACATGTATGAAATCCTACGTTCAAAAAGCAAAGCGCTACTTCTCTGCAGAACAGAATTGTGCATCTTCAGGAATTCACAGAAAAGCAGAAGTGTCTCGGTTATCAGTTACTTGAGAGCCCGGAGCTGCTGCTCACATACAGTACTATGGTCGACGGCTTTGTGGTCTGTGATCAAGGAAGTGGCTACAGATACACGGTGCAGAATACAATGAAGTTTCAGCTACTCATCCAGCACCATACACATCCACCGATGCTCCAGCCTCGTACACCGGGGCCGCACTGATTTGGGTGCCTGAAGCAACCTCACAGCTCCGTACACCAGGGAAGGGATAGTGAATCGCACACTGTAAGCTTACAGAGTTCCACTGAACTTTTAGTGCTTGGAGGGATTGTAGAAAGAAGAAAACACATGGGCATGCTTTTAACCCCAGAAACAATGCCCTTCTTGTCTACCGCCCGTGCTCGGGAGTGGAATTGAATCCATTGACTCTAACCTATATTATCCTGTGAATTGTCTGTAATGATTTTATTAAAGTAAACCTGTCACCCGGTTTGCCAGGATGAAGGCCGCCCAACCTCCCGCTAGAGCACCAGATACTTACCCCATCTCGCCAAGTCCCGTTCCTGGAGCCGGTCCCGGGACGGAGCTGTCATTCTATATGGGCGTCGGACTCATCTCAGCAGCGTGCGCCGGGCTTCCGATGTGAATATCTCAGTCCCAGGACTTGGAGAGATGGGGTAGGTATCCGGGGCTCTAGCGGGGGGGTTGGGCGGCCATCACCCCAGCACGGGGGGTGACAGGCTCCCTTTGAGTATTTTACTTCTAAAAGTCAGCACTCTCCAGCTCTTGCAAAACTTCATCTCAAATGCGTCTGTCAATGCATGATGAGATTTGAGGCTTTGCAGTAGCTGGAGAGCAAAAGCCGATATATAATAAATATATCTATATATATATCTATATATATATATATATATATATATATATATATATATATATATATTAATACAATTTTTTGATACCTGTAAAATGGCAACTTCGTTCCGCAACTGGCTCTCCTGTTTTGTAGGAAAACGCAATTTATCGATGATTTTAATAGCCACATCCCGGCCAGTCTTCCGATGTTTACCTACAGTAATAAGAACACACACAAAGCAAAATCAGAAAACTCTAGTTAGCATGAAATATTACGGTATATATACACCATAATGTATGACCAAACCGTGTTAGGCATACCTCCATATACAATTCCAAACTGTCCTGACCCAAGAACCTCATCAGGGAAAATCTGATATACTGAACTAATGTCCTGGAAGAAAAAAATAATAATTTGTTAACTGCTCTAATATACTAGGATTACATATGAAACATGAAATCTACTTGGCCCTATAACTAGAGATGAGCGGAATTATCGAATGTTCCAGTATGCGCAAACCAGAACAATCGGCATTTGAATACAATAGACAACAGTAAAGTCTATTCTAACACTAACATGCATTAGAATAGACAAATTTAAGGCTCAGTATCTATATGTAACAGTATAAGGAGCAGAGTTGGAGCAGCCCTGCAGTCCCCAACACAGCCATTGGTGGCAGCAGAGGGACAGTGTCACCTCTGGCAATCAATGTAAAAAAAAAACTATGTATACATTTTTTAAACAAAGTTATACAACTTTATTAAAGAAATGTATAGCAACCATAAAAATCCCCCCCCCCCCCCCCCCCAATGGCAATACCAGACAGAGGATTACACTACAAACTGCACTGGATCTCAGCCCCCCAATGTGCAATAGGAAGCAACCAGCTGGTCAGATTTCTGTAAAGGATATGCATGCAGAATTTGAGCTGTGGTGCCGATGGTGCATCTGCAGCATGTCACTTTATGTTGCAGATACATTTTTGTATTTATTGTTGATAATCCCTACTGACTTCAATGGGGATGTCAAAATCCCACTGTTGCTGATTCTGCTTCAGATCCACAGCAAAAGTCACAACTGTGGATTTTAATATAGTGACATAATCCTAACATGGTTCCAAACAAAAAAAATTGCCCACAGTACTAAAAATAACAAGAATTATGCACCAACACTTGTTAGCTCTTTTATACCTACCACATTCTCCTGCACCTCGCAGTTAGACACAGAAATGCTCATCGATACATCTCCTGAAATGAAAATATAACTCATTGGACGTCTATTAGGATTCATGGCTCACCCAAGAATTTTAGCTACAGAATATTTACTGTCACAAATAATAACAAAACTTTTGAAATGTCACACAAACATGTCAAAAGTTTTTATTGGTTAGGGTGTAGGTGTTCAGATCCACATTCTCATTGCTGTACTATAGGGTAGTTAAGAGGGTATCCTGGTAAAAAAAAAAAAAAAATTACTATGGAGCCTGACTCTTGCAATGTGACAGGTAAAGCAGTGAGTTGAGGAATAGAGCACTTAAAAGGGGTACGCCACTGAAGAAATATTTTTTTTTATAATCACCTTTTTTTTAAGAAAGTTATATAGATTTGTAATTTACTTCTATTATAAAATATTAACTCTTCCAGTACTTATCAGCTGCTGTATGTCCTGCAGGAAATGGTGTATTCTTTCCAGTCTTACATGTTGCTCTCTGCTGCCTCCTCTGTCCATGTCAAGAACTGCCCAGAGCAGTAACAGATCCTTATAGAAAATCTCTACTGCTCTGGAAGGTTGCTGCCATAGACAGAGGTGGCAGGAAAGAGCACTGAAGAGAATACACCACTTCCTGCAGGACATACAGCAGCTTATGAGTACTTGAAGGATTGAGATTTTTAAAAAGTAACAAATCTACATAAATTCTTTCTGAAATCAATTGATTTTAAAGAACTTTTTTCTTCTTCGGAGCACCCCTTTAAGTAAGGCTCTAAGTATGAGTCAGGCTCCATAGTACAACTTTTCATTATATTATATTGCTGAAACAGAAATACCATTTCTACCTGGGGGATTCATTTTAGCATCTGTACTGTGTCTCTGCACAGATGCAAAACAAATACACAAGAATGGAAAAAATCCACATCCACCATCCAATTACTTTTCAAACATGATGTGTAAGATGATAGAAGATGGACAATGACATACTGTGTTGGCTGCTTCCTCCGTTTGCTCCCTTAGGATTGACTGGCATCAGAGCGTGCTGTATGGCTATTTCCCACATACGAGCCACTTCCAATCCCACTCCGCTGTTCACGACCACATTATTTCCAATCTCGGGTATGACGGGCTGGGAGAGGCTTTCCCCCACATAATATACAATATTGGCAGTGGTGATCTCGAAGCAGTGAGGGTTAGAACCAGCGGGGAGCTGGGACAAGTTTTTAGCGGGTTCCAGGCAGAGAATCTCGGAAAGGGGAATTTCCTGCCAAAAAAAATGAATGTGTAAGATTTCATAAGGTTAAAGAAACTAACAAAAATGTCTGGTTCAAGTAAAAGTCTAAAGTTCTGTAAAGCTGCCACCAACACAGTGAAACCAATTATTTAAAAAAAAAAAAAAAAAAAGACAAAGGGATATTCCATTTCAAAACACTTATCCCCCTATATACAGGATAGTGAATTGTCTGATCATAGGCCGGACCCAAGCTGAACCTCAGAATAAAAGGGTAAGTCTTACACACGCACTTTGCCACACCATTCATTATTTATGGAGGTGCTGGAGATCAGAATAAAGCACTCTGCCGGCCGTGAGAGCCCCACCGGGCTCCGGGATCTCCAGAGCTGACATGTCATGACCCGGCTGATAGACTGGCTGCTCAGCCAGTCACTGACTAGGGAGGGATGTCGCTCCAGTCACTGATTGGCTGAGTAGCCATTCCATTAGTCTGGACAGGCCTCCCCTACCACCAGGCCTGCATTTAGAGTTCATGCTGCCCTAGGCACTTTGCACGCAGAGGCGCCCCCCCACACACACCGTTACTGTACATGCATGGTATATACCCTGGCACTTGGGTGCCGCTCTGCTTGATGCCCGCTGTTCTCATCAAACAGACGTGATGGAGGGAGGAAGGAGGCCGGGGACGTCTTAGTTTGGGGACTGGTTCTGTCCAGTGTCGGACTGGGGTACCTGGGGCTCACCAATATACAACCAGTGAGACACGACATGCTGACCCGCTCCTTTCCTGAATTCATCTGTATCTGTGACAAATCTCAGAACACCCTCCATTTATACAGCTCTCAGGGTATGCTGGGAGTTGTAGTCTCTGAGGACAACCCTGTAATAAATCACTGTGTGCAGAGTCTCCTGGTGGCTGCAATCTGTGGGTGACAACCATCAGCCCTGAAGGTCCAGTAATACATCTGTCTACAGCCGCAGTTATCATAGGATTGTACTACTGTACTACAACTCCCAGCATATCCTGAGGGCTGCAGACTGTCAGTACATGCTGGGAGTTGTAGTGCCTGCAGCTGTTGTAGTTGGGTCCTAGGTGCATTATACACTGGATGCTTTGTGGCACATAAGAATACATAGATCTGTGGGGGCTCAGTGCAGGGAAGTGACCCCAGAACATCACTAACAGGGGATAGAACAAAAACATCTCCCCCTATATCTTATTAGTGATGTTCTGGGGTCACTTCTATATACTGAGCCCCCACAGATCTATGTATTATTATATGCCACAAAGCATCCAGTGTATAATGCACCTAGGACCCAACTACAGCAGCTGCAGGCACTACAACTCCCAGCATATCCTGAGGGCTGCAGACTGTTCTGGGAGTTGTAGTGCCTGCAGCTGTTGTAGATGGGTCCTGGAGGCGTTGTGGGAGATCAGAATACATAGATCTGTGGGGGCTCAGTGCAGGGACGTGACCCCAGAACATCACTAATAGGGGATAGGGGGAGATGTATTTGTTCTATCCCCTATTAGTGATGTTCTGAGGTCACTTCCCTGCACTGAGCCCCCACAGATCTCTGTATTCTGATCCCCCACAAAGCCTCCAGTGTATCATGCACCTATGACTCAACAACAGCTGCAGGCACTACAACTCCCAGCATTTACTGACAGTCTACAGCCCTCAGGATATGCTGGGAGCTGTAGTGCCTGCAGCTCTTGTAGTTGGGTCCTAGTTTAAAAGTTTGCGCTAGTGTACTGTAGTGACCGCAGGGCTGTGTCAGTACACTACCGCAAACAATACACTGACCCATTGAGACCCCAATGGTACACAGGCTCTGCACACTATAGAAGTGATTACAGTGCAGTTACTAATGACTCACAGGTGCCGTCTTCTCAAATTGCCGTCGCTCACTTTTTGCTTTCTTCTCCATATGGCGCAGCATCATGAAGGCTGGGGTCAGGGGAGACGCTGAGGGTTAGGTGGAGAGGCTGGGGGGACAGGGGAGAGGCTGGGGGGGCAGGGGAGAGGCTGGGGGGGCAGGGGAGAGGCTGGGGGGGCAGGGGAGAGGCTGGGGGGGGGCAGGGGAGAGGCTGGGGGGGCAGGGGAGAGGCTGGGGGGGGTTAGGTGGAGAGGCTGGGGGGGGTTAGGTGGAGAGGCTGGGGGGGCAGGGGAGAGGCTGGGGGGCAGGGGAGAGGCTGGGGGTTAGGTGGAGAGGCTGGGGGTTAGGTGGAGAGGTTGGGGGTTAGGTGGAGAGGTTGGGGGTTAGGTGGAGAGGTTGGGGGGGCAGGGGAGAGGCTGGGGGGCAGGGGAGAGGCTGGGGGTAGGGGGAGAGGCTGGGGGTTAGGTGGAGAGGCTGGGGGTTAGGTGGAGAGGCTGGGGGTTAGGTGGAGAGGCTGGGGGTTAGGTGGAGAGGCTGGGGGGCAGGGAAAGAGGCTGGGGGGCAGGGAAAGAGGCTGGGGGGGCAGGGGAGAGGCTGGGGGGACAGGGGAGAGGCTGGGGGCAGGATGAGAGGCTGGGGGGCAGGATGAGAGGCTGGGGTCAGGGGAGAGGCTGGGGGGCAGGGGAGAGGCTGAGGGTAGGGGAGAGGCTGGGGGGCAGGGGAGAGGCTGGGGTTAGGTGGAGAGGCTGGGGGTTAGGTGGAGAGGCTGGGGGGGCAGGGAAAGAGGCTGGGGGGCAGGATGAGAGGCTGGGGGGGGGGGCAGGGGAGAGGCTGGGGGGGCAGGGGAGAGGCTGGGGTCAGGGGAGAGGCTGGGGACCAGAGGGAGAGGCTGGGGGGGGGCAGGGGAGACGCTGGGGTCAGGGGAGAGGCTGGGGGTTAGGGGGAGAGGCTGGGGGGCAGGGGAGAGGCTAAGGGCCGGGGAGAGGCTGGGGCAGTGGAGAGGCTGGGGGTTAGGGGGAGAGGCTGGGGGGCAGGGGAGAGGCTGGGGGGCAGGGGGAGAGGCTGGGGGCAGGGGAGAGGCTGGGGGTTAAGTGGAGAGGCTGGGGGGGCAGGGGAGAGGCTGGGGGTTAGGTGGAGAGGCTGGGGGGGTAGGGGAGAGGCTGGGGGGCAGGGGAGAGGCTGGGGGGGCAGGGGAGAGGCTGGGGGGGGGCAGGGGAGAGGCTGGGGGTTAGGTGGAGAGGCTGGGGGGGCAGGGGAGAGGCTGGGGGGGTTAGGTGGAGAGGCTGGGGGGGCAGGGGAGAGGCTGGGGGTTAGGTGGAGAGGCTGGGGGGGCAGGGGAGAGGCTGGGGGGCAGGGGAGAGGCTGGGGGCAGGGGAGAGGCTGGGGGCAGGGGAGAGGCTGGGGGTTAGGTGGAGAGGCTGGGGGGGCAGGGAAAGAGGCTGGGGGGCAGGGGAGAGGCTGGGGGCAGGGGAGAGGCTGGGGTTAGGTGGAGAGGCTGGGGGGCAGGGGAGAGGCTGGGGGGGCAGGGGAGAGGCTGGGGGGCAGGATGAGAGGCTGGGGGCAGGGGAGAGGCTGGGGGTTAGGTGGAGAGGCTGGGGGGGCAGGGAAAGAGGCTGGGGGGCAGGGGAGAGGCTGGGGGCAGGGGAGAGGCTGGGGTTAGGTGGAGAGGCTGGGGGGCAGGGGAGAGGCTGGGGGGGCAGGGGAGAGGCTGGGGGGCAGGATGAGAGGCTGGGGGCAGGGGAGAGGCTGGGGTTAGGTGGAGAGGCTGGGGGGCAGGGGAGAGGCTGGGGGGGCAGGGGAGAGGCTGGGGGGCAGGATGAGAGGCTGGGGTCAGGGGAGAGGCTGGGGTTAGGTGGAGAGGCTGGGGTTAGGTGGAGAGGCTGGGGGGCAGGGGAGAGGCTGGGGGGGCAGGGGAGAGGCTGGGGGGGGGGGCAGGGGAGAGGCTGAGGGTTAGGTAGAGGCTGGGGGTAGGGGGAGCGGCCAGGAGCAGGATGGGCAGCAGGCAGGCTGGCTCCCTCCCCCCGAGGCTGGCTCCCACCGAGGTCCCGGTTCCGGGGCCGAGCTTCCGGCACACACAGTGTGACAGAGGCCGGAAGCTCACAGCTGCAGCCCCGCGGTCCCGGATCTTCTCTCCTGCTCGGCGATGACGTCACATCACGTGAGCGCCGCCGAGCAGGAGAGAAGATCGTGCATCGCGGGGCTGCAGCTGTGAGCTTCCGGCCTCTGTCACACTGTGTGTGCCGGAAGCTCGGCCCCGGAACCGGGACCTCGGACCTCGGCGCTGCATAGGGGGAGGGAGCCAGCCTGCCTGCTGCCCATCCTGCTCCTGCTCCCGGACGCTCCCCCTCCTCCCCTCCTCCCCTCCTCCCCCCCCGGCGCGGACTAGGCACCCGTGGGCCGGTGCCTACAAAGATTTTTTTTTTTTTTTTAAATAATAAAAAAAAGTGTTCCCTGCAGGTGCCGCCCCCCGCAGGGCGCCGCCCTAGGCACCGGACCACGGGTGCCTAGTGACAAATACGGCCCTGCCTACCACCACCCCCCCCCCTACTCTGAGCAGTGGTGAACTGATGAGGTGAGTACTACCATTGTAATAAAGTTAGGGTACTATTAGACCGGCCGATGGGGCCCGATAATAAATGTAAACAAGCGCCAATCGGCTAGATCGGTGCACGTTTACACGGCCTATTACACGGCCCGATAATCGTTTAACAAGGGCTGCAGGGACATAATTACCTTGCTAAACTGGTATACATTACCTATGCCGGGTTCAGGACTCCTCCTGCTCCTCTTCTCCCCGGGTCCTGCGGTCCCGGCCTGTGATTGGCTGAGCGGCCGTCAGCTAAGACAGGCCGCTGTGAAGCTGCAGCGCGTGGGACCCGGGGAGAAGAGGAGGAGCCCTGGACCATGGATAGGTAATGTATTCTTTTGCAAATCATTAGCCGCCGGCCGCGCACCGCTATTACATGTAGCGGTGAGCGGTCGGTGGCCGTTGATATAGGTTCAGATCTATAATTGTCGATCATCGGCTGATTGTTGTGTTTATTACACGGAACGATAATCGGCCGGATAGGGCCGATT
This sequence comes from Dendropsophus ebraccatus, assembly GCF_027789765.1. Classification (NCBI taxonomy): domain Eukaryota; kingdom Metazoa; phylum Chordata; class Amphibia; order Anura; family Hylidae; genus Dendropsophus; species Dendropsophus ebraccatus. The sequence continues at coordinate 62,750,255 of NC_091466.1, forward strand.
CGGACGATTATCGTTCCGAGTAATAGTACCCTTACAACATTGGGAGCTGTTTTCAACAAACTTTAAGATGGTCCGGATAACCACTTTAATGAAAACCATTAACCACATATGAAAAATCTAATTTTACCTTGTAGTATTTGCTTCCAGTATCGTTCTGAAATAAGGTTATACACTTGCTGTCCAGTCTCCAGTAATGTCTTTTCCTCTGCAAATAGATAAAAATAAAATAAATAAACATATATATAAAATTTACTTTTAAACTTTACAAACATGCTACTAATAACAGAAGGGAAAAAACACCAGTTTGTGCAATGGATTTAATAACAGCGCCGCACGCTACCACCTTACCATGGTATCTTTGCTGGTATAATGCACCATCCAACCTTCTTTCATGACACTGCTGCTTTTCCGCTTTGTATGCTTGACAGACTGAACCACTCTCATCAAGGGAATGTTATTACTGGCGGAGGGGCTGAAATAAAGATAAATTACTCGACTGAACTTGAGAATTTACAACTACAACCATAAATGGATATTAGATCAGTAATTTCTGAATGTGCTACGGTAAAACCATGATACTTCTATACCAGGAGAGACGCCGTCATATTCCACATAGATCAAAAATACATTGAAAACACTAAAAAGGGTAAAGTATGTGCAGAAACGTAATACTTTTCAACTGGTATATTAAAAAAAAAAAATAAAAAAAAAATTTGTGTGTGTGTGTGTGTGTGAGACGGTATGTCAGGTGGTCAGTTTATGTGGTTTTGTGGCTATTAGGGGGCATTCACACATTCGGTGCGTGGCCTGTAATTACGAATTATGTGCAATGGAACAGACTTCAGAGTTCTAGGCATCATCATTCATAATGATGCAGAGAGTTCCAAAACGGTACAAAACTTTGTGCTACTGTACTGACAATTTCAAAAATGTGTTCCGCTGCACATGGTCTGTAAAAACTGAGCACGAAATGTGTGAATGCCCCTTTTAGTGGCAGACCCAATATGATATAAATACCAATACAACCCAAACTAGGAGATTTAATTTGTCACCATCAACATTATCCCTCTTTACAGGTATACAATTTTGTGAGGATTGGAGAAGAGGAAAAGGCCCTGCAAACCCAATGGTTTCCCTTCAGACTCCCTTTTACTCCATATATTGTCTATGGGACTGCTGGATACAGCTACACACTGCACATTTTCCTTAGAGATTGAATGGAGCAGCATTGGATATACATGACTACAGCTCTATGTATGAACATGGAAGGAGGAACACGGCTCTGGATCCTTGACCGATCGCATATTTATCAACCATCCTTTGGATAAGTGACAAATGTGTGCAAACCCTTCTAAGGAGCCTTCCAGCACAACATACATAGACGTTTAAAGGGAAGCCTAATTCTGTTTTGCAAATCAGTTTAGGAAAAACAAAGTGGTTTCCTATAACAATTATAGCAAAACCACCATAGAACCACTATGGAGACCTGCCCTACAAAACTTACAAGACATTATAATATAGATGAAGACACACTGATGGTCGAAATAACTTAGTGCAGTTCAGTACAGTGGCCATTTTTTGACAAGTTGCAGAGACAAGTGATCAGTTTAGATCAGTAGGGGCCTCAGCGTTCGGTTAGGCCCTTCAATCTATGGAGCTTGTCTCCTGCCACAAAATGGAAAAAGCAGCAAGCATGGGAGTGACGTTCATAACCGCTCCCTTCTCCCGTCTCGTGTTAGAGACCGTGGCAGACAACAACCAATTAGAACCTTTGGATCATCTCTGCAACATGTTTTTCCTAATGGAAGGAACACTTCAAAGGGGTTATCCAGAACAAGGAAAAACACAGCTACTTTCTTCCTAAAACAGCACCATCCCTGGTTATGTGAGGTATTACAATTCATTTCCATTCACTTCAATGTAACTGAGTTGCAATACTCAGTTGCAAGACTTAAGACAGGAGTGGTGCCGTTTCTGAAAGGAAGTGGTCATATTTTTCTAAGCCTGGACAAGACCTTCACAAAGTTAAATATTACTACATACCTGATCATACGATCTGATGTATCTTGATCTTGGTCGGGGTCCTGCATGTCTCCGTTCTCACTTCGGCAGCCAGTCATGATGCTGTCAGAATCTGGAGTTAGGGGCTCGTCCACATCGTCCATTAGTCGGCTGCTTGGATCACTTTCATTGTCACTTCCTTCTTCCATGACGACATCAGATTCTGCTCCAGGGCTCAACAAGTCTCCAAAAGAAGAAGGCCAGTAAGTATAGGGTCCTTCCTTTCTAACAATATACACCGCATATAATACACTCATGATAGGATATATATATACCTCCATTAATAGCCACCTCCCCAAGGCAGTTGTGAGGCACTTTAGTTGCACAACGCTTGTGACAATTGAACTTGCAGTCCTTGCACTGCAGCCCTTGCCGGAAGAGACCTTTTAGCAGCTTCTTACAGTACTGGCACACCGTCGGCCGGGTATAGGAGTGGATAACGAATGTGTGAGGCACTTTGACCTTGGAGAGCAAGATCTTGTCCAATTGGATTGGGCGACCAGGGTAGGGTTGGGAACTCGATCTCTTTTCCCGAACAAATGATTCTGATGGAGTTTTTTGCTGGAAAAGAGAAAGAAGGTCAACATTTACTGCTATTCTTATGATGAAGAATAAAGATCAAAATGACAAGTTTAAGACGTGTATAAAGGAAGATCTAAAAGTACCGACAGACTACTATTGATTTAACAATGTCACCGGGAAAAACTGCTACCTATTGTGAGACTTGTCACGAAGACTGCGGCTATGATCACTAAGAGAAGAGGCAGACATAACACACTGATCAGACGGTGGCCGCACAGTCTCAGTGACAGCCGGGGCTTTGCATATGAGGCTACACAAGCACAAGCAGATAAGTGGTTAATTCATGCAGGATGGGACTCCCTCCCATTTAAAGGTTTTGTAGTCTAATACTACAACACTGGGAGAAGCTGAAACGCACTGTACCTTGTCCAGTCTGTGAATAAAGCAGCCAATCAGGTACATGCAACAAATCATATTCCTTTCAACTACAGGTAGAAGCCCACTGCCCGTTCTTAGGCTTAGTCTGTCTCTAGTAACAGCTAGACCAGGACAGAACACAGGAAGTGAGAGCAGGGTTTAGCTTATATTGTGTGTAGAAGAGAGGCTGGGGTGTGTAACTGCAATCTGGGAGGCTGATTCCTCCAAAGATCCACATGGTGCCTGAAAGGTAAATAATGGCTTTCCTCTCATTTCAGCAGCATGTCAGCACTTAGGGTAACCCCTTCCTTGCTGCTGGTTTCTTTCCTTTCTGCTCACACAGCACCTTGCAAACCCAGTATATCATTAATCCCACCTCATCCCTGAAACAGCTGTCTACACATGAGCATTCTTACCATTTGAGGAGATATTTGGCTTGGTATGTATGTCCAATAAATGTTCTAAGACTCCTAGATGGAGTAAAACTCCCAGAGCTGTGCGGGCTGTGGCTGCTGGAGAGGATGATGGCAGGGGGAAGCTCAGTGTCCCTCCAGTGCCCTGTGTCCCTCAGTGTCCCCCTGCCATCATCCTCTCCAACAGCCACAGCCCTGGGAGTCGGGTCATGACATCACCATTATATCCAGGAAGTGACATCACCATGTTATCCAGGAAATGACATCACCATTATATCCAGGAAGTGACATCACCATGTTATCCAGGAAGTGAAGCCTTGATGCAGTAGTAAGTGCAGGGAAATAAGCGCTTTATAAGCATTTCCCGTATTAAGTGTATGCTGGTAATTTGTATAACTTTTGGGAGGCAATAAAATACTTTAATAAAATTTTTTTCCTGGACTTCTCCTTTAAAACGTCCTCTTTGACAAAAAAAAAAAAAATTAAAATAAGTGTGTGAAGATAAGGAATTGCCCCAAGCTTCATTTTCCATCCGTAACCCCTTACTGTACCTAGTAGAATGACATGACACAGTACGCAGTAAGGGTGGGAGCTGCATAAAACCTGGTCCTTTCCACAGCATCAGTTAATTCGTTTATGTATCCTAATCACTGTCCGGCACTCATCTCCAATAATCTGCATAAGATAAAATAGAGCCCCATGGCTGGCTTTGTTGAGGCTTTTTAGCCATGTAAGCCTGATCTGTGGGCTATTTCCAAGGGATTTTTGTTCCAGACTGAGCTCTGGCTGGAATTGCTCCAGGAAATGATTGCTAAAAGCAGATTACATGATGGAAACTGCAGCTGATGGGGAGCTCGGCGAGAGGTGCCATAACCCATTCACTACCAGAGGGGAAACTGAGTATTTATTAACCAGCTGACAGCATCTGTTGAGTGAAAAGGTCAAAATTTTAGATTGCAAGCTCTGGCGGACGAGGCTCATAAACAAGGTTTATTAAGCAGTCTCCAGTTGCTTACTATAACATCTGGAAACGTACAGGGTGGACGACGGGTTAATTCTAAGGAGACGGGACTGCTGCGGGTGCATCAATCTGCTCATTTAGACCATGGAGATGCGTGAGGTGCAGTCGTGAAGAGTGGAGTTAAGCCAGGGGCAGGAACTAGGCCCGAGCCAAATCAAACAGCTAGAACAAGCTTAACCTCCCCTTCTTTACACACACGCTGCCTCCTGGAAGAACACCAGGGTTTCTTCTTATGCAGAAACCCTTGTCCTAGGTGAAGTCTTTGCAAACACACAAACCCCACTAGGCGGATATGTGTCTGTCACTTAGATGCCAACACGTTTTCTAACTAATGCCAGTGACATTTTCCTTCTGGGCAGGTGCACCTAGGCAAATCTCCTGTGCCATTAGGTGAATTTTATCACCTTACCGCTGAATATTAACTTTTAAAGTCACAATGAGAAGACTGTGTAGATGGAACGTACTATGCAAAACAAGAGAAGGTGCAGCTCACCTGGAGGCCTCCAGTTCCGACCTTGTAAGAATCCTAGGTTGTAGGTTTTATGGATACAGAGAATATGGCTGGAGATACACATGGATAAGTTTTCGCCATGGTAAAACTACTTAAAGAGTAAAAAAAAAAAAAAAAATACTTGCCTAGCCTTGGTCCCCTGGAGCAGCCCCAGTTCTTTTATTCCCCAGTCCTCGTAACCTTATGGACCCATTCACACTACGGAATCGGCGCCAAAATTAAGCTTAGAACATGTCAATTCTTTGAGTGGAGGTGCGCAAGGCCTCCCACTGAAAGAGATAGCAGGTTAAATTTGGCGCAGAGTCTAGTGGCAGGGGGTTCAGAGTGGAAATTCAGCGCCGATTCCGTAGTGTGAACGAACCCTATGGCTTCAAGCCGTTTCCCAGTAGGAACTTTCTGTTCAACTAATCACAGGCTAGAGTGGTAACCTGCAGCGGCCAGTGATTGGCTGAGCAGGAAGGTCCTCTAAGAAGCAGGCCAAAGATACAAGCAGCTGGGGATTGGAAGAACAACCAGCTGGACCAGCGAGGAATCGGGGCGAGGCAAGTACAATAATTTTTTTTCCTATTTCTGCAAGATCCCGGCTATAAGAGCGATAACCCCCCTTTAAGTAACTGATGTGCACCTTGAGATCAGCCACTTTAAATCCACATAGATCTTAATTTTAAGTAAATGCAGTGGCTTCAGCAACATGTTCTTGTCTGCGGCCCCAGATCCCAAGCAGGTTTCAGTATTTATACAGATGACATTACTACAAACTAGTGGGCACGATATATGTGTGGGGGAATAAGAGGAGCATTATTATTATCTGGGGCCTAAAGAGGGGCTATATTACAGTTTAGGAAGAAAACTATTGCTGTGTGGGGCTCTATGAGGATGACTATTACTGTGTCAGGACACTGCGAAGATTACCATTGCCATGTGGGGACACTAAGAGGATGAGTATTACTCTGTACGGACACTGGGAAGTTTACTATTACTGTATAGGGCTCTAACAAGATGGCTATTAGTGTGTGGCGCTCTGGGAGGATGACTATTACTGTGTGAGGACACAAAGAGGATGACTATTACTGTGTCAGGACACTGAGAAGATTACCATTGCCATGTGGGGACACTAAGAGGATGAGTATTACTCTGTACGGACACTGGGAAGTTTACTATTACTGTATAGGGCTCTAACAAGATGGCTATTAGTGTGTGGAGCTCTAGAAGGATGACTATTACTGTGTAGGAGCACAGAGTAGATCATACTATGTGGCGCTCTGGGAGGATGACTATTACTGTGTGAGGACACAAAGAGGATGACTATTGCTGTGTGGAGCTCTAAGAGGATGACTATTAATGTGCAGGGGCTCTAAAAGTATTACTATTGCTGTGTGGGGCTCTAGGAGCATGACTATTACGGTGTGGGGCTCTAGGAGCATGACTATTACAGTGTGGAGCTCAAAGAGGATGGCTATTACTATGTGGGGCTCTAGGAGGATGACTATTATTGTGTGGGGCTCTAGGAGGATGACTTACTGTGTAGGGGCTCTAGGAGGATGACTTACTGTGTAGGGGCTCTAGGAGGATGACTATTACTGTGCAGGGGCTCTAGGAGGATGACTATTATTGTGTGGGGCTCTAGGAGGATGACTTACTGTGTAGGGGCTCTAGGAGGATGACTTATTGCGTGGGGCTCTAGGAGGATGACTTACTGTGTAGGGGCTCTAGGAGGATGACTTACTGTGTAGAGGCTCTAGGAGGATGACTATTATTGTGTGGGGCTCTAGGAGGATGACTATTACTGTGTAGAGGCTCTAGGAGGATGACTATTATTGTGTGGGGCTCTAGGAGGATGACTTACTGTGTAGGGGCTCTAGGAGGATGACTTACTGTGTAGAGGCTCTAGGAGGATGACTATTATTGTGTGAGGACACAAAGAGGATGGCTATTACTGTGTGGAGCTCTAAGAGGATGACTATTAATGTGCAGGGGCTCTAAAAGTATTACTATTGCTGTGTGGGGCTCTAGGAGCATGACTATTACGGTGTGGGGCTCTAGGAGCATGACTATTACAGTGTGGAGCTCAAAGAGGATGGCTATTACTATGTGGGGCTCTAGGAGGATGACTATTACTGTGTAGAGGCTCTAGGAGGATGACTATTATTGTGTGGGGCTCTAGGAGGATGACTTACTGTGTAGGGGCTCTAGGAGGATGACTTACTGTGTAGAGGCTCTAGGAGGATGACTATTATTGTGTGAGGACACAAAGAGGATGGCTATTACTGTGTGGAGCTCTAAGAGGATGACTATTAATGTGCAGGGGCTCTAAAAGTATTACTATTGCTGTGTGGGGCTCTAGGAGCATGACTATTACGGTGTGGGGCTCTAGGAGCATGACTATTACAGTGTGGAGCTCAAAGAGGATGGCTATTACTATGTGGGGCTCTAGGAGGATGACTATTACTGTGTAGAGGCTCTAGGAGGATGACTATTATTGTGTGGGGCTCTAGGAGGATGACTTACTGTGTAGGGGCTCTAGGAGGATGACTTACTGTGTAGAGGCTCTAGGAGGATGACTATTATTGTGTGGAGCTCTAGGAGGATGACTATTACTGTGCAGGTGCTCTAAAAATATTAATATTACTGTGCTGGGCTCTAGGACATGGGTCTCCAAACTGCAGCCCTCTAGCTGTTGCCTGGGCAGCCAAATCCAAAGCTTTAGCTGTCCAGGCATGATGGGAGTTGTGGTTTCGTAACAGCTGGAGGCCTGCAGTTTGGAGACCCATGCTCTAGGAGCATGGCCATTACTGAGCAGGGGCTCTAAGAGGATGACTATTACTGTGTGGGAGCACAGAGTAGATCCCTTTTACTGTGTGGGGCTCTAAGAGAACTATTACTATGTGGACATGCAAAAGAAGAGCCCCCGAAACAGCTGTACCGGGATGGATACCTGAACTTGTTTTTTCCTTGTCATTACATTGACTAATAGGGCCACTTAATATGGTGGTTTTGGTGGTTTCCCTACAGGAGCTGCCCCTTGGCTGGGTTCTTCCCGGAGGGATATCACGCTAGTCCTGTGTTTTGAGACTCTTCAATGAGGCTCCACAGGCTTTTTTTTGCATATTCATGTTTCCCAGGGGGCAATGCACCTAGGATTTGCCTAGGACCACTGCATTGAGCGCTTTCACTAGCAGCTGGCAGTGTTATCGTTTGGCTGGTCTCCCTGAAATCAGCGATCTGTTTCTCTTATTACTATGTGGAGCTCTAGGAGGATAACTACTACTGTGTGAGGACACAAAGAGGATGACTGTGCGGGGAAACTGAGTAGATCCTTTTTAATGTGCAGGGCTCTAAAAAATGGCTATTACTCTGTGGGGGCTCTAAGAAGAATACGATTACTGTGTGGAGCTTTAGGAGAATGACTATTAATGTGCGGGAATCCTGAGTAGATCACTTTTACTGTGTTGTTCTCTGTTAGTGAAGCACTAGCTGTTTGTCAATATAATTTTTGCCATCATATCCATCACATTTTCCAGGGATAATCCACAATATTCATTAAACAAAACCTTGGCAATAAACAGACTTTTATTCAGGCGTGTTTCAGCATCGATCAAATGCCTTCTTCAGGGGACCTGACAAATGCTGAAACACATTGGGGGAGATTTATCAAAGGGTGTAAAATTTAGACTGGTGCAAACTGCCCACAGGAACCAATCACAGCTCCTCTTTCCTTTCACCAGAGCTGAAAGCTTAGCTGTAACTGGTTGCTGTGGCCAGTTTGCACCAGTTTAAATTTTACACCCTTTGATAAATCTCCCCCATTATCTGAAGAAAAAAAAAAAGATGGCTTATTCATGTCCATGATCGTCCACATGTTTCTTCAGGGATACAACGCCTTGGCAAGTGAAAGGCTTTGCTTGCTAAATACTGTACATTATCCTTGGAGGCAAGCAGCTTTGTGGGAAAGTGGCGATGCTTTAGGCAACGGTATCCTGGAAATCCCTGTGTTTTTTTTTTTTACAAAACAATGGTGCACTATGGCCAGTTATTGTTTTCGTTTTCCAGGGTGCTGTGGGTAGTTAGGGTTTTGGTAATATATATGAAGTATCTTGAAAGCACTATAAGACAGCAGGGGCAAATGAGGCAGTAACATGAACAGAATTGGGGTTAGCAGCAGGACGGAGAATTTGTATAGATGAATAAAAGGTAAGATAGATGCTGGACAAGTCAAGTCTGGCCAAAAATGCACATACCAAGTCATGGTCAGGAAAAGTTTTAGTTAACTAGTCAGAGAAGACTCCCCCCTGTTATCACTGGACATACCTGCACTGTGATCACTAATCTGTGTAGAAACTGGTATCTACACCTATTATGGTCACTTTATAGGGGTAATACTATTCTTTAAATAGTGATTATATATTCAAGAACAATGGGATCCACTTTTATTAACATTTTGTCCTGGTACAAAGGCAATAACGTTATACGAGAAGGATACATGCATAATATTACTTTTCCTTGAAAAAAAGGATGCCTTTAGGCTTTTGCACCTGACCCTTCTAAAGCTCTTGGCTGTATGTAAATGGGGTTCTATAGAGATTCATTTGATGTTACAAAACAAAAAATACGATACATACAAACCCCTATATCCCAGTCAGTGGTCCATATTTACTGTTATAAATGTGCTACAAATTTGGTGCAAACTGAATCCCCTTTCTTTGAGCCTCTGCCTGGTTACCGCGTACGGTGGCGGTTTATTCCCGAGCACAATCCGGGCATATAGCCCTCCACCCCCCCCCACTGTGACGATCTTCCCTCCCCTCTGTGACACGGCTTTATTAAATCTAATGGAGCTGTGTCACAGAAGGGAGGGTATTTCGTTACAAGGGGGGGGCGGTGGTCTAGCTCCCTGTGCTTCATGCCCGGACGATGCTCAGAAATAAACCAGCACCGTACGTGGAAGCAGGCAGCAGTTTAAAAAACTAAATGACTTCTCAATGCCGGTGCTGGTCTATTCACATAAAAAAAGTGATGTACCTGGTGCTACATTCGCTTTAAATCTTCCCGCTACTGTACTGACACAACATTTGAATGTCACCTAACTCTGGGCCTGTGTGGTCTGCAGGAAGCACATGCAAACAGATGAGGATTTATTTACTAGAAAAGCATTCTTGCAGTTGGAGCACTAGGCATGCGTCCTATGCATGTATGGTCTTCACTAATAAACATATATAAATCCCCCTATAACTTATCAAATTCCATTCTACACAAAAAAGCTAATTCGTCTTTGCTGCTATAAGCATCGACTACGTCTATGTAAGCGTGAATCTCTGGATGTACCCAGCCAACTCTTTCCTTTTCAGGATGATAAAAATAAAATGATAAAAAAAATTAAAAAAAAACACCTGCGCTCACTATTCCCTCTATATGGGTAGCCTCCTCTACTACACCCATCACTTTGTTCCTCTATGGAGATTGCCCTTTACCTTAAATCTCAGGTTTCGACTCGGTCTCCTACTCCCAAACACACCAAATAACCTGCAATGTTAATCGCGCACTAACCGAGCTATCGCTGAAGCACAAAAAGGAAAGAGGATAGAAGGAAAAAGTGATGCTGGGTAGGAAAATGAGATTCAAAGACATCACATACCTCAAAAACTGGGGCTGAGGAGGAGACTGATAAAGGAGGCAGATGGCAGCGTAAAGGGACAGAAAAAAGACGTAATGTTAAAAAGAAGACAAACAAATGAAAGATTTGGTTAGATGAGGAATGACAGAGGGCAACGTGATCCTGACATGGATTCTACATGAAGGAACTAAGAGTAGAAACCCCAGTACAAGCTCCAAGCATCAGCGTCTTATGAACCCAAATATCCTATGGATGTAAACGAACGTTCACAAGGCGGTCTGTCAGATCACGGTGAAGAAAACCTTTAACACAGGTACATAGGTCTCTGTCCATGCACTATTGTCTCACATATGAGAATTCAATCCAGTCTGGGCAGTAGAGGGTTCATGCAAGGTACCAGCCTCTTTTCTAACAAAATGTGAATCTGCAATACTTACGTACGTGATGTAACACTAACAACAAACACAATCAAAAGTATATAAAGAGTGTAGATAAATACATATAACTTCATAATCTCTAATTCATTCAGGTATCATGTTGCCTTCCCCTGCTTTTGGCAGTAATCCAACTTTATAAGAGAAAACCTGCAATAAGCAGAGGAGGCTGGTGGAGACCTGGCTGCCGCAGCGCTTGGTCGTGCCTGGAGGCTGCTTATGGACAGGTCAGGAAAGCTTAAAAGGCCATGGACATCAATGACTGCACGTTCTATTCTCACTTTATACTGTTGAAAACAAAACAAAAAAATCCCCATAGGTTTTTAGGTTTTGCTTGGTTTTTCTTCTACAGCCTCCTTGGCTGCTGTGTCCTGTTCCCTGGCTGACAGCTCAGTCTCCTGCCCTTATCTCCCCTCTCTTGAATGGTTGTCTAAACTGATTTATAACCACAACAATCTGCTCAAAATCAGCTATGGCCAGGTTCACATATCAGGCGGTCCAGCATCCTCCTTTTACCAGAAACTAATGACAACAGACACCACAAAAAGATGTCATAGGGCGTCCAACCTATTTTCCCCCATTACCCATCAGTTGCTGGAAACAAAGGACAAAAGAAAACTGCGAGATGTGTTCCTCCATCCATTGTGTCCTATGATCCGGAAAGCAGATTCAAGTGCTAGATAGTTTGAAAGGTCCCATTTATGTGAATGGGATCAGTTCAAACATCAGTTTCCCGACAACACTTTATTCTTTTCATACTAAAATAAGTAAAATGCAAATAAAAAAAAAATAAATATATATATATATATATACATTCAACGGTGTCCAAGGCCTTTAAAGATGTTATCCAGGATTAGATAATACACAGCTTCTTTCGTATAAAAACAGCACCACCCCTGTTCTCAGGCTGTGTGTGATATTACAGTTCATCTCTATTCATTTGAAAGGACAAGAGTGGTGCTGTTTGTGAAAGAAAGTGGCCATGTTTTTCTAAACCCGTTTTAACTTTGATTGTTGATGATAAGTAGAATATGTAATTTTTTCCTACAGACCTCACAATATATGATGTCAAGTGTGGACATCTACAGTCCTAGCATATCACTCAGCCGCCATGACGATGCAATTAATGTGCAATTTTTTCAGCATAAATCGCGTAAGTGAATTACCGAATCAGTCACCTGGCACTCAGGGCACACACATAAACCAACATCATTTACCCACGTATGCCCTGACTGTCACCTACCAGAAGAGGTTCCTCAAGGGCGCAGGAGACCGGTTCTGCAGACACAGTACGTATGCTGGACAATCCAGTTAGCGACACGTTGGACAACCTTCGCTTTCGGACCCCACTACAGTTGTTCGGTATCTTGAAAGCGCATCTCTTGTGATAGTTGAGACCACACCCTGTACAGAAATATAAAAATATTGTCAACTATAAGAAAAAAATCGTAATCTCTCAGTAAGGGCCCGTTCACACTACAGATTCGGCGTGGTAATTCCGCCGGGAACCTCCGCCCGCACTCCGTGACAAACCCTTCCTTATATGCCTTTGAATGGGAGGGTTCACTCGCCTCCGCTCTCCACTCAAAGAATTGACATGTCAATTCTTTGAGTGGCGGTGTGCGAGTCCTGCCATTCAAAAACATCCTATATATCTTAGTAGAGAAAAAAAGCTTCTTGTCCTCCTCCCCATCTCCTGCACTGATCATTGACTTGTAATTCACCGATAAAATCCTAATCCTGAGGGAAATCACAGATTATAAACACACGGAGCGATCGGTTTACATGCTGCCCATAAAGTCTAGGGGAGAGGGAGGAGAAGGGGCAAGTAGACGTAAGCTCAGAGAAAACTGAAAGATAGAGACTGTAGAGAGCAAACTGGTGAAAAATGTCATATATAAGCTATTATGGCTCCTATTACAAGGAGAGACGGCAGCAGATCGTCTGGGCTGCATGTCAGCTGATCGTCGTGTTCTATTACACACAATTATCGGCTGATATTGTCTAAATATGGCCGTTAATCCCTTTATGTAATAAGGCCTTAAACGATGAACTGATTGCCGACACCAATGCCGATTAGCTGTTCTTTTCAGCTGCAGCTCCTATTCAAGTGAACAGTAGCTGAGCAATAGTTACATGTCACCACCGCTGCATAATGAACAGTGACAAAGATGGCGCAGTACAGCTGATCGATATGGGTCCCTGTACCCTGATCATCAATATATTTGGCCCAGAAAACCCCTTTACCCGCAGTTTGGAAAATGAATTGGAGCTGATAGATTCCCTTTAAATCTTCATTTCCCAATTAGTCCCAAAAACGTCTCTGGATAATTTAAGAGGTTTTACCAGCACATTACGCATTAGCCGCCACTGTAGTCCAACTTTATGTGGGGTTAAAGGTGTTACAAGCTGTTAAATAAAAAAGCAGCCAAGTCTGTAGCCCTTTATTTTTTTTTTTACTTCCTTTCATAGCTGCTCATGCGACAAAAATCCAAACACATGATTTGGACGGGCTGTTTATGTGAAGCCTCATGAAAATGCTATTCCAGTAATTCTGACAGTTTCCAGACCAACAAGTTATTGTTTAGCAAATAAGACAGCAGATAGCTAGACGAAAAGTAATCAATGTGAATGAAAGAAAATGTGTAAATCAAAAGAATAAACTATTTCACAAAATATTTTTACTATTTTTAAAAACACTGAAAAATATTAAAAGGGCCAAAAATAGTAATTTACTCATATGTAAAAAATTCAAGTCTTCCAGTACTTATCAGCTGCTGTATGTCCTGCAGTAAGTGGTGTATTCTTTCCAGTCTGATACAGTGCTCTCTGCTGCCACCTCTGTCCATGTCAGGAACTGTCCAGAGAAGTAGCAAATAGAAAACCTCTCCTGCTCTGGAGGGTTCCTGACATGGACAGAGGTGGCAGCAGAGAGCACTGTGTCAGACTGGAGAGAATACAAACCATGGACACAACAACACGATTGTCAATTGTATCAATAGAAGGAAGCATTAAAAATAATTTATTCTTTAAAGAAGAAGTCTGGCGAAATTTTTTATTAAAGTATTGTATTGCCCCCTAAAAGTTATAGAAATCCCCAATATACACTTATTACGGGAAATGCTTATCAAGTGCTTTTTCCCTGCCTTTACTACTGCATCAAGGCTTCACTTCCTGGATAACATGGTGATGTCACTTCCTGGATAACATGGTGATGTCACGACCCGACTCCCAGAGCTGTGCAGGCTGTGGCTGCTGGAGAGGATGATGGCAGGGGGACACTGAGGGACACAGGGCACTGGAGGAACACTGAGCATCCCTCTGCCATCCTCCTCTTCAGCAGCCACAGCCTGCACAGCTCTGGGAGTCAGGTCGTGACATCACATGTTATCCAGGAAGTGAAGTTATGTTGGTTATGTTATCCCCATGGGCAGCAACATACAAAGAACAAAAAAAAAAAAAAAAAGGAAGATCCCAGGAGTCAGTGTGAGTTAGGCCTGTATAACACTGCATGAAAGAAAAGAGATTTACATATAGAAAGGCTGAATGAACAAAGAATGAATGCCTATACAAAAGACGACAAGAAAGGAGCAAAGAGAAGCAACCATTGCAGAGTGTGAAGAATTGGATGAAAGTGATATTCACCTAAATCAGGACTAGAGGATGAATGATAATTTCCATCCATGTGTTTGAAATATGATTCATGAAGCCAGAAGGTTCAGCTATTGAACACTGTTATTTTTATGGTGGTAAAATAGTTGGGGGGGGGACCATACTCTAAAATGTGGCAATTCCATATCTTTTGCCAGTGTTGTACAAAAAGCAGAGGTGGGGAACCTGTGACCCTCCAGTTATTCCAAAACTACAATTGTTTTGCAAACTGCTTTAAAGGGTTACTCCGGCACTGATAAAAAAAAAAATACAATCAAATTGAGTCTGTCTCCGTTTGAATTTCTCTGAACCTCCAGTCTGCGTCTTCATTTTTCTTTACTTCCTGGTTTGGGCTTTCCCATGATGCACTTTGTCTCCTGTGATGTCTAACTGACTCTGTAATACTGTTAGATGGCTTACATCTTGTTCAGCCAATCAGAGCTGAGCAACCTGAGTCATCTGACAGAGAGGCTGGCCTAAAAGGGCTTGGACCCGCCCCCCCCCCCCCTCTTGATGATGTCATTGTTACAAAATGGCTTCCACAGAGCAGCCTGGGGTCAACAGTCATTAGGTAAGAATGAGTTTACTTCACTTCCTGGTGGGGATGAAGAGGGAAGGGGGCAGATAGGTGATTGAAGCATATTACAAAGTTATATATCTTTCTTATGACTTTCAATCACTGGGAAAAAGCTTTTCGCTGGAGTACCCCTTTAAAGTCTAATGTTACTGCAGTAACCAGTAGTCAGAGTACGATCTATTAGCTATAATAACCAATATCAGCTCCAGTATGAATAGACTTGCACAAGATCCTTCCCACATAGGCAACAGGAAGCCTGAAAACACTACGCAATATGTCAAGATTGATGGCCATGCAAGCAAAACAGAGAAGTGTCCACGAGCATACAATGCTGCATAAAACCCAACATTATACAATGCAGTAATGCTACAGATAAATACTGTTACAATAACAATACAATAAGAGTATAAAGGGCACAATGGGGAAAAAATTGATTGTCTGTACCTTATGCAATGTAAAAAAATTAAAATTCTTCTATCCAACTCACCTTCACATTTGAGGCCCTGCCTCACCAAACCCCACAGCATCTCTCCACAGTGGTCGCAGAACGCCGGAGCCCGGTACGAGTGGACGTACAACGTGTGTGGTCGAATCTGGAAATCCTCAAAGGTTGCAGAAGCTGAAAGCAAAGTAAGGTTCAAAAGATCAATTAATGTTATGGCACCATAACGCAATGAAGACACAGGGGAGGGACATTACCAAGTCACCAGAGAAGATGCCATCAACGCAGAGAGGCGGAACCTTCGGCAGTCCAGCTGTTGCAAAACTACAACTCCCATCATGCCTGGACAGCCGAAGGCTTTACCCTTCTCTGTGTAGAGAAGTCAGAATGAAAGGGGGGAGGGCAGTGTCACCTTGAAGGGTCCCTTAAAAAAAAAATTTGCTGAATCATAAAGACATTTAAAAAGTTTTGACCAGTCTGGGTGTTTAGACTTCCTCTGATTGCTAGAATGAGTGGGGGGAAGAACTTGGCTGAGCACTTCTCTCCCTGGCTCCCTATAAGAAACAGATTTCATATTATTCCACTCAAACATAACTTTTTATATGTTGCTGCCCATGGTGAGACTAACAACTCCTTCCATGCTTGTTATTTCCTTGTCTCCTTCCCCCAGTTCTGAGCTGCTGCTTTCTGCTGAAGACACAAAAATCTTGTGTATGATCTTTTCTCTCCGTCTCCCCCTCCCTTCTATGACGGCTGATGTAAACAAGATCCTGCGCTTCATCTGCAACTTTAGAGCTTCTTTGTAATGGCGGGGGAGGTGTTAATCTGAGGTCAACACACTGTGAATAATCCTTCTGGCATTACAGAGCTGCTATAAAGTTGCAGAAAAGGACTTTAAATCAGCCGTCTCCAAAGGGAGGGGGGAGACGCAGAGAAAGACTCACAGACAATTTTTTGTGTCTTCAGAAGAAGGCAGGAGCTCATTCTAGTCTCACCATGGGCAGCAACATATGAAAAGTTATGTTTGAGTGGAATACCCCTTTAAGTCTATAGAAACCACTTCCTGCACAAAGCTAGGGAGAGAAGAACTCAGCGCAACGCTTCACCTATTGTCTTCTAGTGATGTCTAAAGATCTCAACGCCCCGACTGACATGTAGCTGATATAGCAAAAGTTTTTTAAAGTCACAGTGACACTATAAGGCAAATATGAGTTCTGCTGTACCCTTTCAGCAGGACACTGGGTATACGTGTACAAGCCCTAATGTAACGTGTTATGAGTAGAAATCAGTAAACTTCAGCACGTTCAGGATCGTCCCGACACAAACGCTACGCATTTCATTCCCTGTGGCTGAAGAAGTTGGATGGAGCCCTAGTGAGTCCTGGAAAACATGGATACAGTCTATGGTAAGAGGCCTGCAGAAGGTCACAGCAGAAGGTAAGTCTGTTATAAGAAATGTCTGACTAAGGCTATTGGCCAAAGGGAACAAGTGTGTTTCCCTTCCACTGTTACCTTAACATAGCATGTGATGCTTACTGACATGTCTACATATGTTACCAGGCCACCGTGTGTGAATACACCTTCAGGGGACTCTGAATGTAGGTTACTCTGTAATTCTAATTAACTCCAGAACACAAGAGGCGTAATGTGAAGCGGCCGCACATAAAAAATGCTGCTAAGCTTCATGTTTGGAGCATCAGATCTGCAGAAGAAGACGACGAAGAAGAATGTGCAAGAGCGAGAATGTGGCGGGAGAGATGGTCACTGGGGTGGCATGGCGGAGCACAGAGACGACTACATAGCTAGCGGCTCTCCAGAATAAGAGGGCAGAGTGGCACTGCCGTGCCCATAGGATGCATTGGCATACATATATATATATTGCATTGCACTAATGCCGCCATGGACAAAAAAAATAGTGTGTTCATTTAGGAAAATAACTTGATGCATGGTAATACATTGAAGAAAATGCCCCATACACTATCTGCAGCTGAGGACAGTATAGGTCCCATTCTATTGGATGGGCTAATGAACATGACTGTGGATTCCATGGTCCAGGCATCGGCCCAAAGGCCGGACTGCAATAATCTATGGTCCTGGTTCATACACTTCTATAACCTCCCACCCTGCGCACAGCCCGTGAGTGTGAAAGGAATATGTATGACAATGTGTGGGCCCATCCATCCACAACTTATCAGTGGTTTTTCTGACCACAATTCCACCATGGCCGTGGGTCCTCCTGTCAACGGCCATGTGGAATTGTGGTCAGAAAAACTACTGATGGTAGGGTAATGTTTCCACATTTTGTGGATCCATTGAAAAAATCAATAGAAGAAATTTAGTGTTTCTCCATTAAAAAAAAAATAATAAATAAATAATATATTTAAAATCCAGAATGAGTGAGGGAGAGAAGAGCAGGGCTCAGCACTTCTCTGCCCTAAACTTCCATAGACTTATATTAGAAGTCCGTTTCTGTCACATGGCACACAGCTGGGAGAGAACTTGCTTAGTGTGAACTTCTTCCGATCAATTTAGGGATTAACAGGGGTCGGAAGAACTAGACAACCACCGATCAAAACTGTACAACCGGGATGGGGAACCTGTGGCCCTCCACCTCTTGCAAAACTACAATTCCCATCATGCCTGGCCAGCCAAAGCTTTAGCCACAGGTTCCCCATCCCTGCTCTACAATATGTTGAAAGTTTTTTTGTTTTTGTTTTTTTAAAGTGACCGTGTCCATTTATTAAGGCTTGAAGGAACTCGTCACCATGAAAATGCTACCTAAGCTATCAGCAGGAGAAGAAGGAGCTGAGCGGAGTGATATATATCTTTATGGGGAAAGATTCAGTATAACTTGTAAATTACTGAATAAAATCTGTGATGTTTCCATGCTAAAGAGTCCAGTCCATGGAGTGACTCCGCCCACTGGACTCCTTACACAGAATGAGCAGGGATTTCAATCCGCAAGTTACAAGTTATACCACATCTTTTCCCACAAAGATATAGATCAATCTGCTCAGTTCTTCCTGCTCTATAACATGACGGCGATAGGTTAGATAGCATTGTCTTGGTGACAGGTTCCCTTTAAATCACTCTAAATTTGCAGTGTCTGACTACAGGAAAGCTCCAAGTACCTACATCTAATACAACAAAGATCCCGCATTCAGTTGGCAAAGCTTTAAAGTGTCACTGCCGTTTATTTTTTGCAGAAATCAATAGTACAGGAGATTTAAAAAAAACTTTGTAATTGGATTTATTAGCTAAAAAATGCATTTTTATCAGAAAAAGCAGTTTGAACCTCTCCCCCTTCTTCATGGTTTTCTATGGAGAGAAAATAAAGAGGAACAGCGCTCCATGGCATAATACAGACTAAAGTAATAGATGAGAGCGAGTGATGAAATGCTCTCACCTGGTTGTGTTGTGTTATATGGAGGCACAACACTCAAAACAGCATGTGTAGTGAACCGCAGCCACTCCTTCCAGTACCTCGTGGTGGAGTGGAGGTTTTCTTGCTCTTATGGAGAGGGGAAGGGTGGAGGGAGATGAGGAACCAAAACAGGACAACAAAGAGTTAATTTACAGCTACATCACCGGGCTATCTCCTCTGAAGTCAGCACTGATCTCTGAATACCAGCTTTCACACAGTTCCCACTGTGTAATCTTTTGTTCTCTGCTCTCTGCTGGAGACTAATCTCCCGCCTCCCCTCTCCATAGGTTACACAAGGCACGTCTGATGTAAACTAGTCAAGATTTTCTGATAATGAGCAGTGGATGAGAGAGAGGAGGGGGGGGGGGACCTGGGGAAAGTCTTTCTGAATGCAGATAATGGCAGATTTGCCTAATAAACTCAATTACAAAGTTTCTTAAAATCGTCTGTACTATTGATTTCTGGAAAAAAAAAAAAAACAGTGACACTAAGTTTGTTCTTTTGGTCTTTGATAGGATGACATAAATGGGTATATCTATTTATATACAGTGCTACCATACAGTAGCATACTATCAGGTATACATCAGAAATCCTCCCAATGTCGCTCTATGACACATTGGGCACATTGTAAAACCAGTGTATACAGAGCCTTATACCTGTGTCTGCAAACATTGCTAAGGTGAAGTGTCAGACTCCAGGAGATCAGCCTCCTCCTGCCTCCCATGCCCTCCAGTCACCGTATACAATGTTATACAGAGCGCTCATAGACACGATTGATCTCCATGGTGTGAAAATGATGTCACATAGAGGCGGCGGATACTTGTCAAAGAACAGGAAACCATTGAATCTCACGGTTTCCTTGTGGCTTGACCATTTGTAGACCAGGCTCCACACATACAGTATAAAAGCAACCACAAAGCCACACAACAACTACAACAACAACATCATCATACAATACTGCATAAAGAAACACTCTAATGTCTTGGTAAAACTATGGTTTCATGGCCACAATGTATAGCATGTCCCAATTCACCCTCCATACATCTGACATCTAATACTGTTCTATACTAGTCCAGGGAGCGCGGCATCTGCTCGGCCAATGTACCCAATAACCCCAGGGTGACAGTACAGCGGCCTATATAACATGTATCGAGTAAGTTATGTAAGACTAAGGGCAGTCAATATTATGACTGCAAACCGCAATATGGCAGGAAATTACTCATTGTGCAAATGGTGGCCGTAATAGCATGAAGAATTAAAGGGGTTATCCAGCACTACAAAAACATGGCCACTTTCCCCCTACTGTTGTCTCCAGGTTGGGTGGGGTTTGAAATACAGTTCCCTTAAAGTAAATGGAGCTTAATTGCAAACTGCACCTGAGCTGGAGACAACAGTAGGGGGAAAGTGGCCATGTTTTTGTAGCGCTGGATAACCCCTTTAAATCCGTTGTCAGAAAGTTATATAAATGTACTAATTTTAAATAAAAAAATCAAAATTTTACAAGTGTTCCTGTACTTATCAGCTGCTGTACGTCCTGCAGGAAGTGGTGTATTCTTTCCAGTCAGACACAGTGCTCTCCTGTGAGCTCAGAGACTCGCTCTTAAGCAACAGCGGTGGCTCCGGAAAGCGAGGGCAGAAGAGGGGAGCGTGGAGAGGTGATGTATAACAGGTTACACAATTGTCAGCTGTCGGCCGCGCATAACTATTACATGTAGTGATGTGGGGTCGGCAACTGATGGTTTTAGGTGAGAACCAAAAGGGACAATCAGCCGATGATGGTTGTCATTGGCTGATCATTGTCTCTATTACACAAAGAAATTATCAGCCTGATTCAGCAGATTATCGCTCCATGTAATCGGGCCTTAAAGGGGTACTCCGGGCTTAGGTTGTTTTTATCGTATGGCCAGGGAGGGGGTGGATATAAAGGCAGTCAGTCACTTACCTCCCCGGTTCCAGTGCCGGGTCTAGGATCAAGCCGCCTCGTTCTCCCATCCGGCTGCCGCTTCCTGGTCTGAGCTGCGGCTTGATACGTGACGTCTCAAGCCAGCTCAGCCATTAAGTGGTCGTAGCGGAGTCCCGCCTCAGCCGCTGAATGGCTGAGCTGCCTTGAGACGTCACGTCATAAGCCACAGTTTAGACCAGGAGGCGGCAGCCGGACGGGAGAACGGGGCGGTAAGTCCCGGCCATACAATAAAAATAACCCCAGCCCGGAGTACCCCTTTAATTCAGATAACAGGGAGAGCAACAGCAATGGAATGCAAGACACTGCTACCTGTACTATGGGCACGTGTCCCAATGACAATGAGTATGGGGGGGGGGGGGGGCATAAAATATCTGCATCACCGCTCCTAAATCATAAGGTAAGGGATCAAAGGTGAACAATATTTGTAAGCAAGGTGTTTATTAATCAAGACGTAAAGGGGCACTCCAGCAAAAGGGTTTTTTTTCGTATAAACTGGTGCCAGAATGTTATAAAGATTTGTAATTTATTTCTATTTAAAAATCTTCAGTCTTCCAGTACTTATTAGCTGTTGTATGTCCTGCAGGAAGTTGTGTATTCTCTCCAGTCTGAGACAGTGCTCTCTGCTGCCACCTCTGTCCGTGTCAGGAACAATTGTCCAGAACAGTAGCAAATCCCCATAGGAAACCTCTCCTGCTCTGGACAGTTCCTGACATGGACAGAGGTGGCAGCAGAGAACACTTTGTCAGACTGGAAAGAATTCACCACTTCCTGCTGGACATACAGCAGCTGATAAGTACTGTAAGACTGGAGATTTTTAAAAAGAAGTAAAATACAAATCTATATAACAACTTCTGAACCTGTCTAGAGCAGGAGCAAATCTCCATAAAAAACTAATTGTATCCTGGAGACAGGCAGGATATGTGGTGTCATGGTTTAAGTTATTTTAATGTATTTGGTGGTCTTTCGATGAGGCTCGTCTCCCATTATCTGCTTCTTTTAGCATTTTTTCTATAGGTTATATTCTAATAAAGATATTTTTGACATGCAGCCTTTGTGTGCCTATGCTATTCTTTTCTTAGTTCAAATTGTAATACCACACACCAACCTGAGGCAAGGGGTTGTGCTGTTTTTTGTGTTTTTACTTAGCCTGGATAACCTCTTTAAAACACATTATACACAAACACACCTAAACACCACAAAAACACATCAATTTTCTTTTTGAAAATAGATTTAAAAAAATCATTGCGTGCGGGCAGGCGGCGCGGACTCCAGTTACTGAAGTTGGAGCTGGGGGTAGAGAGCACCCAGCAGCGCCCTCCCTCACCGCCACTGACTCACTACCATAGCTGGACGTATACAGGTGCTCCCCTCCAAGCCGCACATGGAGGTCCCCAAAGGAGGCTGCAGGGACTGAAGCATCAGGTGATAGTGTTGCTGTGGGTGCTGGAGCTGTACAGCGGGATTGGGGGTCTGCACTGCGCCCCCCGATCTGGCTGTACAGCTCCGGTAACCACAGCGACCCTATCCTTTAGTCCCTGCAGCCTAATCCGGGGACCTCCATCTGCGGCCGGAAGGGGAGAGGAAGTGCTGCAGGTGTGCGCCTGGGCAGAGGGGGAGGAGGGTATACCAGGTATGTGCCCTCCTGCCCCAGTCTGCCCCATGCTCCCCCAGGTCTGCCCTGTGTGCCCCATGCTCCCTCCCCCCAGTGTGCCCTATGCTCCCTCCCCCTAGTGTGCCCCATGCTCCCTCCCCCCAGTGTGCCCTATGCTCCCTCCCCCTAGTGTGCCCCATGCTCCCCATCACCACATTTTCATGGGGCCCCATGCTCCTAGCTATGTCCCTTCTCTTTATCTGTTTATGTACTACTACACCCCTCATTTATTCTTGTACTAATACACCCCTCATCTATACCTGTACTACTACACCACCCCTCATCCTATACCTGTACTACTACACCCCTCATCTGTTCCTGTACTACTACTACACCCCTCATCTATACCTGTACTACTACTACACCCCTCATCTATACCTGTACTACTACTACACGCCTCATCCTATACCTGTACTACACCACCCCTCATCCTATACCTGTACTACTACACCCCTCATCTGTTCCTGTACTACTACACCACCCCTCATCCTATACCTGTACTACTACACCCCTCATCTATACCTGTACTACTACACCACCCCTCATCCTATACCTGTACTACTACACCCCTCCTCTATACCTGTACTACTACACCCCTCATCTATAACTGTACTACTACTACACCCCTCATCTATACCTGTACTACTACACCACCCCTCATCCTATACCTGTACTACTACACCCCTCCTCTATACCTGTACTACTACACCCCTCATCTATAACTGTACTACTACTACACCCCTCACTATACCTGTACTACTACACCACCCCTCATCCGTTCCTGTACTACTACACCCCTCATCTGTTCCTGTACTACTACACCCCTCATCTGTTCCTGTACTACTACACCCCTCATCTGTTCCTGTACTACTACACCCCTCATCTATACCTGTACTACTACTACACCCCTCATCTATACCTGTACTACTACTACATGCCTCATCTGTTCCTGTACTACTACATCCCTCATCTTTACCTGCACTACTACACCCCTTATCCACTATACCTCCACAATACACTTGTCTCAAACATCATTAAAATAGTACCTGATACTGCAAATAGAAAAATGTTGTTTATTTAGCAAAAAATAAATAAATCGAGATTTAAAACGAGAATCATCCAAAAAAAATCAAAATCAATACTTTATTTTTTGGCCATATCCCCCAGCCCTAAACACACCATTAAAATGCCGAAGAGACTGTGCCCTTGGTCTCTGTCAGTGAAGTCCTATGGTGTCCCAGGCTGTGGGCAGTGACTACACGCTGCTCTAACCAGTCACCCACCAGACACGGCAGCAGCCGCACTACATGGGTGTGACCCCGTTCTTTGCACACAGCCAAAAGCACTTTCACTTGACTTGTGCCCTGAATGACAACGCTACAATCCAGGACTTTCTAAGATGACTGCGGTTGTGTCTTCCAGGCAGAGGACACCTTAAGGCCCAGATGTCTTCCTGGATCACCAAGTCAGTCATCACATTCCAGGACTTTCATCTCTGACAAGTTCATTGCCTCCACTTGACGCAAAGACAATGTCTTATACCCCTGCTACATAGTATGTGTTAGTATCACTGAAAACATAGTCAATCTGTTATATCCACATGCTTAGAGGGTTTTTATTTTTTATTTATTTAGACACTTGCCTAACCTATCCTGCTTATTGATGGCCAAGAAGCTGCTTTGCAGAGTCGCAGTACCTGTATACACAAAGCCCAATACACTGTGTAGTACCTCAATCACTACAATGAGGGCTGAGCTGTAGACACAGTGCGCTCTGCTGCCACCTCTGTCCAAGCAGTAGCAAACCCCCACAGAAAACCTCTCCTGCTCTGTACAGTTCCTGACATGGACAGAGGTGGCAGCAGAGAGCGCTGTGTCAGACTGGAAAGAATACACCACTTCCTGCAGGACATACAGCAGCTGATAAGTAATGGAAGAATTTATATTATTTATATATTTACAAATCTATATGACACCAGCTGATTTGAAAATCCTTTTCTTTCACCGGAGTGCTCCTTTAAGGTCATCGTTCATTTTTAGGTTTAGCATTCCTTTTATAGACTAACTATACACAACCTCAGTGAACCACCTTGTGAGCCTGTCGCTTTAAGTTTCCAGCGCTTCTTGTGCGATCGAGTTATTGTGTCATGGAAAATAAAGAGATACAAGTGGGGAACACCTGTAAGAAATTACTTGGAATAACAAAAGAATCTCGTCAGTCTCATTTCTTGGCTTGTATGGAAAATGTCTTGGAGATCTCTATATAAATCCCCAAATAGCTGGAATAGTGTTGCTGTTTACAGAACCTACGTCCATGTCCCAAAAAAAACCCTAGACTGGTTGAGGCCGTGCACATATCAGTGACATGTACAGGGTGAATGATGTCCTTACTGCTATGAGCTGTGTCTGGTAATGGTCTTCTAGATGCATCTCAGCTCAGCTCACAGCAGACAAGGTGATAAGGTAAGTGGTGTCCGGGCTCCAGTGCTGGGTTTCATAGGCCGCCCCAGATAAAGCAAGCCAACAAGGTTGTTTTTTACAACTATTACAGCTAAGCTTTTATGGTATCAGCCTAATGTCCTCACCCAAATATAATAAAGTATTCATATAAAATCGCAGCATGCATGCCTCCTCCCTCCCCCACAACCCGTCTGTCTTGATTGATTGACTTGTCTTCAAGCACTGAGCCATGCCATTCAGTCAGTCAAGGCAGGGAGGGAGGAGGCGTGCATGCTGCCGCTCAGCACAGCTTATGTGGCACTTCAAATCTATTTCCAATAGGTGCATAAATATAAATGTTTTAAGGATATGGACATCTTTGACAATAAAAAGAAGATTTTTACTTGTTAATGGGTAAAAGTGAGCTAGAAAGGTGGCTCTAAGTTTAAAGGGAGCAGTAGTGTTCCCTTTATAAAGTAATGTAATTCACTCTGAAATGCTACAACATTACAGAGGAGTGAATTATAGTAATGGAACTGACCGGAAAGGGGGAAGTCCCCCATAGATTCTCCCTGTCTTGATTGATAACTCTTGCTTTATAACCTATTGGGAGAAATTATCAATCAAGGCCAGCAGAATAGGGATAGACTGGGGAGGGGGGTGCTTCCCACTGACTTGCAGGTTACAGGAGTCCTCTCATACACTGCAGTGCCTCAAAGTGAATCATACATCACTGTACTGGGGGTAAATACTCAATGTCACTATAACACAGGTGTCAAATTTGCTGATCTCCAGCTGTTGCAACACTACAATTACCATCATGCCTGGAAAGCCTGAGCTAAAACTTTGGCTGTCAGGGCATGATGGGAATTGTAGTTTTGAAACAGTTGGAGGGCAGCACGGTGGCTCAGTGGTTAGCAAATGTTATGGCTATCCCTAGAGGGACAATCATTGATCTAGTACCGAGAAGGCACGCATAAGTGATAAAGTCACTTCCATTATAAATGTGTACCAGAGATACCTAGAAGGCTACGGCTTATACCACCACCTGCCCACATGTGACAATACTATAAACCATGGGTGTAAAACTCAGGGTCTCCAGCTGTTGCAAAACTACACTTCCCATCATGCCTGGAGGTAGAGGGTTAAGCTTTAGCTTTGGCTGTCCAGGCAAGATGAGAAGTTAGTTTGATCCCTTCGATAGAGACACATAAATAACCTGCACATCGAGCACCATGAAGGACTGTACCTGAAAGCACCACTTCAATGAGGTCCCCTTCTTGAATGTCCGCCTCAGATTTAACCAGCTGCAGAATATTTTCCGAGTTTGGGTCATGGCGGAATAAAAGGATCTTGTCGTACATCCCATAGAACCCGCATTCTGGAAACTGGAAACAGAATAAAGGCACAGGTAAGTTTCTGAAAACAAGAGAACGGGCAAAAACCATTAGCCAAGTCATAGCAGAGAAAATTGTTAAGGCCAACTATACAAGGTCCACTAAAAATAATGGTTACCATATACACGCACAAGAAACTGATAGAAAAACATATAACACACAAAGAACCACCATGACACAACTTTTGTACCACCACAGACATATCAAAGACCAACTTACAAATGTTGTAATACAGTAGAACATAGAATTCCATTGGTGTACGAGTGAACTTGATCCGTGGATAATGAAGTTTGAGTGTAAAACTAATACACATAATTTAAAAAATATAAAGAAAGGCGTCCGAAGCCGACAAAATCAGAAATGCAAGAAAGCTCGCCAAACTGACCATGTGATCTTCTCAGAACCCAAATGCCGAGACCATGTACATCCCATGTGTCAAGGCGTTTTGGAGGCTTGTCCTCTCATCCCCTTTTATCAGAAAAAAAAACAAAATTACATGTAGGAGCCTTCCTGTCCTCCATATTGACTTCTTTTCTCCTGATGAAGGGGGATGCCAAGACAAGTCCCTGAAATGCGTTATCTCCATCATTTAAACTCAATTAGCCATTGGTTTTATATGATCTGATGTTGAGTAATGGGCCCACTGGGATTCCAGAAATGGGTAGTAAATGGGCAGTCACCGCTCCCCCCTCTACAACCCTGGACGTTACATCCTAGCCATAGTTATGTGGCATTACTAATTCATTTTGAGCTAACCAACCTTGCACCGTATCTTTGTTTCGTCTTTTCCGCGACATACAATACAGTAGTAATTGTATTCCTCCTCAAACCATAAAAAAGGACAGAGAGGCTGCTCATCCATGAAGGACTGGAGGATGATAGATGGGCAGTCCAATGGTGAGATACACTTAGGGTACTATTACACCAATCGATTAACGATAAACGAACTGAAAGGACCGCTATGGCGAACGACCTGAAATCGTTCAACCAATTACACGGAACGATGATCGTTACTTACTCCTGTCGTAACCACTTCGTTTACCGCTACTGTGAACTACGTCTTATTACATGCGAACAATTTGCGAATGTTCATTGATAAAAATAGGTCCAAAGTCTATTAAACGATTACTCGTTGGTCGTTAAATCGGTGTCTGCTATTACACTAAACGATTATGGTTCAAATCAGAATGATTTAACGATTTTTCAAACAATAATCGTTCAGTGTTATACCCCCCTTAGGGCTTACCATTGTGATCTGTCCGCTCTCAGCACATCTATACCATTGCCAATACAGGAACCTGTAAGTCTTCATTTTGTTCCATTAGTTGGCACCATTACAGGTTTTTTTTTGTTTCCTCTGTGATTATACAAAACTGGAGCCGATTCCAAACACAATGGAGCAGCTTTACAATAGGTTCACACTGGCACGATATGTGAATAGCTACACCGCAAGGGTGGGACAGGGTGGCCAGACCTGAAGCAACCATTAACTTCATGGATGTACCCATGTTTTTCAGGCAGCCTTACAGCGGCATCCAACGGTAATCAAATGCTGCACACTTGGGTTCGGACAAATGTGCACATCACAGAGTATGGCTATGTTTACGCATCGTATGGTTTGTATAAATCACGGCCATTGTTGCAATTTGCAACAACGGCCATGATTTATACAAACCATACATGGTCTGTGAATGAATGGAATCCCGTCCGGAGCGTATACACACAGTATACGGTTCGGTTGGGATCTCATCCGATAATCGCTCGGTTGAAATGCAGTTAACGATTAACGACCAAACGAGAAATCGTTGATCGCTTTATAAGGCCTGGACCTATTTTTATCGTTGCTCGTTCGCAAAACATTTGTAAATCGTTCGCATTGAATAAGACATCATTCGGTCGTTCGCAATAGATACGAACGCAATCGCGAATAAATAGCGGAGAAAAAACTATCGCAATTACAATCAAAAGTAACGATTATCGTTCCATGGAAATGAGTGAACGTTTTCAGGTCTTTCGCAATAGCGGTCGTTTGAGATCGTAAATCGTTAACGATTATACAAACGATAATCGTCCGGTGGAATAGGGCCCTTAGTTACACTGTCTTGATCAGGGATGGGGAAAGCTTTGGCCCTCCAGCTGTTGCAAAACTACAATTCCCATCATGCCTGGAAAGTCAAAGCAAAGCTTCGGCTTTCCAGGCATGATGGGAATTGTAGTTTTGCAACAGCTGGAGGGCCGAAGGTTCCCCATCCCTGGTCTAGATATTAGACAGCATTTGTTTATCTGCCCTGGTGTGTCCCAAAGTGCCTGCACATCATAGGAAGTGTCATGTCAATCACTAGCCATTTAGATAGTTTGACGCATCACAAAAAAACAAAAAACTGGTACATTGGTGCAGCTGCAGCAGAAGCTCTTTGGCCAATCGACATCTATAGTTAACGACTTCTCTCCTCTTCCTAATCATATTATGTACTATGAGGAACAACAGAATAGAAGTCACCTTGGAGTACTTTGACCCGTATTGACGTATACATGACCCCCTTTCCATCCCAGTGCACAATCTATAGATCTGTATAAAATACATTGCATAATTTATCTCCTTAGACAACACTGGCGGGATTAATGACGACGTTATAACAAAGCTTATGTAATGCCTAAACCATCTCTGCATAATGCAAAGCGCTAACGATAAAAAGCAACGCTACCCTGCTATAAGGGATGCTGCAAGGAGCCCGAGGGGTTAACCTGGCCTTGTTTTAGCCGAATGAGGGTGCGCTGCGTTGCTTGTTAACAAGGGCTCTTCTTCCAATTAATAGCCCTTGAGTTGTGTCCTTTGGCTAGAAAGGGGGGGGGGGGGGGTCTCCATGACAGCGGCATCCATCATAGGTTGCCATGGCTGCAGGCGACGAGGGATGTTTGGGGGGTCAAGGCTACTTCATTAAATGAACGGGAAACTGTGATTGTGAAGCAGATAAAACCATTTAGACTGAACCTGAGCGGAGGAAACAATACAGGACTTAATAGTGTTACACAAAGAAGCCTTTCACAATTGACTCGTTCGGTAAAAAGGCGACAGCAAATAGCATCTAAGTTGGGCGACTTGTGTGACTTTTTCACAGCTGGGATTTGGAGGTAAAAAAAAAAAAAAAAAGGAAAAAAATCCAAGTTGTAAACGGGTCGCAGTTGCAGGTAACTTGCATGGAGCTCAATTTGGGGTTTTACACAAAGAAAGAGCAATTATTGTTTTGGTTGCAAACATGGAGCTGCGGTCACATCATGGCGTAAGTTGCATCCTGACCACAGTGCCGTGTAGCAATGCAATACTGCAAACTTCATGTCGCTGTGTAGTCCTAGCCCAGGGGTAGGGAACCTTGGCTCTCTAGCTGTTGCAAAACTACAACTCTCATCATGGCTGGCCATGATGGGAGTTGTAGTTTTGCAACAGCTATAGAGCCAAGGTTCCCTACCCCTGTCCTTAGCCTGACTGGGGGACACAGACTACCCCTGTACAACATTACAGAATATGCTGCCACTATATAAGCAACCAAGGAATAAGTAAATATAACCACTCGTTTGCTCCTCATTCCCCACTCGCTGCCACCACTATTACACGCGGCAGGGGGCAGCCGACAGAGGATAGTGGCGGTCTGCTGCCGTCGCTCTGTGGAACAGAGCGACGGCAGCAGATTGCTGCTATCACAGTGGTTTGTCTTTCAACATGGTTGAAATACAAACAACTGCAACGATCAGCCGACATGAACCATGTCGGCTGATCCTTGCCTTCTATTCCACAGGACGATTATCAGCCAATAATCGTTCTGGCCATTAGAAGTAGCAGCCAGAGCGTTCAAGGAGACCTAAAGACATGTCGGGAGCGTGTTATGGCCCTATCCCATGGAACGATTATCAGTCATTATGCCGATAATCGTCCCGTGGAATAGAAGGCAACGATCAGCCGACATCTTTCATGTCAGCTGATCATTGTAGTCGTTTGTCTTTCAACCATGTTGTAAAACAAACGAATGTGATAGCAGCGATCTGCTGCCGTCACTCCGAGGAATAGGGGCGGCGGGCAGCAGACCACCACTATCTTCTATGGGCAATCTAGCAATCACCTGGGCAGCACCTCAGCTCCCCGTGGCCCCTCATGCACTCACCCACTCGTAATAGTGGTGGCAGAGCAGGAAACGAGGAGCTGACAGCGCTCGTTTGCTCCTCACAGTCGGCCCGTGGAATAGGGCCTTTAGATAAGAATAGGATGTTAATTATTTTCTATGCGACCCCAGCAATATCTGAAATTAAAATGGAAAAAAAAAATGCCCAAAGTGCTCCTTTAATAAATAGAGGAAGGGGCTTACAGTGCATTTAAAGGATATCTGTCAGTTCCTATTCATGCGAAGAGCTGCAGACACAATTGTATAGGTGAAAAGGCAGCAAACACAACAATGGCGGTGTACAGTACTATTACCATTTGCTTATCCACAAATTATACACTTAAATTTGTTCTAAGTGCTCAGGGGGTGGTGTCGAGCTGCTGAAGTGCTACAGTTTGGCACACCTCCTTGTTCCCCCTTTCCTCCCTGTCTTAGGGCTCTATTCCACCGAACTTTTATCGTTCAGATTATCGTTAAATCGTTCGAATCTAAACGATAATCGTTCGGTTGAAATGCAGTTAACGATTAACGACCGAACGAGAAATCGTTGATCGCTTTATAAGGGCCCTATTCCGATTATCGTTTGCATAATCGTTAACGATTAACAATTTCAAACGACCGCTATTGCGAAAGACCTGAAAACGTTCACTCATTTCCATGGAACGATCGTTACTTATGATCGTAATTGCGATCGTTTGTCTTCGCTATTTATTCGCTATTGCGTTCGTATCTATTGCGAACGACCGAACGATGTCTTATTCAATGAAATTCAATAAAAATAGGTCCAGGTCTTATAAAGCGATCAACGATCAGCGATCAATTTCTCGTTTGGTCGTTAATCGTTAATTGCATTTCAACCGAATTATCATTTAGATTCGAACGATTTAACGATAATCTGAACGATAATCGTCCGGTTGAATGGGGCCCTTAGACCTGGGCCTATCTTTATCGTTGCTCGTTCGCAAAACGTTCGCATTGAATAAGACATCGTTCGGTCGTTCGCAATAGATACGAATGCAATAGCGAAGAAATAGCAAAGAAAAAACTATAGCAAATACGATCATAAGTAACGATTATCGTTCCATGGAAATGAGTGAACGTTTTCAGGTCATTCGCAATAGCGGTCGTTTGAGATCGTTAATCGTTAACGATTATGCAAACGATAATCGTCCGGTGGAATAGGGCCCTTATCTTAATTTATGTACAGGGCTCGGCTATCGGCGCCAAGCCCTGTCTGAGAATCCCATGGATATCAATAGCAGTGGATGTGAAATGGGAGTCCCTGCCGAGTGCAAAGGCCTCAAGGACTCACCCCACATACACATACATGGTATCCACAGCTCAGACAGGGCTTGGCACTATTAGACGAGCCCTGTACATCAATCAAGGTAGGGGAGCAAGGAGTCATGACACCTGGAATGGAAGAAAAAAAATATTTTTATTAAAAATGTCTGTAATAGCAGCTACAGAATAAGATACATAAGCTTCATGACGTATAAAGTGTCACACACACAGTGATGACCACTAAAGCTTGTGTATGGAGCCCAGAAACAGCTTTTCGCTCTTCTCATCTGTGTACAAATCCAGCAGCTCCTACATCTGCACTCGGGGATTTGTGCCCAGTTAATCTCGCTGACCAGTCTGGCAGACCTGGAAGGGCACTGGGACATGGGTTAACAAAGGACATTACCGTATGAATGTCATCATATTTATCCCAAAGGGAACCTGTCACCCAGCATTTTGACGCTAAGCCCACCCGACCCCCTGGTGGAGCCCCAGATACTTACCCTTTGCTGCAAGTCCCGCTCCTGGACGCGATCCCAGGTTGGAGATATCGCCGTCGGCAGCCGTGCGTGCGCGCTCCAGTCTAACGCCCATAGAGAATGACGGCTCCAGTCATTCTTTATGGGCATCAGACTCATCTCATGTAATTTGCATACAGCCCGCGCTCACCTTCCGGCGCCGATATCTCCGTCTGCAGCAAAGGGTAAGTATCCGGGACTCCACCGAGGGGGTCGGGCGGGCTCAGCGTCGGAATGCCGGGTGACACGTTCCCTTTAATGGAGACATCTCTTAGGGTACTATTACATAAACCGATTTTTTGACAATCAACAATCTCAAACGACCGCTATGGCGAACGACCTGAAATCATTCAACCCAATTACATGGGGCGATAATCGTTACTTATAATTGTTATTGCGTTCGTCCTGTCATCGCCACTGCGAACGACCGAGCGACGTCTTATTACATGCAAACGATTTGCAAACGATCAACCATAAAAATAGGTCCAAATTCTATTAAACGGCCAACGATTTCTCGTTGGTCGTTTAATCGTTGTCTGCCATTACACTAAACCATTATCATTCAAATCTGAATGATCTAACGATTCTTCGAACGATAATCGTTCTGTGTAGTCCCACCCTAATAAGACGCTGCCATGTGATAACATTTAGAGGTGGTAAAACTGAAAAAAAAAATTTTTTAAAGTTTTCCCCTATTCTCAGCAAGTCTGGTAGTCCCACAGAGACTGAATAGAGTGCTGGCCGTTCTCAGGATTACTGGGGAGCCCAGTGGTCAGACTCCTACCAATCCGCTAGTTGTTCCTTAACCGGAATACCCCTTTAATGTACACATAAACCATCTAATGTGTTATGGGGACAAAGCTACTTGCTTGCACAGTGCCACCCCTGTCCCCAGGTTGTGTGGTACTACAATTCAGCTCCCTTTACTACAATGAAACTGAGAAGAAAGCAGACATGTTTTTTAAGCCTGGACAACCCCTTTAAATCATGTCTAGAATCTGGCATGGCCTTTGTCTCCTGTGCCCGGTCAGTACTCGGCTGATGCATTCCTGTGTATGGGAGGACCGGCAGTCAACTAAATCTTATAGGCATTACTTATTCAGCCCTATTCACACCTCGGTGTTATACATACACAATAATAAATAGATCCGCAGTTCTCCTGCGATCTCCACTTCTGGTTTCAGCTTACAAATACTAACACGTGTGAATGGGCTGGGATCCAAGTTCCTCTAAGTAATCTTCTAAGTAGTGGAAGTGTGACAGGGCCCTTTAATTTCAGGCGATTACTGTAAGGATGGTTATTAGTGAGTCCCGCTGACAGCGCTGCACATTGCTTACAGGGAGTGTACACATTAATATGAATGGAGCTGGATTCCAATCATCGGGTGATATACAAGGTGCGGCCCCAAGATTGGAGATAATAACCAGTGCAGAAAGCTTAAAAATAAAACCACTGACAACACCTTAAAAAGCCGGCTACATCTCCCAGGTACCATATGTGAGGGGGGATGGAGGCCAGAGTTGTCAAACCTGCGGCAGCCCTTCAGCTGTTGCAAAACTACAATTCCCATCATGTTTGGACAGCCTTGCTGTCCAGGCATGATGGGTATTGTAGTTTTGCAACAGCTGAAGGGAGACAGCTTTGACACCTGTGTGATAGAGGTTTCTCCGACATCTCTAGTAGAGTGTGCTCCGCTCAACAACCTGCCGTCCTTTAAGAATTATTCTGCTCCCTGCCATTCCTCCCTAGATGGTGGGAAAAGCTG
This sequence comes from Dendropsophus ebraccatus, assembly GCF_027789765.1. NCBI lineage: Eukaryota > Metazoa > Chordata > Amphibia > Anura > Hylidae > Dendropsophus > Dendropsophus ebraccatus. The sequence continues at coordinate 62,784,509 of NC_091466.1, forward strand.
GATCCAATTCTGGGAAACTTCTCCGCCCCCTGGGAGGAGCAGCAGGGAGCAGAGCAGCACTGAAAGGACGGCAGCTTAAAGAGCAAAGCGCTGATCAAACAAGGCGCTTCACTTGGCTTACTACTGCACGGAACGGCACATTATCGTTTCGTGAAATAAACACAATTGATCGTTGATATAGGTTTGGGCCTATAATTGTCAGCCACTGACCGCGCATCGCTACGTGTAATAGCGGTGCGCGACTGGTGTCTGACGATTTGCAAAGTCTATGCATTACCTATCCATGGTCCAGGGCTCCCCTTGCGGTCCACTTCTCCCCAGGGCCCGCACGCTGCAGCTTCAGAGCGGCCTGTCTTAGCTGACAGGCCGCTCAGCCAATCACAGGCCTCGACCGCCACAGCCAGTGATTGACTGAGCGGCCTGTCAGTTGAAACAGGCAGCTCTGAAGCTGCAGCGTGCGGGACCTGGGGGGAAGCGGACCGCAAGGGGAGCCCTGGACCACGGATAGGTAATGTATGGCAGTTTAGCAAGGGCTGCAAGGACATCAGTAACGATGTCCATGCAGCCCTTTTTAAACGCTTATCGGGCCGTGTAATAGGCCCAGTAAACAAGTTATTATCGGGCCCCCATCGGCCATGAGCCGATTTCTCTCTCATTTAAAAGCTGGTAACACAGCTCCCTATTCAAGTGATCCGGACAACCTTTTTCCTCAATGAAACAACTGTAGTACAGACAAATTATTCTATGGAGAAACCGTGCACAGCGTTTCCACAATCAGAGAGCAGCAGCACTGCATGGTTTAACTGGCTACATAGACAGGTGAAAGGTCAACTGACGTCAAGGAAGAAAGTGAAGGAGCGACCCCCCCAGCATTGTCCGGAGGACCTCCACAACCCACTCTGTTTATTTCATAGAGAGAAAGTGGTAGTGGCTCCTCTTTACAGCAGTTTCTGGAGTCTCAGTGGCTGCAGGCGCCGCTCGCTGTGACTCACCATTTTCCACAGACTCACAAAGACAGACTGTAACGTGAACCAACTTCTCAGGGTCTTTAAGACTTATATTTCTGGGATTGTATAACAAACTATTCATAAGATAGATCCCAATAAGAAGAGATCAAATATTATGCAGGTCAGACATTTGGAGACATTTAAAGGGGTACTCCGGGCTGGGTTGTTTTTTTTTTGAGGATCGCCGGCGAGGGGGTGGAAATTGAAGCCGAAGGTCACTTACCTCCCCCGTTCTAGCACCGGTGCCCGGATTCCGGGCACTGGTGCTGGAACGGGGGAGGTAAGTGACCTCCGGCTTCAATTTCCACCCCCTCCCCGGCGATCCTCAAAAATACCCCCCAGCCCGGAGTACCCCTTTAAAGGCAATTTTATCAGCTGCTGTATGTCCTGCAGGAAGTGGTGTATTCTTTCCAGTCTGACACAGCGCTCTCTGCTGCCACCTCTGTCCATGTCAGGAACTGTCCAGAGATCTGAAGATCCAACAGCTGAGACCATAAAAGAAAAAAATCTTAAATCTTTCAGTACTTATCAGCTGCTGTATGTCCTACAGGAAGTGGTATATTCTTTCCAGTCTGACACAGCGCTCTCTGCTGCCACCTCTGTCCATGTCAGGAACTGTCCAGAGCAGGAGAGATTTTCTATGGGGATTTGCTACTGCTCTGGATGGTTCCTGACATAGACAGAGGTGGCAGCAGAGAGCACTGTGTCAGACTGGAAAGAATACACCACTTCCTGTAGGACATACAGCAGCTGATAAGTATAGGAAGAATGGAAAATTTTAATATAAGTAAATTACAAATCTAAATTACTTTCTGAACCCAGTCGATTTGAAAGAAAAAATTTTCACTGAAGTACCACTTTAAAAGCTATGACCCTACTTCATGGACACCTTAGTGTAGCGGAGAGAATTAGAAAGGTGTCAGGGAGTACACTATATACGCAGCAAACAGTGATGCATTCATAAATGTGCTTCGTTCTAAAGTAGAAGAAGAGATGAGAGAACTCCGGCTCCAGGTATGGGCAAAAGTCTGAGGTCCGGAGATGCAGCGCTTTGCAAGTAAATGACTGACCTCCTGCGTCATTCATGTACGGGAAAAGCTTTACAGGTCTGTGCACAAGGGAACAACGTGACCAGAATATTAACAAATGGCCATCATCTGCATACTAGGTATAAAGTGCTTTTCTTTGGTTTCCAGCCTATAATATCACAACTGCAAGGAATCTGCACTATACAGAAGTCAGAGAGGGGAGCATAAAGGGGGTGTCCACTTTTAAGGGCAGATTCCCTTTTAAGCGACTTCTCTATCTGTTGGTGATCCCCTAATGATCTCTATTATAAAGAGCATTATATGTTCTCTGTGAATAGGGGGATAACATTTCACCTTTAAGGACTCAACCTACTAAAACTTTCCCCTTTAAAGTGTCACTGTCTAAATTTTTATTTGCAGAAATCAGTAGTGCAGGCGATTTTAAGAAATTTTGTAATCGGGTTTATTAGCTGAAAAATGCATTTTTACCATGAAAAAGCAGTTTGAAGCTCTCCCCCCTGCCTTCATGGTTCTCTATGGAGAGGGGAGGGGTGGAGGGAGATGAGACACCAAAACAGGACAACAAAGAGTTAATTTACAGCTACATCACCGGGCTATCTCCTCTGAGGTCAGCACTGACCTCTGAATACTGGCTTTTATGCAGCTCCCACTGCGTAATCCTTTGTTCTCTGCTCTCTACTGGGGACTTATCTCCCTTCTCCCCTCTCCATAGATTACACAGGGCTCGACTGATGTAAAAGAGTCGAGATTTTCAGATAATAAGCAGTGAATGAGAGAGGAGGGAGGGGTCCTGAGGGAAGTCTTTTTGAATGCCCTATTTGCCTAATAAACACAAATACAAAGCTTTTTAAAATCGCCAGTATTGATTGATTTGTGCAAAAAATAAATAAATAAATTTTATATTTTAAAAATCTCATGCAGTTCAAGCAGCTGATGGGTTGTTACAATGTACAAGTGAAAGCAGCAGCACTATGGTGATACAATTGTATTGTAATGCAATGAATGACAGAGGAAGGAGCCTTCTAAAAGCCAGCCCTCACTGCCAGCCAGCCAGCTACTGCAAAACTACAACTCCCATCATGCCTGGAGTGTAAGAGCTAAAGCTTTTGCTGTCCAGGCATGATGGGAATTTTAGTTTTGCAACAGCTAAAGGGGCAAAGGTTTCAAATCCCTAACCTGTGACTCTCCAATTGTTGAAAAACTACAACTCCCATCATGCTACGGCAGGACATGGTAGTTCTGCAACGCTCAGAGTCAGATGTTATATCTGTAGTAGATGCCATCTTATATAGAAATGATCTGTAGAAAAGCGGCTTCTTCAATCTGGTAAGAGACTGTACACATTTTGGAATAGTCCAGTAAACTTTTTTGCCCCACGATGACTTATTTACCCCTTATATATCCAGTTCTGAGAAGCTCTAGAATGTCTTACATATGTATAAGTGAACGGTAATATCAGGTCCGCTTTTACACCATAGAGTTACTGCCCCTTTAAACATAGTCATTTGTTCTCCACCGCCCTGTACAGTCAAAACAATGGCCGAGTAAAAATACCCCGAGCTATAAATGAGTAACCGGAGGTGGACGGACAAACCAGCAATTAGTTACTTTTTTATTCCGACAGGTAAACTACTCGGCTATTTTTCTAACCCTGGAAGTGGCTTTGCTGTCACACATAGCACTGAAGGGTAAGGAGGACACTTGAAGGTAATGTTTAACCCACTCTATGTCCCAGAAATCTGTCAGCTCAACCCTATAAGATGGATTATGCTCTATGGGGATGGAGATGTACCGTAACACACAGATATACCAGCTGCATCAGTCTTTTAGAAAGACTTTTTTTTTTTTTTTTTTTGCCCAGAAATCAATAGTACAGGTGATTTTAGGAAACTTTGTAATTGGGTTTATTAGGCAAATATGCCATTATCTGCATTCAAAGAGATTTTCCCCAGGTCCCCCCCCCCCTCCTCTCTCATATCCACTGCTCATTATCAGGAAATCTCGACTCTTTCACATCAGTCGAGCCCTGTCTGTTCTATGGAGGGGGGAGGAGGGAGATTAGGCACAGAGAGCAGAGAACAAAGCATTACACAGCAGGAACTGTGTAAAAGCCGGTATTCAGAGGTCAGAGAGGTCAGTGTTGACCTCAGAGGAGTTAGCTGGTGATGTACCTGTAAATTAACTCTTTGTTGTCCTGTTTGGGTGCCTCATCTCCCTCCACCCCTGCCCTCTCCATAGAGAACCATGAAGACAGGGGGGAGAGCTTCAAACTGCTTTTTCATGATAAAAATGCATTTTTCTGTTACTAAACCCAATTATAAAGTTTCTAAAAATCGCCTGTACTATTGATTTCTGTAAAAAAAATTAAAGAACAGTGACATTAAGGTTAATAGGAAAAGTATAAACCAGGTAGACAACATAGTGTACAAGACTACTCTGTTTACTCAACTCAAATCAATGGGAGATTGATCGGTCTGGGTCTCACAGATGACAACCTCATCAATCGGTAGATACAGCGAGGAGAAGCACATGGCTGTGTACTTCACTCTATTGCTTGCCAACCTCTCTGTAGTGGGAGGGAAGTCTATAGAGCTGGAAAGTCATATTCCTGGCTATAGCAATCGATCATCAGGAGTCTGAACACCCCCACCCTGACTGATCAGAGCATCAAACATTTTCTGTGTGACATAACAAAAGTTTTTAAAACGGACATCAATGCTTTAGGCTAATTGTTTCGGCTTTCCAAACACCTAACAGGCTAGAGTCTTATAGAGATTGGAATACCTCTTTAAATCGATACTCATTACTTCTGTTAAAAAAAATCCCAAGTCCTTCCAATACTTATCAGCTTCTGTATGCCCTGCAGGAGGTGGTGTATTCTTTCCAATCTGACATAGCGCTCTCTGCTGCCACCTCTGCCCATGTCAGGAACTGTCCAGAGCAGGAGAGGCTTTCTATGGGGATTTGCTACTGCTCTGGACAGTTCCTGACATGGACAGAGGTGGCAGCAGAGAGCACTGTGTCAGACTGGAAAGAATACACCACTTTCTGTAGTAACAGAACTGTGTAACTAAAATCAGTTGATTTAAAAACTGTGAGGTAAAGTACCCCTTTAAGATGTGGGAGACTGACAGGAGGCACTAGAGAGCAAGCCATCTTTCTTCTTTTAAAGAGCTACCTTTTTTCTCCAAGAAGCAAAGCACATTCTATAGAACTAGACATTGCAACAAGGAGTTTTGCAAAGTTTTATTAAACTTTAACTCCAACTTTATAATGGTTGAGATAGGAATGTTGTCACCACCGGTATAAGGATGCTTTGACTTATAGGTAACTGCAGATTACATACGTGACATTTCAGGTTTCGCTGCCCTGTGATATAGTGTCATACAGACCCCACTATGATCTAGGGCCACAGAGACCCTACTATAATATAATGCCACAGAGACCCCACTATGATATAGTATCATACAGACCCCACTACAATACAGTGCCATACAGACGCCACTATGCTATAGTGTCATAGAGACCCCACTAGTATCATACAGACCCCAGTATGATATACTGGTATAGAGATCCCACCATGCTATATTGTTGTAGAGACCCCACTACGATATAGTATCATACAGACCCCACTAGGATACAGTGCAATACAGACGCCACTAAGCTATAGTGTCATAGAGACCCCATTATTATAGTATCATACAGACCCCACTATGATATATGGCCATAGAGACCCCACTGTGATACATGGCCACAGAGACCCTACTATGATATACTGGCATAAAGACCCCACTATGATATACTAGCATAGAGACCCCACTATGATATACTAGCATAGAGACCCCACTATGATATACTAGCATAGAGACCCCACTATGATATACTAGCATAGAGACCCCACTATGATATACTAGCATAGAGACCCCACTATGATATACTAGCATAGAGACCCCACTATGATATACTGGCACAGAGACCCCACTATGATATACTGGCACAGAGACCCCACTATGATATACTAGCACAGAGACCCCACTATGATATACTGGCACAGAGACCCCACTATGATATACTGGCACAGAGACCCCACTATGATATACTGGCACAGAGACCCCACTATGATATACTGGCACAGAGACCCCACTATGATATACTGGCACAGAGACCCCACTATGATATACTGGCACAGAGACCCCACTATGATATACTAGCATAGAGACCCCACTATGATATACTGGCACAGAGACCCCACTATGATATACTGGCACAGAGACCCCACTATGATATACTGGCACAGAGACCCCACTATGATATACTGGCACAGAGACCCCACTATGATATACTGGCACAGAGACCCCACTATGATATACTGGCACAGAGACCCCACTATGATATACTGGCACAGAGACCCCACTATGATATACTGGCACAGAGACCCCACTATGATATACTGGCACAGAGACCCCACGATGATACAGTGCCATAGAGACCCCACTATGATATACTGGCACAGAGACCCCACTATGATATACTGGCACAGAGACCCCACTATGATATACTGGCACAGAGACCCCACTATGATACAGTGCCATAGAGACCCCACTATGATATACTGGCACAGAGACCCCACTATGATATACTGGCACAGAGACCCCACTATGATATACTGGCACTGTTTCCCCCATGCAGCTCCGGCAGGCAATGATAATGCGACACAAGGTTTTCTCTTTCTACGCTGTAATAAAAACCAAAGCAATTTGATCCTGGGCTTTCACAAATAAACAATATGCTCATTGAATAGCGCCGCGGTGAAGGGAGCAGCAGCGACTAGGCGGCCGTGATGTCACGACCTCAGCCAAACAAAAGCTCCACGCTACAGGCACGTCTACCATGTTATAGATGGAAAACGCACGGATCGTCTAACCCCAACACCGGACGTTCCTGTGCACGAGGGAAGCGGCCGTAGAGGAGATCACTCAGGCAGCAAGACAAGGAGCAGGTGCTATAGCAACAGTGTTCATGCATCAGGTAGAGATCCATCAGCCACCGATACCATCCAAGGAGACAATGAGGGGGGGAGGGGGCAGATAATAAGAGGGATTGATGCACAGAAACAAGCTACTTCAAGGACCGCACGCTCACGCTTCATGTCCGACTCCAAAGATAATAAGGGTTGAATCAGAAATGGAAAATTGGAATAAGAGGCTGTATTGGTGCTGGGGTGGGGGTGGGGGTGATGCATCCGAGGAGACTCTACAAAGGAATATACTGCAAGGTCACCCACCGGCAACGGAGAAACAAATACATGTTGTTAATGCAGAAATATACTGGGTAAAGAATAGAAATAAAAATAGAATAGAAAATATATCAAGCTAGGGTCTGCTATACAGGCTCCATGAACTAGGCAGGGGCCTTAAAGGGGTACTCAGGAGGAGAAACGTTCTACAGATTTGTAAAAACCTTAAAGGGGTACTCCAGTAAAAAATCTTCTCCTTTCAAATCAACTGGTGATAGAAAGTTATATAGATTTGTAATTTATGTGTACTAAAAAAAAAAAAAATTTCAAGTCTTCCCATACTTATCAGCTGCTGTATGTCCTGCAGGAAGTGATGTATTCTTTCCAGTCTGACATAGTGCTCTCTGCTGCCACCTCTGTCCATGTTAGGAACTGTCCAGAGCAGTAGCAAATCCCCATAGAAAATCTCTACTGCTCTGGACAGTTCCTGACATGCACAGAGATGGCAGCAGAGAGCACTGTGTCAGACTGGAAAGAATACACCACTTCCTGCAGGACATACGGCAGCTGATAAGTACTGGAAAACTCGGGATTTGTAAATAGAAGTAAATTACAAATCTATAGAACTTTCTTAAACCAGTTTATTTGAAAGAAAAGGATTTTCACTGGATAACCCCCTTAGTGTTTGGTATTTTTAAAGGACAACTCCAGCGAAATTTTTTTTTTGGCTTATTTAACGCACATTACAAAGTTATATAACTTTGTAATGTGGTTAAATACCCGGTCTGGCCCCCTTCCCCCACTTTCCGACCCCCGACCCCCCACCCCGGAAGTTAAATAATGTATACATTACCTATTACGGTCGTCACGGGCCTCTTCTCTGGTGTCGGGTGACGTCAGAGCTGGGGGGCGGTCCGGGTCTTCTTCCTCTTCGGCGTCTTCATTGAGAGTGAATGGGAGAGAAAAGGCTGATTGGCTGAGCTTGCTGGAAGCCATGTGATGCACTCCAGCCAATGAAAAGGCTGCCGATGCGCAAGCGCACCGGCAGCCTTTTCTCTCTCATGGACCCGGTAGCAAGAGACATCGCTGGACGGCGGAGGCAGGTGACTGTGAGGCGGATGGCGGGCGAATGGAGTGGCGATCGTCACCGGAGGGATGGTGAGTATGGTGTCTGTGTGTGTCTGTGTTTTTTTTTTTGGGGGGGGGGGGGGGGGGGGTCCCGCCGGACTTGTCCTTTAATACACTGCTGCTTGTGCGTCTAATACAGTAAACATCCTGTGCTTACCTGTCCACGCTCCCCTGGTGTCCCCTGTGCTCCAATCACTGGTCACGGGGCTGTACTGTTTCAGTCAGTGATTGGCTGAGTGAGCCGTCACTCCCGAGATGAGTTTGTCTCAGAAGTGAAGGCTCTGCAGTCAGCAAGGGACACCGGGGGAGCAAGGACAGGTAAGTATAGGAGGTTTATTGTTTTATATGCACCAGCAGAAATGTGTTTAAAAAAAAAAAAGTTTTTTTCCAGAAAACCCCTTTAAGTCTTGCAGATAGTACTATATGTCATGCAGGAAGTGGTGTATTCTTTCCAGTCTGACAGTGCTCTCTGCTGCCACCTCTGTCCATGTCAGGAACTGTCCAGAGCAGCAGCAAATCCCCATTGAAAACCTCTCCTGCTCTGGAGGGTTCCTGACATGGGCAGAGGTGGCAGCAGAGAGCGCTGGAAAACTCAGACTGTAAAGAATACATCACTTCCTGCAGAACATACAGCAGCTCATAAGTACTGGAAGACTGGAGATTTTTATATAGAAGGAAACTACAAATCTGTAGAATTTCTGACACCAGTTTAAAAAAAAATCAGGAGTACTCTTTTGTTTAGTTTACATGCCAGTTATTTGGTGTGAAAAGTCATCACAAAGCCATGGGAAGACACTTGACCACCACTACATCCTCCATTAAAAAAAAAAAAAAAAATTAAAAACTAAACTCCTCACCCAATACCTCCACACAGACACCTGACTTAAGTGTCGGGGGAAAGTCCGACTTACGCGTAATTTTATTTTTGTTACTTCTAAAGATGTTTTCACGCAAGAATAACCTAAGATGAAGAATTATAACAAAGACAAACTCGGAGGTGATCTACAGCGGGTGTACAGATGTGTGTGACATGGGGCTTCCCCAGCAACCGAGCTGAAGAGGAAATGTCTGTGTGAAAGCCGGAAAACTGAAAATAGGACCCAACCCAAGAAAGGAAGAGGAAGGCCACGAGGTGTCACTAACAGTGTGAAAAGAAAGTAAGGGAACTGCTTCATAAGAGATGTGTCGGTCCCTGGTGGGGCCTTACAGTCCTCGCACCGCAATGAGGTAGCATTGCCATTTAGGTAAATGTGGGAGAACCGCATCAGCAAGGCTAAGGGCCCTATTCCATGGGGCGATTATCGTTCAAAAAATCGTTTGATCGTTCGGATTTGAATGATAATCATTTTGTGTAATAGGCAACGATTAAACGACCAACGAGAAATCGTTGATCATTTAATAGGATCATTTATCGTTCGCACCTCGGTGGAATAAGACGTCATAGCTGAAACGTACGCAAAAGCGACGACTAAACGACCGCAAGAACGATCATAAATAACGATCGTCGGTCCGTGTAATTAGGTGAACGATTTCGGCAGTGGTGGTTTAAGACAGTTTATCGTTAATCGTCAAAAAATCGTTTAGTTTAATAGTACCCTAAGGGAGGAATGGTATCATTCGGCTATGGGGCAAAAGTCAAAGATCAGCAGCTTTTCTACGTTTATATTTTGCAACGCTCAGGGCATTTTCTGGTAGACCAACCAGATTTTATGTTACGACCACTCACAGCTAAAACAAAAAAAACTGAAGTGGTCGCTGTCATAACAAGCAACTCTTCTTTATGTGATAGCCCATGGGGATTTGTATTATATTTGTATGTTACCAAAAATTACTCCACACCCCTCAAACAACCTAAAAAAAAACAGCTTTCAAGTCTGGGCCACTTGGTGTTGCACTGCTCTTGTTATCCATTGCCCGTCGTTAGGCACAGTCTGTCCCTAGTAACAGTCAGATTAGAACAGACCACAGGAAGTGGGGTAGGGCTTAGCTCTTGTTATGTTCTGGAAAGGCCAAAAGAGAAGAGTCTGGGAATTGTACCTGCAAACAGAGCCACTCTGCCTGCTAAAGATGATCCTCTCTGTTCCTAAGAGATAAATTAAGAGTACAGTCTTGTTTCTCATCAAACTCTTGCCAGATGTCTCTTGTGTAAATACAAACTACTGTATATAAACAAAGCAGCCTCCTGAATGTAATCTGGAGGGCCCGATTACATTCAAGAGGCTGCTCTGTTTTTATACATTAGTTGGCATTTACACAAGGGAGTTTTATGAGAGGGAAGCTTTTCTGCACCAGTAGCAGCCTGATGCTGTGATATCTTTTTTTTCCTCTACTTATACAGCAACCTGAAACAGTGCATCAGCAACCCCCTTCTTTTACCATCTATAGCACTGTACCATGTAAATCACCAGCCTGTTCAGTGTACCATGTAAATCACCAGCCTGTTCAGTGCGGCTTTTAGAAATCGCCGGACTTCTCCTTTAAGTACTGTGCTGTAACTGGCCAGGCAACTAAAGGAAAGACAGTCACTGAGTGTGTACTACTGGCAAACATCCCATCCCTGTCCTGTACTGAATGAGAAATAGCTATGCGTCATGAACAGGACTCTCTCAGGGGCTCAATACCAGCACAGAACATCGACTTGTCAGCACCCTGAAGGGTTAAAAGAAAACAATTCTTGAAATGACAAGTATACTTTCAAGAGACTGTATGAATTCAGAGGCCTTTGCGGTGTATATGGAGATAGGCATCCCTAAAATCAATGCTCATAGGAGAGAATAGCTACCTGTTTTTTTTCTGTGTGGATTGGATGCAACTGAACAGTAAATAATATTAATGAAACTGAAGGTACAGGACGGTACAAGCCTTGTTCCAATCTTATGCCTCCTAATGGGCAGCCCGCCGCCACTGCCGTCATCATGGCAGCAACAACAATAAATGCCAGAGAATCCTTCTTCTTCAGCTTTACTTCCTTATTGCTGGGAAACATTCCTGTCCTTGTACATCAGACATGCAGCTCACTGACACCCAGCTATAACCATTACTCGTAAAATCTGTTGGATTGTAAGAAATGCTATTACAGACAGTGGCGTGGGAGGCTCTGATGGCACAATATTAGACATGACACTTTTGCACTGTGTAAAGTCAGGCTTGTGTTTGCTGCACTGTGAATGACTCAATGTAGACCACACACTTCCATATGGGAGAATGATCAATCCTGGAATCACAGACCCACCATGTGCTCCTAACCTACAGAATCCTAGAGTAACCTCCTTTCCTTAATATCCCCCTTCCTCTATGCTATTACATTGTACGTTACTGTTCCTGCTGAATCTGTCACCTGCCTGTGATGCCTGACAGCAAACTGCAACCAACCATGCAACCAAAAGACTTGTGAGGCTTGTCGGCAAGCAACTGCACTGGCCCACACATCTAATGACATTCATCCAACGTTCTGCAGTAATGAGCTCCAGAGTGATGTCACTGCACAGCGTCACCCCAATATTCATTGAGAGACGGTGGGGGGCGGATCGGTGCACTGATTGGTTGAGCGGAACGTCAGGGAGTCGGGAGCCACAGAAGCAGGCCAGTGCGTAGACGGGTTAAGTATTAACAGGGCCGCAGTGGGTTAAGTTAGATGGCATATTACATAGTCGCAGTGGAATGAAAATTCAGCTGCGAGTATGTAAACCTATTCAAACTGACAGTGTCGGGAATCGCAGCAGATCTCTAAGGGTACAGGATCTGCCCCAGATTTGCTTTGCATTGAATCTGCAACTTCAAATCTGTGCCATCAAATCTGCTGCAGATCCTGTACATGTGAACGCACCCTTAGGCTATGTTCACACAACGTATATTTTCGTAAAACCACGGCCGTTGTTTACCATTATCACGAAAATATACGTTACCTTTCAGTCTATGGGATCCCTGCCGGAGAGTATACACATAGTATATGCTGCGGCCATGATTCCCTAGTGACTCCGCAACCAACAGACATGTCAGTTTTCTGCGGACACTATTCATTGAATAGCAGCCGCAGAAAACCATGTCAGTGCACACTATGGATCGAGCGGCTCCGGCCACAAGCTCTATAGTGTGCTGTGGGGAGTTCTGATACGGGCGGGCACGGATGCGCCCGCATCAGAACTCTGCAGCAGGAAAGATCATCCGGCCGGTACTACAGTATCAGGGTCACGGAACGGCAGGTCTCTTATACTGTCTGCACATGGTCATAAGGCGTATTCTGCATTGTCAAAAACTGAGCTCAGCCTGCTAGAAAACACAAAAAAATTTGAAAAACCTCCTCACCTCTCTCATTCATCCGGAGCCCGTCCCATTGCAAACCGATAACACACAGGTGCTGTGCAACTGGGACCTGCTGGGAGGCAGTGGTGGGAAAAATCTGCACAGTCTGACTGGCAGCGTAGATTTCAAGTCAGAAAAGGAGATGAACAAAACTACAATAGGTTCTGGTGCGCAAAACACAGAACGCTTGACACGCTTCACAGTGGCTGGAGATGTTAGGGCTGCATCTATCATATCCATCTTGTTTTGAGAACCAGAGTTACTGTAGTTTCGCTCATCTCTATACATATAGACAGTGATAGACTTGGTGCAAACTAAGAAGAATATCTCCAGGTACTCAGAGAGTTAATATGAGGGTTTGATCGGCGCAGCAGAGGAGGCACTTGTCAATGGCCACACTTCTTTATCCACAAAGCACATCTTTGTTTTACAAGGGAGAGAGGGGGGGAAGAAAGAAAAAATGTTGATGAAATAAGTTTTTCCATGAGCCCTCCGGTCTAACTTGCGCCCTTGTTCCTCTTCCAGATGGACCTCTAATGAAAGCTGTATGTATCTGATATTCGCTCGTGTTGGCTTCTGTCAAGCTGCGCCTTTGTGCGCTTTAATAGTCGCTGTGTCGCTGCTATAAAACACAAGGCAGGTTCAGGTAGGAGCAATTATTGAGGGCGAACGTCACACTTAAATACCCACCGGCTGGCAGCTGGTGTCCCCTCCCCACAGATCAGAGGAACAAATAAATGGGGAGGGGGGAGATATCCGCACACTGTACGCATTCTGCCGGGAATCCGATACAGATTGGCCAAGCGTAGAACCAAGGCCATCGCCTGCACCGGCTACCCACAATGCACCAGGGACCCTGACCCCTTGTGTTTCCATTATGAAGTGAAAAGACACTAAAAATGGAGTTTCCAATTAAGACGGAGAATCTTCATATCCCAAGCTTTTCGCTTCTACGCCATTGTACGGTATAAAAGCGAGGTTATGCGGAGCGTCCACGTGACTATACAACAACAGCTCTCGCTGCAGTGCGGTATCATCCGTAATCCTCGCTATAACACAGCTAATAAATTATCTCTCATTTTTGCACATGATCAGCCTTAGGGATTGTAAATGGCGTTCACCGTCTGGACTAAGAAGATTATTTTATCATCTTAAATATAGATTTATAGTCTCCAGCTCCCACCAAGGAAAAAAAATCTCAGTCCCGTCCTGTAACACTGCAGTCACCAGGTTTCTTTATGGCAATAAGTAACGGCCTGACCGAGGGTCTAATCATCCAAAGGGATCTATGACGCTTTCAGTTCAGGGCATATTATACAATGTAACATTAATGAATTGCTGTCATTTGACAAAACTTTTCCATACTGAGATCTCCTCCAATCTGTAAGATAAAGCCAGAAGAAGAGCACGGCAAAGCGCTTCACTCCCTGGCACAGAGCTCAGTCCAGCTGATTGGAGGAAATGGGTTCCGTGCAAAGAGCCCATCTACTGCAATGAGCAGCATCAAGTTGTAATCCAGGGAGAGAAGCAAAGAGATTGGCACTTCTCCCGGTTATATTTGGTGGAGATTAAAACCTTAACAGTTAAAGTTTTTTAAAGTTTCTACAGTTAACCCCCTTTAGGCTAGAAGGAACTATGTCTGGTCCATTTCAATATATATATTTTATTTTTTTTTATCTTTGTCAAAAAGTATGGTTGCCTGCAATTTTCATCTTGCAAATTAAAAGAATATGTTCAGAAATAGAGCGAATGCTGTCACTAGAGGAATTAGGCATTTAGGCCTCCTTCACGCATCCGCAATCACGGATCCGCAATCGAGTGCAAATTTATAACACATTGCTTTCAATAGGGCCGTTCATACGTCCGCATATTTTGACTCTGCGTTTGCGTGACAAAAAAAAAGTGCAGAACGCAATTACAGCATGCTTTCCCTATAAAAATCTATTAGTTCCGCAAAAGAAAAAAAAAAAAAAAGATGCGGATCACAATAAAACTGGTTCAACTTTATTAACTAAGCACTAAACACTGTACAATTTCTGGGTATCAACAAAAAAACATGGACATTACGGATGGATAATGGGGGGCGGGGCTCGGTCACATGCTTCTCCATGTCGGCCATTTTACGGACAGGAACACCACAGAGCAGGACAGCACAGCCTGGAAGAGGGGAGTCTGATTTTAGCTCTATTAGGTACACAGGTAACTGCTGTCAGTATATACAGTGAGTACACCTACTAATACTGTATACTAAACTATTTTACTATAAAGTGTCCAACCCCTGTAAACCTTCGTCTGCTGTTACATAAAATGATTATCATTCAATTACAAACAGTCTAACAATTTTTCGAACGATAATCATCCTATGGAATATGGCCCTTAGTCAACTGAACTCAATGAGCCTGGGACAAGTACTCTGCGATAAAAGAATAAAAGATAGTTTGCCAACATTTACCAGAGATGGGAAACCCTTGGCCCTCCAGATGCTGCAAAACTACAATTTCCATCATGCCTGGACACCTAAAGCCTTGGCACAATGGGAATTGCACTCTCCTAAAGTAAAGCGCCTCCATTTATTTTTATTTATTTTTTTTTTTAACAGCAGGTACAAAACTTCTTCTAATTTTTTTTTCAACCATGTACGAACGAGTCAGAACTGCTTTATGTTAGGAGTCTAGCCAACCATGTGAAGGCTGTGACTGGCTGAGTAAACAGACAGGGCTTCCTACTATAGGAAGAAGCCTCCTCTTCTATCTCCTCGGCTGATGCACAACGTTCAGGGACAATTCCTCATATATTACCGCCCCCCGGCAGGTGTTCCTTCTCTATTGAATGACAGCATAACAGTTAGAACAGCAATTCACTGACAACCAATCCATGCAAGGAGTAGTTATATCCAGGGAGGATCACAGGTTTTTCTCCCTTGTATATTAGCCATCGTCTTGTATTACCGGTTCCACCGGCTTGTGATGCCATTCTTCTGTTTTAGTGCAAGGACTTTAAATAGTTAATGTCTGCAGTTTCTTCAGATGTTCGGAGAAAAGGTACTTCCCATGTAGCTTAAGTCACCATAGACGTTGGATATGAAGTCTGGTGACAATAGCCATGCATTGGGCTTTTTTTCTCTTCAGTGTAATGAACGGTCTTTGAAAACTCCTTATTCTTAAAGGGAAACTTCAGAGTATTTAGGTGCCCAGGTCACATCTGTGTGACACTTTAAAGTGACAATAAAAAGCATTTTATAGGGTAATACAGTGTCGGCCACTGCAATAAAGGTATGGATAGTCTCACTGTACACATAGCTATGTAGCCATGGAGGCGGTGTGGAATGTCTTTTCTAGATGACCATTAGGGGTATTGAGGCTTACAAAAACATAAAAATGCCCATCAAGTTTTATTCTGATTCCAACCAGGACCCCATAGTTGCTAACCAGTAAGTCAGTGTGCCGCATGTGCACTGTTTGTGTATCTGCTTTGTGTGAACGGGAGGTAATGACAAGATAATGTCTATGGAAAAATGGAGAAGATGCGGCCAATCCTACACAGGGAGAACACTACAGCAGTTCCTCCGCAACGTGTCACACGTGCCAACCATTATCCTAACTCATTTCCATCCAAGACGAGAATGCTCTGAAAGCAGGTTGGTAATGGGTGAGTGGCTCTCATGCCTGGCACACCTGGCTGTTCTGCATGAATCACTGGCTAGAAGGGACGCTCCCAGTTTCCTGGCCATGCAGGTCAGTTATTAACTCCAATGGTACACCACCCCCAAATCCTGTTCTATAAAACACAGAGGTCATTTAAGAATAACCACACCGTGCTAGTAAAATGGACAAGTCACATGCCACAGAAGTGAACTGACAGGCACTGAAGTGTAACCACGGATTGGATTTTTCTATAAAGTTGTGTTCACACTCTCTCTACCCAAATACTCAAAGCATCCCCCCAACATAACCCTATGGATAAACCTGCCCTACTTGTGTAAGCACTGGAGAAAGTGCACAGGAACCATCTGTTCTACACGGCTCTCTCTATAGACCAGGTCATTGGAAGCAAACATTCCAGTAAGTGGATGTCACTCAGCTTTCCCAAAGCTAAAACCTCCAAAGACACTGAGCAAATCCCTAAAAATGTGGACATTAGGAATCGGTCAAAGTGTTAAAACCTGCTGTAAGTACAGCCCCAGGTATATCCCATTAAGTAGATATCACAGTCACAGAATTAACCTTATGAAGACTGTATTTCTTTCCAAAACACATCCCAGTCTTCCCAGTGCCTGCCAGCTCCCTCCCCAGTCTTCCCAGTGCCTGCCAGCTCCCTCCCCAGCTTCCCTTCCTTTATCCACTCTGCTATGTTGTCATCTCATAGTTATCTCTTCCTTCCCAGCTGAGTTACACGCATGTGTCATGAGGTCATGTCTGGCTGCATATGTATGCGGAGTTTGTAAGCCGGATATAATATACAGCACGGTCCTCCTGAAACCATGACTAGTCTCTTTAGCCTATGCTATGTATTATGTAAACTTTATATACAACCAAGTATCCCCGGGTCTCTCTAATAAAAACATGATCAAAAATAAATGAAAAGATTCCTATCATACAACTGCTTGACACATCATCTCCTCGGTGTACTCCTATGAGATGCAGCTTCTTCTCCCCGTCAAGCTTTTACAATTGTAAGGCTGCATCTTATACAATACAATGGAAACTCAGTACATAGTAAATGGCAGATAGACAGTTTAGTGTTTTTGGAGTTTTATATCACTCCACTCCTGGTCTGCTAGCTACACAGGACAGAAATGATTTCCTCAACATTGAGGGGGCCTAAAGAGAATCAAGGCGAGAGACTTTTTTGGGGAGAGGTATAAGGGTTTCCACAAGGTGATAATGATGTCATATAGTTTTCAGGAAGCGGATTATGCAGTCTCAGGTCTCCTACTGTGTCAAAGGGAAGTTATTTGTGCCACAACTCTGGCACACCTCACCTCTCCTTCCCCCCCCCCCTCCTTTTTATGAATAATCAATGCTTCCCGGCTCCCTGCTCTCTCAGCTGTCAGCCAGTGTCTCCGATTGCAGATCAGTCCTCTGTAGGCAGGTTATGTCTAAAAGTAACACTCAGATATAGTTGAATCTCTGACCCTAAATGTGTAGGAGCTGTGGTGTAGGGGTAACTCACCTGTCTTGAGACCTGCCACAGCAGTACATTGGGTTCAGAGACTAAACTATATCTAATGCTGCATTAACACGGAACAATTATGGTTTGAATTTTCGCAATAACGGTCGCATTTAAGCGATAATCGGCTCGTGTAAACACAGCGAACGATGAAGTGACGAGCGAGAAATTGTTTATTTTGATCTTTCAACAAATCGTTGTTGGTCGTTCGCTAAAAATTTGTGTAAACAGTCTTTCACCAATTTACCCTATGTGTGAGATAGGCTTAAGCGATCTTAAAATGATCGCAATAATGATTTTTCTTACGAATTTTCTAACGATTTATTCGTCTAAACGCTGATCGTTATAAAAAACAAATCGTTGCTTCAAAATAGTTAAACAATTGATTGGGCGAATTATCGCTCCTTGTAAATGAAGCATAAGTGTTTCTTTCACCCTACAGAGAACTGATCTGCAATCAGAGACACTGGCTAACAGCTGAGCAAGCAGGAGGCCGGGCAGCAGAGACACTGGCTGACAGCTGAGCGAGCCAGGCAGCACTGATTATTTATGAAGACGAGGGAGGAGAAAGGAGTGGTGAAGTGTGTCAGAGTTCAGCACAATCAACTCCTCTTTGACTCGTCATTACAGTAGGAGACGTGAGATTGTAAATAATCCACTGCACAGAAAATTACCAAAAGGTACCATGCCCACTAGGGGACTGCCAGCTACAGCACACTGTCAACACCTTAGGTAGGGCCTTGAAGCTGAAAGATTCCCTTTAAGGGTGCGTTCATATGTACAAAATCCGCAGCAGATTTGAAGTTGCAAATTCAAAGAAAATCTGCGCCATCAAATCTGTTGCAGTTCCTGTACGAGTGAACACACCCTTAAACTGTTTTGGAACTCACACCATTATTGTGAATAAGTTCCGAAGTCTGTTCCGTATATACGTGTAAGAATACTTTTTTTTTTAAACAAACTCAAACAGGTACCTCGGCACTACTTGTGCTGATTTGTGCAGTGTTAGTGTTATTCCTAGTTCGACCCGTGGATCATGTGGTGCTTAAACATCCGTGATAATAGACTCCAAAAGGATACACTTGCAAACAGAAGTATAAAGGATGAAGCACTCACCAGTCCATATATTGCTTGGTTTTTATTTCATATTTCACAGGTGGTTTAGGACGCGGTCAGAAAATGGTGAACGGGCGACAGCCTGTTTCGCGTGATGACGTGTACGTGTAGGAAGCGTGTACGTCATCACGCGAAACAGGCTGTCGCCCGTTCACCATTTTCTGACCGCGTCCTAAACCACCTGTGAAATATGAAATAAAAACCAAGCAATATATGGACTGGTGAGTGCTACATCCTTTATACTTCTGTTTGCAAGTGTATACTTTTTTTTTTTTAATGAAATATAGAAGAATATTCATTATACTTAAAACATCTTAACACAAAAAAGTTACAAGCATTTATGAAGCCAGAAATAAAAGGCTGCCCATTTTCTGGATTAAGAACTGGAAATTGTGGACTCTGATAGAAAGATGGTGTTTGCTTTTTGGATTTAACATTCATTATGCTGTGAATAAACAAACAATAACAAGCCTTCCTGTATGTAACACAGAACACCAAAAGTATCTAAAACTTAAGGTGAATAATGTTAAAAACCTGCTAAACATAGGTTGTAAGAGGTAGATCCCATTACTAGTCTTCTGGTGTCACTGACCCATGTCAAAAGATGGCAGCCAATCCCACAATTATTAGAATGCTGAATCCATCCCCCATCAAACTATAGCACTGTAGACTATAGAGTTATCCAGGGATTTAAAAAAAAAAATGTATATGTGGCTGAGGTAAAAATAAAAAGAACTTATACTCACCTGCCCAGATTCCCTGCAGCCGGCGCTCACAGTGCTCTCAGGTATTTATTACTTCCTGATGATTCATTTTCCTGCAGGAACTACCCTGCTCACCCAATAACTGACCACAGCATTGTCCTGCCTCAGTCAGTGATTGGCTGAGCAGGGCAGATCTCCCGGGAAAGCAGGTCATCGGTAATTAGAAAGTCAGTCAAGTAATCCAGAAGCATCAGCTGTGGGAGATCAGGGCAGGTGAGTATAGGCTATATTTTATTTTACCCTCCCTCACCCCATGTAACCCCTTTAAACCATGTGAGAGGCAAACATTTTGGGCTAACTGACCATATCTATCTATCTATCTATCTATATATATCTATATATCTATATATATATATATATATATATATATATCTATATATATATATATATATATATATATATATATATATATATATATATATATATATATATGATGGTTTTGTCTAGGGAAAAATGTGCCTAGGATGATGGGAACATCTGTATTTATAACTGTGTGTGAGTGTGTGTGTGTGTGTGTTTGTGTATATATATATATTTTTTATTATTATTTTTTTTTTTTTTTTAATATAGTTTTATCATTCTGACAAGCAAGAATGGCGATCAGCCAGATAAGGCTGCTCTTGGCATATCCTTTTATTACTATATAATATAGTATTATATTACATGCCAGCCATTTAAATGAATGGCAATCCATGCACTGTATGTCCAATTAGCAATGGAAAATATTACTGTTCATCTCCTCATTGTACGAAACAAACACTTGAAAGGTATTCTGGCATCCTTAGGCGCTTTTATAAGGCTATTGGTTACTCTAAAAACACTGGATGCCTTGTGGGGGTGGTGCAATTGAATGAGTTTACACCCTTATGTGTCATAGGTTGTGGGGGCTTACTGGAGCATTGTACCATCATGTTCCCATAGCGGGAAGGGGTTAAAGACACCTTTATATTCCCTCTAGTAATGTTTATTTAATGCGTCATTGTTCTATCTGTATACAACTGGTCTGACCTGTGACGTTACTTTGACCTTTTCAGTGGCTGACATTAGTTTCTTACGTAAGTATGCCTTGTTGGTATATGAGTAAGGGTGTCCGAAAGGCAGAAGTGACTTCATACCAAATTGTGC
The DNA here is from genome assembly GCF_027789765.1 of Dendropsophus ebraccatus. Lineage (NCBI taxonomy): Eukaryota > Metazoa > Chordata > Amphibia > Anura > Hylidae > Dendropsophus > Dendropsophus ebraccatus. The sequence continues at coordinate 62,805,405 of NC_091466.1, forward strand.
TGGATTAGAATAATGGAATTGTTATTTTTATTGGAGGAAAGTACCAGACACAGTTCCTACTTATCCTATTATTCACATGGGTGTGCATTCTAATGAACGCTACTACATAGGATTGAGAAAGGGGTAGACAGGCCTGCCTTGTATTGGATGGTAGTGTCACTGACGTCCTCCCTCCTGCTTCACTGTTCTGGCCATGAGAACGGCAGAACCAACCTGAGAGGCATCAGTACGAGCGGTCAGAGATTTATTAATCCTGTGCACATTGCGTCCTCCAAGGAGAGGATAGAGAATAGCCACTTCTATTAATACATCAGCCCAGTTGCTACGCTACCCTATGCTCTGCATACAAAGGATGCTCTCAATGACGCTTCTCTATAGACTTACACCTGATCCTCTCAAAGAGCCCAAGGCCCCTCGCTCGGTCACAAGCTCTTTCCATTGCACCTGCTTTGTTCTCAGAACATCCCCCTATCAGGGGGGTCCTCTAAAGTGCATTTGAGTAAATGTAAAGTTGGAAAATCTACAATCAGAATTTATGTGAACAGAATTGAGATGCTTTATGATGGGGTCGGCATATGTTCCTGACAAATGGCGTTCATTGTTTTCCTAAATTAAAGTAAGAAGAACATAGTAAATAAGCTAGAGGTTTTCTATGGGGATTTGCTGCTTCTCTGTACAGTTCCTGTTATAGACAGAGGTGGCAGCAAAGAGACTGGAAAGCAAACTTCCTGCAGAACATACAGCAGCTGATAAGTACTGACAGACATGAGATTTAAAAATAATGTACAATTGTGGGACCCCTTTAATGAGAAAAATCCATCCCAGTATATTCATATATGTATTTATGATACAAACTGAGGCACTTATAAGGTGTGTTTATGCCGTATATCCCTCTTCAGCATCCAGATGAGAACGACTGAACTGGTCCGCTCTGTTTTTGTAGGCTTTTTTCCCCCTCTCAGGATGTGGGAATGGAAAGTTTCTGCTGCCGGTCAAGTGCTTAACACTGTAAGTGCCTTCTAGTAAAGTCCTACACACTGCCATATAGTGTATGGTGGAACGCAAAAACATGGAACCATTGTCAGCAATCCATATGCAGATCCCATGACAAGGCCGCTCTGCGTTGTACTAGCTCCAGCCCTGACCACTGAGTCACCTGTTGCCTATGGAGCCCCTTATGTCATATCCAAGGGAAGGTCTCACAAAGGTCCTTAATAGTTGTTGGTGTTTGGTTACATGCAATACAGACGTCTATACATACACTGCATACAATGACTAGGGTGGTGTATGACATAACACATGTGATGCTGAATGGTCCCATAGGAATATATTGCATTGTGTATGGCCTGTATGATGACTATGGCACTTTAGGTCAGCTTCACATGGAAGCAAAAATGAGTCTGTATTATGGCTTCAAAATCCTAACCAGATGGCACTGACAGCACATTAAGGTGGCACGTGTAGCCGTAATATGGCGTAGGTCCCATTCACACTGCGGAAAACAGACGCAAATTCAAATCGGAATCCCCACTGCGGACTCCACCTGCCTCACTGCCTTAATGTTAAGTATGGGGCGCAGCTGGCATGTCAATTCTTTCAGCAGAGGCGCCCTATACTTAACACTGAAGCGCCGCAGGCTCGGAATTTCAGTCTGTTTTCCGCCCTCCCATAGAAAAACAATGTTACACTGAGGCAGATGGAGAGTTCTGCCGATTTTACTCCATGTGAATGGGCCCTTATAGTATAGTACAGGCGATCTTAAGAAACTTTGTATTTGGGTTTAATAGCCGAAAAAGGCATTTTTATCATGAAAAAGCAATTTGAGGCTCTCCCCCCTGTCTTCATGGTTCTCTATGGAGAGGGGTGGAGGGAGATGAGACACCAAAACAGGACAACAAAGAGTTAATTAACAGCTACATCACTGGCTATCTCCTCTGACAGTCAGCACTGACCTCTAGATACCAGCTTTCATGCAGCTCCTGCTGTGTAATCCTTTGTTCTCTGCTGTCAACTGCCTTCCTCCTCCCCTCTCCATAGAACAGACAGGACTAGACTGATGTAAAGGAGTCGAGATTTCCTGATAATGAGCAGTGGATGAGAGAGAGGAGAAGGGGGGACCTGGGGAAAGGCTTTTTGAATGCAGATAATGACATATTTGCCTAATAAACCCAATTACAAAGTCTCTTAAAATTGCCTGTACTGTTGATTTCTGCAAAAAAAAAAAAATTATTGAAACGACAGTGACACTTTAAAGTATCAAGTTAAAGGGGTCAGTTCAGCTTCATTCACTTCAATGGAACGATGTTTTTCTAAGCCTGGATAAGCCCCTTCAAGTGTCAGATCACAGACCGGCTGATGGGACACGGACAATCGCCATAACAGGATCCTGAGCTGCACATGATGAACGCAATTACAGTGGTACCTCAGTTCTCAAACTTCCTGGAAATCAAAAAGCATTTTCAAGGAAACTTTGCTTTGGTTCTCAAACTCTTTTTGGGCCCCCAGTCTTGAAGTACTTGGTATCTTAACATTTTTGCGAGCGTGGATGGTGGGTTGTACCTGGTGAGTTTAGCACTGGTGAGGCTTATAGTAACAGTGCTGTATAAGACTGCTGGAGTGCATATACAGTACAGTAGTAGTACAGCCAGTGCAGCACCATCTCTTATGCTGTACTGTATAAGATTGCTGGAGTGCATATACAGTACAGTAGTAGCACAGTCAGTGCACCACCATCTCCCATCCTGTACTGTATAAGACTGCTGGAGTGCATATACAGTACAGTAGTAGCACAGTCAGTGCACCACCATCTCCCATCCTGTACTGTATAAGACTGCTGGAGTGCATATACAGTACAGTAGTAGTATAGTCAGTGCACCACCATCTCCCATCCTGTACTGTACTGTATAAGACTGCTGGAGTGCATATACAGTACAGTAGTAGCACAGTCAGTGCACCACCATCTCCCATCCTGTACTGTATAAGACTGCTGGAGTGCATATACAGTACAGTAGTAGTATAGTCAGTGCACCACCATCTCCCATCCTGTACTGTACTGTATAAGACTGCTGGAGTGCATATATAGTACAGTTGTAGGGATGCACTGGAATATCGATACTATTATCGATATTTCGGGCAAAAAAACGGTTCGGTACTAGGATTCCCTGGTATTTGATACTTTATGTATGCTTTATACTTTACTTTATTTATGCAATAGTGTAGAGCGGTTACCTCATCTCTCAGCTCAGGAGCTCCTGCTCCGCGCGGTCATGTTTTGTCTTCCTCCTCTTCCTGCCACGCTGTCACTCCCAGACCCCGCTCACTATACCAACTCCCCACCCACAACACCCCCTACACCCCCGGCCAGACCCCGCACACGTGCCGCAGCAGTCCCGGCCCGCCGGACCCCGCACACGTGCCGCAGCAGTCCCGGCCCGCCGGACCCCGCACACGTGCCGCAGCAGAAAGATTTTATTTATTTATTTATTTTTTACCTTTATGCAGCTTTACACTATGTAAGTGTGCCTTGTAATAAACAGCAGCATCGGCCATACATACATACTGGTATTACACAGCAGCATCATACATACATACATACATACTGGTATTACACAGCAGCATCATACATACATACATACATACATACATACTGGTATTACACAGCAGCAGCATCCATACATCCATACTGATACTGCACAGCAGCATCATCCATACATACTGGTACTACACAGCAACATCATCCATACATACTGGTACTACACAGCAGCATCATCCATCCATCCATCCATCCATACATACATACATACATACATACATACATACTGGTACTACACAGCAGCAGCATACATACATACTGGTACTACACAGCAGCAGCATACATCCATCCATTCATCCATCCATCTATACTAGTACTACACAGCAGCAGCATCCATACATACATACATACATACTGGTATTACACAACAGCATTTTCGTCATTATGGCATACATAATTGCACCTTCCTGATCAAATTATCACCTTCCCTATCTTGCATGATAAGCAGCCAAAAAACGCCAAGTGCAAACGTCATATATACATAGTACCAATCAAAGCTATAGATTATAGCAACAAAAAAAAACAAAAAACTCTCACATACCCCTAGTTATGGGAGTCAGAAATTTGAAGAACATTTATTTAAAAAATATAGCTTTAAAAAAAAAAAAAAGTACAGTAAAAAGGAATTGCAATTTTATCATTATAATAGTAAGGAACGGAAGAATACAGAAAACATGTCAGAATTATTATACAGTGACAAGCGCAAAAACTGGAGGGCATTATATATATATATTTTTTTTTGTGAAGTATCGAAATGGTATCGAGTATCGAAATTAAAAAGTTGGTATTGGTATCGAACTCAAAATTCTGGCATCATGACATCACTATACAGTAGTAGCACAGTCTGTGCACCACCATCTCCCATCCTGTACAGCACTGTATAAGACTGCGGGAGTGCATATACAGTACATTAGTAGTACAGTCAGTGCACCACCATCTCCCATCCTGTACTGGATAAGACTGCTGAAGTGCATATACAGTACAGTATTAGCACAGTCAGTGCAGCACCATCTCCCATCCTGTATTGTATAAGACTGCTGGAGTGCATATATGGTACAGTAGTAGCACAGTCAGTGCAGCACCATCTCTTATGCTATACTGTATAAGACTGCTGGAGTGCATATACAGTACAGTAATAGCACAGTCAGTGCACCACCATCTCTTATGCTATACTGTATAAGACTGCTGGGGTGCATATACAGTACAGTCAGTGCACCGCCATCTCCCATCTGTTACAGTGCTGGGATGGGGGGAGGGGACTCTATACAGTAAAGGATGAGTGAGGAGTTAGTGACTACTGTACTATAATTGCTGGTTTTGTTGAATGTTTCTTGTGTATAATGTACAGTATATAGTGCTGCTCTGTAATGTCCTGTACAGTATATAGTGCTGCTCTGTAATGTACTGTAGTTATTACACTGGGCACTTTGCAATGCAATATATGGGTTTTGTAGGTAATTATTGGTGGGTGCTGGAACCAATTAAACACATTTACATTATTTCCTATGGGAAGACACTGATCGGTGCTCAAACTGCCTTCCAGAACCAATTAAGTTCGAGAACCGAGGTACCACTGTACTTTATTCATTGTCTAGGAAGCTTCTGGAGATGGTCGAGGTTTTTTTGTCTATTTTTTTTTAGCTTCCACGTAAAAAAAAAAACACAGCATATCGAGTAGGTTTGAATCCAGCCTAAGTGTGCAGCGTGCATTCACATGCTTTGAGGCTTATTTTTGGAGTGTTTTGTGATAATAGTGGCAGAATATACCAAAAAACTAGCAGGTGTGAATATAGAAAGAAAATCCTAAAAATAAATAATGAAAAAAAAAAAAAAAAAAAAAAAAAAGACTTGTTGGGGGTAACTTAAGGACTGGATGTGATAAACAAGGTCGTAAAAAGTGCCGTCACATATTTACACTGGTGGGAGCTTGTTGGCAGGGATAACACTGCTCTGTGAGAACACTGTGGGCCTGTAATGCAGCGCTCTATGGAGGCACAATACAGTATATAGGGTGAACTCCATAGTGTGTTCTATTATACAGGTAAATAGGGGTTTTGTTTTGTAACTAATAAGGGAAAAGTATAAGGAAGTAGATTATGTCACATGAAACATTATAGGTTCTTCCTTCTCACCAGAGTGATGGGAACATTTGCAAATGTACCGAAAGCTTTGATCCAGCATCTGACTTATTAGAAGTTATAACTTCTAAAGATCCAACAGCTGAGACCATATAAGAAAAAAATCTTAAATCTTTCAGTACTTATCAGCTGCTGTATGTCCTACAGGAAGTGGTGTATTCTTTCCAGTCTGACACAGTGCTCTCTGCTGCCACCTCTGTCCAAGTCAGGAACTGTCCAGAGCAGGAGAGGTTTTCTGACATGGACAGAGGTGGCAGCAGAGAGCACTGTGTCAGACTGGAAATAATACACCACTTCCTGCAGGACATACAGCAGCTGATAAGTGTGGGAAGACTAACTCTATTTAAATCTATATAACTTTTTGACACTAGCTAAAAACTATTTCCTTCCCTGGGGTTTAAGCAAACAGGAGGGCAACAAAGGGCAACCTATTATTATACAGGCAGGTAGGAAACCAAGTGTCAAATATACCAGATACTAGGTATACCAAGAGCTAGGACAGCACAATAACAAAACAAAACTTAAGAAACCATAAAAAAAACCATTGCATCAACAGGTAAAGATTGCAGAAGAGAAGAATTTAGGGGTAGTGTTTTCTGACAGCCTTAAAATGAGTCACCAGTGCAGCCAGGTCGTAGGGAAAGCAAATCATATGCTGTGCTCTATATAAATATGTATGTTGGGCTGTATATATATATATATATATATATATATATATATATATATATATATATATAAAATGGTATGCGGAGCTGTATGTGTATATATATAATGGTATGCTGGGCTGTATGTATATATATATATATATATATATATATATACTGATATGCTGAGCTGTATGTGTATATATATGTATATATATATATATATATATATATATACACTGAGCTGTATAGCTAGAGGTATAACCAGTAGGAAGAGGGAGATTGTGATCCCGCTATATAGAGCTCTGGTCACATCACATCTGGAATACTGTGTCCAGTTCTGGAGACCTCACCTACAGAAAGGTATTGATAAAATAGAACGGGTCCAAAGACGGCTACAAAAATGGTGGAGGGTGTGAGGCATAAAACATATCAGGAAAGACTTAAGGATGTAAATCTGTATAGTCTGGAGGAAAGAAGGGAAAGGGGGAACATGATGGAAACCTTTATGTATGTTAAAGGAGTAAATAAGGTTCAGGAGGGAAGTGTTTTTAGTAAAAAACTGAACTCAAAACAACAGTGAGAGGTTAGTGGTGGGAAAGATCAGAAGCAACATGAGAAAATATTATTTTACTGAAATAGTAGATACTTGGAACAAACTTCCAGCAGATGTGGTAGGCAAATCTACAATAACTAAATGTAAACCTGCCTGGTATATACATATATCTATCCTAAGATAATAAGAAGGGAAATACTAACAGGGCAGACTAGATGGACCCAGTGGTCTTTTTCTGCCAACAATCTATGTTTCAAAGAGTAAAAAGAATGGACTCCTGCAAAAAGCAAAATCCCACATATGATAATGACGGCAGGATTCAGAGCCGCAGCATTTGCTGGTAGGAAGATTAATGTAGAATAATATTAAAGTAGCAGGTTTATGGTAATCGCTGCGAAGGGGGGAGATCTATGGAGGGGAGGGAGAGTAAAAAGGAAAACGAGGAAAGATACGGTTTACATGGAAAGAAGAGCCGGGTCCATCAAATTCTACTATACTGTATATACAATCGTCTACCCTTATAAAGTACTTGAGATCCTCATGGTGGTCTAAGGTGACATTTACGTCCCGCATTGAGGGTGCATCTGTCATACAAGACATCGAAGTGTTACTTGACATTTGGCAAAATAAGAAACTTCAGTCAAGAACCCTTCCAGGAAACACAATGGCTCACTGTCACTTTATACAAAAAAATATAAACCTTTATAATTTTACAGCCGCGAAACATGTCGGAGGTAGTGTGCTGGAAGCGCGGGCTCTGTAGCACCTTCCTCCTCCGGCAGCAAAAGGATTAAATGCCCCGGACGGGGAGGAGGAGTGTAAAATGAGCCAGCGTCCACCCCTTCTAAATTCCCGGGGATTCAGGAGGAGGAGGGGCGCATCTGGAAGCAGTGACTGACATCACTCATAGAAGTGAAATTCTAAGGAAAAATCACTAAAACCGAAAACAAAACAGGAGGATGAGACGTGTCACACAGGGCCCCCACCTGTCTGCAGCAGAGTTTACTCATACTAGTCGCTATCAGTTCTGCACCATTTACAGCGCTGCTTCCATATGAGCTCCAGGCACCATGTGATCCCCGCCATACAACGGCTATTGTCCGAATGACACACACTTACTACCTTTACTGATCCCTGCTGAGAAAACTGCAGAAATTTCCTAACACAATCCGCTTACTGGAAAGGGGAATACCAAGGGAAGACTCCTTTAAAGTGTACCGGCCTGGTCTCCGCTATGGGGATTTACTGCGGTTATTGAGCCCACTTCATGGTACACATATAGTTCTCATTGCCAGTAGTACAAACACAAGAGCTTCCTTTCCCTTACTTCTCTGGCCAATCAAAGCACAACACAACACACTCCTCCCTGCTATGGCAAAATATTGTGATATTCAGTGTGCTGGGTTGTCTCTAAGTTACTACGGCCATGTTTACAAGGAGCAGCCATCAGTGTGTACCCGCATCCGAATTCCCCGCTGCTGACAATGGAGCGTGTGGCCGGAGCCGCACGCTCCATTGTCTGTACTTATGAGTTTTTTTTGCGGCCGCTATTCAATAAATAGCGACTGCAGAAAACTGACATATCAGCTCTTTGCGGCGCCGCTAGGGATCCCAACCGGAGTGTATACTATGTGTATACACTCCAGCCAGGATTCCATAGAAGGCAGCACTACATAAGCTACGTAGTAATCACGGCTGCTGTTGCAAATCGGCAACAACGTCCGTGATTATTACGTAACTTACGTAGTGTGAACATAGCTTAAGGCTATGATCAGACTATATAAAGACATTGGCCGTATTTCATTACAACGGACATAGTTGTGCAAACAACGGTTGTTATTTCACAAATAATGTCCATTGTTTGCACAACTATGGCTGCTGTTATGAAATACGGACGTTGATCTACATAGTGTGAATATCAGTATTACAGTACTGAATGTCAAAAAGATCTCAATACACGGATGAATGGAGTATTCATACAGCAAACATGGACTGACTACAGATACATAGTCCAATGCAGTGTGTCAACATACCTGCCAGGGCACAGAGCCTCATTCCCACAAAAAAAAAAAATATATATATATATTATTTGTCTTCCCGTTTTCACAGACTGCCAGGAACTGCAGGGCTACTGAAGCCCTGGTCCGAACACAGTTACATACAATTGTGTAAGCTGTCTATACAAGGAGCACTGCAGCCACAGCACCCTGTAGCAGAGTGAGCAATGATTCTAAGTTATCCCCACTCACTCGGTTACATGGTGCCATGGCTGCAGCCCTAAGTTTTGCTAGCGCTGCATGAAGTTGATCTACAGATATGTAACTGTACTAGGGCCAGGGCTTGAGCATACCTGTAGTTCCCGACACAGCCATTGGTAGCAGCCATTTTGCCCCTCTCTGCTGCCACTGAATGTAAAGAAAAAATATTATGCATACATATTTTTTAATTATATAGATTATATTTGTACAAAGTTAGAAAGCTTTACTACAAAATGGAAAAGCAGAAGCGCTGCAACAAAATCTGCATCCCCCCCCCCAAACACACAAAGAGGAGACAGGAAAGACAAATGCGACTAGTCAAAAATCTTGAGAAGAGGAATCTGTGATACGTAGGAGGCGCTTACACTGCAGCTTTGTAGTTACCACGAAGCGTCACTTGTAGGTAGCTTTCTATGAGCCATTTACAGAGTAATGGCTGAGAATCCAGCTGCACATAGCTTTATTTCTTAGCTGAAGTGAAGCCGTTTTCTATCCAAGAGGATGGAAAAATCCAAGATGACTGCCAAGCGGGCGGACACTTAGAGGGGCTCATGCCGTCCAGCTGTGGAGCACGCACAATACATTTCTCTACATGCACTGCAAGGGATTAAAGGGAAAACTAACAGATCTTCTAAAAACGTTTATTTGTCGTCACACCGCTGTAGGTGTATGCGTAGACAGTGGGCAAGCTTCTTTCACATGGCCAGAAAAGGTGAACCCAACCTGTGGATCGGGCATCTTGGTTTACAATTGACCAATCCTTTTGTTCTCAAGGACATGAACTGCCGACAGAAGTATCAGATAGGATAGCTGGTCACTCAGTTGACATCTATCTAAAGGCTATATTGCACAACGATTATCAGCCATATGTGCCCGATTACTGACCGTTTAGGTCAATAATTTTTTAGTGTGATAGAACATGCTGAAAGGGAAGGATGTGCCGAAATGCACAATGATGGCTGATCATGGTTTTAACATGATGAAAGACCGATCTGCTAGGTCGGTGCTCGTTTACTGGGCCTATTACACGACCCGATAATCGTTTAACAAGGACTGCATAGACATCGTTACCGATGTCCTTGCAGCCCTTGCTTAAACTGTATACATTACCTATGCATCCTGCAGGGCTTCTCTTGCACTCTGCTTCTCCCCAGGTCCCGCGCACTTCAGCTTCAGAGCGGCCCGTCTTAGCTGACAGGCCGCTCAGCCAATCTCTGGCAATCGTCTGAGCGGCCTGTCAGCTAAGACAGGCTGCTCTGAAGCTGGAGCGCAGGATCTGGGAAGAAGCAGAGTGCAAGAGGAGCCCTGGACCATAGATAGGTACTGTATGCACTTTGCAAATTGTTAACCGCACACCGCTATTACGCGTAGCGATGTGCGGTCGACGCCCGACAATTATAGGTCCAAACCTATGTCAACGATCAGCTGATGATCATTGTCGGCAGTTTAGACTATTTGCTGCCTACAAGTCTTTATTACAGACATACACTGCCATCAAAGCCGCACAAAGAGAGGGAAAAGGTGAAAATATGACATCATTCTACGTACACATTCTATAGGGTTCAGAATGACACAATTCTATGTACAAATTCTATAGTGTTCAGAATGACATAATTCTATGTACACATTCTATAGGGTTCAGAATGACACAATTCTATGTACAAATTCTATAGTGTTCAGAATTACATAATTCTATGTACACATTCTATAGTGTTCAGAATGACATAATTCTATGTACACATTCTGTAGTGGTCAGAATGACAATTCTATGTACACATTCTATAGGGTTCAGAATGACATAATTCTATGTACACATTCTATAGGGTTCAGAATGACACAATTCTATGTACACATTCTATAGTGGTCAGAATGACACAATTCTATGTACACATTCTATAGGGTTCAGAATGACAATTCTATGTACAAATTCTATAGTGCTCAGAATGACATAATTCTACGTACACATTCTATAGTGTTCAGAATGACATAATTCTATGTACACATTCTGTAGGATTTTCTATTTAGATCTGAAGGCGAGATACAAAGATTATCTCGATGCCCTAAGATCTATTCAGTGACGCCATAAGTCAAAGTGCAGGTTATAGGAAGAAATATTCTACACTCCCATATTTACACTAACCGCGGCACACTCATCACCTCACCGGCATTATAAAGGACACAAGCTGAGATTTCTTCCTTTATACAATTATTTGTCACCTTGCTGTAGTATATACATGGGCCGCCGATATCACCGCTATACATTACAAGAGGTCAAAGCTGAATCACTGCAGCCAGCCGAAGCTGCCGACCGTGTCCCAGTTAGCGACAGTGACGTCACGGCTGTAGACTCCAGGCATCTGAGAGCAGGAAAGGACGGAAAGGATTGCAGAGCATCTGACACATGTACATATAACAGACTATGTATTTGCTGCTAGCGATAAGACAGATAACATTAAATGATGCAATCAGATACAATCGATGACAAATTTAACAGATGTGGAGGTTTATGCTATATACAGGATACAGCTGACCCATAACCATTGCATAACAGAGAAACAGACGTACTGTACAATATACATTGACTTCTAGTATACACATATGTTCATCATAATGAAGTCAGTGGTAGTTGGTTATACTCATTCCTCCCCCACTGACCAGTCCAACGACGCTTAGGTCAGTACATGAGAGTCCCTCTATTCAATGTATAGGACACAGGAGAAGGAGGGGGGATCTGGGGAGAGGAGCCCCCTCTAAAACATCCAGCCCAGCTGCTGTATGTCCTGCAGGAAATGGTGTATTCTCTCCCGTCTGACACAGTGCTCTCTGCTGCCACCTCTGTCGAGAGTAGTAGCAAATCACCATAGAAAACCTCTCCTGCTCTGGACAGTTCATGATATGGACAAAGGTGGCAGCAGAGAGAACTGTGTCAGACTGGAAAGAATACACCACTTCCTGCAGGACATACAGCAGCTGATAAGTACTGGAAGACTGAAGACTGAATTACAAATATATATAACTTTCTGACACCAGTTAGTTTGAAAGAAAGAAGAAAAAAAAGCCAGTGTACCCCTTTAATATTAACATGTGTCAGAATGAGTGTGTATATTCTAAAGCAGGGATGGGGAACCTGCGGCCCTCCAGCTGTTGCAAAACTACAATTCCCATCATGCTTGGACAGACAAAGCCTTCGGCTTTGGCTGTCCAGGCATGATGGGAATTGTAGTTTTGCAAGAGCTGGAGGGTCGCAGGTTCCCCATCGCTTTTCTCAAGTCCCATTCACATTTGGAGGACGTAGACTAGGTTCTCCAGATCTGCATCATGTCCTATCCATTGCTGACCTATGCTGAGTTCACTCACATCAATTGTATAAGGAAATACAAACACACACATTCACAATGATGTTGTCTAAAGGGGTCAGTAAATGGTCAGTAAGCCCGTATACTGACCCATATGTGAGACAATAATAATATACAATACCTTGCTCACACCACTGACACAACAGAAAACAACACTGAGATTTCTGCAGGAACTTCTCATCCCCCCAGGAGGGTCAATGGTTCTTACCAAGTTACTGTCCACCCCATGATGGATGTTACCACTCGCTGTCAATCTATAACCATAGGGAAGAAGAACTAACAATAGTTGTATACTGTTCCCAGGAGGGAGTGAGGACCGCACATCAAGACTGTCCCTTCCCTCCGTACGGGGCGCCCAGCATGGACGCCTCCAATGTCAATCATTTACACAAACAGGAATATTTGGGAAAAGAAAAACTCACACTGGTGACCGGACTGATGTAAAGAAACGAGGATACAAAGCAGCAGAGCTATCATAGTCATAGAAACCAGCTCGGCACATAGCGTCACCAGCCAAACTGATGGGCCGGGAGCTTCGCTTCCAACGTCCAATGACCAGGTCATGATATTACACAAAAGAGAAGCTCCCCAATGCTATACGCCAAATACGTCCGACATTTCTGCAATTATCACAAAGCACATGTTATAGCTATCACACACACACACACATATATATATATATATATATATATATATATATATATATATATATATACACATATATATATATATATATATAATATATATATATACACACATGTATCCAAATTTTAGTTCTAACTATGAGCGAACCATCAATAGCCACATTCAGCTGGCCTCATCCACACCTGGCTTCTGGTTGTAAAGGAGCTATGACAACTATTATACAGCTATAGTCCACGTGGCCCCTGTGGCGGGTGTGCGGCAAAAGGCTTTCCCCATCTAACACCATTAATTCTGCACTTTCTGCTAATCTGGATAAACTGGATAGACCAGATAGGTTTTTTAATTACTGACTTTTGTTTGGGAAAAAAAAAAAAAAAAAAAGACAGGATGGGCCCATTCACTTTATTTTATAGCCATAATAATAATTATACCCATGAAATACACGTGGGATGTTTATTTTTTGGGTTCAATATAAAATGCTGCCGTTTCCCGAGCCGTAAACAGTTTTAGGCTATGTTTTCTTTACGTGAAAATGCGGCTGTATTTTGATAATTACGGCTGTAAATAACAATCACGTTTTTTGGGGGGTTTTTTGGCCGAACTTTGGCAAAAATTAATTCTTCCTGGTTTCAGAAAGTTATAGTGATATGTAATTTACTTCTATTAAAAAATCTCAAGTCTTACACTACTTAGCTGCTGTATGTCCTGCAGGAAGTGGTGCATTCTCTCCAGTCTGACACAGTGCTCTCTGCTGCCACGTCTGTCCATGTCAGGAACTGTCCAGAGCAGTAGCAAATCCCCATAGAAAACATCTACTGCTATGTACAGTTCCTGACATGGACAGAGGTGGCAGCAGAGAGCACTTTGTCAGACTGGAGAGAATATACCACTTCCTGCAGGACATACAGCAGCTGATATGTATTTTTTTAAAGTGTCGCTGTCGTTTAAAAAAAAAAAAACTTTCAACAAGTCAAGTTTTGACCAGTCCCCATTCAGACCCATGCTAATCATGAGAACAAGCGAGAAGAGGACTGTACTACAGATTGGGTCACTACCTGCTGTGTAAGTGAGAGTGAGGCACTAAAGGCACACATTAGGAACCATGTGACACGCAAATGGGAGAGGATCATGCTTAGCCTGCTCCTCCTCCAGCCTGTGCTCACAAATGATATGGGTCTAAAAATTTGTTACCTGGATTATTCAAAACGTAATTTACAAATCTATATAACTTTCTGAATCTAGTTGATTTGAAAGGAAACATTTTTCCTCAAAGTATTCCTTTAAGTGCCCAAGCGTCTCTTTGGACAATCCCTAGGGTCACTTGACAATGAACTAGTCCTAGAACTGGGACCTCCAGTGATCAGCTGTAATCTGTGGAGGGAACCAACTAGTGAGGGTTCCATTCCCCTAAACCTTCATAAAGAAAGCAGTACCGGCACTACCCTTCTGGCACAGGTTTTATGTGATTGCAAGGCGTGGTTGCATAAACCAAAAACACTGTACGGGGTGCTCCTCAAGAAATACAAAAAACGGGGTGCTCCTCAAGAAATACAAAAAAACAAGCTATCACAGCTGTTCATCTGACGAAGCACGCATGCGCGCGAAACGGATGTGATAGCTTGTGCTAATTGGCATCCGAGCCTGCTGTAGATGAACCTGCTGGAATTTTAAAGTTTATATGAAATTAAGTCTACACATGAGTACCCTCCTATTTTTTCCTTCTTTACGGACATGTTCCATTCCCCTGCAGCGCCACCACTGGGGGAATGAAGCATTACGCAGGTCTTACAGCCAAGCTCTGGCACGTGCAGGATTTGTATAGAGAATAATGGAGCTGAAAACAGGAATCCAAACCGAACACACCCCACAAATGCAGCATCATATAGCGCATCAATACTAAATGTCACCAGGTCCATAAAGGATTCACCTCCAAATATACAGAAAGGTCGTAAACGGGCTCAGGGCTGTAGTTTCTAGAAGCATAGCAAGTATATGATCAGGTGTCCTGTCCAAGTTATATCAGAACAAAGAGGGGAAAAAAAGGAAGGAGGTGGAAGTATATATTCCCTTCACAGCTACAGAAGACGCTCCCATGGTTCCCGGGGGAGATCCTGGCTAGACGAAGCAGCAGCCACTCATCCAGGCTCTGTGATCACAATGCTTTGGCTATATGTCAAATCTATACATCTGTGTACCACACACGTGCTCCACATATATTATAATAGGTTTTCAGAGCAGGACATAATGTTATATAACCCCAGTCTTATCCCTGGTGGATGCAATGTCCTGCACTGCTCTCCTGACTACAACTCCCATCATGTCCTGAACAATGTGACACCAAAAGGGACCAAAGCAGTGGTGCTATCCCTACCTGCTATATCTGTAGCTGAGGTATATACCCCCTGCTATACCTGTAGATGAGGTATATACCCCCTGCTATACCTGTAGATGAGGTATATACCCCCTGCTATACCTGTAGATAAGGTATATACCCCCTGCTATACCTGTAGATAAGGTATATACCCCCTGCTATCCCTGTAGCAGAGGTATATACCCCTGCTATCCCTGTAGCAGAGGTATATACCCCCTGCTATCCCTGTAGCTGAGGTATATACCCCCTGCTATACCTGTAGCTGAGGTATATACCCCCTGCTATACCTGTAGCTGAGGTATATACCCCCTGCTATACCTGTAGCAGAGGTATATACCCCCTGCTATACCTGTAGCTGAGGTATATACCCCCTGCTATACCTGTAGCTGAGGTATATACCCCCTGCTATCCCTGTAGCTGAGGTATATACCCCCTGCTATACCTGTAGCTGAGGTATATACCCCTGTAATACCTGTAGATGAGGTATATCCCCCTGTAATACCTGTAAATGAGGTATATCCCCCCCTGCTATACCTGTAGCTGTGGTATATATCCCTGCTATACCTGTAGATGAGGTATATAACCCCTGTTATACCTGTAGATGAGGTATATACCCCCTGCTGTACCTGTAGCTGTGGTATATACCCCCTCTCTATACCTGTAGATGAGGTATATACTCCCCCTGCTATACCTGTGTTGCATCTCTCCCTGGTAACGGCTCAGGGCTAGGCGCAGGCCTCAGCACACACTTCCTCTGACAGCGCTGTCTGCTTACATTTCCTCTCTGGCTCTTCCTCCTGTAGAGATTACAGAGCTCAGTGTGTGCCCGCTCCTCCACTATAGGCTCAGCTACCAACTATCTATGGCCATAAGTAGTGGATACCTACCCTACCCACTCCTTAACACCATACTCTCTCCACAGCCCCACCATTATATATGGCTACATAAAGACAAGAGTCCATCAAGTGCGACCTGTAAGGGCCCTTTTACACAGTAAGATTATCTGACAGATTATCTGCCAAAGATTTGAAGCCAAAGCCAGGACTGGATTTGAAAAGAGGGGAAATCTCAGGCTTTCCTGTGTTACCTGATCTCTGTTTATAGTCTGTTCCTGGTTTTGGCTTCAAATCTTTGCCAGATAATCTGTCAGATAATCTTTCTGTGTAAAAGGGCCCTAACTCTACTGTCTTGTGTTTCTCTATAGTAGCGTATGTGGTGTCCCTGCTACTTCCCCAAATGTTCCTCTTCTACCCAGAGGATCCATACTGGTGGATAAGACCTCTCCTTGTGCACCAGGGATTATTCCCAATCACCACAGAGGGGCTTATATTATAGTGGCTCCATTACCAGGATGGAAGAGCTGGTAGCTGAGGACTCGGACAACTCCAGTAACGTCCAAATCCTCCAGGAACCTTAAAAAAAAAAAAAAAAAAAAAAAAAAATCACAGAATTCCATATTAATACCTATCCGATACTATCTGATCCTGAATGACATGTATATATTGTTTGTACTCATATATACAGCTACAATCTTTCTAGGCCTCAGACACTGGTAGCCATTCCTTACTATAGGCCATAGATAACAGACTGGTGAGAGATTAAATCCCAGTGTCTCAGCCATGGCATTTTACTGCCTACCAGGCACAGTCCCATACATTTAGTAGTGGCCATTCCTGGTAGTGCAGCTCAGTCCCATTCACCTCTATGGCATCAGGTAAAGTAACTACTAAACACACAGAAGCTGTGCCATGTCTTACAGGTAGGGCAGGGCTATTCATTGAGGACAGAGGAGGCTTGTCTACTCCATGG
Source organism: Dendropsophus ebraccatus (assembly GCF_027789765.1). Lineage (NCBI taxonomy): Eukaryota > Metazoa > Chordata > Amphibia > Anura > Hylidae > Dendropsophus > Dendropsophus ebraccatus. The sequence goes on from NC_091466.1 coordinate 62,822,774, forward strand.
GGGCACAGAGGAGGCTTGTATACTACATGGGGGCACATGGCTATATAGCTTGAATACTCCACGGGGGCACAGGGGAGGCTTGTCTACTCCATGGGGGCACTGAGGAGGCTTGTCTACTCCATGGGGGCATTGAGGAGGCTTGTCTACTCCATGGGGGCACTGAGGAGGCTTGCATACTACATGGGGGCACAGAGGAGGCTTGTCTACTACATGGGGGCACAGAGGAGGCTTGTCTACTACATGGGGGCACAGAGGAGGCTTGTCTGCTCCATGGGGGCACAGAGGAGGCTTGTCTGCTCCATGGGGGCACAGGGGAGGCTTGTCTACTACATGGGGGCACTGAGGAGGCTTGTCTACTCCATGGGGGCACTGAGGAGGCTTGTATACTCCATGGGGGCACTGAGGAGGCTTGTCTACTCCATGGGGGCACAGGGGAGGCTTGTCTACTACATGGGGGCACTGAGGAGGCTTGTCTACTCCATGGGGGCACAGAGGAGGCTTGTATAGTCCATAGGGGCACAGAGGAGGCTTGTATACTACATGGGGGCAAAGGGGAGGCTTGTAAACTCCATGGGGGCACAGGGGGGGGTCTTGTCTACTCCATGGGGGTACAGGGGGGTCTTGTCTACTCCATGGGGGCACAGGGGAGGCTTATCTACTCCATGGGGGCACAGGGGAGGCTTATCTACTCCATGGGGGCACAGGGGAGGCTTGTCTACTCCATGGGGGCACAGGGGAGGCTTGTCTACTCCATGGGGGCACAGGGGAGGCTTGTCTACTCCATGGGGGCACAGGGGAGGCTTGTCTACTCCATGGGGGCACAGGGGAGGCTTGTCTACTCCATGGGGGCACAGGGGAGGCTTGTCTACTCCATGGGGGCACAGGGGAGGCTTGTCTACTCCATGGGGGCACAGGGGAGGCTTGTCTACTCCATGGGGGCACAGGGGAGGCTTGTCTACTCCATGGGGGCACAGGGGAGGCTTGTCTACTCCATGGGGGCACAGGGGAGGCTTGTCTACTCCATGGGGGCACAGGGGAGGCTTGCATACTACATGGGGGCACAGGGGAGGCTTGTCTACTATATGAGGGCACAGGGGAGGCTTGTCTACTACATGGGGCACAGGGGAGGCTTGTCTACTACATGGGGCACAGGGGAGGCTTGTCTACTACATGGGGCACAGGGGAGGCTTGTCTACTACATGGGGGCACAGGGGGAGCACTGGTACAGTGAGATGCAATAACAGTTGTCTCTAACATCACTAAAATAGTATCTAACGCTGCAAGGAGAAAATTTTCTATTTAGAAAAAAAAAACGAGATTTATCGAGAATCATCAAATTTTTTTTAAAAAAAATTCACATTTTACTTTTTGGCCATATTGCCTAGCCCTACTTACAGGACATTATAGAACTTATTTAGGGTCTGTATAACATCAGCAACATATGGACCCCCAACAGTCCTACCAAACCAATCTATGGAGATCCTGGATCAGTGTTGGTAGCGGAAACCAAGGGTAATGGCGTACAAGAAAACTCATATATTACTTGTATGAATTCCTTTTTGAATTGTATAAAATGCAAAAATAAATAAAATCAACCATGAAAACACTAAACCACAATAAGAAACATTGTCTATGACTTGTAGCGGCTCTGGGTCATACACAGCATTTTATAAGGTAATCTCGGCCTACTGAGGTGTTAGGCCATACGGGGGGGGGGGGGGGGGGTCATACAGAGCTGCAGGGACCAATACAACATGTCATATAACACACCACACATACACAGCCTTAAAGGGGGAGATCAGACACAGCAGATTTTGGTAGATTCCAAACTGTGACCCAAAGGAAAAGCCTAAATAACACAGATCCATATAAGATACAGCTATATAGTATAGTACTGGGTGATGATGTATACAATGATAGTGGGAGCTGTGTGATGGATATAGATGGTTTATACATACAGTATATATACATACATTGTATACCCAGTATATATACATACTACATACATAGTGCCCCCAGTATATATACACACTACATACATAGTGCCCCCAGTATATATACATACTACATACATAGTGCCCCCAGTATATATACATACTACATACATAGTGCCCCCAGTATATATACATACTACATACATAGTGCCCCCTGTATATATACACTACATACATAGTGCCCCCAGTATATATACATAGTGCCCCCAGTATATATACATACTACATACATAGTGCCCCCAGTATATATACATACTACATACATAGTGCCCCCAGTATATATACACTACATACATGGTGCCCCCAGTATATATACATACTACATACATAGTGCCCCCAGTATACATACTACATACATAGTGCCCCCAGTATATATACACTACATACATGGTGCCCCCAGTATATATACACTACATACATGGTGCCCCCAGTATATATACACTACATACATGGTGCCCCCAGTATATATACATACTACATACATAGTGCCCCCAGTATACATACTACATACATAGTGCCCCCAGTATATATACACTACATACATGGTGCCCCCAGTATATATACACTACATACATAGTGCCCCCAGTATATATATACACTACATACATGGTGCCCCCAGTATATATACACTACATACATGGTGCCCCCAGTATATATATACACTACATACATGGTGCCCCCAGTATATATATACACTACATACATGGTGCCCCCAGTATATATATACACTACATACATGGTGCCCCCAGTATATATACACTACATACATGGTGCCCCCAGTATATATACACTACATACATGGTGCCCCCAGTATATATACACTACATACATGGTGCCCCCAGTATATATACACTACATACATGGTGCCCCCAGTATATATACACTACATACATGGTGCCCCCAGTATATATACACTACATACATGGTGCCCCCAGTATATATACACTACATACATGGTGCCCCCAGTATATATACACTACATACATGGTGCCCCCAGTATATATACACTACATACATGGTGCCCCCAGTATATATACACTACATACATGGTGCCCCCAGTATATATACACTACATACATGGTGCCCCCAGTATATATACACTACATACATAGTGCCCCCAGTATATATACACTACATACATAGTGCCCCCAGTATATACACACTTACATACATAGTGCCCCCAGTATATATACACTACATACATAGTGCCCCCTCTATATATACACTACATACATAGTGCCCCCAGTATATATACACTACATACATAGTGCCCCCAGTATATATACACTACATACATAGTGCCCCCTGTATATATACACTACATACATAGTGCCCCCAGTATATATACACTACATACATAGTGCACCCAGCATAAACACAAGATAACACACACAATATAATACATATAGTGCACAGAATACACATAGTAAATATGTATACATACACACATAAAGCACACAATATTGTACAAAGTATATACACACAAATTATATAAACATATATTACACACACAACATATTACTGTATATACAGTATATCCATACAGTACACACATCCACATACAGTATACATCATAGATACATACATTATTGTGTACAGTATACATTATATAAACACACCCAAAGTATACATTATTATATACACACAGTATATAGCCGTACCCAGTCCTCCCAGTATACATTATATATACACACAGTATACACCATTATATACACACACACACATATATATATATATATATATATATATATATATATATATATATATACACACCCAGCATACATTACATATGCACACAGTATACACTATTATATATATACCCAGTCCCCCCAGTACACATTTTATATATACACACACAGTATACACTATTTTATATATACAGCCAGTCCCCCAGTATACATTATATATACAGCCAGTCCCCCAGTATACATTATATATACAGCCAGTCCCCCAGTATACATTATATATACAGCCAGTCCCCCAGTATACATTATATATACCCAGTCCCCCAGTATACATTATATATACACTATGATATATATACAGGCAGTCCCCCCAGTACACATTATATATACACTATTATATATATACAGGCAGTCCCCCCAGTATACATTATATATACACAGTCCCCCAGTATACACTATATATATATATATATATATATACACAGGCAGTCCCCCCAGTACACATTATATATACACTATATATATATATATATATATACCCAGTCCCCCAGTATACATTATATATACACTATTATATATATACAGGCAGTCCCCCCAGTACACATTATATATACACTATTATATATATACAGGCAGTCCCCCCAGTATACATTATATATACACAGTCCCCCAGTATACACTATATATATATATATATATATATACACAGGCAGTCCCCCCAGTACACATTATATATACACTATATATATATATATACACAGGCAGTCCCCCCAGTACACATTATATATACACTATTATATATATACAGGCAGTCCCCCCAGTACACATTATATATACACTATTATATATATACAGGCAGTCCCCCCAGTACACATTATATATACACATATATATATATATATATATACCCAGTCCCCCCAGTACACATTATATATACACATATATATATATACAGGCAGTCCCCCCAGTACACATTATATATACACTATTATATATATATATACAGGCAGCGCTCGGGCCTCACCTTCTGGTCCACGATGGAGCAGGCCATCTCCCGCACGGCCCCCAGGCTCAGCTCTCCGGGCTCGGGCAGTAGGACGGGCTCCCGGCTCAGGCCGATCTGGATCTGGAGGGAGAGGCCGGGGCCCGCGGGGCTGGGCGGCCGGATGACCGGGGGGGCGCTCATAGACAGCTGGGCCCGCCAGCGGGAGACACCGGGGGGGAGAGGAGCGGGGGACACGGGTCACACTCACAGCCGCACCCCGACACCCGGGACGTGACTAGACGGCAGGCATGCACCCAGACGCGGCTCCCGGCACAACTTCCACACGGAGCGGACACTCACGGAGGAGAACACACAACTTGCAGCCGCATAGCCGGGCACACGGGGCTCAGCCTCCCGCCACCAGCGCGGCCCCCGGGACTGACGAGCGCCACTCACACCGCGCCACAGCCGCCTCTTCCCTTCTAGCAAAACTTTACCCAACAACAAGTCCGAGCGGCGCCCACACACATCCACTACACTACACACGGCGCGTCCGCACGGGCGCCCCCTGCCGGCCACACAGCACTCTGCGAGCCCGAGCTCCCCCTGCAGGTCACTGCCACTCACTGCAACACGCCGGGGACGCTGCGGAGCCACCAGAGCAGGAAACGCAAGCGACAGCCGCCCTGTGTACACCAGTGCATATAGCTGTGTAGCCCTCAGGTGTGCAGGATATGGAGATCCTTGGCATGTTGTCACCTTTACGCCTTTAAGATTATAATTTTTTTCAGATCAACTGGTGTCAGAAAGTCATACAGATTTGTAATTTGTAATCTCAAGTCTTCTAGTACTTATCAGCTGCTGTATGTCCTGCGGGAAGTGATGTATTTTTTCCATCCTTGAAATCTCTGTCCATGTCAAGAACTCTCCAGAGCAGGAGAGGTTTTCTATGGGGAGTTGCTGCTTCTCTGGACAGTTCCTGACATGGACAGAGATGGCAGCAGAGAGCTCTGTGTCAGACTGGAGAGACTACATCACTTCCTGCAGGACATACAGCAGCTGGTAAGTACTGGAAGACTGGAGATTTTTAAATAAAAGTAAATTACAAATCTATATAATTTTCTGACACCAGTTTATTGAAAGAATTATTATTTTTTTTGCCAGAATATCCCTTTAAGGGAACGTCCACAAGTATTGGATATGCTGTGTATTTGCGTGGAATTTTACCCAGAAAATCCTTAGCATTTACAGTAGCAGCAACAAAGAACCTGCACAAAATCATCTCCCTGTGGGCACTGCCATTTGTGGCCTATGCTAAAGTCATGCATGCTTCCAATAAGGCTAATGGATGCAGTGATACCATGGCACCTACCTAGGGTGGGCTACTGACTGTATCTGCCCTCCTGCCCCATTGCTTCCTCTTGTGAGCTGCAGGGACATTGCATCAGACCACCTGCATAGTGTCGGGTGTGGGAGTGGGGAGGGGTGAGTTTCAGTTAACACAAAGGGGCAAATAGTGTCTGTGGGTAAGGGGGGGTATGTATGGGCATACAGGAGACTTTATTAAAGGGGCTATTTCTGATTTTTTTTTACAGTTAAAGGGGCACTCCAGCGGAGGGGGGCACTTTTTCGCTGGGACCGGGGAGGAGGTGGCCGAGGGAAAAGACGACCACTCCCCTCCCCGGTTCCAGCGGCGGGTCCCACATCGCGGCGCTCCAGTTTCTGGCTGCTTCCAGGTGTCTGACGCGGGCCCGAGACGTGACGTCAGCCACTCAGTGAAGTAGGCGGGATCCGTTTCAAGTCCGCTCAGATCCCGCCTCCGTCACTGAGTGGCTGAGCGGACCTGAGACGTCACGTCAGACACCCGGAAGCGGCCGGGCACCGGAGCGCCGCGATGCGGGACCCGCCGCTGGAACCGGGGAGGTGAGTAGACGTCTTTTCCCTCGGCCACCTCCTCCGCGGTCCCAGAAAAAGAGTGCCCCCCACTGGAGTACCCCTTTAAATGGGCTTAGGGCCCTATTACATGGGACGATTATGGTTCGAAAAATCGTTAGATCGTTCCGGTTTAGTGTAATAACAGACAATGATTAGATGATAGAATTTGGACCTATTTTTATCATTGATCGTTTGCAAATGGTGCGCATGGAATAAGACAGAGTTCGGCCGTTGGCAGTGGCGACGGCAGGAAGTCTGCAAGAACGATCATTGTTCCGTGTAATTGGGTGAACGATTTCACATCGTTCGCCATAGCGGTCGTTCGAGATCGTTAATCATTCATCGGTCGTTTATCGTTAATCATTCATCATTGAGAAAACGCTTTGTGTAATAGTACCCTTAGGCTGGGGTATGAACAATACAAAATGTGTGCTCATCTGCCCCAATACCCCAGGTCACCACTGTGCCAATGTCTGACAGAAAGGGCACTTCCTGCAGGTGGGGGATCCGGGTCTGGGAGTACACATTTTTCATTGTTTTATCTGGATTCACATAAAAGAGTATTTCATTTATTGTTCTTTAAAACATTTATCTAGGGATTCTTTTAGAAATGAAATAAAAGGTCATACTTACCTACCTGATCCCCTGCAGTGCCCATTCCAGGGACCCCCAACCCCCACTACACGTCTCTCCTCCCTGCTTCCAATAGGAGAGGTTGGAGCCAGACCTGTTTGTTCAGCCAATCACTGGCCCAGGATGAGGAGACCAGGAAGTGGTGAGCCGCAGGGACTGCGCAGCGGCGGTGGGTGATCGTGGCAGGTGAGCATGAACTTTACATTTATATATAACCACTCAACCCTTTTTTCTCTTTAGGGAACAGTAAAGGATTTCAAATGGTTAATACATTACATCAGGAATAGGCAGTGGCGTAGCCTAGATTCACGGGGCCCCATAGCAAAAAATTTTAAGGGGCCCCCTCTCTTACGCACAACACAAAGCACTGAGCTTTACTGCTCGTGCACTGATAACCCCTGACCTATGCACATTTCCCTTTCCTACTTAATTGCCAGCTGGAGAACAGAGGTCAGAGGTTATCAGTGCAGTGAAGCAGAGATCTCTGTCTTCTGCTTGTTAACCCTAATTTTGTGTTGTAGCATGTAAGTAAACATTGGGTCACTTACACACTGCAGTACATAAGGGGTTAAGCAGAAGGACACACCTCTTATCTTCTCCCCTGGGCCCCCCTCCTGCACAGGCCCTATAGAAACTGGCTACGCTATGGTAGGGAACTTGGGGGAGTAAGGGGGGATCTGCTACCAGAAGAGTATCTGCCTTTGGCTTGAGATTTCCTTTCAAATATTTTGGCATGGCTGAGATGACTTCAAACACCCGCACATGGCCGGCCAGCGATTCCACCTTGTAGGAATCCACACCCTCCCCGTGTACACTCACACGTGACACTTTCTCCTCACAGCACTTTCTCACTGTCACTAATTCTCATCTTACTTTCATTTCCAGTTACTTGTGACTGAGCAGGGAAGCCGCCCTCATACGGGGTTCAGAGTTGAGATACCTGTGATAGCATAGCCGCCAACATCTGAACATTTTATTCCAGGGACACTTCATCTTTGACAACGAGGGTGTGGCTTATTGTGGGTGTGGTTTGCAGGGGGTGTGGTTTGTCATTGGAGTGTTTGTGCAAACGTTTCCCTATATTGTTGTCATTGTATGGACCTTATAGTTAGAACAATACTAAGGGGAGTATTACAGACCCCAGTATTAGGCCCCAGTATATTACAGACCCCAGTATTAGGCCCCCAGCATATTATATACTCCAGTATCAGGCCCCCAGCATATTATATACCCCAGTATCAGGCCCCTAGCATATTATATACCCCAGTATCAGGCCCCCAGCATATTATATACCCCAGTATCAGGCCCCCAGTAGACCCCAGTATAAGGCCCCCAGCATATTATAGACCTCAGTATTAGGCCCCCAGTATATTACAGACCCCAGTATCAGGCCCCCAGCATATTATATACCCCAGTATCAGGCCCCCAGTATATTACAGACCCCAGTATCAGCCCCCCAGCATATTACAGACCCCAGTATCAGCCCGCACCATATTACACACCCCAGTATCAGGCCCCCAATATATTACAGACCAGTGGCGTAGCTACCATAAGGCAGGGAAGGCGACTGCTATGGGCCCCTGCAGGAAGGGGGCCCGAGGAAGCCTGCTCTGCCTTCATGGTAGGTACTTTATGCCACTGACAGCCGACCACTGCACCCCGCTCCCCCAGGGGTCCAGAGAGGAATAGGGACCCGCCACTGCACTGTTCAGCCCCCTCACTGTAGTGCCGGGTAAGAGGGCTGAACATCAAAAGGAGAGGAACCAAGGAGCAGGACCTGCCAGGTCCTGCAAGCACAGAAGGAGAGGGATGAAGGATCTTATGATCACATGACCAAAAGGTCCTGAATACTTCTATGTGAAGATCAGCCCGGACTACAGGAGGAGGAGGGGGGAAGCCTGGGAGCTGTAAGTGCTGTGTATGTGTGTCAGTGAGTGTATGTATGTATCTGTGGGTATATATGTATATGTCAGTGTGTGTGTGTATATATATATATATATATATATATATGTGTATATATTTATATGTCAGTATGTGTATGTATCTGTGGCTATATATGTGTGTTTATGTCAGTAATGTCTGTAACCCTGGTGTATATGTGTGTGTTTGTGTATGTCAGTAGTGTCTCAAGTGATTGTCAGGTTTGCTCCCTAAGATGTTCTGCAGCAGCTTCTATTAATGCTGGGCTCTAATATAAGAACCCACAATTAATATCTGCTGCATTTTCTTTTATTTCTGGTTCAGTATTTCTTATTACACTGAGATGATTTTTCTGTGTACAGTCTATTCATGGTGTATACATCAGCCCTAGTGTAATCACATTACAGCGTATATATGTGTGTATGTCAGTGGCGTCTGTATATATGTTAATGGTGCCTCTGTGTATGTATATGTGCGTCATTGTCTGTGCAGGGGGGGGGGGTAGGGAAGCAAACAGGATTCATGGGTCCCCGTACAGTTTTTTGCTATGGGGCCCCATGAATCCTAGCTACGCCCCTGTTACAGACCCCAGTATCAGGCCCCCAGTATATTACAGACCCCAGTATCAGCCCCCCAGCATATTATAGACCCCAGTATCAGGCCCCCGCATATTATATACCCCAGTATAAGGCCCCAACATATTACAGACCCCAGAATAAGGCTCCCAGCATATTACAGACCCCAGTATCAGACCCCCAGCATATTGGGGGGTGGTGTAACTACTGTGTAGGAGTCCTGTTACCATAAATAAAATCTTCTTTACTTCAGGAACACTTTACAGTAGCAGATAATAGACTTATAATTTGACTAGACACAATTTGCGTTAAGAACTTGTGGAGCAGAAGAGCTGTGCTGACTTGGATGCGTGTTGAGAAGTAGAGTGAGTTTGGAGCAGTAGAGAGGAGTTTGTGCTGAGGGATCAGAGTAGTAGAGAGGAGTTTGTGCTGAGAGTCCCAGCCCAATTTAGAAATGTGCTCTGTTGGAACTTTAGAAGAAGGAGAAGTAGAATACTACCTTTTGCCCTACAGTGTCAGGTGTCCTGTCCTCCTAGGGTGACACAAGCCCCAGACCTTGTAACCTGAGTTGAGCAAGGTGGCCAAAAATTACCTGGATACACCGGCACTGTGAGATAGAGTACTTAGGCTTGTAGCAACTTTGCTCTATCCGGATCAGTTCCTCTTGTTTCAGGATACTGTCCTGCACTTTTAGAGACATTCAACGGCGTGGGTTGGGTTGATCTCCTGAGTGGTTTAGCACTGCTTAATAAGTTAAATGTTGCTTTGAAAAAGTAAAGTCTCTGTGTTTTTCATACATCTGTCCACTACCACACTCCCGACTAGACTACACTTGACAGGTAAAGAGACCTGGCAGAGCCAGGGCCCAGCTGAACTACAGCAGGGACCATCTTGTAGTGCATCCTCTCTCTACTAAGACTTGGATAAGACTCACTTAGTGTGGGGGCGTGTACTTCCTCTCCCCATGTGACACTTCCTACAGGGTGTGTAATACCTCCTGTGAGTGGTGGAGAACAAAGTGTAAAGAAAAGAAAGGAGAATAGAGATAGATGGAAAACAGAAAAGAGCTCTTATTGGTGCGCAGATCACAAACAAACAATAACCCCTTGTTCACTACAGCTGTGCAATATACAAGTGCATATACAAATAATAGTGACCTCTAGTGGCAAAACTTTATTACCACTTTACTTGAAGTACAGGCTTTTGCGAGGGATGTATAGACTAGTAACTAGAGTTGAGCGAACCGGGTTCGGGTTCGAGTCCATCCGAACCCGAACGATCGGCATTTGATTAGCAGTGGCTGCTGAACTTGGATAAAGCTCTAAGCTTGTCTGGAAAACATGGATACAGCCAATGATTATATCCATGATTTCCACATAGCCTTAGGGCTTTATCCAACTTCAGCAGCCACCACTAATCAAATACCGAAAGTTCGGGTTCGGATGGACTCGAGCATGCTCCAGGTTCGCTCATCTCTACTAGTCACACTTGTGATGGGATACCACACCCATATACCTTCAATAACTGACAGCTGAATGTTCTTTCAGCTGTCAGTTATCTCTATAGCCCGCTGCCCATCTCTGGCTCTAGCTCTGACTTATCTCTCCTAGAACAAATGGGGCAGGCTGAGATTTTCCATCATGCCCGACCCCTATGTTGGTGGTAATTCAGGAGAGCCCCATACACCTTATGCAGATGGCCCAACCAACATACTTGAAACCTTTACATATGTTATAGGCAGTGGCTGGCCGGCGAATTGTTTAGTAAACGACAAGTGATGTTTTCTTTCTTTAAGTGATAGGCATTAAGACAAGAAGATAAATTGCTATGAAAAGTAGTTAATGCGATTGTAATCATGTTCGTATACCATTCTAGGAATGATCGTAATTGCATTGGTATCTATATACTGTGAACGATAAGTGTTTACACTCAAAGACTTGAGAACGATTAACAATGATTTTCAGGTCAGCTTAAAAAATGCCATCAATGACCTATGCCATGGGCTGGGGTAGCTACTAGGTGGTGTTGAAGCTAGGTGGGTGTTGGGTCACTTGGGCACTTGTCACAGTGGCCAGGAGTGGTGTTGGAAGCCACCACTGGACACAAGGGCACTGCGCTTGAGGTAAGGTTAACCCAAATGTAAGGTGTATGTGCCAAGTTGGGTAGAACGAGCCCCAGAACTTTACAACTGGGTGTAGCAGACTTTCTAGAAGAGCAGTAGGATGCGTCAGCTTCCAGCTATTTGTCCTACTGGTGGTCAGTACCTAGCTGCGCATACTGCCCTGTGAATAGTGGAGAGGGATCCCCGGCATAGACAAGGCTTCCTCAGAGGATGGCTACCCCAACTGAGAGTTTAGCACTGCATACTGGAGCAGTTCACTCGCTTGAAAAACTCTCTAAGATTTCTGGACCCTGACATGGTTCCTGGCCTAAGCCAGGCCTAGATTCACTGCAGCAGGGTGTCTCTCTGTGGCTGTTTCTTAGTTCCTCCACATCAACTGACAAAAGACCTCCCACCAGGAACTGACCTCGCTTTTATCGGGGTAACTAAGCCTCACAGTGATTGTGGGGATGCTGGAGACAGGAGAGAGAAGAAGTTTAAGAGGAAAGTGAGGGAAAGATACCTGCACTGATGATAGGACAACAAGAACCATGTGACAGACAACTGTTAACCCATAACCTTTCTTCAGCTATGCTCATAGGAAGACTTGTACGCACAACAAGGAGTGACACCTAGTGGGGAAAATGCACAACAGCGCCTTCATCCCCCTCTAGTGCGATACCCGACAGAGGCCCTTCACTCAGGTGGCATGAAACTTAGTGGACCATCCGTACCAGGACACTACACATATATAGTTTGGTCATTGCCATGTTTACATCTAAAGATTATCACTTAAATTTGTGCAATTTAACAATTTCAGGATGCAAGCGGAAAAGTGCTCAGCTAAGCGCTTCTCTCCACATCTCTCTCCGCACTGCAGGAGGCAGATTCTGTGAGAAGTAGTAGAGCAAAGAAGAGAGAGACAGGGAGAGAAGCGCTTAGTTCAGTGCTTCTTCCCACTCGTTCTATCAATTTTTAGGGGGCTGAACTCTTTGGACCCCAAACCAATCAAAACTTTTTTTTCATTGATAACAACTCTATAATCCCAGAAGTGCACTCATTTATGTCAGCAGAGACCAGGAAAGCTCCTATCAATGACTGCACTGAAGGTGCTGGTTAATAAACTGATATGGAGGCAATATATTAGGCTACCAAGCACTTTTTACATTGTGTAAACCACAGTTTTATTAGTCTCTGCAGGGTCTATCATGGTCCTTTGTACTCTATGCATGTAATATGCCAGTCGCATTTGATAATGGAGCCGTCTTCCACTACAGGAAGTGCTGGCAGCAATTGATAAGCACTCATCTGCGGCTGTTGTTTCTTAATAGTGTTAAATGGCCATTGGGATGTATTGTACAATATGACTCATAGATAATCATCTATTCTTATGAGAAATGTACCATTTAAGTGCTACGACTATATATTTATGTTTTTAACAGAGATGTGCTAAATTGATGTAGATTAGTGTAATCTGTGTATTGTCTACAACAATGGTAGACGCAGACTGTAGAGTCCCCCTGTACAAACACAGTGCCACCCCCACCCCCGTACAGACACCCATAACCTGTATTATGTCTCTATCAATGTGAGCTTGTTTTTTGCTGGATGAGCTGTAGGTTTTATTATTATTTTATGGCTTTCACTGTGGGTCCATAATGTTATTTTTTAATGGTGTGACAATGACATATAATAAAGTATAGAGAAAAATTCTGACATGTCAAAAGGTTTGATTGGTCGAGGTCTAAATGTTCAGACCACAACCAAGAGAACAAGAATGTTCTCTCCCAGCATTCCAGGAGAGGAATGACCCCACAGTTGCAAAAAATCCATCTCAGAGGGATGGCAACATTACCCCATTCACTTACATGAGTGGTGGGGGGCGCTTGATCACGGTCGCTTGTGTATTTTTTTTACATATCTGGGGCTTTTTGATTGCTTTTGTGACTTATTAATAGGCAAAACTATGTTTTCATCTTTAGCATCTATAGCTCTTTTGATGCATGCCATTATTTTATTAGCCTTGGCAGCTGCTGCCTGGCACTGATCACTAAAGTTGAGTTTACTGTCCACCAATACCCCCAGGTTCTTTCCAGAAGCATTTTTACCCAGTGTTTTATTATTTAGCACATAACTGTACTTATTATTTCTACGACCAAAGCGCGATCAACATTAAACTTCATTTGCCATTTCTCTGCCCAAGCCTCCAGCGTCTCCAAATCCCTCTGTAATATGATATTATCCTCCTCTGTATTGATTACATTACCCAGTTTAGTGTCATCTGCAAATATGGAGATTCTACTTTGTAGCCCTTCTACAAGGTCATTAATAAACATATTAAAAACAAGTGGGGCCCAACACTTACCCCTGCTGTACCCCACTAGTAACTGTGACCTAAACAGTGTGTTCCATCAATGACCACACTCTGTTTCCTATCACTCAACCAGTTGCTTAACCATTTACATATATTTTCCCCTAGTCCAAGTACCTTTATTTTATAGACCAACCTCTCATGCGGCACAGGATCAAATGCCTTCGAAAAGTTCAGATACACAATGTCCACAGCCTCCCCCAGGTCCAGTCTATCTTCTTCTTCCCACGTCTGTCTTCACCTTTTATATTGTAGTTGCCCCCCGGGGTCCCTAGTTCAAACACTTCTCCAACCTCTTCGCCATCTTCTCCCCCAGCACGGCTGCACCCTCCCCATTGAGATGCAGCCCATCCCTACTGTAGAGCCTGTAACCAACAGAGAAGTCGGCCCACTTCTCCATGAACCCAAACCCCTCTATCCTACACCAGCTCTTGAGCCACTTATTTACCTCCCTAATCTCTCGCTGTCTCTCTTCTGTGGCTCATGGTACAGGTAATATTTTAGAAAAAATTACCTTAGAGGTCTTAGTCTTAGGCTTCCTGCCTAAGTCCCTGAAAACATGGATATAGCCATAGGCATTCGGAAAGTTTGCTCATCACTTCTCTCTAATATTGTAAATACTGTATTGATCTATCATCAGTATATCACACACAGAAAGTTTCACCCCATTCCAACAACAACTCCTCCTTGGTGCATTATTTTGTTCTGTCAATGAGTGTATATTTTTGTGAAATTTTTACATCTATCACTAGCTTTAAACTATTGTATTGTATTCATCTGGATTCTGCAATGCAGTAAGTCTGTAAGTATAATGGTGGTCTGATAAGTTTTTGCTTAGTTATATAACATCTCTGTTAACTATATTAACTCTACCATTAATGTATATGTGGTATATGCGAAAGCCTCCTCCGGGTCCAGTCTATAACTGATCTCCTCATAGAAGCCGATCAGATTGGTCTGACACTGCTCTCTCATGAACCCATGCTGGTGTTGTGTTATAAGATACTCAAGTATAGCATCTCTTACAAACCCCTCAAATACTTTACCCACTATAAATGTTAGACTTACAGGCCTATAGTTTCCAGGATCACTCTTTGAACCCTTCTTGAATATTGGTACTACTTAGCTATGCACCAAGTCTATAATGGCCCTATTCCACGGGCCGACTGTGAGGAGCAAACAAGCACTGTCAGCGCTCGTTTGCTCCTCGTTCCCAACTCGTTGCCACCGCTATTACACACGGTGGCTGCGACCAGGTAATTGTGTGGGAGGGGCTGCGGGGAGCTGCAGGGGGGGGGGCGTTGATCACTAGATCGTCCGGCAGCCCATAGAGGATAGTAGCAGTCTGCTACTGCCGCTCCTATTCGATGGAGTGACGGCAGCAGATCGCTGCTATCACAGCCATTTGTTTTCAACATGGTTAAAAGACAAACGACTGCAACGATCAGCCGACATAAACGATGTCGGCTGATCGTTGCCTCCTATTCCACAGGACGATTATTGGCCGTAACGGCCAAATACGGCTGATAATCGTTCCATGGAATAGGGCCTCAAGTATGCAGGTGGTCTGCTAAGTTTTTGTTTAGTTGTATAATATCTCTGATAACTATAATAACTGTGCCATCGATGTATATGCGGTATATGCAAAATACTTTACACGGTAAGTCTAGAAAATCTACCTGACACTAGATAGATAGATAGATAGGAGATAGATAGATAGGAGATAGATAGATAGATAGATAGATGAGAGATGGATGGATAGATAGATAGATAGATAGATAGATAGATAGATAGATAGATAGATAGATGATAGATGGATAGATGATAAATAGATAGATGGATAGATGTTAGATGGATAGATGATAGATAGATAGATAGATAGATAGATGATGGATAGATAGATAGATAGATAGATAGATAGATAGATAGATAGGAGAAAGATAGATAGGAGAAAGATAGATAGGAGAAAGATAGATAGATAGATAGATAGATAGATAGATAGATAGATAGATAGATAGATAGATAGATAGATAGGAGATAGATGGGTAGATGATAGATGATAGATAGATAGATAGATGGATAGATAGATGATAGATGAATAGATAGATATTAGATAGATAGATGGATAGATAGATGATAGATGGATAGATAGATATTAGATAGATAGATGGATAGATAGATGATAGATGGATAGATAGATGATAGATGGATATCTCAAACTCCTGAATCCATGGCACACAGACAGCTGCTAGGTATCTTGTGACTGGTAATGCTAGAACACGAGGCCAAGCATATTAAAGAGTCACATTTCAGTTTTATTATGGTCAAAACAGGTTTATTACTTTTCGGCATCTATTTGGCCCCTGTCCGGTGTCCTGATAAATAGAAATGTAAACTCATTTAGTTCTTTTAGTATAATCTAAGCCTAGATGGCTGAAAGGCAGCGAGAACATGCTTCCCTATTGCTGACTATAGCAAATATTTGCAGATACATACAGGAGCCAATTACATACAGCTTGTATTTCTTATTAGAGCGCCCTGCTGGTTACACACTCCATCCTATACACATAAGCCATGCGCGCCCCCCCACCTCTCACTCGTCCTCCGTGCCCGTCCACTCTCTCACTCTCACCTTCAGAGCCGGCTTCATCCTTCCTCCCAAACCAGATGAGCCGATGTTGAGCGCTCAGCTCCCTCTCCTGACTTTGTTTGGTGCTGATCCCTCCCTTTATTCCCAGACCTGTAATTCTCAGACACTTGCGAGGGAGTTGATAGACATTGATTAGCACAAGTGGTATTTAATAAAAAAAGAAAAAAAAATGTCATTGTTATTATGTTGCAAGACTATATTTAATAACCATTTAAAAGAATGGCGGTGATCGAAAATAGTTCCAATGGTTGCCTGTTAATCATTCCGAAAATGTTCTTTTTTTCCCCCCATAGACCCTTGTGATAATATAGAGGTCGAGAGGGCTGGATATGACTTGTTGAATGGCCTAATATGATGTCCATTTTTTTCTTTTCAGGAGAAAAATTGGAAAGTTGCAATTTGTGCCTGAGATCCTGTGGGCTGAAATGGCATTGATGCATGTATTTATATGCGGGAGGAGGTCGATCATTTATACCAGAGCCATGCGGGGAAAGTAACTGATGTTTATTTAACCTGCTTTGAAGAAACAGGAACCGAAGTCAACTGAAGTCAATTTGCATGTTCACTCCCCTCATGTTGAAGAACTTGCCCTCGGCAAAGCTGTACGTTCCATTATTAAGCATTAGGGTGTGTTGCAGAGCCCGCAGTATACTCCACAGTAATGACTATCTTCCTATAACAAATAATACTCTATAATATGCTAATGTAAATATTTTGATTTTAAGGGGTGTATCTATAGGGTGTGCAGGGGTCGAGGTTTCACTTGGACTCTGGCGATCATATATAGGTTACTAATGGTTATTATTTTCAGAGATGAGCGCAACGCGAGCGTTCGGCATTTGATTATAGCCTACAGGTGTATCCATGTTTTCCTGGACTCCCTAGGGTGGCATCTAACTTCTTCAGCCACCACTATTCAAATGGCAAATGATCAGACTAGGGAACCTTGGCTCTCCAGCTACAAAACTACAACTCCCATCATGCCTGGACAGCCAAAGCTTTAGTTTTGGCTGTCCAGGCATGATGGGAGTTGTAGTTTTGCAACAGCTGGAGAGCCAAGGTTCCCTACCCCTGGACTCGAGCATGCTGTAGTTGTGATCTATTTATTTTCTATACTATGAGCATTATGTATTACAATGCTGTGGCTTTTTTTGTGTCTATATATTTGTTTAAACAATAGCCATGATACAACCACCAATATACTGGCCACTGACCGGGTGCAGCACCTACCTCTTAAACTGCATGCACTTGTAACGAACAGGCTGTCATTTACAGCCATAGGCTCACTGCCCTGCCAATAACTCTTTTTGGCTGCGGGCAGAATTATGCCTCCGGACACAAGAGGTCGCTTACTCCACAGTGTGTAGAGCAGGGAGACAAGACATAGGTCAGAGATACATGCAATGCTGCAAGCCATGGGGATATGTTTTTTTTTTTATTACATGGGTAGCCTTAATACCAGAGAGCTGCCTACAGGGGGACTACCTATGGGGTGGAGGAAGGGGATGCCTTCTTGGGGGGGGGGGGCAGTGTCAGACTGGTTTACAACCTGCACAAACACTGACTGATATGTCTTTTCTCACTGTTTCTTTATAGGTGGGCCCCAGGATAATTTCCCCTGGTGGACCCCAGATACCCCAGTCCAATAATGGAGGGGGCTGCCTACTTGGGTATTACTCACAAGGGAGGATGCCTACATGGAGGGGGCTGCCTACTGGGGTATTACTTACAAGGGAGGATGCCTACATGGAGGGGGCTGCCTACTGGGGTATTACCTACTAGGGGATGCCTACATGGGGGGGGTGCCTAAATATGGGGGGGGGAGCAACTGCCAGAAGTAATACCTACATGGGGGCACTACCTACATGGGGATTAATCTACATTGGGGTTATTATGATTTGGAGGGGATATTATTGATTTTGGGGGCCAAATGCCACAGGCACTATGTACAGGGGGGATTACTAACTATAAGGTTTGAGGGGGGTGGTTGCTGTATGGGGG
This sequence comes from Dendropsophus ebraccatus, assembly GCF_027789765.1. Classification (NCBI taxonomy): domain Eukaryota; kingdom Metazoa; phylum Chordata; class Amphibia; order Anura; family Hylidae; genus Dendropsophus; species Dendropsophus ebraccatus. The sequence continues at coordinate 62,841,624 of NC_091466.1, forward strand.
ATACTATCTACTGGGGGTCTATTTGCACAGGGATAGTTTACTTTTGTAACAGCACAGTCTATCTACACAATGTGAACACATCACCGTGCCCAGTCCTAGGTCCATACATCAATCAAGTAATCTGTCCAAGCGAGTGCTCAATGTTCTTGTAAAAAATATCCAGCCTTTATTCCACCGTGAAACCTTTTTCACAAGAAAATTGAGTGGTGTCTTGGAGAGATTACTATCTGCAAAGAGAGGCCTAACTACTATATCGGAGCACAGAGGGAACCTACTTTAAGAGTCATTACCTGGGCTGTTCTGTAGTTTCCCTTGGGTAGCAGAGTGACTCAATTTACCCCCGGGAGGGAGGGGGGCATAAGAAGTATATGTAAAGAGGGGGACAAGGGGTCATGAGCAGCAGTCTATTTAACAGCGTAAAGGGCCATTGAGTCATAAGCAACTGTCCATGAACAGTAATCCATGTGTGAGGACACAGAAGAAGCACTCTTTATGAAAGGGGGCACTGAGCATCAGTCTGTGTGAGTGGGGGGAGGTGGGGACGGACATGGAGCCATTAGCAGCAGTCTATGTGTGAAGAGCAGGGCCATGAGCAGCAGTCTATGTGTGAAGAGCAGGGCCATGAGCAGCAGTCTATTTGCGAGGAACAGGAACATTAGCAGCAGTCTGTGTGAGGAACATGAGCAGCAGTGTATGTAGGGTTGCATAAGCAGCAGTCTATGTGACAGAGGAGGGAGGGGGGCCCATAATCACCAGCCTATGTGAAAGTGAAAGTTGAGCAATGCTAACTGTAATGAGGCAGGGTTTTTTTAACCAGTAAAAATGAAGGATAGATGACTTAAACTAACAGCAGGTGGTAGGATCCCAGTCATAAGACTGTCAAACTCTTAAAATCCTCTGAAAGTAAAGACAGCAGAAGGAACAACTGATCTCCGTCTGCAATGGGGTCGACCATACAGCACCCAAAGGTGTAGGTCACCCAGTCATGGTAGGAAAACAAAAAGTCAGAAAACAGGAAGTGCTCTATGGTAACTAAAAAAAACTAATGAATGTAAGATGCAAACTTGTTTATATCACATGTACTGTTGATTTAGATTTTGAAGGTTATAACGACAGGAACACTTTAAGAAATGTCAGCTGTTTTCTGTTACAGCTGCATTGTTTTGTTATATAGCTTTAGAGAGAGTGTCTGTCTAAATCACATTGTATACTTTTACACCTGTAAGTAATAATAGTTCTCTATAGCTAAACATACAAGGAGTCCAAGATGCTTTTCAACTTTAGGTTTAAGCAGTTTTTTTCCTTAAATGAATATCAAACTAATAGCGTCTTTACACAGGCAGATAATTGGCGAAATAAGCAATCGTAGGAATGCTTGTACCAAATAATTTGTGCATTTAACATGGTCAGCGATCAGCTGTAGTGTCCCACCACAGGTGTTACTAGTATTTTACACCCCTCGCAAAAGTCTGTACTTCAAGTAAAAGTGGTAATGAAGTAGTATTTAAGTTTTACCACAAGATGTCGCTACTGTATGTAACTGTACTTGTATATTGCACAGCTGTAGTAACGGGGGTTATTATTTGTTATAATCTGCGCACCAATGAGAGCCCTCTTTTCTTCTCTACCTATCTTTATGCTTCTTTCTCTTTATACTTTCTTCTCCACCACTCACAGGGGACATTACACCTCCTGTACACACCCAAACCTAGTCAGTGTCCAGTGTAGTCTAGTCGGTGGTAGTAATAGACGCACATGGGAGACGCAGACACCAGTTTCTTAAAAGCAGCACTTCTACTCACTATGCAGTGTTAAGCCACTCAGGAGAGGACAAGTCAGAGATCACTTCAACCCACGCCGTGAACATTTCTAACAGTGCAGGACAGTATACTGATAACAAAAGGAACTGATTCGGATAGAGCAAAGTTGCTAGAAGCCTACGTACTCTATCTTGCAGGGCGGGTGTCACCAGGAAATCCTGACCACTCTGCTCAACACATCAACATCATCACAGGATGGGTCACCCGACACTGCAGGGCAGCAAGGGTACACGACAACAAAGGTCGAAACATGGGCACAAGTATACTTCTTCTTTCAAGTCTTCAGTATTCTACTTGTTCTTCTTCTAAAGTTCCAGCAGAGCACACTTCTACCCTGGGTTGGGACTCTCAGTACAAACTCCTCTCCACTGTTCTGGACTCTCAGTACAAACTCCTCTCACTACTCTGAACTTGAAGCGCAAACTCCCCTCTACTGTTCTCAGCTCACTCTACTTCTCAACACTCAACCAAGTCAGTTCAGCTCTTCTATTCTACGGCTCTCAGTACAGATTCTGTTCAGTCACGTCTACAGTCTATGGTCAACTATTGTATAAAGGGTTTTCACAGTAAAGAAGATTTATTTATGATAACAGGACTCAGTGATTATTGTTCAAGCACTTACACAGTAGATACCACATCCTTGGGTCATTTACCCTTTCTGTGGGTGGCGGTACCCATAGTCCGGGTGTACTCAAGGGACCCCCTCACAGCCCGGAGGGGGTCCCTTGATTATCCACACTGTTCCTAAAAGGTAAATCAAGACTTACCTTTTATCCCTCACCACCCATGTAAATGCTATAGCTATCTCTCAGCTTAGCCCTGAGACACAGATGGATACTGACACAATGGGCCCAGGTCCCTGTCCCAAGGTCTGACCATAATCAGAGGCTGAATAAATGTACCCTGGGCCCCAGGCTGTCCACCAACCCTGGGCCTCTGGCTGTCCCCTAGAGTGACGAGAAGATGGCCCCCGTATAGTATATGACTCTCTAGCCCTACTATAATTAATGGCCCCCAGTGAGTAGTACTGCTATAGTACATGGCCTCCTGTGAGTAGTCCCCATATAGTAGATGGCCCCCTGTGAGTAGTGCCCCTATAGTAGACGGTCCACCATGAGTAAGCCCCCTATAGTAGATGGTCTCCATGCTGCTACCCTCTATAGTAGATGGCTCCCTATACTAGTGTCTGAACCCCATGATAATCAGATCAAAATAAAAAAAACAAGCTCACTTCCCACACGCTCCCCCACTGCTGTTCCGCTCCTGGCATGCGCACTCCTCTTCTGTCTTCCAGCACAGGCAGCAAGTGTTACTGGCACCGGAAGTCCCAGGCAGCATGTCAGCGTTTCTTAAAGGGGCACGAACGTATCGGGACAGGGCTGCAGTGCAGCACATCACTCAGGGCCCCAGCAGAGGATCCTGCAATCCCTGAGTGACGTGCTGCACAGCAGTGCCACTTTATTGGAGTGCCAGGGCCCCAAGCAGCTGGCAAAACCTCCCACATTACAATCTACCCCTTACCATGATACAATCTGAACCTCTTCATATTATGGAAAAACTATGAGACACCAAGTTCTGCACGGGTCATTGCCTTCAATACCCACAACTCTTAATCATGTAAAAAAAAAAAAAATCCATAAAAATAACACACCAGAAGCCAAAGCCGACACTTGAAAAATATTATATAGTTCCAGGAATAACAAAGTAATAGTGGAGTTATGTAATCTATAATATCTGCACATGCTGTAAAACACGATCATTTCCTTCCTTCACAATGCAGGTACTTGTATCTCTGTTGGATAAAGGCCATAGCAGAGCGTATTGCACTTTTCTCATTCTCCGCTTAGGACCCTGTCTGCGGTAATACAATAGCGCCTTGAGTAAAGTTCTATGGATAATGGCAGTGCAGGGCTGTAAATCTTTTTTGGGAGCAGCAAGTCAGGCAAACAGTAAAATGAAAATTGCTATCAGAGAAATATGCATGCATTGTACTCCTAAACCCTGCTATGTGCTACCTTGTAATTTTCACCTGGGATAATGGTACGAGCGGCAAGTTTACTTTTACAAATATTTGCCTGAATTTTTCTGCCACAACATTAGACCCCACCGAGTAGCCCAGGCCACATTTATTTACAGCCTCATTTGTAAAACTTCCAGTACCGACCATTAACTCATTCACAGCGGCAACCCTTGAAGAAACCTGACTCACTCCTTCAAGAGTATATGTTTAACATATTCGCCAATGGACCTCTGCAGAGCATCGCGAATGAGATCATTACCTCTGCGGTGGAGCTAGGAATAGTTCATTGTTCTGCCTGGTTCTCCTAGACGCGGATAGATTTTACGTACGTGAATGTTGTATGTAAGCATTGGAGTTCATTTTCTCTACCTTTTTGTTAGGAAAAGTCATTAACGGCGCTTGTCAAATTTCCTGAGGGTGGGACAAAGGATACGTATTAATTCTTTAATTGTAGTGTGTATATATATATATATATATATATATATATATTTTATTGTGCTGTACTGTGGAAAATACTGGGTAAGCCTTTGGTCTATTGTACAATAAAGCCAAGAGTACTGGAGTTTAGAGCCCCTATGGTACTGCATTATGCAAGGCCTTAGCCAAAGGGGAGCCTTAGTTAGGGTACTATGATACAGGGATAGAGCAACAAACTCAGTCTTCGACCCATATTATACATATACCTTTGTCTAAGAGTATCTTGGATTAAGAACATTTTGGAAGAAGAGCTCACAGTTTTTCAAAATGGTGACTTGGTTTAAGAGTATGGCTTTGGTTCCAGAGCTCCCTGTACTGGGTGGGAGGGGGAGTGGGGGAGGGGCATGGTCTGCATAGCGGGATCTACAGCATTGTACTCTGACGCAGGAGGTCTCCCTCACCTTCCAAATCATAGCAGATCCACTTCAGGCTGGGGCTTGCATCAGGGGACAGGACTGTGGAGGTAATCTCTCCATAGCTGTAACCCCTCTCTCCTCGGACAGAGAGTGCTGCTATAATGTGCTCACATATTTCCTGCTCATTCCTTTGTGCTCCCTGCAGTCTCTGTCAGTCCTTGTGTTTCCCATCCTCTCCATTCCTGCTATAATGTGCTTGCACTTACACTCAGCTATACACACTGCTGCTATAATGTGCCTACACTCACACTCAGCCATTCAGACTGCAACAGAAGTTTTTGTCACTGTCCTTCTGCACAGCACTGTGAGTCTCACTTCCTGATTGGTCCATGCTGAACACACACCCCTTCCCCATTGCTGTCATGTGACCACACAGACCTCTGACAACAGCCCTGCTTCTCTATTCTAGCCTGTTGTACTACACTACTGCATTATGGGGATCTGCAGCTTCATCTTGTATCTACAAACTGCTGCTGTTTTTTTTAGGTTTATGCACTTACTATACATTATACTCCACATGCTGATGGCTATAGTGTACATAAACATATAATATGACATATTCATGATTTCCAGGACTCCCTAGGGCTGCATCCAACTTCTTCAGCTACTGATAATCAAATGCCATATGCTCACGTTGGAAAGGACCTGAGAAAGCTCAAGGTTCGCCCATATCCAATGTGCACCATGGGTATCTATAGGCACCACATTACAAATCTATTGTCACGGCCGCCGCGACCTCTCTCTTCCCAATGCAGCCGCCGGGGTCCATGTGCAGGGACCCGGCGCTGCTGTCTGTTCGGCCCCGGGGGGCGCCTTACCTCACCCCGCTCCTGTCTCCGTCTGTGCCGGCCGGCGTGCGCGACCCCGCCTCCTAGGGCGCGCGCGCGCGCCGGCTGTCTCTGATTTAAAGGGCCAGTCCGCCCCTAATTGGTGTATGCACACAATCACTCCCTATAAATCCCAGCATGCCCTGTCCCTCGTGTTGGAGCCTCTACATGCTTCCCATAGTGTTTGGCCCAGCTCCCTGTTGTTCCTGACCTCAGTCCCTGTTCCTAGTCCCTGTCCGCTGTCCCGGTCCCAACTCCCTGTCTGCTGCTTACCCATTGTTCCTGAGCACTGCCTGCCACCTGCGGTTAAGCCTACAGACCTCTGCCTGCATCTTCTGCCTACTGCTCCTGCCACGCCTCACCTGCTGTCACTAGCAACCAAGCCAGGGGTAGCGACCTGGGGGTCGCCTGCCGCAGCAAGTCCATCCCGCCTTGCGGCGGGCTCTGGTGAAAACCAGCGGTCCCTTAGACTCCGCTCCCTGGTGCGGTTAATACCATCGCTAGTGACGGTTCAGTGGATCCACGACTCCAGGCGTTACATCTATGACGTAGAAATCTATGGTCATGTGCTTGTAGCATTAGACATCAAGGAGTATGCCAGCCAGCTGGGAAGTATAGGACAAGGCAGCATAGACAAAAGCCTTTTCACGTGAGAGGTTGTCAGAGAAGAGATGTGCAGGAGAGCTCTCCAGGACACAACCTAACCCAGGAGAAAGAAGAAGAGTCAGGAGCAGAGTGTCTGTCCAACAGGGATAGTACACTATATTGTAGGGTCAACTAACTCCAGCGTGGACCTCACCACTCCGTCACCAGGACTAAAGTGGGCTTTTAGACTGGCCTAGCACAGGCTGTGTGTCAGAAATCTTCGAGATCTGCATCCTGTGTTTGGGAATTGCAGTACAAGTGGATGTGTTTCCCTACCTCTAAGCTCTGCAATGATCCAGTTACTATTACTACAGCATGCCTTGGGGAGAACATCATAGGACTAATGACCGGGACTAGAGTAAAGCAAAACCAGCATCTAAGACCCATATACCTGCTCCAGCCACAGCCTCCATTCTAGATGACTTATAACAACCAGTAAAGGAAACTTTGTGTTATTTGCTTGTTACACCTGTGTCTGGTCCTCTTATGAGAGATCTGATGGAAGTCCTCTAACCTCTGTGACTAGTGGACATTACCATCAACATCTCCACAACCATCTGAACTCTCCCTAGGCTTCTGGTTTCCATGTAAAAATATAACAATTCTACCAGTAAAGCACCACTGGCAGCTTAGCCAATGTCTATAACCCTCTAAGGCAGGGGTGGGCAGCTCCCCTGTGATGCACGCCGCTCTGGAGGAGGAAGGAGCCGGCATACACAGCATCCTCCGGTGTCTGTGACAGCTGCCGGACACAGGAGGATGCTGTCTATGCCGGCTTCTTCCCCAGCAGAGCGGCGCGTGTCTTCAGTCTCCTGCGGGCCGCGCGCGATGACGTCATTTCATCGCGCGCCGCCTGCAGGAGAAGACCGGCACAGAGGACCTGGGACAGAAGAGGACATGGGCAGCGTGGGAGCGGAGGTAAGGTGAGTGGGATGTTTATTTTTTTTTATTTGGGGGTTAACTAGGCCACCAGGGACATGCCTGGGGGGGTTAACTAGGCCACCAGGGACATGCCTGATGGGGGTTAACTAGGCCACCAGGGACATGCCTGATGGGGGTTAACTAGGCCACCAGGGACATGCCTGATGGGGGTTAACTAGGCCACCAGGGACATGCCTGATGGGGTTAACTAGGCCTACCAGAGGCATCACTGGGGGGTTAACTAGGCTACCAGGGACATGACTTGGGGGTTAACTAGACTACAAGGGGCATCACTGGGGGGTTAACTACAATAGCAGGGGCATCACTGGGGGTTAACTACAACAGCAGGGGCACTAGGGGAACAATACTTTGCCTTGCCCCGGGTGCTGCAAACCCACGCTACTAACTGCCGCACGCGGTATGCGGCCCTCGAATGATTTTATTAATGCCCGACCGGCCCTCGACATGGAAAAGGTTCCCCACCCCTGCTCTAAGGGCTTCATTATGTGGGTGGTCTTATTTGAACTTGGTTACTGCTGTCCTGACAGTTACATTTCACCAAATGCAAAACAACACTTCTCCTATAGTCAGGACCATATCTGCCATGAGGCAAGCTGAGCATCTCGTCTCAGGTGGTAAATTGCTGAAAAGCAGTATGTTTAAGGAATGGCCATAAATCTTACTATCTAACGTCTTCTGCTCTTTTGTTCTGTACTACTGTCAGGACAGGGAGGTAGGGTCAATACGAAACAGTGGGCCCTAAGCCTGAACCCACCCACTGTCCCTACCCACTTGCCTCAATTGGCCCTAGGCAGCTATGGACAACAACAAAGACGTTCCTTATACAGAATAAGTGTAACACAGAACACAACAGACAAACACAATAAAGGGGAGTCAACAAGCCAAGTCAGAACGAAACGGGCAGCGCAGTACAAAATCGGAGATCAAACGGAAAGTCAATGGTCAGGCAGAGGTCAGGTAACTAGTCAAACAAGCAGAGGAATTAGGTACGGGGATCGCAGGAGTAGACAGAGGGAGCTTGGATCAGGGTATGAACCTTTATAGCCAGCAGGGAAAGACTGGCTCTGCTTTCATTTATGAGGATCAAGAGCCCGATCCGGATCCCCATTGGACCGGCGCACTTATCCTCAAGGTTCTGGACAGGCAAAAGCATGTGTCAATCAAACCATACTGCTCAGCTGCAGCAATCAAGGCTAGCAGTGAGCAGTGTAACTCCTGCATTGCCAGGAAGCTGAAAAAAAAGCGGGTGTTTCACACAAAAAGTAAAAACAGTTCACACCAGGCTTACTTCCTGACAACCGCTGTCTCCATTGACTCCTTGATATGCAAAGATATGCAAAGATGTGGAATACAAGGCAGTCATGACAGAGAACACAGTAACTATCCAACACCAACAACTGAGCACAGTTGTTCTGGAGGTGATGACTATAAATAGCCTCAGGTGATGAGCCTAGAATTTACTAGAACTTGTGGGCTGAGCCTTTAAATACAGGTGAACAGGCGTACACCTGCCACAAGAGGGAGCCCAATCCCCCAGGAAGCCAGTCCAGCACAGTTAAGAAGATGCAAGAAAACAAGTATACTAACAAAGAGCAGGAGAGCGAACAGCTGACCAAAGCACCAACCAATTACCAGTACCTTTTTTCATCTGTTTTATTTCTATCGGCGTGAGACCTTACAAGGTGGTAGAAATGAACGCCCAGTGTTACGACACTCCTTAATTTGCGAACTGAGCCCTGATTTCTGACACTGTACAAAAAGGTAAGACAGGCAAGTCTATGGGTCCTGATATAACATTCCAAGTACAATTGCAGTGTATTTTTCTCACAGCCTAATTGGCGCCAGATAGAGCTTCCCTCTGAGAAATGTACAAAGATTAATTACTAGCGTTAGAAGATAATGGAATTTAACAATTACAGTCTAATACGTGAAATTAAAAATAAGCAGCCACAGAGGGGAGAACTGCAGTGTTAAGCTTTGATTAACACTTTTTAATGGGTTTTTGCTTAGCCAGTAGCTGTGCCCGCAGCTCCACAAAGTCTCTCTCCCCGGTATCATTTAGATCTCAGACACTGGGAACAGCACCTCATAGTGACCCGGTGTAACTTACTTTATCGACCTATAGTCACACATAAAAATATCCACCTTTTCAGCAACCATTTTCTTCATTACACATCCCAGGGGTAAAGTTCTTGGAATGTTCTGTCCCGTCACTTTGCCTGATTTTCTTAATTTAGTTTTATTGGCTTTTTTACATGCAACAAATACAGTAGAGAGCCAAGTGGATGAGCTATAAAAAAAAAAAAAATTCTGAAAATCCCATACACAATACTGCAGAAGAAGCTGAGCTGCAGAGTCATAAATTTGCAGTTCAAGGGTCCCAGTGCCTTGGGATCCCGTCATAGGGGAACTCCGGCAAAATGTTGGTGTCAGAAAGTTATATAGACTTCTATTTAAAAATGGCAAGCCTTCCAGTACTTATTATCTGATGTATGTCCTGCAGGAAGGGGTGTATTCTTTTCAGCCTGACACGCTGCTCTCTGCTGCCACCTCTGTCCATGTCAGGAACTGTCCAGAGCAGTAGCAAATCCCCATAGAAAACCCTTTCCTGCCTCAGCCCATACTATACTTCTTAATCATTTTCATTCTTAGATTAGTGCCTGTTATGTTCTTTTTCTTATTCTTGTTTTCTTTTTACTCTATGATTACTATAATATGATATTCTATATACGTTGTTTCTGACTTGTTTTGTATATGATATAGCTCAAATATCTTTGATGTGATGTTGTAATTCTAAAATTTATTATCTGAAAAATTGAATAAAAAGATTGAAAACCCTTTCCTGCTCTGGACAGTTCCTGACATTAACAGAGGTGGTAGCAGAGAGCACTGTGTCAGACTGGAAAGAATGTACCACTTTCTGTAGAATATACAGCAGCTGATAAGTACTGGAGGACATGATATTTTTAAATAGAAGTAAATGAGTAATCTATATATATAACTTTCTGACACCAGTTGATTTTTTTAAAATAATACTGGAGTAGGACCAGGACCAGGAGAAGGAAGGAGCGCAGGAGAAGCCCTGCAGCATGGTTAGGTAATGTATGCTTATTGTGGAATCGTCGGTCGCCCGCCACACACCGCTATTCCACGCAGCGATGCGTGGTCGGTGCCCGATGATTTTAGGTTTGCACCTAAATAAACGATCAGCCGATGACACGATCATCAGCTGATCATTGTCTCTATTCCACGGAGCGATCGGCGAATCAGGCCGATTCGGACGATTATTGCTCTGTGGAATAGGCCCCTTACAGTCTGTAGCCTGTGGCTCTTCCGCTGTTCGAAAATCACTACTCCCTTCATGCCCTAAAAGCTGAAGGCATGAAGGGAATTGTTGCATATAATAAGTACTCCCTCTACTGGATAAAGTCTATAGGGAACACATGTTGCGAAACAGACAATGAACTAGGATCTTGTATGTCTTGATCATAAATTATAGAGGTTGCAAATAGTCACGGCTACTTTACTATCATTGCATTTGCCCTGAATTGCAGTGACTAATTGCCGGTTCCTTATAGCTAGCTAGTATAAATGATATTGTAAGAGCCAATAACTAATTGGTTGCTATGGATTAGTGCACATAGGGTCCATACACGCAATGCTCGCCCTATTGAATGTTTGGCTTCCAAGGCACCAGAAAGCGGTGCAGCAGCTTCTCCTGAGCGGTACTTCTGCTTTCCCTAATTACGGCAGACGCTGAGCTCATTAACTCCTCTCATCTGGCTCACTGCTCAGCTAAATATTCTGTAAATGAGCTGACAATTATGGCAGTATTACCACCACTAGCTCTGCTCCCAGCTACAAGGCTGCCTTGGATGCCGCAACTGCCGGTATTATCGGGTTAGGAGTTTTGTAAACATATTGAAGCACTTAATTGGAGGACTATTAAAACCTGAAAATAGTTCAGCAGCGGTGGCGGCAGCACGTGGATGTTAGCTTCCCACATTGGTTGTTACCTGCTTACACGGTGTAATATGGTGCACTAGTTAATCACAGAAAAATATCGTCATAAGCTTCATGGAGGAACATCTGCCGCCAGACATCGTTGTTTGGGTTATAAATAAAATGCCATATTAGAGGAAGGTTAGCAGGTGCATTTGTACTCACCAGAGAATGGATCTATATTCTGTCATTCTAGACTGAAAGACTGCATTACTCCTTTACGTGTCAAAGAGTCACGGGGTGAAAGCCAATGTGATTGCTAACATATTTCCCAATCATTTCATTAAACAAAAATGACTCATTACCCCCAGAAAAACAGCTCTGAATATTGGCCACTAGGTGACTCACTTCTATGCAGTATGCTGCCCATTGTCTGTTGTCAGGAAAAATCTGTCTCTAGTAACTGCTAAATCACGACAAATTACAGAAAGTAGGGTGGGGTTTATAATGTACTGTTTGAAAAAGAAACTGCAATGATCAGCTGATATGAACGATGTTGGTTGACCGTTGACTTCTATTCTACGGGACAATTATCGCCTGTAACGGCTGATATCGGCAGAATACGGCCGATAATCGTTTTGTGGAATAGGGCCTTGAGTCTGTCTGCTGCTGATGATCCCCACTGTCCCTGAAAGATAAATCAAGGCTTTTCCCTCTATTATTGCTAAGTCAGGGCCGGGACAAAGGGTAGGCCAGGGTAGGCGATGGCCTAGGGCGCCATCTAGTGGTAAGTTACAGGGGCGCAATTTCAATTTCTTTAAAAAAATAAAAAAAAATCATTGACCTGCCAGGAACTGCAGGACCTGCCAGGACCTACAGAGGCTCCACCCCCTCCTCACCATGTGACCTCTTCTCTGTCTGACTGCTGGAGGCTGTACCGACTTCTGGGCTGCTGTCTGGTGATTTCATTGACTGACTCTCATCATTCTTTAGGTGTAGAAAGGCTGGGAGAGCTGGGAATGCTGGGAGAGCTGGGAATGCTGGGAGAGGGAGGTCACCTAGGTCACAGGGCTGCCCCATATAACACTGCCCCATATCCCTGCACTGCTCCTCTATACACAGCACTTCTTATATTGTTCCCCAACCTGTGGGTCACCAGCTGCTCCAAAACTACAACAGTCACAGCATGATAGGAGTTGTAGTCCTGCCACAGCTTGGGACCCACAGGTTGGTGAACACTTATATTCTGTTTATTGTGTACAGGCTAATCCCCCTGACACCAGTGATTTACAGTCAGGGGGTACAGTATACATGGTCCTGTTACAGTCAGGGGGTACAGTATACAAGGTCCTGTTACAGTCAGGGGGTACAGTATACACGGTCCTGTTACATTCAGGAGGTACAGTATACACGGTCCTGTTACAGTCAGGGGGTACAGTATACATGGCCCTGTTACAGTCAGGGGGTACAGTATACATGGTCCTGTTACAGTCAGGGGGTACAGTATACATGGTCCTGTTACAGTCAGGGGGTACAGTATACATGGCCCTGTTACAGTCAGGGGGTACAGTATACAAGGTCCTGTTACAGTCAGGGGGTACAGTATACACGGTCCTGTTACATTCAGGAGGTACAGTATACACGGTCTTGTTACAGTCAGGGGGTACAGTATACAGGGTCCTGTTACAGTCAGGGGGTACAGTATACATGGTCCTGTTACAGTCAGGGGGTACAGTATACATGGCCCTGTTACAGTCAGGGGGTACAGTATACATGGTCCTGTTACAGTCAGGGGGTACAGTATACAGGGTACTGTTACAGTCAGGGGGTACAGTATACATGGTCCTGTTACAGTCAGGGGGTACAGTATACACGGTCCTGTTACAGTCAGGGGGTACAGTATACAGGGTCCTGTTACAGTCAGGGGGTACAGTATACATGGTCCTGTTACAGTCAGGGGGTACAGTATACATGGTCCTGTTACAGTCAGGGGGTACAGTATACATGGCCCTGTTACAGTCAGGGGGTACAGTATACATGGCCCTGTTACAGTCAGGGGGTACAGTATACAGGGTCCTGTTACAGTCAGAGGGTACAGTATACATGGTCCTGTTACAGTCAGGGGGTACAGTATACACGGTCCTGTTACATTCAGGAGGTACAGTATACACGGTCCTGTTACAGTCAGGGGGTACAGTATACAGGGTCCTGTTACAGTCAGGGGGTACAGTATACATGGTCCTGTTACAGTCAGGGGGTACAGTATACATGGCCCTGTTACAGTCAGGGGGTACAGTATACAGGGTCCTGTTACAGTCAGGGGGTACAGTATACAAGGTCCTGTTACAGTCAGGGGGTACAGTATACACGGTCCTGTTACAGTCAGGGGGTACAGTATACATGGCCCTGTTACAGTCAGGGGGTACAGTATACATGGTCCTGTTACAGTCAGGGGGTACAGTATACATGGCCCTGTTACAGTCAGGGGGTACAGTATACATGGTCCTGTTACAGTCAGGGGGTACAGTATACATGGTCCTGTTACAGTCATGGGGTACAGTATACATGGTCCTGTTACATTCAGGGGGTACAGTATACACGGTCCTGTTACAGTCAGGGGGTACAGTATACAAGGTCCTGTTACAGTCAGGGGGTACAGTATACATGGTCCTGTTACAGTCAGGGGGTACAGTATACATGGTCCTGTTACAGTCAGGGAGTACAGTATACACGGTCCTGTTAGATTTAGAGGGTACAGTATACATACTAGTATATATAGTCTGCAGTGTGGTAATACTCTGCAGAGCCTGTGATGACCAAGTATCAGCCCCCACATACAGTATAGCCTCCTGGCTGTCCCTGCATAGTGTACAGTCTACACTGGGGGGGGGGGGGGGGGGGGTGTCACCATTTCCCTTCTCTGCCTAGGGAACCAAAACTCCTTGTCCCGGCCCTGCGCTAAGTGCAACTGGAGCATGCTTGATTGTTTGCCATTTAAATACCGGTGGCTGAAGTTCGATGCAGCAGTGTCCATGTTTTCCAGGACTCCATCCAACTTCTTCAGCCACCAGTATTGAAATGCTGAATGATCGGATTCAAGCATGTTGGAGTTGTTCTTATCAGTACCCTCTATCCATAAAGCCCAGTGAAGCTGTTGCTTGTATTAATACCAGTGTAACTACTGCTGTAGGCCCCCTGTGCTGCAATGTAAGCCCCCCTTCAGCATCTTAGCAGCAGTGGCATCAACAACAGCAGTAGCAGATTAGTCCTTGCTGTGATTCTGCAGTTTTTTTCCCCTTTCCACTTACATGTAACACCTTGCAAGGCGAGTGCATCAGTAACCCCGTGGGCAAACTGCTCATCTCTGGTCCTGCCCCCGAAATAGAATGAGAATGTGCATCATGGAAGGGGCTCAACAACAGCCGAGACAGAATTAAAACCACTTTGTCCCTACTCTGAAGGGTTAATCTAACAAAACTTTAAAGGATTTAAAAAAAATCTTTTAAAGCAACAAGTAAATTTTAAATAATTTACTGGGATTATCCTTCTCTGGCTTTTTCTATAAAGCCTATAATGCAGTTATTGTCGCAACTAGAAAATGATACAAAAATTGAGAATGAGATCAGCACATGGCCCTTGGTTTCCAGAAGATTGTGATCCAGTGCGCAAAACCTCAAAGCAGTCGCTTCTTCAGCTTTCATAGAGAAAGCCACTTTCTTCTTCATGAAGTGTTGTTGCTGTGATATGACGTGCTGTTTTTGGATCTTGCAGGTCTAAATGAAGGCAACTTTGGTCTTAAAGGGGAACTATCTGCAGTTTAGACAAATCTAACCTGCTGATAGCCCCCGGGGTGCCAAGGAGGAAGGTTTGTCTCTTACCTTCCTCCTCGGCACCATTTCTGTGCTGTTAGCAGTGTAATCCTCGGAGCACGGTTATGAGCACTGCCCCGCCCGTAGAGCACCAATCCCACCTACTCCATTGATTATCATTAGAAGGAGCGGGCTGACTCATGTGATGGGGGCAGGAGCTCCGAGGATTACACTGCTAACAGCATTTGAACACTACCGAGGAGGAAGGTAAGAGCATACCTTCCTTCTCAGCGCCCTGTGTGCAATAGGGGGCTATCAGCAGGTTAGATTCATCTAACCTGCTTATAGTTCTTCTTATACCAGCTCCATGTGTACAATTAGGCCATGTTCATATGGCCTTAAGAGACCGGCTGTTCCGTGACCCGTCCGGGTCACGAAGTGGCCGGTCTCTGCAAAGATGCAGTACCGTCCGGATGATCTTTATGGCTGTAGAGTTCTGATGCGGGCGCATCAGCGCGTGCCAGCATCAGAACTCCCCATAACAAACTATGAAGCAAGCGGCCGGAGCCGCTCGCTTCATAGTGTGCACTGATAGGGTTTCCTACAGCTGCTATTCAGTGAATCGCAGCCGCAGAAAACTGACATGTCAGTTCTTTGTGGCTCCGGCCAGGATCCCATAGAAAGTAAGTTAACGTATGGTTTCGTAAAAAGTACAGCCTTTGTTGCCGATTGCAACAACGGCCGTACTTTTACGAAAACATACGTTGTGTGAACATAGCCTTAAAGTGAATGTACCACTTGAATCAGTAACTAAATTTTTTTTATACAACTTGACGGACGCTGCCACGTAGATTCTGATGGTGCTGTCATTTTGTTAAACTGCTACGTGGCTCCCGCGATCTGTGCCATTTTCTCTATTTACAAATGAGGTCACTTGGTGCACTGGTGGCGGGCCCAGCACCACCAGTGCACCCATATCTCCTCCCCTGGGTGCACTGGCAGAGCCAACCGGGGCCGGACTTGATTCAGAAGGTGCAAGTCACCCAAAGGAGGAGATATCGGTGCACCGGGGGGGGGGGGGGGGGGGGGGGGCGCTAGGCCTGCCTACAGTGCACCAAGCAACCTCATTTGTACATAGAGAAAACTGTGCAAATTGCAGGAATCGGGTGATGGTTTGAAGAATGTATGGCACCATCTGATTCTGTGTGGTGGCTTCTGTCAGGTTTCATAAAAAGAGTTATGGAAGAGTTGATGCTGCTTTAAAGATATCCTAAAAAGACAGACATAAAACAGGTATACTAAAAGGGCAGACTAGATGGACCAAGTGGTCTTTTTCTGCCAACAATCTTCTATGTTTCTATCCTTTAAGGTTGGCTCTCAAAAAAACCACCATGAGCCACAAGTAGATCTTTAGTTTGCACTTGTAAGAAAGGTGCCCCATGAGCTCATTGCCATATGCTCCAAAGAAAGTGTTGCCTAGGCACAGGAGCTAGATGTATGTCCCTCCATGTGTAGGTTAGGTTGATCAGATAGCAGGATGATAGTGAATGATGCCAGCCGTCCTCTAGACTTCAGAATTAGGGCTTACCTTTAAGGCCCTATTCCACGGGCCCTATCAGCGCTCGTTTGCTCCTCGTTCCCTGCTCGCTGCTGATGCTACTCCACGCGACAGCAGCAAGCATGTGAGTCGGGCAGGGGGAGCTGCGGGGGGGCTGCCCGGGTGATTGCTAGATCATCCAGGCAGCCCATAGAGGATATCGGCGGTCTGCTGCCACCGCTCCTATTCCTCAGAGTGACGGCAGCAGATCGCTGCTATCCCGGTCGTTTGGCTTTCAACATGTTTGAAAGACAAACGACGCAACAATCCTTGCCTTCTATTCCACAAGACGATTATCGTCCATAACGGCCGATATCGGCCAATAATCGTTCCGTGGAATAGGGCCTTTAATAGTCACCTTCCTGTGTTTTTAGTACTCAGATACCCCTAGGGCTTATGGTAGAACAGAATGGCCATGAGGCAGCCACAAGGAGATGCATACACATATGAATACATGAAGGTAATAAGAACAAGATGGCAACTCACTATTAAGTGACTAGGCTTGAAATATTAATTGCATGATGATGATGATACATACGAATGATAAAGACGGCAGTCAAGAAACATAAGATGTAAAAAAAAAAGAAAAAAAGACAAGCACAAAAAAGGCTCAACTCTCCTTAGTCCTTCCCTAGATCTTCCCCTAGATTAAACTAAACCAGACAAACCAACCTTCCTGCTCCTGCAATAGCCCTACACTATACTATGCTGAGGAACCAGCAGAAAGGCACTAAAACCCTAGAAAAATACAACTAAACACAGATACTTGGAAGGAAGACATGGTGAACCTGACTCTATAGTTGCTAAATAACAATATGAGAATAACATAAGCTGGAATAAAAAAATGGAAAGGGAACTAAACCAAGAACATAGAACTATGCAAAACACACAAGCAAAACGGGATCCTAGGAAAGGTGAGAGCACAGTAGAGTGGACTGTACAATACCATGCCAACCAAAAGGGATACCTTTAGTATGTCGAAGGTTCCAGACACACTCGCCCACATTTACTAAAACTGTCCAAGTGCAAACCTTCAAATGTGCCTAAGTTACCAGGCTGTTTGATGAATCTGTCGCACTTAAAGGGAACCTGTCACTAAGACAATGCTATCTCATCTATCACCATCATGTTATAGAGCAGGAAGAGCTGAGCACATTGATATATATATCTTTGTGGGAAAAGATTCAGTATAACTTGTAACTTGTTGATTGAAAACCCTTCTCATTCTGTCTAAGGAGTCCAGAGGGTGGAGTCACCCAATGGACTGGACTCTATGGAAACATCAGAGATTCCAATCAATAAATTGCAAGTCATACTGAATCTTGTCCCACAAAGATATATATCAATCCGCTCAGCTCCTTCTGATCTATAACATGATGCTGATAGATTAGGGAACAGTTTCATGGTGATGGTTTTCCTTTGAAGACTGTCTAGTTTTTGGGTGCAAAGTTTACACCATCTATTACTTGCCTTGTAGCCTGCCAGACTTTTCAGCCAGATTTAGGTGCATTTTTTGGGTGTAAAATACACTACGTTCCATTTGTGCATAAACTCCACCCCTTTTTCGTACCAGACGAAAAGTGGCGAAAAAGTGTCTAAAATGCATAATAAATGTAGAGAAAACACCTGTGTGCCACTTTTTCAGCCAGAATTCTGAAATCGTTCACCATATTACACAGAACGATGGTCGTTAGTTACAATCGTTACTAGAATTGTTATTGTGATCGTTACCATGATCGTTTATTCCTTCTGACCCCAGCAAAACAATGGACAATGTGCAATTACACCGAACGATTAGTGAACATCAGCGACTGAATGTGGAATTACAGCCAACAATTAGCGAACGATTAACGATAATTTTAGGTTCAGATCTAAATCAGCGGTCAACGACATACAAACAATTTTTCGATTTTGCCTGCAATTACACAGAACAATTATTGTTTAAATGCGAACGATATAGCGATTTTTCGCACAATAATCGTCCCATGTATTTTCTATTTATTCTTCTCCAAACTCGCGTCCTATTGGTTTTAATCATTTTTTTAAGGCGTGTGATTGTATGTGGTTATTCCATATCCAAAGTAGTGACCAAATCTGCAGCATGGAAAGTAAAAGTTGTAGCGTAGATCTTAAAGTAGTATTGAGTATTGAAAAGTCCAGTTAAAAGAGTACTCCAGAGAAATAATTTGTTTTCAAAGCTGGTGTCAGAAAGTTATACAGATTTGTACCTTACTTCAATTTAGAAAAAAAACAAAGTCTTCTAGCACTTATCAGCTGCTGTATGTCTTGCAGGAAGTGGTGTATTCTTTCCAGTCTGACACAGTTCTCTCTGCTGCCTCCACTTTCTATGCCAGAAACTGTCTGGAGCATCAGGAAATCTTCAAAGAAAACTTCTGCTCTGGACAGTTCTTCTCACGGACAGAGGTGGCAGCAGAGAGCACTGTGTCAGACTGGAAAGAATACACCACTTCCTGCAGGACATACATCAGCTGATAAATACTGGATGACTGGAGTTTAAAAAAATAAAAAGTGAAACACAAATTTGTAAAAACTTTTTGACACCAGTTGATTTAAAATGTTAATGTTTAAATGTTACTGTCATAAAAAAAAAAAAAAATATATATATATATATATATATATATCACGTTGCACAAACATTTTTGATTGGTCTACAACCAATCTCTAGATAGAGCTGGGAGAAGCAAACATTCACTCTGTGTCATTACAGGAGATGGGCTCCATAGACTTATAATGGTCTCCTGAAAAAGGTGGAGTAAGCTGTGAGTGATATCGAGAAGTCGTGGGGGTGTCAGCACTGGGGTCTCAACCGATAAAATCTATTGATATTGTCCAGGGAGGAGAAATGTCCTACCTGTTTCGTTTTCCAGTGCTTCATCACACCGTCTGCTTCAAAAATTAGGACAGGTTTTGTCTATTGTCATTTATGACCATGGGTGGGGCTTGCTGGAAAGTACATCCCTAAATGCTGTAAAAAAAAACAGCTCGGGCAAGATGGCAGCCCCCATAACAATTGTCCAAAAAATGAAATAAATTTGTTCTGTTGTCCAAGATTCAAAAAATGTGTGTGCTTTCTTTCAAAAACAGCGCCCTACCTGGTTATATTTAGTATAAGGGCGGGTTCACACTACGGAATTCTCGCGGACAATGTCCGCGGAATTCCGTCAGCTGTCCGCCCGCACGTGCACGCGCTTTTCCGCCGGCTCCATAGACACCATTCTATGGGCCGGCGTATTCCACGATCCGCTAAAAGAAGTGACATGACACTTCTTTCAGCGTATAGCGGAATACGCCAGCCCATAGAATGGTGTCTATGGGGCCGGCGGAAAGGCGCCCAGATGTGCGGGAGGACAGCTGACGGAATTCCGCGGACATTGTCCGCGAGAATTCCGTAGTGTGAACCCGCCCTTAAAGTGTAGCACTATTCAAGTGAAACCTTACCCAACCTATGTACATGTATGGCACATATTTGGAAAAAGAAGGCATGTTTTTCTATCCTTGTACAACCTCTACTATTTATAAGGCTGTGCCCCACAGAGACCAATCACAGAGTTAAAAAAGAACAAAAAACGGAATAGCACAATGGGAAGAAGGTTTTTTTTTCAAGGATATGAATCAGAACAGTGACATAACTGTGCAAAAGATGATAGTAATACATTTAGAGAACATGTGAAGGACAAAGTGGCTTTTACGAAAACATTGGTGACCGATTGTTGGACAATGTAGCAATGAAGAAAGGCCACAGCGGCATGAATTATAGGGATGTAAACTAGAACGTAATATACTAAAGTACACAGAATAGAGTGAACAGAATGTGTCAGGCAGAGAGGGCTTTACATCATTGGATTTAGTGTCTATAACACCGGGAGAGAAAGTAAAGATAGATAGATAAATAGATAGGCGATAGATGATAGATAGATAGATAGATAGATAGATAGGCGATAGATAGATAGGCGATAGATAGATAGATAGATAGATAGATAGATAGATAGATAGATAGATAGATAGATAGGCGATAGATAGATAGATAGAAAGACAGATAGAAAGATAGATAGATAGATAGATAGATAGATAGGCGATAGATAGATAGATAGATATCCAATTCAATATAGTCTGCAGCACATAATGAAAAAGATATAGCTTATTCCATTAAAAAAAAAACTACTTCATACAAAAGTGCGGCATACAATAAATCAACAATTCAACAATCCCTTTTGTAATTTTCAAGCTTGAGGGACAAGACATAAAGACCATCTAGTAAGTGGTATATCTCACTCTGCTGTATGTATTTACAGCTTACCCTGCCCAGTACTGCTCTATAATCTCCTCCATGCTGCTTCTAATGGTGTCTTGTAGAGATAGAAGGGTGCAGGATCGCCTCTTCTGTGTATGGGAGACATCATAGAGGCTAGTCTCCACCCAATAGCTGAGGTGGAATTATGGATAAAGCCTGCAAAGCAGAACATTACAGCAGCCACTACAGAATGGTGCTTTAGTTAGTATAGTGGTAATTGCCCTTCACGTTTGGTCATCTTATGAACATATATAATGGCAAATATTAATGGATGTATTTGAGTTTGAAAATATATTACATACTTTGTTGTACCTGTACATTGATGAATCAAATAAATCTCTAAAACATGGTGCAAAAAATTGGAGAATACCTAATAATAGCAGTATAGTACAAGCTACATACAATATAAGAGAATTGATGTTGTTTTGCCGTATTGAGTTATGTTGCAGTTTACACAACACACAAAGTGGTATCATGGATTTCCTTTAAGGGCTTTACAAACTCTTTCTAACTAAGATGTGAAAATGTAATTAAGATTGAAATGTCAATGCCGTCCAATTAGGTTAAGTATAATACTTTTAACTACATTGATTTTGCCATTACTGTAATGGCTTCTACAAATAACAAGCAGCAGATTACTACGTGTTTCTGCCGAACTCAATGCAACACAACATTTGACGACTTAATATATGAAGGTCCCTGGTGTTACCCGTATTGCTTCTGATCCCTGCAGGTAATAGCCACCTACGCTACCAGTGCGGAAACCCCCTGCCATGAGTGCTCTCCCTGTGGAGAACTGAGTGGTAGTGGCCACTTTTATAAAATGTGAAACTAACACCATGGAAAGACTGATGACCTATCTATAAATATCACATTGGTGGGGCACCAACTCTCAGCTCAGCACTAGTGATGATCGAACCGCATCCAGGGAAGCTGAACTCGTAGCAAAGTTTGTGGAAAATTTGTAATGTCAGCAAAGCGAGCTTCCACACACTGATTTAAAAAAATTATATATATAGATATATATATATATATATATATATATATAGATATATTTTTATATATATATATATATATATATATATATACACATACACATTACCCCAGTGTCCTCTTCTGTGTCTCCGGCATCTTCTGTGTCTCCGGTGTTCTTTTCTGAGCCGCCTCCAGCCCGATCAGCCAATAACTAAGTGAGACTGGACAGTGTCCACCAGTGATTGGCTAAGCGGGCTGTCACTTTACAGACAAGAGCGACAGCCCGCTCAGCCAATGACCAAGCTGTCACTCTTGTCTGGAGAGTGAAAGTCCATTCAGCGAATCACTGGCTACCGCTGTCCCATCTCAGTCAGTACTTGGCTGAGCAGGCTGGAGGCGGCTCAGAAGAGGACACTGGAGACCCAGAAGACTCCAGAGATACAGAAGAGCCTGGGAAGCATGTACAGGTAAATATTGCACCATATTGTTTAGCTGTTTTAGTAAGGTTCATTAAAGGGGTTATCCACCTAATAGCTAAAAAATTAAATGCTAGCTGCTCTTACTCACCAAGTTCCCCTGAGTATTTTAAGCCATATTCTGTCTTTCTAGCTGCTGCCATTCCTGAGTTACAAGTTTTTCTAAAAGCCCAACCTATATCCAAGATGGCGTCAACGAGGAAACTACATTACCCATCATGCATCTCCCTGATTGGTCCTTTTGTGTACTCATCCCCTCAGCTTTCTTTCCTGCTCACTGCTGTCGCACAGTAAACAAATTGAAAACACAATGAAAACATTCTAGTTCCATCCAGACTCTAAGGCTCCATTCACACGGAGAAAAACTAGCTGAATTCTCCGCCGCAGTATCCCACTAGCCTCCGTGTCATAATGGGAGTCTATGGGAGGCTTGTAAGCCTCCTCCCTTTCCGTGCTGAAGAATGGACATTTTCATTCTTCAGCGTGGAGAGAGAAGGTGCGCGAGACTCCCATAGACTCCCATTATGACACGGAGGCTGGCGGACACCGCCGCAGAATTCCACTAGTTTTACTCTGTGAGAACAGAGCCTAAGAAAATCCATACAACTTGCAATATACAGAGCTGTGACAGAAAGATGGGTACACACCTCTGCCTGCATTCACTGACAGCAAGCAGAGATAGAACTATACCTTTTCATATTACAAAAACCTAGGCAGAGGGACACATGTAAGGGACCTTTTACACACACAAATATCTGACCAATTTATCTGGCAGAATTTTGAAGCCAAAGCCAGGAACAGACTATAAACAAAGAACAGGTCATAAAGGAAAGACTGAGATTTCTCCTCTTTTCAAATCTATTCCTGGCTTTGGCTTAAAAAAAAGATCCATTGGGGACAGTGACCAGTATGAGAGACTACAATCTCTGTACAGAGCTGCAGAATAGGTTGGAGCTATATAAATAAAGGGGGTGATTTAACATAACTTCGGCAGAGGAACAGGGAAACCGTTGCCCATAGCAACCAGTCAGATTCTAGGTTTCATTTTTAGAGGCCTTCTTAAATTTGAAAGACGCAATCTAATTGGTTGCCATAGGCAACTGCTCCCCTGTTCCTCTGCACAGGCTGTGATAAATTGTACAGTGTTAGGGCAGAGCTGCTGCTGTGTGTAATATGGAAAGGAGAGATGATACTTCACCTCATGGCAGTCACCATTTTATCTATTGCTGAGGTAACAGAATCCTGCCTCATTGTAACCTCACCCACCTGTAGTGTATATGTAGTCCAGGACTACAACTCCTAACATGTACATGTGCTCTGGGGTTTGTAGTCCTACAACAGATAAAAGATTCTGAAAACTAGTTTATTTGCTAATATAAGTAATTGTCAGACACTGAGCCACCATGCTGCTCAATAAACATGTCAGGACAGGGCACAGACAGGTGAAGCCCTGACACTGTCCCACTCCCGCTGTCCCTGCCAACTTGCCACTAGACCACCCTAAACGATGGCGGACAACTAGGTGACGTTCCCTGCACTGAAATAGGGTGACACGTGAGACAAGACAAAAGACGATAACAAAGACAGACAAAACACAATGGGGGGCATTTATGAAGTACGGCGTTTTTTACGCCAGGCTTACAAATGTCCCCGCAGCTCCGGAGCTCAGAGGATTTATGTAGAGGCGCATCCTGAGCGCACAGAGCCCATTCACAGAGCTGGCGTAGGTTTCAGTATCATTTTTCTGCCGGAAAAATGCTAAAAACAGTGCACGCAGAGGCCGCGCCCCCTGTAACACCCCCTCTCCGCCCCACTGGCGAAGGTGAAAAAAATATTTGCAAAAATACCATTCGCGAATATTTTTACGACGATCTTCCCCATCTTCGCCTAAAAAAGGCATTTCCGCCTTTTCATACATGTCCCCCAATGTCGGGCAAAAATGTAGAATCAAAATATAGATCAGAATCACAGAGCCAAAGAATAGTCAGAAGCAAACGGTCAGGTATAACAGGAGTTCAGAATACACAGAAATAGAAAGCCTGAAACAGGTACAAGTGTAAACCTATAGCAGGCATCAGGCCTAGGAAATGACGGAGCTTTATGTGTAACCAGGTCCCGGCCTCAGAGACGCAAAGAAACAAGAGATTGGACAGGAGGACCAGGCTGTCAGTCATTATCCAAAGCAAAGTGTTAACCGTATATATCTGCTGGAAGAAATCTTCCCAGACAATGAGTAGGGAGTTAAAGGGGTTATCCAGCGCTACAAAAACATGGCTACTTTTCCCCCTCTCATCTCTAGTTCAGGTGTGGTTTGCAATTAACTTATATTTACTTCAATGGAACTGAATTTGACACCCCACCTAATTTGAAGACAAGAGAGGGGGAAAAGTGGCCATGTTTTTGTAGAGCTGGATAACCCCTTTAACCTAAATCAATAGAAATGCCAGAGCAGAATAAAACTGTGTTCACACTAATAAAATGATAAACGAAAACAACTAGCGTGCACGTAAATTTTGCCGCAATGGTGACCAGAGCTTGAGAATGTGGTTTTACCAAATACAATTCTGACAAGATACTTGTAGGAAGACAGACATTTCCTGCCTATGGGAACAGTGTGTGGAGCAAGATTCAGAGAGGGGGGGTGGAGCTACAGGCTGGCGGAGCTGTGATGTCAATGCTGACCCCTGTGACCTGGAAGTTATTTTTGTAAACAAACACAAATCCAAAAAGCAGCAACATAGGAGGAGGCCAAGGGACACAGAGGCGGGAAAAGGTAAGAGGAAACAACTAAGAGAAAGGGACAGATTACAAATGATTCCCTTTTTCAATAAGAATAATCTTAAGGGTAGCTTGATTCGCAGCGGATTTCACGTTGCAAGTTTGCAGCAAAATCCACTGCGAATCCTGGTAGTGTGATTTTCAATGGGGTTACATACTCGCAGTGTAATTTTCATTCTGCTGCGAGTATGTAACGCTGGCCCCTATAACCCATCGCCGCCCACAGCATACATTACCTGCTCGGCCTGTCGGTCCCACTCAGCCAATCAGTGACTGCGGCGGGGCTGTGCACTGATTGGCTTAGCAGGACCCACGGGAGCCAGAAGCAAAACGTGCAGCAGCCGCACTGAGCAGGTAGCGTTTGCTGCGGGAGGGGGGGGGGGTTAAAGGGGCTGGCGTTACATACTGACAGCAGAATGAAAGTTCCAATGCGGGTATGTAAACGCATTGAAAATCACAGTACCAGGATTTGCAGCGGATTTTGCTGCAAACTCGCAGCGTGACATCCGCTGCGAATCCAGTACGTGTGAAGCTACCCTTAAAGTGGCTATATGCAAATCTATAGGCAAATCTAATTCATTGTGTGTGATGTTCTACTGTTCACACAAATGTTTGTGCAAATCTACACCAGCTCTGAGCATTCTTAGTTGTCCGTTTTACATGAGGGTTTTCCTAGATTTACACCTTTTACTCTACAAGAATTATACAAAGATCTGCATACATCACCTCCTCCCGGCTCCGGCTTGCTTTGGGGGTTCCAGGCGTCTGTTCATCCCACTCAGCCAATCAGTGCTCTGCCCCGCCACAGCCACTGATTGGCTGAGCGGGATGTCCTGCTGAGAACCCCTGAAGCAAGCCGGAGCGGGGAGGAGGTGATATATGCTCCGACCGCCGGGGGGTTAAATTACTCGCAGCGGGATTCACATCCCGTGTGTATTCTCATAGGGATGCACTGACACTGGATCCGCAGCGTGAAATCTGCTGCGGATCCAGTGTGTGTGAAGGCACCCTTACAAATTTATTCTGGATTCATATTAAACATGATGTGACCAGGTTTTTTTTTGGTTTTTTTTTAAACAAAAAAAAAGTGACACATCAAATGTTTTTATCGGTCATGGTTCAGCAAATGTTCAGACCACGACCAATCAGGAGAACACTGAAGTATGGAGGAAGAAAACTTCTCACCCACTCGCTGTCATCATGGATCCGACTGAAACCGGCACACTTTGTAGATACAGAGCGAATGATACTCACAATGTCTTTATGACTTAGATTTAGTTTATTTGGAACAATGATGCAGCATTTAACAAAGCTCACAGCTGATGTAGACATCAATCTCGGATGCCCAGGTACGTAGTCTGGTAGTGTGGAAACTTCTTTTTTTTTTAATCAGATATTTTTTATTAAACATTTTTTCAGTGTTACAAGAAAACCCAGCCCCCCCTCCCTCTCCCTCCCACAACTTATACCCCCCCCCCCCACAGGACAACATGTCCAAACATCATCTCTTTATGACGCATCAAGAGAACAACACTAACATATATAAAAAAAAAATTATATATATCTTGTATATATATAGCCATATGTTCTAGTGCTCATCCAACTATCATTGAATAGTTTTCCACAGGCAGGGGGTCCCATTCATACAATCCACGCACACCAACACACACTCTAGCACATTCCCAGTATGTGTCACCAATCATACGGTCACTCCAGCAGCCCCACGTCCACGCTCCATATTTTGGTCAGCCAGCAGCAGAAAAGCTTCCATAGGGTTACGTTTCAGAAAGTGGGACGGCAGACCAGGAGTGTCCACCCACGGGCCCCATATGGCCTCATATTTTTTCATGGCTTTTCTTTTTTTTATATATCCCTTTCTCCAATCTTATCACATGGTTTATTTTATTGGTCAATTCAACCACAGTAGGGGGTTCAGCTTGTAACCAGTGCTGGGCGATCAATTTGCGGGCCTGATACAGTATCCTGCATATTGCCAACTCAGCTCCAACAGGTTCAGCTGATTCATTCACCAAACCTAAAACGCACTGCAGAGGCTCAAGGGGTATCGTAATATGGTATACCCTTCTAATTAAGGCAAGGACTTCTCTCCAGTATCTTTCCAATTCTGTACAGCTCCACATAATATGGATTATGTGTGCTCCTTCCATTTGGCATCTGGGGCATCTAGAGTCAGCCCTCAGACCTACATCATATAAAAATTTTGGAGTGCGATAAACTCTATGAAGAAGAAATAGCTGTGATTTCCTATGTGTTTCAGACAGAGCCAACTTAGGAGTCAGGGCCAGAATTGCAGACCACTGCTCCTCTGTAACAGTGCCCACATCTGCCTCCCACTTAGCCCTCGCCGTTAGGGGCTTGGTACCATGGAATGCAGACAGTAGACGTTGATAGATAAACGATATAAGACCCCTTGAGTCCTCTGCAGTCAGCACAGAGCGGATATTAGCACAAGTTGCAATCAGCGGTGGTGTGACAAATTGGGCCTCAAGTGCATGTCGCAACTGCAAATATCTATAAAACATTACTTGCGGTATCTGATATTCTTCCTGCAACATCACAAACGACTTAAGGACACCGTCCCTATATAGCTGTGACACTCTACACACACCTTTGCTTTCCCACTCCCCTCTCCCTTCTAGCAGATACAGATGTTGTAAGTCAGGATTGCTCCACAAAGGTGTATATTCCGTACAGCCCTCATATCCAAGAAGCTGTTTCACCTTCCTCCATACTGTACACAACATTGGAGTGATAATAGTGTGGAAACTTCTAATTAGCTAATAGCTAATTTAGTGCAGACTTTGCATTGTTTTGAGTCTGCAGACTACACTATACTCACTTGCATCCAGGTCCAGTCTCCTGAAGCTTTAAAAAAAAAAAAAGCACTGTGCTGACAGGGAAGGCAGTCATGTGATTGATGGACACATTAAGCTGTGACTTTCTGTACTGGCAAGGACTTCATGTGTCTCTTTTTTTAACCAGGACAAGACTAAAAAGCTTCAGGAGACTTCCTGGATTTTGGGTAAGTATAGCTTTGTTATACAGCATGATAACTAAAAAAAACAAACAATGAATGTATATTGCAAACTTGCTTTGTATCACATCTACTGTTGATTTAGATTTTAAAAGTTAGAATGACAGTGACACTTTAAGGCCTTAACAAGAAGTATATAAAGATATTTTTGAACTTTTGAAAATCATCCCCTGTCTAATACATTGCCTGCACTATTTCCAGGTTGCATTGTTTTTAACATCAAGGCAATACACAACTACAAGTTCATGATTTACAGGTAAAGTAATCTAAAATGTACCAGAACTCTGCTTTCTTCCATTTTTACAAGATGCTCACTATTTGCTAAACTGGCTGTATCAACAACATGTCATATATCTACTATATACTGATGTGACTGTCATTACAGTTATATCAACTAAAGACTTGATTTCCCTGTAGTTTGTAATTTTTGGTCTGTGAGTTATTATTAGATTTATTTTGCAATGTTTTTTCACATATTTTTATAAGCATATGCATATTTTACGCCTGATTGCAGCCGGCCCCCACCTGCTGTGAAGCGCGCTCCGCTCCGGAGCACGCTTCATAGCGGGAGAAACACCCAGGGCGTACAGTTACGCCCTAGGTCGTCTGGGGACAGACTTCCATGGCGTAACTATACGCCCTGGGTCGTCTAAGGGTTAAACGTATGCACATAACAATAGATCTGTCCCAAAAGAATAAATTGTACCTGTTCGTAACGCCAGTATTTGAAAAGTTGAACACAAATTCCTCCCTACTGAATATAAAGAAAAAAAGGCACAAAAGGTAATTTAAAAACATGGGGAGAGGATTTATCAATCTCACGCCCAGCATACATGGGAAAAAACTGTGACTTTTGCTTATATACTTATTTGCTGGGTGGGCAGACGGACAGCAAGGTTTGAAGGGGGTGATTTATCATGATTTAGGCTATGTTCACACTACGTATAAGTACAGCCGTTGTTGCCATACTTTATGCGCTTGTGAACACTGCCTATTGATCTATGGGATCCCGGCTGGAGCGTATACACACAGTATATGCTCCGGCCGGGATACCGTGCGTCGCAAATAACCGACATGTCAGTTAAATGAATTGCGGCCGTAGAAACCTTGTCAGTTCACACAAAGAAGCGAGTGGCTCCTGACGCTTGCTTCATTGTGTGCTGTGTGCCTGCGGCTAGAAAGATCATCCGGCCGGTACTTAAGTTCCGGCCGGGATGATCTGGGCAGAGACCGGCCGTTCTGTGAGCCGGCTGGGGTCACGGAATGGCCAGTCGTTCACTTATGGTGTAAATCATGGTGAAAATCTAAAGCAGCTCTATATCTAGCGTATTTTACTGAGTCTGTCACGATTAGACAGATTTCTCAGTAAATTAGTTGTGAGCCATGGGGGTGGGATTATGTACAGTTACACAAGTCTTGATAACTCACCCCCCCCCCCCCCATACAGTATAAACATGTAAAGTGGTTATGTAATTAAGAAAAGTTGCTCAAAATTGATGCATCACATGAAATTAAACATATTTCAAAAGTACAAGCATTTCTTATACTATCCTGTGTGACAAATCTATCATCTCCCGTGTGCCTGTTTGGTTAACCTGTTACCCTTAGTAATGACCCACTAAGGAGGAATAAGCATGCTCAGTTCTACTGTAATTTCCAGGAAGGAGTGGCAGTTGGCCTTCAGTAGATTTAGTTGGTTTTTAGCTTTAAAAAAGCTACTTTTTATGTTTTTTTTTTTTTTTTTTTTTTTTACCCTTTAAGGTGCGTTCACAGGTACAGGATCTGCAGCAGATTTGATGTTGTGTTCAGTTATTTAGATCAAATCTGCTGCGGATCCGCACCATCAAATCTGCTGCGATACGAAATGTGTGAAGCTACTCTTAGGGTGCATTCACACGTACAGGATAACATCAATGTATGCAATGCATGTCCATCACTTAACATCGAATGGTATACATTTACGCCATTAGCTGCTGGGGTTCTATGAAGTGAGCTCAGAAACTGAGCTTGCATCGTAGAGGGTGAGGACTGGCTGCTATGAGCAGCTGGGTCCTCACCGTTAATGGTGGTCCGCCACCATCACGTGCCCACCTACCATTTACCCCCTACATTTAACTGACATTGACAGGAGCTGCTCCTGTCACATTGCTGGGGTCCCGATCGTTTTCACTTATCTACGTGCAGTCAGCTTGGTAATCTTCGCATAGAGTCTGCCACAGTTAGAGTTTGCCTAAATTTTAGCAGACAGGAAAAAAAATTGCAACATAGAAACAGAGATGGATTCTCCGGTAATAAAGAATATGCTCTGGATAATTTACTGATTGTGTAAGCCTGGTATATAGGGCCCCATTCACATGCATGTCTAGTGAAATGTTTGTAGATCAGGATTGCAGAATCTCTAAGAGAATCCTTGGAGTGTGAACAAAGTCCAACCGTTAGATGAAATTCTAGAAACTTTTTATGTGTATAAGGCCACATTCACACTGCAATATTTCGGTCAGTATTTTACATCAGTATTTTTATCAAGAAAAAAAAATATTGAAAGTTATTGAAAGTGTATAGGGGCTTTAAAGGGGTATTCCCATATCACCAGACATAGTTATGATTGTATGACTGAAATCAAATATTTTTCAAAATACATTCAGCAAACTTGTCTCCTTCCTTATTAGAGATGAGCAAACCTGGAGCATGCTCGAGTCGATCCGAACCCGAACTTTCGGCATTTGATTAGCGGTGGCTGCTGAACTTGGATAAAGCCCTAAGGCTATGTGGAAAACATGGATATAGTCATTGGCTGTATCCATGTTTTCCAGACAACCTTAGAGCTTTATCCAAGTTCAGCAGCCCCAGCTAATCAAATACCGAACGTTCAGGTTTGGATGGACTCGAACCCGAACCCGGTTCGCTCATCTCTATTCCTTATATATTGCTCTTTCCCTCCCATTGTTGACAGCTTGTTGTCTAGGTTACTAACCACCACTCTGCTCTTAAAGCAGTGGTCTGGCTGGTATATACATACTAAAATAATGTATATATAGAGAGAGATATTGTATATATATATATATAATATATATATATATACACTACCGTTCAAAAGTTTGGGGTCATATTGAAATGTCCTTATTTTTGAACGAAAAGCACTGTACTTTTCAATGAAGATAACTTTAAACTAGTCCTAAACAAATTAAACAAATACACTCTATACATTGCTAATGTGGTAAATGACTATTCTAGCTGCAAATGTCTGGTTTTTGGTGCAATATCTACATAGGTGAATAGAGGCCCATTTCCAGCAACTATCACTCCAGTGTTCTAATGGTACAATGTGTTTGCTCATTGGCTCAGAAGGCTAATTGATGATTAGAAAACCCTTGTGCAATCATGTTCACACATCTGAAAACAGTCTAGCTCGTTACAGAAGCTACAAAACTGACCTTCCTTTGAGCAGATTGTGTTTCTGGAGCATCACATTTGTGGGGTCAATTAAACGCTCAAAATGGCAGAAAAAGAGAACTTTCATCTGAAACTCGACAGTCTATTCTTGTTCTTAGAAATAAAGGCTATTCCATGCGAGAAATTGCTAAGAAATTGAAGATTTCCTACAAAGGTGTGTACTACTCCCTTCAGAGGACAGCACAAACAGGCTCTAACCAGAGTAGAAAAAGAAGTGGGAGGCCGCATTGTACAACTAAGCAAGAAGATAAGCACATTAGAGTCTCTAGTTTGAGAAACAGACGCCTCACAGGTCCCCAACTGGCATCTTCATTAAATAGTACCTGCAAAACACCAGCGTCAACATCTACAGTGAAGAGGCGGCTGCAGGATTTTGGGCTTCAGGGCAGAGTGGCAAAGAAAAAGCCATATCTGAGACTGGCCAATAAAAAAAAAAGATTAAGATGGGATAAAGAGTACAGACATTGGACAGAGGAAGACTGGAACAAAAAGTGTTGTGGACGGATGAATCCAAGTTTGAGGTGTTTGGATCACAAAGAAGAACGTTTGTGAGACGCAGAACAAATGAAAAGATTCTGGAAGAATGCCTGACGCCATCTGTTAGCATGGTGGAGGTAATGTGATGGTCTGGGGTTGCTTTGGTGCTGGTAAGGTGGGAGATTTGTACAGGGTAAAAGGGATTGTGAATAAGGAAGGCTATCACTCTGCACCGCCATGCCATACCCAGTGGACAGCGCTTGATTGGAGCCAATTTCATCCTACAACAGGACAATGACCCTAAACACACCTCCAAATTGTGCAAGAACTATTTACAGCAGAAGCAGCAGCTGGTATTCTATCATAGGTAATGGAGTGGCCGGTGCAGTCACCAGATCACCACCCCATTGAGCTGTTGTGGGAGCAGCTTGACCGTATGGTACGCCAGAAGTGCCCATCCAACCAATCCAACTTGTGGGAGCTGCTTCTAGAAGCGTGGGGGGCAATTTCTCCAGCTTACCTCAACAGATTAATAGCTAGAATGCCAAAGGTGTGCAATGCTGGAATTGCTGCAAAAGGAGGATTCTTTGACGAAAGCAAAGTGTGATGTAAGAACAATGTTATTTCACATACAAATCATTATTTCTAACCTTGTCAATGTCTTGACTCTATTTTCTATTCATTTCACAATATATGATGGTGAATAAGTGTGACTTTTCATGGAAAACACAAAATTGTTTGGGTGACCCCAAACTTTTGAACGGTAGTGTGTATATATATATATATATATATATATATATATATATATATATATACATATAAATATATAAGCTGCATTGATATATACACCAGCTAGACCACTGCTTTTAGAGCAGAGTGGTGGTCAGTAACCTAGACAACAAGCTGTCAACAAGGGGAGGGAAAGAGCAATATATCGAGAAGGAGGAAAGATTGCTAAATGAATGTATTTGATGAGTCCTATGAGATTAACTATATCAGTTGAAGTGAAAATACCCCTTTAAGGCCATGTTCACAAAATAAAAATCAACCTTTTTTTTTTTAACCTAATTTGTACAAAAATTGCTTTTAACAGCTTCAGAAAACTGGTTTCACCCAGGCATAATACAGAAGTATTACTGCCATAGCAGATTACTCCAGGGAATCAGAAGACTAAACCAATCAATGAACAAATCAATGGATTCAGGTTCAGCAAATCTTATGGTAGATTTTGTCATCTCTGCTTATAAATACTGGTGAAAAATATGGAACTATGAAGAATACTACTGGACAATATACTGTGCAAAAGTGGCCAGAGCAGGAGAGGGTTTTCTATGAGTATTTGCTACTGCTCTGGACAGTTCCTGACATGGACAGAGGTGGCAGCAGAGAGCACTGTGCAGGACATACAGCAGCTGATAAGTAGTGGAAGTAAATTACAAATCTATATAACTTTCTCAAAACCAATTGATCTGCAAGAAAAAAATTGCTGTCCAGGCATGATGGAAATTGTAGTTTTGAAACAGCTGGATGGCTGAAATGTGACAACCCTGCCATACTATATTCAGCCACTTTGGCAAATATGGGACTAAAATGTGAATGGCCAATTTCACTAGACACATGTCAAAAGCCTTGATCAGACAGGGTCTGGGTGTTCACACGTCCACTCTCTATCTTGCTGCTTTTTCTGTCTTGCTACAGTCTGCACTTTAAGGGTACTATTACACGGAACGATAATCGGACGATTATTGCTCCATGTAATAAATACAACAATCAGCCAATGAGAATGATCATCGGCTGATCGTTGATATAGGTTTAAACCTATAATTTCATGTAATAGCGGTGCACGGCCGGTGACTGACAACATACATTACCTATCCAGGCTGCAGGGCTCCTCTTGCGGAGCCCTGCAGCCTGGACATGTAATGTATAAAGTAAAAGCAAGGGCAGCAAGGACATCGGTAACGATGTCCATGCAGCCCTTGTTAAATGATAATCGGGCTGTGTAATAGGCCCAGTAAACGAGCACCGATCTAGCAGATCGGCGCTCGTTTACAATTATTATCGGCCCGTGTAATAACACCCTAAGGGTCCATTTACACAGAAAGATTATCTGACAGATTATCTGCCAAAAATTTGAAGCCAAAGATGGATTTGAAAAGAGGAGAAATCTCAGTCTTTCCTTTATGACCTAATCTCTGTCTATAGTCCATTCCTGGCTTTGGCTTCAAATCTTTGGCAGATAATCTATCAGATAATCTTTCTGTGTAAATGGACCCTTAGTCAATAGGGACCCTGTGAGTGAAGTGGTCAGTCTCCCGCTTCTATCTAATGATCTGAAGAACAGGACCCCGACCAATCAATACTTTTGACATATCAAATGTTTTCTTAAATTGACAGTACATTATAAAGAACAACTTAAAAAAAGCTACTAAAATGAGTAGTGACAATGCAATATTAACTCCTAGACGACCTAGGACGTACCGGTACGTCCTGGAAGTCTGTGCCCAGATGACCAAGAATGTACCAGTACGTCCTGAGCTATAAAGCGCGCTCCACTCCGGCAGGTGGGGGCCGGCTGCAATCAGCAGCCGGCACCTCACCATTAATGACACGCTGCAGCAATCGCGCTGCAGCGTGACATTAACTCCTTAAACGGCCGCAGCGTTTAAGTGTAAGTGACAGGGGAAGTGTGACTGCGGGGGTCCCGATCGTTAAAACGGACCGCCGGAGGTCTCTCACCTGACTCCGTGCGGTCCGATCGCCGCTCTGGTCACTGAGCCTGCACAGGCAGGCTCAATGAGCAGAGCGCCGATAACACTGATCAATGCTATGCCTATGGCATAGCAGTGATCAGTGTAAAAATCAAAGTAATCAATGTACAAGTCCCCCAAAGGGGACTAAAAATGTATAAAAAAAAAAGTTAAAATCACTAATACACTGCCCCAAAACCCCTCCCCCAATAAAAGTCTAAATCACCCCCCTTTCCCGTTATATAAATAAAATATATAAAAATAAATAAACATATAATACACCGTAGCGTGCGTAACTGTCCGGTCTATTAAAATATAACAAGCGTCATTGCGAACGGTGTAAACGTAAAGAAGGGAAAAAGTGCGCGGATTACCGATTTTATGTTACATTATATATAAAAAAAATTAATAAGAAGTGATCAAAACGCCCGATCTTCACAAATATGGTATTAATAAAAACTAGAGATCATGGCGGAAAAAATGACATCTCATACAGCCCCGTAGGTGAAAAAATAAAACCGTTATAAGCGTCACAATAGGCCCACTTTATTAATAATTGCCAAAAAAAAAGGATTTCATTAAAAAAATACATATATAACATTAGAAAATCTGTGTAACCTGCATTTGGTTGTGTTCGGGCTGACCTATAGAATAATAGTATCATGTCGCTGTTACCATATAGTGCATTACGTAGACACAGGAACCCCCAAACGTTACCATATTGCATTCTTTTTTACGATTTCACCTATTTATATCTTCATAAATAATAATATTTGGAATTCCATCATACATGTTATGGTAAAATGAAAGACGCCATTACAAAGTACAACTATTCCTGTAAAAAACAAGCGCTCACATGGCTTGTAGATAGAAAACTGAGAGTTCTAGAGCTCTTAGAAGGGGAGGAGGGAAAAACGAAAGCGCAAAGATCAAAATTTGCGCGGTCCACTGGGTCATTTTAAGCCTGGTCCTTAAAGAGTTAATAGATGGGATACATAGCAGATATCACTGCGTAAGGTGTCTGACAGTAAAAAAAATATATAATTATTATCTGCATTCTATATATCAAATAGTTCCCATAAGTTTTGTGAATGCTAAAAAGCATATATATATATATATATATATATATATATATATATATATATATATATATGCTTTTATGGCTATATATATATATATATATATATATATATATATATATATATATATATATATATATGTTTTAGTTGCTTTTAGCTTTTCCAAAACTAAGGGAAAGATTTTATGCGCCCCTCCTGGCTCGGATGCGTAGATGGAAAATGGAAATACATACAGAAATCTATAACTGAGAGCATTACATGAGGTCAGAATATTTCGACACTGTATAAAAGCGCTTGTCAATCATTTGCCCTCTGTAATTGAAGGCATAGCACTAAAAGCTTGCTGTGCCTCAAACATATTGAAAAGTAGCCCAGGCTGGAGTTTTTCTCTCCGCGTTCGTTGCACGGGGGTAACCCGCTCGGTGGAGGTTTTGCTGATCATTATTTGCGGTAACAAAGCCTTAAGGCAGATCAGGATTTTAATTGGATGCACAAATATACAGACTGGTGTTATTAATGCATAGCTACAGATTAAAGCCGCCAAGGTCGACGTGAATACAGCTCCTCGTGAGCCGTCCCTGGCACATGACACACAACTCTGACAGCCCTCTATTAAGAGCTTAAACAAAGATCAGAGGTAATAGACCTCATGCCGGATGGTAAAATAAATATTTAAGATCTGTAAAAGTACACACGTTAGATGTAAAGGATCACCAGGGTACACAATGGCAGTAATGAGTCTCTCCCAGATCTCACTTTGGGGCTGGGGAGAGTGCCGAATAACTTTAGGGGCCACGTTCTATGTGTAGGCATGTAACATGGAAGGCTATAAACATACCCAAAACCCAATAGCATCACCTTTGGCTAACCGGTCTAAATGTCAGTTCTAATTGTTTATTTTCAAACAGATCAACTGGTTTTAGAAAGTTATATAGATTTGTAATTTACTTCTATTTAAAAATCTCAAGTCTTCCCATACTTATCAGCTACTGTATGTCCTGCAGGAAATGTTTTCTTTTAAGTATGACACAGTGCTCTCTGCTGACATCTCTGGCCAAGACAGGAACTGTCCAGAGCAGGAGAGGTTTTCTATGGGGTTTGCTACTGCTCTGTACAGTTCCTGACATGGACTACGTTGGCACTGTGTCAGACTGGAAAGAATACACCACTTCCTGCAGGACATACAACAGCTGATAAGTACTGGAAGACTTAAGATTTCTAAATATTAGTAAATTACAAATCTATAAAACTTTCTGAAACCAATTTGACAGATTGTTCTAAAGTGCCAATTTGTGTTGGTTTGAAAAGTTTCTGACCAATTTTTTTTTTAACCAGATTTAGGGTGCCCTGACACATCCTTAATGACTTTATGTGTGAAAGATTTTTTTTATGGTTGAGAATTTTTTGTGTGCTGAACATTGTTTCCATCTGCCATCACATGACCTAGATGCTGGACCACAAAAGGCAACAAAAACGCCAGCTGGATCACAGAATGGCCGGTGTTACTGAAGATCATCCCGGACGGTACTGCAGATGATCTTCACTTCTGGTGAACCCGTGCGCGCCCGCATCCCAAGTCACCACTGCACACAATAGCCGCACACTCCATTGTGTGAACTGACATGTCTTGTGCGGCATGCAGGAAACTGTCATGTCAGTTTTTCATGCGGCCGGATGGAATCTCGGCCGGAGCGTATACTATGTGTATACACTCCGGCTGGGATCCCATTTATGCACATACAACAGCTGTGATTTATACAACACATACTTTGTGTGAACATTGCCCAATGGCGTATTTGAGACAACTTAGAACAATCCCATTAAAGTCTATGGTAGGAGGAAAAAAACAGTTTGTCAAAAAATCACCACACCCTCAGCATGCTGCGTTTTGGAAAAACTGCCACAGAGCCTCAAAAACGCTGGAGAGAGAAACACCTCCCCCCCCCCAAAAAAAAAAAAACATGAGGGAGATTTATCAAGCATAGTGTAAAGTGAGACTGGCTCAGTTGCCCCTAGCAACCAATCAGATTCCACCTTTCATTGTCCAAAGACTCTGTGAGAAAAGAAAGGTGGAATCTGATTGGTTGCTAGGGGCGACTGAGCCAGTTTCACTTTACACCATGTTTGATAAATCTCCCATGTGTAATGCTACGCTTACACGGAACGATAATTACGTATTTTTTATGACAAGTACGGCCTTTTTTTTTCAATTAAAACAACGGCCGTTCTTTTCATAAAGAAATGTGTTGCATTGAAGTCAATGCAAACAGCGGCTGTTGTTCACACTGTGTATTGAACAACGGCTGTTGTTTGCATTGGTCGTAGATATAATTGACATGTCAATTATTTCTGCCCATTCTGCATTGATTTCATTAGAATTTTCAGTGCCACAACAGCATTTTGTGAACATAGCCTAGGCCTGGAAACACCAATGCAGTTTTTGTGCAAAAACTAGAAGAGGATCCAACAGAAAAAAAGACGTACAAGTCCTCCCTTTATATTTTCCTTCCCATTTTAATCCACTTCTGGTTTTGGCAGTCTAAGGCTGGGTTCACACATGGCAGTTTTTTGTTTTTGTTTTTTTTTAACTGCCATTTTTGAGCCAATACTAGTGGATTGAAAGTAATGGGTAAATAAAGGAAGTAGTTATATGTCTCCTACCTACTAGATCCACTCCTGACTCCTGGTTCAAAAACTGCAGTGGCACTGGTCAAAAAAATGCCATGTGTAATCAACCTATCTGATGTATTGGATCAAGTAGCTGGTGGCTCAGTGGTTGGCATTGTTGGACTGCAACCAAAAGTAACATTTGCATGGAGTTTGTATGTTGTATGTGCTTCCTGTGTGGTATGTGCTCCCTATGTGCTCCCTGTGTTGTATGTGCTCCCTATGTGCTCCCTGTGTTGTATGTGCTTCCTGTGTTGTATGTGCTCCCTGTGTTGTATGTGCTCCCTGTGTTGTATGTGCTCCCTATGTTGTATGTGTTCCCCGTGTTGTATGTGTTCCCCGTGTTGTATGTGCTCCCTGTGTTGTATGTGCTCCCTGTGTTGTATGTGTTCCCCGTGTTGTATGTGCTCCCCGTGTTGTATGTGCTCCCTGTGTTGTATGTGCTCCTTGTGTTGTATGTGCTCCCTGTGTTGTATGTGCTCCCTATGTTGTATGTGCTCCCTATGTTGTATGTGTTCCCTATGTTGTATGTGCTCCCTATGTTGTATGTGCTCCATGTGTTGTATGTGCTCCATGTGTTGTATGTGTTCCCTGTGTTGTATGTGCTACCTGTGTTGTATGTGCTTCCTGTGTTGTATGTGTTCCCTATGTTGTATGTGCTCCCTATTTGCTTCCTGTGTTGTATGTGCTCCCTGTGTTGTATGTGCTCCTTGTGTTGTATGTGCTCCTTGTGTTGTATGTGCTCCCTATTTTGTATGTGCTCCCTGTGTTGTATGTGCTCCCTGTGTTGTATGTGCTCCCTGTGTTGTATGTGTTCCCTATGTTGTATGTGCTTCCTGTTTTGTATGTGCTCCCTATGTTGTATGTGCTCCCTATGTTGTATGTGCTTCCTATGTTGTATGTGCTCCCTATTTGCTTCCTGTGTTGTATGTGCTCCCTGTGTTGTATGTGCTCCTTGTGTTGTATGTGCTCCCTGTGTTGTATGTGCTCCCTGTGTTGTATGTGCTCCCTGTGTTGTATGTGTTCCCTATGTTGTATGTGCTTCCTGTTTTGTATGTGCTCCCTATGTTGTATGTGCTTCCTATGTTGTATGTGCTCCCTGTGTTGTATGTGCTCCCTGTGTTGTATGTGCTCCCTGTGTTGTATGTGTTCCCCGTGTTGTATGTGTTCCCCGTGTTGTATGTGCTCCCTGTGTTGTATGTGCTCCTTGTGTTGTATGTGCTCCCTGTGTTGTATGTGCTCCCTATGTTGTATGTGCTCCCTATGTTGTATGTGTTCCCTATGTTGTATGTGCTCCCTATGTTGTATGTGCTCCATGTGTTGTATGTGCTCCATGTGTTGTATGTGTTCCCTATGTTGTATGTGCTACCTGTGTTGTATGTGCTTCCTGTGTTGTATGTGTTCCCTATGTTGTATGTGCTCCCTATTTGCTTCCTGTGTTGTATGTGCTCCCTGTGTTGTATGTGCTCCTTGTGTTGTATGTGCTCCCTATTTTGTATGTGCTTCCTGTGTTGTATGTGCTCCCTGTGTTGTATGTGCTCCCTGTGTTGTATGTGTTCCCTATGTTGTATGTGCTTCCTGTTTTGTATGTGCTCCCTATGTTGTATGTGCTCCCTGTGTTGTATGTGCTCCCTATTTGCTTCCTGTGTTGTATGTGCTCCCTGTGTTGTATGTGCTCCTTGTGTTGTATGTGCTCCCTGTGTTGTATGTGCTCCCTGTGTTGTATGTGCTCCCTGTGTTGTATGTGTTCCCTATGTTGTATGTGCTTCCTGTTTTGTATGTGCTCCCTATGTTGTATGTGCTTCCTATGTTGTATGTGCTCCTTATTTGCTTCCTGTGTTGTATGTGCTCCCTGTGTTGTATGTGTTCCCTATGTTGTATGTGCTCCCTATGTTGTATGTGCTCCATGTGTTGTATGTGCTCCATGTGGTGTATGTGTTCCCCGTGTTGTATGTGCTCCCTGTGTTGTATGTGTTCCCTATGTTGTATGTGCTTCCTGTTTTGTATGTGCTCCCTATGTTGTATGTGCTTCCTATGTTGTATGTGCTCCCTATTTGCTTCCTGTGTTGTATGTGCTCCCTATGTTGTATGTGCTCCCTGTGTTGTATGTGCTCCCTGTGTTGTATGTGCTCCCTATGTTGTATGTGCTCCCTATGTTGTATGTGCTTCCTGTGTTGTATGTGCTCCTTGTGTTGTATGTGCTCCCTATGTTGTATGTGCTCCCTATGTTGCATGTGCTTCCTGTGTTGTATGTGCTCCCTGTGTTGTATGTGCTCCCTGTGTTGTATGTGCTCCCTGTGTTGTATGTGCTCCCTGTGTTGTATGTGCTCCCTATGTTGTATGTGCTTCCTGTGTTGTATGTGCTGCCTGTGTTGTATGTGCTCCCTGTGTTGTATGTGTTCCCCGTGTTGTATGTGCTCCCTATGTTGTATGGGCTCCCTGTGTTGTATGTGCTCCCTGTGTTGTATGTGTTCCTCGTGTTGTATGTGCTCCCTATGTTGTATGGGCTTCCTGTGTTGTATGTGCTTCCTGTGTTGTATGTGCTTCCTGTGTTGTATGTGCTCCCTATGTTGTATGTGCTCCCTGTGTTGTATGTGCTCCCTATGTTGTATGTGCTCCCCTTGTTTGCATGGGTGCCGTTCCATTGCACACTCTAAAAACATAGAAAAAGGTTTCTTTAGATTATAAACCAATAGGGAGAGTTAGTGACGACAAGTTGCAGAATATGTTGTTGCTATATTATTCATTGCAAACTTAACTTAAATAAAAGTAATTCTAAAAAGCAACATATATATATATATATATATATATATATATATACACACACACAGTATTTCCGGCAGTCTTCCTTCAACCAAAACCAGGAGTGTGCTGAAATCAAAGGATCTGTTCAGATTTTTCATTATAATTTTGCCCTGGTTTTGGTTAAAAAAAAAAAAAAAAAGACTGACAGAAACACAATGTGTGAACATAGCCATAATCTAGCAGGATTTTATCCCACGTGGAGACATCAAAGCAATGGAACGTACCTGAAGGAACATCTGTGGTTCTCA
The DNA here is from genome assembly GCF_027789765.1 of Dendropsophus ebraccatus. Taxonomy (NCBI): domain Eukaryota; kingdom Metazoa; phylum Chordata; class Amphibia; order Anura; family Hylidae; genus Dendropsophus; species Dendropsophus ebraccatus. The sequence goes on from NC_091466.1 coordinate 62,883,194, forward strand.
GGAGCTCTTATCGTATTCTTCATAGTCTCAGATTGATACATAGATGGAGGGATCCTGCTGGTCACTGCGGTACAGCTGCCTCCCCAGACCATGTGAGTCATTGGGAATGAACGAGCCTCTCCTCCTTCTAATCAACTCACCTTTGCTTACATGTAGACAGGGGGGGGGGGGGGAGACGCAACTAAAGGTTATTTTATCAATTCTAACAATACTATAGTAATTCTATGACACAACCCAATACATTGGACAGGTAACATATAGTTTTTATATAGGCCTTGATGTGAATAATAAGCATGTACATATTGTTCTATACACGTAGTCCTTACAATATCATACATGTGATGCAATACAAACCTAGTAGTTTACTATATCTATTCAGGAAATAGCATGCCTATTAATAAGATAGCTAATGGATGACTCTTCAGCATCTTCTCCTCTTCTTCGACGTCTTGGTTTTCTTAGCAGTTCCCTTTATTTGACTTATTTGTTAATTTTTTTGTCTATATGTACAAACAATTTATACACAAAACCGCAGGTAACATTTTAAAAGTGTCAAAACTTCCCCCACCCGGGGGCTGTACAAAGAAACCTCAGCGCCATGTAGGATTAAACCTTGGGTTGTACTGCCACCTAATGGCCAACGGTGGAAATTCTTATTCCAGAAGAAAATCTTTGAATGACAGGTTGACATATCAGGAGTTATGAACCCTAAGAAGGTAATGATAGTTTGCAGAGGCTAGCGTGCTGTCGATGTGCGGAGCTAGTCGATGTATTTAAGGGAGAATTCCAGGTTAGATATCCCACAGGCGGCTTAAGGAGCTGCTTTTTGGCGACATATATCCAATCATCTCAAATCCGTTGTGTGAACCACACTTGCTTTTATGGTTTCTGTTGCATTCGTATTACTATGTCAACTTTTTACTAAAAAATTTCCATTTGCATTCCAGAAAAAAAAAAGGTGAAATCCTGCGCCTGTGGGGCGTTCTTAGACTGGAGCGGTGCTGTGAGCAGGAAACTTTCCACCGAGCGGAGCAATTAGTCAATTATAAAGTGGTGATAAAATTGCACCTAATGTGCTGAAGTCGCAGGGTGGTGTCTGGAAGATCACATCCCACTTTTCTCACTTTCTCTTCTCTCTTTCACCTCATCCTTAAACTGTTGCTTCCCCGGTCCTTGAAGATCATTTCTTTTCCTGTTATGTCAGCCTGCTCCCATTACTGCAGCTTCTTCTTCTTCTTACATCTTCTTCCATAGCATATTTCCCCCAGTCCTCCATACTTTCTATGCACTGTGTACTCTACCTTCTAGATGAACTTTTTCACTTTTAAGCCCAATTTTCTCCATCCTTCCCATTTGGTCTTTTAGCAGCTTGTGATCTCCCGCTGGTTATTTTTACACCCTGTCTCTGTCTGTCCCTCTCTACCTTTCCTCTCCAGCGCTGCCTCCTATAGTCTCACTGTTGTTCAATGAAGCAGGAACAAGAGGCTCTGACTTTGTATGCTCCATTGACAGTAAAGTGCTGTGACTAGGAGGATGTGAAGTGTGTCTCCAGCATCTCTACAGAGACTCGCACACCCTTTCCACTCAATCGGACTTGCTGCTCCGCCCCACCCTGTGGGCACACGCTTCTCCCCCACAGCCGCCAGTCCAGCTAGTCGCTGGCACGCAACGCCAACAGCTGCGCTCACCTCCAACCTTTCTCTTTTAAGCTCACTTTCACCCATCTCACACTCCTGCATAAACGTGTAATACAAGGAGATGGTTTAGCCTTGTGGCACTATGAGTAGGCAAACATTTTTTGTAGTTTTTACCTTTTATATCTCATTAGAGTGATAGAAGGCAGGGTTCTGCTGTCCGTTTACATGGAAAATGGATAGAAACAGATTTTGTTGTATGATGTCTGTCAGGATTTGAGTTGAGCAGGCCTTGCCAAACTATTTGTTAAAGGGGTTATGCAGTGCTACAAAAACATGGCCACTTTTCCCCCACTCTTGTCTCCAGGTCAGGTGCGGTTTGCAATTAAGCTCCATTTACTTCAATAGAACTGAGTTTGAAACCCCACCCAATCTGGAGACAAGAGAGGGGCAAAAGTGGCCATGTTTCTGTAGCGCTGGATAACCCCTTTAATATTTTCCGAACCCAAACACTCAGCACTTGACTACCGGCAGCTGGAAAAGTTGGGTCTAGCTCTAGGGAGTCCCGGAAAACATGGATACATTCATAGGCTATGTTCCCACACAGTATTTTTGCTCAGTATTTTGGTATTTTTCCACCAAAACCAGGAGTGAATTGAAAACACAGAAAGGCTATGTTCACACACTGTTGAAATTGAGTGGATGTCCGTCATTTAATGGGAAATAATTGCCGTTATTTTACAACAACACCCGTTTCCATTAAATGGCTGCCTTCCATAAAATTTCAACAGTGTGTGAACATAGGGGGAGATTTATCAAACATGGTGTAAAGTAGAATTGGCTCAGTTGCCCCTAGCAACCAGTCAGATTCCACTTTTCATTTTCCAAAGAATCTGTGATGAATGAAAAGTGGAATCTGATTGGTTGCTAGGAGCAACTGAGCCAGTTTCACTTTACACCATGTTTGATAAATCTCCTTCTTATCCTTTATGGGGGAGATTAATCAAACATAGTTTAAAGTGAAATTGGCTCAGTTGCCCCTAGTAACCAATCAGATTCCACCTTTCATTCCTCAGACTCTTTGGAAAATGAATGGTGGAATTTGATTGGTTGCTAGGGGCAACTGAGCCACTTTCACTTTACACCATGTTTGATAAATCCCCTATGTTTCCAATCCTCTCCTGGTTTTGGTTTAAAAATACTGACCAAAATACTGAGGAAAAATACTGTGTGGTAACATAGCCATAGGCTGTATCCATGTTTTCCTGGCAACCCTAGGGCGGCATCGAGCTTATCTAGCCGCCGGGAGTCAAATGCAGAGCGTTTGGGTTCAGAGAACATCACTGAACCTGAATACTTTGGCAAGTCCGCTCAACACTAGTCAAGATCTGTTTTTCATTGACTTACATGAGAAAAATAAAAACGGATCGAAATTAATTTTTTTATTTTTTTACAGTACATAAAAGCGTGATTGATGGTTGCCCACGTTTTTCTGTATATTAAAGTTAAACGTTCAAAAACGGATTAAAAAAGCAGTGTGAACCTAGTCTTTTTAGTAGATATTTTTCTCCTTTTTATGCCTCTATGTAAAATATTCAGTTGTACATTAAATTAAACATTACCAGGCATTACCGCCTGCGTTTTTACTTAATCGCAATCTCAATGATACATAGTTCCTGCTGGGTCATGATGACACAGGAGACCAGAAACAGGAGATGGACGGGGGACCATGAGCTCTGTCGCTGTGGCTGCGGGGGCATGGGGATGGATAAGTACCCCTTGATATTTATGTACCCACCACCCCTGCCCTTTGTGATTTTTTTTTTTTACATTTGCCCAGAGTACCCCTTTAATGTTTATTCAATATGCCTTAAGAGTTCCCTAAAAATACATGTAAAGTCCCCAAAGCGAAATAAAATCCATGGAAGCCGTTGAATTAAATAGATATAGGGAAGAGGGTGTGGCACTTGTAGGCTAATATATGCCCCCAAAACCCTTGACCATATGACCAAGAAACAATTCACGAAAAAATGTAAACCACTAAAGTCCCACTCCCAACATGTTTCCTTCCAAGTATGGCCATTGGGTTTCATCAGGGAATAACAAAGGGATTGGGTTATCTCTCACATGCATGGCTATGCGTTTGTGACTCTTTGTTGGTTTGTGACTCTTTGTATAGTGTGGTTGATTTGACTTTATGCCTCTTTTCTTGTCCCCTGATTAACCCAAAAGGATATAACTGAGGGGAAACATGCTGGGACTTTTATGGTTAGAATTTGTGGGGAATAGTTTTTTTTGGTCACACAATGTTTTTTTGGGGGGGTGTATCTGCTTTACCCCCTTCGTTATACCTTATTTAAAGGGATTATCCAGGCTTAGAAAAGCATGGCCGCTTTCTTTCAGAAACAACACTTCTCCTGTCCTCAGATTGGGTGTAGGTTTTGCAGCTCAGAACATCGCACAGAACTTGAGTACGGGAGTGCTGCTGTTTATGCCAGAAAGTAACTGTATTTTTTCTAATCCTGGATGACCCCTTTACTTTGGTGGGACAATGATTTTGTAATACTATGTGTCATTTGAGAAATTTGACTATCAAAGTGTGTAAAATAGAAACTGGTGTTAACTATCCGTAGCATGCAATCATTGCTCAGTTTATAATTTTACCATAGCTGAAAGCTGAGCTGTAATTGGTTGCTATGGGCAGTTTACACTAGTTTCTATTTACATACTACTATAAACATGAGCCTTTCTGTGTATTTTATGAGGAATTTTGGTAACGTTAAGGCATATATATCAAACAACTTTCTTACATTTGATTTTGATAACCAGTGTAAATCCTAGCAAATGTGTAAGTCACTTCATTTACCATAAAAGGCCCCTTACCCCAGTAAAACAACTCTAAAATCTTGGCCAGTAGATGTCTCACTTCTCTGCAATCTACTGTCCACTGCCTGTAGCAAGAGGAAACTTGTCTCTAGTAACAGACAAATCAGGACAAATAACAGGAAGGGAGGGTTGTCCTTGCCACGTGCTTTGTGCTGGAGAGATAGAGAGCACCACTCACGGGCTGTCTACCTACAAATTGAGAGTCAGTCTGTCTGCTGAAGATAATTTGCATGGTTCCTTAAGGGTAAATCCTTGCTTCCTTCTCATTTCTGACCACCCATGAGGATCAGGGCAGCTGTCCCTTGTACAAATGCCAGTGTACTTACTGCTGTGTGTCAGTGCTTCAGTGTACTCTCCCCCCGCCTAACATAGCACCTTTGAAATACAACTCTGATTAAATGAAAGCTGAACTGCGATTGATTGCTGTAAGCAGTTTACACCAGTTTTACACAGTTTTGATAAATTTGGGCCAGACTTTTGGTAGATCTGGCATGGATAAGATTAAAGTAGTATTCCCATCTCAAAAAGTAATAATATATCACTAAGATATGCCATCACTTTATGATCAGTAGGGGCCAGTGTCTCCGAACTTCAACAAGCCTGACAAGTTGATTTGGGGCTTAGGCCCCTTCAGTCTTTAGTTTCCTCATTTTCAGGATCTGTGAGGGTTTTGATCAGTGAACTATATTATATCCTAGGAGAATTTCTTTAAAGCGATACTGTTTCCACCAACCCTCTCCTCCCCCCAAACAGCAGAAGAGTCAATGTGGCATAGGGCCTGAGACACCTCTCCTTTCTTCTTCTCCCCCCTCCTCATCTTTAGGAAAGCCCCAAGCTTATGTGCGCATGTGCCGCTACGGACTGTCATGGCACATGTGCACTGTTTATACAAGCGATCAATAGGAGAAATCCCACTCAAGGCCATGCCTCATTGACTCGGTTGCTGCAGATTAAAAGATCATTTTTTGCCCTAACCAAGACACCGGGCACATTTTAAAAGACACGACCCAGAAAAGACTTACTCTTATCAAACAGACGGTACCAGTGGTTTGGGGGGGGGGAGAGTTGGTGAATACAGTATCCCTCTAAGACAAATAAATATTAGCAGTAGTGTTAAGCGTATTTGCCCAACTGCTCGAGTTCAGCAATGTTCTCTAAACCAGAATACTTAGCATTTGACTCCCAGTGACTGGAAAATTTGGATGCAGACCTAGAGTTTCCTGGGCTATCCATATTTTCCTGGCAGCCCTAGGGTGGCATCCAACATGCTCCACATGCCAGAATATCGAGCATTTGGGTTTGGCGAAGGTTGCTGAACCCGAACAGTTAGGCTCAACGCTAGTTAATAAACATAGAAAATCATTGTCTATGTGGGAGATTTATCAAACATGGTGTAAAGTGAAACTGGCTCAGTTGCCCCTAGCAACCAATCAGATTCCACCTTTCATTTTCCAAAGAGTCTGTGAAGAATGAAAGTTGGAATCTGATTGGTTGTTAGGGGCAACTGGGCCAGTTTCACTTTACACCATGTTTGATAAATCTCCCCCTATGTGTCTGGTGGGAAAACATGGCAGCAAGATGCAGATTTAGCTTTTCATATTTTACAGAAATTTAAATGGGCACATTCAGTTAGAAAAACGACTGCCATGTCACAGGGACATGGAAGACACAGGATCTGACTCATCTGGTGAATGAGTGACATTATCACTGATTGATATGACTATTACTATGGACTGATCAGACACGATTTGATTGTTTGGGCCTTTAGGTTCTTCCCACGATTGCTCCATTGCAGACTAGTTCTGTGTCCCGATGATGAACTCGTACACATAAACATAGTCTACAGCAGGGGCAGGGGACCTTGGCTCTCCAGCTGTTGCAAAACTACAACTCCCATCATGCCTGGACAGCCAAAGCTTTAGCTTTGGCTGTTCAGGCATGATGGGAGTTGTAGTTTTGCAACAGCTAGAGAGCCAAGGTTCCCTACCCCTGTCTACAGGCATCTTCCTAATGAATTTACTAGTATCTCCAAATGGAGTTTTTCCAGAATTGTTTGTTGGGAGTAGGACCATTCTGCCCCAAAGTTCAATGCAATATTGGCATACATATGTGCTCTGTTCTGAGCCTCCAATGCAAATTCTACATTTTTTAATAGAAAGAATAGCATAGCAGATAGAGGGGCCAACACTTCTATACAACATTGTAAAGCAGAGATGTAATGCCACTGACCATTGAATAAAAGCATGATCTGCAGGTATCTTCCTAAAGGATCTCCAACTGGAGAGTTTCTAGGATTTTTTGTTGGGAGTAGGACCCATCTTCCCCGCATATGTATATAATGAAATACTGGCTTGTTGTTTTTAAAGATGATTATATGATCTGTATTAAAAACAGTGGGACAGAGATTTGTACAAAACATGTAAAATGGAGACGTGACGCCTTTGACAACTGAATGAAAATAAGAGCAAAATATACTAACTAGCGTTTCTGCATTGTACACAAGAACAAATGTTCAAACAGATTATTGTATTTTCCACTGTAGGAGTCACTAGTAATCAGGCAGCATATCAAACAATGAGAAAGCTATATGAGCGGGAGACAGAGGACAAGGGGGAAGAGAATAAATGTCATTGTAATGTGGATGCAGCAGGTGCAGCAGGATCCAGGTACAGTAAGTGTAATTCTGCAACTACAGTCATTCTTCTTACTGAACTGTTTAGAACATATTGCAGCTGGACTCGTGATCATGTTGTTTATTTTGTTTGTTGATATAAAAAAAAAAATGTTGAAAAGTGATGAAGAAGAAATCCACAATTAAATTCCAAAAAAGACAGTATGTCATGTTACTTCCCCCTGGGCTTAGAATACATAGAGACTTTGGTCACATGTCATAAAGACTACATTGTCGCATTGTGACAATAGGGGTTTTTAGTGTTTAATTTAAAAAATATATATATATTGCTACCCGGCTGGTAAACATAATAAATATGTTAGACTTACCTCTCCGCGCTCCCCCGGTTTCCCGATGTGGCTTCTCTGGTGTCCCCCGCTGAGTGGAGCTCCACTTGTTCCGAGGCGAACTTGGCTATGGAGTGCCAATTAGGACAGTGCCATGGCCAGTAATTGGCTAAGTGGGCTTTTACTCCAGAGGTAGGCATAACATTTTTATTATGTTTACCAAGAGTGCAGCAATATATGAAAACTTTTTAAACGTTGGATAACCCCCTTTAATGTGGTCGCAATGCAATTTCTGACATTATGGGGGACGTTTATGAACCTTGTGCCTGTGGCGTATGCTTGGGAGAAGGATTAGAAAGATTTGCCCCTTAACCCTAGTGTATGCCTGTCATATGCCCCGCTCGAGTAAGGGGGGGCGCAAGGCAAGGAGGAGGGCATCGCCTCCTCCCACACTTCATTTGTCATGAAGCAGACGTAAGTCATGATACAAATCTACACCTACTGGAAGCCGGCACAGATTTGTTGAGCAGGGCGCAGTGCCGGCCTGGTTTTCTACGAGGCATGCGACTCTCAGTGAATCCAGACAGGGGAAAGGGGGTGGGGCCTAATTTAAGACTGGTGTACTCATACACCGGTCTTAGTAAATATCCCCCTGTGCGATCACGTCTAAAAGCTGTGCCCAAAATTCTGCCTATAGATCTCGTTTCCTGCAATTAAAAGGATTCAAAAACGGTGAGTCCAGGAGTAATTGGTGATCTAGAGATCGGTGTAGGTCCCAGCACTGACACCCCGAACGATTAAAGCTATGTCTGTGCCACATCAAAAGTTATTTTTAAAAAGTGACCGTAATGCTTTAATGGTGTGCATCCCAATTTTGGAGCAAAATAGTAAGGCACCCATACACTTTAGACTATTTGACCGTCAGTCTAGCGCTGATGTCGGTGGTGATAGGGGTTGTCTATGATGAAAAATCACAGCTAGTCTCTTTGTTCAGAAAAAGATAAGCTGCAGAGAGAGAGAGAGAGAGAGAGAGAGAGAGAGAGCTCTCGTTGTAGCTTACCCTTCCTCTTTCCATAGACAACACAGGCTTTACCTGCTACTGAGACTGAGGCCTTCACCAGCGTTTCCGAGCCAGATTGGTAGTTAGTTAGTTTCGCCCTTTTTAGCCTATTTAGAGCCCCTTCACATTTCGGGAAAATCCCAGATATGTCCTATAGTTTCCAGGCCTCTTTTCTGGCAAAATCCCCCTTCAGGAAAAATCCCAAATGATGTCTGTGCCCAATAGAACCGGATGGGTCAGGAATTGTATCCAGATTTCCAGGTAAGATATAGGACATGTCCTATAATTGTCCAGGATTCTAGCACAGATGCCCTATAGAGCCCAATGGGAGCATCCAGAATTCCGTACAGCTCCAGATTCTAGATGCATTGCTTGGCAGCCCTGGTTAGTCCCAGAACACACTGACCCTTTAATAGTACAAAGGCCTAATCAGGAGCGCATACAGTTAATTGCAGCGCTGTGTCTGACACGACCTGGAACCCTGTCAATCACTAAGTTTTTATGATGATAATTTCATCGGCTGATCATTGTCTCTATTACACGGATCAATAATCTGCCGAATTGGGGCGATTCGGTTGATTATCGCTCCGTGTAATAGGGCCCTAAGGTTATGTTCCCACTATATTTTTGAGCCTCATTTTGGTCAGTATTTATAAACAACACTGCGACTACAATGGAAAGAGTCGCACCTTTTCCTGTCCTTAGGACCCACTAAAAATTGGTTCAAAAAATGCCTAGAAATGAATGGCAAAATGGCCTGTGTTGGTGTCTCTTTAGGACAATGGTTCCATTCTCCTCATACACTTTCTCTACTTTGTGTGGTTTTACCATCCATAAGCTTTACTTGCTTTTAGACCACGTAGCTTTATTTTTATACCTTTTTATACAACAACAAAAAATTTGCCAAAATTTGCCAACAAATTTTTAATGCTATTTTATTTTTATTATAAAGTTGCACTTGTTGCCTCCAGTATGCAGTGATCCTGATGTAGCAGCGAAGTCGCAATCACCGAACGAGCCTGCTCATAATTAATATATGTATATCATGTCACTTTTTTAAATATCTTCTTCCTATAAGTCTTGTTATCACAGCAGGTTCACAAAGCCTAGTGCAAATTATGTCTATGTCCTAATAAATTTTAGGAGTTTCTTCACCTCCCAAAGCTGTTGCCTCTCCTTCTGGGATATGTGTAATCAGCACTAATTCTACCGCTGACAATTGGTCTCTGGCGTTAATTCCAATTATTGCTTTGACACGTGCAGTTTTACCCTGTCTGCATTAATCCGTTCGGTTATTTGTAACTCATTCTGATAGCTCATTTTCGTAAAAGCAGATGTGTTAATTGAGCAAAATTTTTAAAGGGGTGATTAGAATGCTCTTGCTACACCCTCTGGCCATTTAACACACCCTTTAACTGTAAGTGTTGATGTGGAATACCGCTGTGTGATCTGTGTGGTCTGGTGGGAAGAAGCCCCCAGCGTGTGTATATGTTTCAATATTTTATATTTCATGTTGTTATTTTAGACTTACTATTCACACATTTATCAGAATTCCAACTGCTTTAAAAACCTTGTAGGATTTTTTTTTTAGCATAAAAAAATATAAAAATTTTTACTATTTTTTGTTTTGACATTTTATTACAATGCAAAAATCAACAAGGAATTTTTCTCAATATAGGGTTGTCACTAGTTGTCACTAGTTATAAATGACACAATGGGAAAAGTATACATCTATCATCTGTCTATATACAAATTCCAGATATAACCTTATGCACGAATCCGTACCTGCAAAAAATAGCAAAAAAACACATCCGTATGGCATCTGTATTTGTAGGGGGGAAAGGAGGCAATGCTGTGCAATATGGCCGCTGGGCGAGGCTTGTGAGAAAACCCATTCCTGTTGGATGTCTTATGGACCAATTGACTTCAATGGACATCTCTATTACGCAAATGAAGACAGTATAAGTGTATGTACTATATTTTTACAGATCCAGATTAGGATCTGTAAATAAATAAGATGTGTGCATTGGCCCATAGACTACAATGGAAATAGTTGCTATGGATCCATAAAAGGGACGTTATCCATGCAAGGAAGGGGTTGCTGTTGGTGAGAAACTAAAGGAAGAGGATGTAGCAATGCTGACATCAGTAGGTACACTCAAAGTCGCACAATGGGTGGCTTTGTTCCCACCACTTTTTTAGTGGTGTGAGACAATAGAAAAGCCTTGATTTACCTTTGAGGAACAATGTTGATCATATTAAGCAGGCCTACTGGCTCAAAGCTTGCAGGTACACAGTCCAGGCCTTTTTAGGATGTCTTTCTCTTATGCACAGACTAGTCACTAAGACTGTGCTGTTAGGGTCCATTTACACAGAAAAATTATCTGACAGATTATCTGCCAAAGATTTGAAGCCAAAGCCAGAAACAGACTATAAACAGAGTTCAGGTCATAACTGAAAGCCTGAGATTTCTTCTCTTTTCAAATCCATTCCTGGCTTTGGCTTCAAATCTTTGGCAGATAATCTTTCTGTGTAAATGGACCCTTACTAAAGACAGATAATAGGCAGTGAACACAGATTACAGAAAATGAGACACTTAGTGGCCATAAATTTAAAGCATTTTCTTCTGGGGTAAGGTGTAATTTATGGTAAATGATGTGATTTACAAATGTTCGGAATCCTAACATATGGGGGGGGAAGTTGTTTGACTGTGATCATTTAACCTTTTTTCGTTAGTCACACTAAGATAGGAATAGATTTTATTAGAAAGTGTTATCTGTCAGGTTTCTACCTTGCATCTCTTTTTCTTTGGTTTTACACTAGTGTTGATTTTATTTTGTCATGACGCCAGCGCTGTAGTAGTGCACATGTTGTGATGTTGATACCTGTCTCCTTAGCGCTCCAACAACTAACTCATTGTATTTCCTCCCACACGGAGCTAACTCCTCCTACAGGGTTGAGTGTGTGTAAGAGAGAAGAAGTCGAGGATAGGATAGAGAGAAAGAGCACCCGTAATTGGTCAGCATACATCACATCAGTGGCGTAGCTACCATAGAGGCAGGGTAGGCAGTTGCTATGGGGCCCGTGCAGAAGGGGGGGCCCGGGGGAGAAGGTAAGAGCGTGTGTCCTTCTTTTTAACCCTTTATGTACTGCAGTGTACAAGTGACCCAATCTTTACTTACATGCCGCAACACAAAAAAGGGTTAACAAGCAGAAGTCAAAGATCTCTGCTTCACTACTCTGATAACCCCTGACCTCTGTTCTCCAGCTGCGCAATCAAGTAGGAAAATGTGCAGAGGTCAAAGGTTATCAGTGCACCAACAGTAAAGCATTTATATATATGCAGTGCTTTGTGTTGTGCGTAGGGGAGGGGGGCCCCTTAAAAATGTTTGCTATGGGGCCCCGTGAATCCTAGCTACGCCCCTGCATGACATAAGACAGTTAAACCATTGACTTCAGCTGCACATAAAAGTACAAACAAACAGTTGTGACATCTAGTGGGGAAACTAAGGTACTTCACCTCCCGCATACACAACACCTGTGGTGGGACGCCACAAAAGGACCTGGTAAACGTCATTGTTTTGTATCAGAGAACAAGTGATCACTTAGCGACACTCCCAAAACTCCAATATGGATTCAGTAGGACGGATGCTGGGTACTATAGAAAGTATACACTCCTGCTGCATTATGTATGTAAGAAATAGAAACATGGAAGACTGTCCATCTAGTCTGCCCTTAAATGATTTATTTTCTTAGGAGAGATATATATATATATATATTTATCCCAGGCAGGTTTACATTCACTTTCTGTAGATTTACCTACCACACCTGCTGGAAGTTTGTTCCAAGCATCTACTACTCTTTTAGTAAACTCATATTGCTTTATATTTTCCCCCTAACTAACCTCTGACCGTGTCCCCTTGTTCTTGTGTTGAGTTTCTTAAATAGGATTTTAACCCCTTCGGTCCCAGGAAACACTTATTTCCTATGTCTCACAATGAATAACCCATCAGGCAAGTAGGGTTACTATGCATTTATCTGTAATGTTCTGCTTAGTGTGGTTTCACAAATTCAGGCTATGTTCACACTACGTAAAAAACACGGCCGTATTTCATAACAACGGCATTTATTTGCGCAAACAGCGGCCGTTACGTCCCAAAAATCGTCTGTTGTTTGCGCAAGTACGGCCGTTGTTATGAAATACGGCCGTGTTTTTTACGTAGTGTGAACCCGGCCTCATTGTGTGCGGAGGGTGACATCTACTGAAGATGGTGTAGAACAAGAACACCTTTTTACTGCTTCATTGTGGAGTCTGGACTTGTGGTCCACACTCCACAATGTCGGCGGAGTCCTTTTAGACAAAGCGATTTTTAAGTATTAACAATAAACGATTGCAAACGAATTAGTTTACGATCTGATCATAAAAAAAAAAAAAACTCTGCAAAGATGATAAGAGGCACCGAAACCTTCACAAATGAGCAAAGATTAAACATATTTAATCTTGAGAAGAGACATTGAACGGGGACACGATTTTCATATACAAATAATATGAAACATCTGTTCACACTGGAAACATACAAATTCCAGCTCTTCCTCAACCAGAAATTAGAAAAAAATAATGTATGTAAGCCGCTCTGTTTAATTTGCCGTATTGTATTATGGGGATCCAGTCTCTCTTAGTGGTTCTTATTAAAGCGACTCTGTACCCACAATCTGACCCCCCCAAACCACTTGTACCTCCGGATAGCTGCTTTTAATCCAGGATCTGTCCTGGGGTCCATTCGGCAGGTAATGCAGTTATTGTCCTAAAAAAACTACTCTTAAACTTGCAGCCCCGTGCCCAACGGGTGTATCTGTGCCCTAACCTTGCACCACCTCTCCGTCCCTCCTCCCCACCCTCCTCATCATTAGGAATGCTCCAGGCAGGTATTCTCCTATTCCTAACCTGTGTCAGCGCAGCACATGAGCTGGATCGTTAAGGCATCTGTGCAATGTTCAGCATGGAGAAAATGTTCCAGCGGCATTCCTATTGATAAAGAGGGTGGGGAGGAGGGAAGGAGGGGGTGGTGCAAAGTTAGGGCACAGATACTCCCGTTGGGCACTGGGTTGCAAGTTTAAAAGTAGTTTTTAATGACAATAACTGCATCACCTGCCGAACGGACCCCAGGACAGATCTTGGATTAAAAGCAGCTATCTGATGGTACAAGTGGTTTGGGGGGGTCAGATTGTGGGTACAGAGTCGCTTTAAAGATGAGCGCAACTAAAGCATGCTCAATGCCGATCGTTTGGCATTTGATTATCAGTGGCTGAAGAAGTTGGATGCAGCCCTAGGGAGTCCTGGAAAACATGAATAAAGTCATAGGGGGAGATTTATCAAACAGGATGCAAAGTGAAACTGGCTCAGTCGCCCCTAGCAACCAATCAGATTCTACCTTTCATTTTCCAAAGAGTCTATGAGGAATAAAAGGTGGAATCTGATTGGTTGCTAGGGGCGACTGAGCCAGTCTCACTTTACATCATGTTTGATAAATCTCCCCCATGGTGTAAGAGTTGTGTCCATCTCTAGTCCTTATCGATCTGGCACTTTCACCAGGATTTTTGCATGTGGTGCTTTAACATCCCAAACTCTTATCTTTAGGTTAACTAATATACTTTTATGCCATTTCTATAGTGTTTCAATATCTCTTTTTTTTACTCATTTTCATTTACGTTCTAAAATAAAATGTCCATAGAGCGATCCTCAAAGATCATTACAGACATCAAAAATATTATTTGTTAAGTTAATAGTAAGTTAAACCCCCTATTGCTGATGAATGAATGTTTTTCATTGTTTTTTATCCTTTTGTTAAATACCTATTGTCAATAGCTACGTGTAAGAGAGGTCACATGTGAGTGGGTAATATCCCTGCTGTGGTGATGGTGCAGTCATATGGCACTGCTCTCGCATAGAGACTGCTGCTCATACCCCCTCCCCCCTCCATATAGACTATCACTTGTGGCCCCCTTTATTATACTGCTGCTGAAGCCCCCCTATATAATACTGCTGAGGCTCCCCCTAAATCTAGCTTCTTGTTCCCCACTACCAGTCCTCATGCTGTCCTCATTAGATCGTCCTGCTCAGTTGTGTTCTAGCTGGAACTCAATGCCTTTTAATGACATTGTCAAAGGACTTAAAAGGGGTTTTCCAGGTAAAATAGATTGATGGCCTGTCTATAGGATAGGACATCAATCACTGATCTACGTGGTGCCAACACCCATCAGCTTCCCAGATCCTTCACTATATAATGGAGCCAGAAGCAACTACTGTAGCTCCATTCACTGCGTAGTGGCCAGAGCTGGTTACTGCAGCTCGGCTACCACTTACTTGGACAGGAGCTGCAGTAACGCATCACCATCTCAGCATAGCAAACAGAGGCCACTACTTCTATCTCATTCACTGAGCAGCATGGATTCTAAACAGACCTTCAATCTGTTTTACCCTGAAAAACTTCTAGGTTACTAATGTAGAACCACTATTCCCCACAAAACAGGGGCAATACATCAAAATACAACCCTATAAAATAGTTAAAGGGGTACTCCAGCGGGAAACAAAAATTCTTTCAGATCAACTGATGTCAGAAAGTGCCAGAGATTTGTAGTTTACTTCTATTCAAAAATCTCCAGACTTCCAGTACTTATCTGCTGCTGTACGTCCTGCAGTGCCTTGAAACAGTGCTCTCCGCTGCCACCTCTGTCCATGACAGGAACTGCGAACAATAAAGAGATATATTTTATAAATATATTATATATATTTTCTGTCCTCAAAATTTTACATTGTTTTTGTCCCTTCCGCCTCTTTGATATTGCTATACATATATATATATATATATATATATATATATATATATATATATTGCATTTGATGCACGTTACCTGGAAAACACTGCAGATGTAGACATTGTTATATAGATGTTCTGCCAACACAGTCCTGACATGTTTTTCTAAAAAATTACAAGGAATATGAGATACATTTTGATGGTAGGCGACCTGTTATTGATATCACGCCGTAATAGTATAAATATCCTGTTTTTTAATTAATTTTATGGAAGACGATACATGTGTAGTAGTGTGGTAGACATGGGAAAATGTGATGGGAGAGATAAAAGATGAAGCAGGTGTGAAACCTGAGGAGGATATATATATATATATACACCATACAGATGTGATTTATGCAGAATCATTTTTGTTTGAAAGATGTGGTAGGAAACTGTTGATGGATTATGGTAGGTGTTAAGCACAATGCATATAATAGAGCCATGTGCACCGAGCCCTATGGCAGTGCTGTATGAATCTATACAGTGAGGAAAAGAAGTATATGATACACTGTCCATTTTCCCTTCTACACAGAATGGAGATGTGTGTAATTTTTATCGTAGACTTTACTTGTGAGAGTTAAAATCTACAAGAAAAAATCAGAAAATCACATTGTAGGATTTATAAACAATTATTAAAGTGTCACTGTTCTCGACTCTCGACTCTTTTACATCAGTCGGGCCCTGTGTAACCTATGGGGACGGGAGGGGGGAGGAGGGAGATTAGTCGCCAGCAGAGAGCAGAGAACAAAGGATTACACAGTGTGAGCTGTATGAAAGCTGGTATTCAGAGGTCAGAGAGGTCAGTGCTGACATCAGAGGAGATAGACGGTGTTGTAGCTGTAAATTAACTCTTTGTTGTCCTGTTTTGGTGCCTTATCTCCCCTCCACCCCTCCCCTCTCCATAGAAAACCATGAAGACAGGGGTAAGAGCTTCAAACTGCTTTTTCATGATAAAAATGCATTTGTTTCAACTAATAAACCCCAATTACAAAGTTTCTTAAAATCACCTGTACTATTGATTTCTGCAAAAAAAAATTTTTTTTGAAAGACAGTGACACTTTAAGCATTATATTGCGTGATATAAGGATTTGATACAATAGAAAAACTGAATATTTGGTCCAGAAACCTTTGTTTGCAGTTACAGAGGTCGGACGTTTCCTGTGATTCTTGACCAGGTTTGCAGACACTTCTGCAGGGATTGTATCCTGCTCCTCTGTACACATCTTCTTCAGATTTTTCAGGTTTCGGGGCTGTCACTGGGCAACATTGAGTTTCAGCTCTCACCAGAGATTTTGTGTTGGGATCAGGTGTGGAGACTGTCTAGGCCGCTCCAGGACCCTGAGATGCTTCTTACGGAGCCGCTCCTTAATTGTCCTGCTTGTGTTTCGGGTCATTGTCATGTTGGAAGACCCAGCCACCACCCATCTTCATCTTAGGGAAGGAGGTTGTTGGCCAAAACCTAGCAACACATGGCCCCATTCACCCTCTCTTCTATACGGTGCAGTTTTCCTGCCCCCTTAGCAGAAAGGCTCCTCCAAAGTATGATGTTTCCACCTGCTTCATAGTTGGGATTGGGATCCTGGGGTTGTACTCATTCTTCTTCTTCCTCCACACATGGTGAGTGGAATTGATACCAAAAATTTCTATTTTGGTTTTCATATGACCACATTACCTTCTCTGATACCTCTTCTGGATCATCCAGATGGTCACTGGCAAACTTCAATTTGGCCTAAACATGTGCCGCCATTAGCGGGGGACCTTGCCTGCCCTACAGCATTTTTTATCCATGACAGCGTAGTGTATTACTAACAGTAATCTTTTAGACTGTGTTCCCAGTTCTCTTCAGGTCATTGACCAGGTCCTCCTTTGTAGTTCTCGGCTGATTCCTTTTTCAGAATCATCCTTACCTCATGAGGCAAGATCTTGTATGGTGCCCCGGACCGAGGAAGATTGTGTTTCCTCCTTTTACTAATAATTGCACCAACAGTTGTTGCCTTCTCACCAAGCTACTTGCCTATTGTCCTGTAGCTCATCCCAGCCTTGTGCAGGTCTACATTTTTCCCTAGTGTCCATAGACAGCTCTTTGGTCTTGGTCATGGTAGATAAGGTGGAGTGTGATTGATTGAGTGTGAGGACAGGTGTTTTTTTTATACAGGTAACAAGTTCAAACAGGTGCAATTAATACAGGTACAGAGTAGGAGGAGCTTAATAAAGAAAAAATAACAGGTCTGTGAGAGAATTCTTGTTGGTTGGTAATCAAATACTTTTTTTATGCAATAAAATGATTAATTATTTAATATTTTTTTCTAATAGAGTCTGTCTCTCACAAATGAAGTATACGTAGGATAAAAATTACAGACCTCTCATGATAAGAATTGTAGTTTTGCCATCTCTCTTCTACATCTCTCTTACCTATACAGCACTTATATACGACATATTTCACCGTTCCTGACATGCCAAAAGTTTTGATCGGTTGCGGTCTGGGTGTTTAGACCTCCACTAATCGCAGGATTAGCCACTCACAGCCTTTATCCATGACGTGTTTCCTACATAAAGTTTTTTCTGATGTTTAAAATTTAAAAAAATTGAAATGTTACAAAAGAAATTCTAAAAACCTCTACGAAAGCATTTTTCTAAGCATAAATACTAAAAGAAATCAGGTAGAGCCTTTGCTAAGACTGCCAATGTATGCCAGTGCTGAATTTATAGAGGTGCCCCCTGCATCTGGGAGTGAAATCTCAGAGCTGACGTAGATTTCAGCTAAAAGTTGTTTGTGCAAAATTTTTAGACTTTTTTTTTTTACACCTAAAAGCAGGTGTAAATAAATGATAAACTCCCCCAATGTGTGTAAGGAGCCCTTAAATAGCTGAAGATCACTGTGCATAGATGTAAGCCTTAGCTGATGTCTAGAGCAGTGAAAGCAACCTAAAACCTTGCAGTGTACCTCACCTTCTGGAGTTCTAAAGATAGATGAACATCTTTCCCTTTCTTCCCCGTACACATGAACGTGAATATTCGGCACGGCCGAGGGCTCCTGTGTTCTCTATAGGGAGGGTAAAGCCGCCGCCAGAGAGCTTATGTCAGGGGCAGATTATCTCTCTAAGAACAAAGGGGGTCAGGCAGTCCTTTACCCAAGTTGTGCTGCAGGTCAGCGGAATCCCGGCCGGAGTGTATACACATAGGGGGAGATTTATCAAAGGGTGTAAATTTTAGACTGGTGTAAACTGCCCACAGCAACCAATCACAGCTCAGCTTCCAGCTCTGGTGAAAGGGAAGAGGAGTTGTGATTGGTTGCTGTGGGGAGTTTACACCAGTCTAAAATTTACACCCTTTGATAAATCTCCCCCATAGTATACACTCCATACGGGACCCCTAGCGGCGCCGCAAAAAACTGACATGCCAATTTTCTGCAGCTGCTTTTCAATGAATAGTGGCTGCAGAAAACCCTGTCAGTTCACACAATGGAGCGTGCGGCTCCGGCTGCATGCTCCATTGTATGCAGTGGGGAAATCTGATGTGGGCACACACGGATGCGCCTGCATCAGAATTCAGCGGCGCTAAAGATCAGTACTGGCCGGCATGATCTTTTCTGAGACCGGCCGTTCCGTGACCCGACCGGATCACGGAACGGTCGGTCTCTTACAGCATCTGAACATGGCCTGAAACTGAAGTCAGTGGATAATCTCTCAGCAATTATCCAAAACTCTGCGGGGAAGATTTATCAATGTGCGTCCTGGTGTACACCAGGGAAAAGGCGTGGATTTTCTGACCTGACCTGGAATAACTATAGTTCATAGTCAATTGAGGCAAGACTGTCCTCCCCTAGATGGCGGCCCAACGCTTACTGACGACTATTATGTCCATGTAACTAAAGCAATGGCCATGACTAGTTGACATTTTTCTCAGTTTTACTAAGTGCTATGATTGTGGCTTTTAACAGCAATTCACAAACCCCAGTGGAAACACCAAAAATGACTTCCCTTGCTCCCATTATTGCAAAAATCGCATACACACCTTTAAGAACCGTCTGCCAATAGAGATGAACAATTGAAGAGTGATCAGACTGGGGACAAGTTGACCAGCTGTATTTGCAGTGGGCTTTTCATTCGGAAGATGCGTACGTTATGTCAATCTGGACCCATTCTGGATTGTCTACTAGCCCTCAACAGTACAAAATAGGTCCGAATTGCAAATAGCTATTTTTGGGCTATTTTTTTTATCTCCATTTTAAAAATAGAGGAAAATGTAACCAAAAACATCTGCAAAAACATCCCAAATACAAAAAAGGCTAAAAATACTGTATATGTGCAAATTTTTTAATGAAAAAAACAGTTTTTTAGCTGTAAACATATGGCTCAAGAAACAGACAAGTGAGAAGTTTTGATCAGTCAAGGTCTGATTGTTCAGACCCATACTGATCGAGAGAACAAGCCGGAAGAAGACCACGCTAAGCACGATCCTCTCCCGGCTCTATGTCACGTGATCAATCAGGCTCCAACTGATGTAAGTCTATGGAGCCCAACTTATCACGTGACACAGAGCTGGGAGAGGATCGTGCTCACTGTGGTCTTCTCCCGGCTCATTCTCCCAATCAGTACAAGTTTGAATACTTAGACGTGGAGCAATCAAAACTTTTGACATGTCTCTATGACATATCAAAAGTTGTTACAAACGACAGGTACACTTTAAAACGGTTATCCAGGACTAGAAAAACATAGCTGCTTTCTTCCAGAAGCAGCACCACTCTTGTCCTCAGTTATGTGGTATCGCAGTTGACGTCCATTGAAGCAAATTAAACCGATTTGTAATACCAAATGTGGCACTGTTTCTAGAAGTAAGGCACTTTACTTTTCTAATCCCCCTTTATAATTTTGTAGTCTAATGCTGCATTAACACGGAACGATTATCGTTCGAATTTTCGCAATAACGATCACATTTGAGCGATAATCGTTCCGTGTAAACACAGCACACGATCAAGCGACGAACGAAAAATAGTTTATTTTGATCTTTCAACATCGTCGTTCATCGTTCGCTAAAAATTCGCAGATCGTTTCGTGTAAACAGTCTTTCGAAGATTCACCCTATGTGAAAGATGGGCTTAAGTGCTCTTAAAAACAATCGCAATAACGATTTTTCTTACGAATATTCTTACGATTTTTCTAACGATTTATCTGTCTAAACGCTGATCATTATAAAAACCAAATCGTTGTTTCAAAATCGTTAAACGATCGATTGGGCGAATTATTGCTTCATGTAAACGCAGCATAATGCTAAGTTTACACAAAGCGATAATTCGCCGAATCGATCGTTTAACGATTTTGTAGCAACGATTTGGTTTTCATAACGAATTTTTAGCAAACGATGAACAACGATTTCAGAACATGTTAAAAGATCAAAATGAATGATTTTTCACTCATCGCTTGATCGTTTGCTGTGTTTACACGGAACGATTAGCGCTCAATACGATCGTTTTTGCGAAAATTCGAACGATATTGGTTCCGTGTAAACGCAGCATAAGTTTATTCAAGAAAATTGAATTTAAAAAAATAACATTTTCACATGAGTAAAAGGTGACACAGCCCCTCTGCTGCCACCAATGGCTGTGTCAGGAACTGCTGGACGCTCAACCTGCTCCATTTAACCTTGCTTCTTATTACTGTAATTATCATTGTGAATTACTGTGAAAGCTTGGACAACGAACATAATTTGTTCCTGAAATGTGGTTGTAATCCAAATCACTCGGATATCAAAGCAAATTTTCCCATAGCAAATAATTTAAATGAAGATGATTCATTCCACAACCCAAAAATAAGGTAGGTAAGTTGTTCTGGATCAATAAAGAGCACTGTATCAGTAAAGAAGGGGTTAATCAGTTAATTCTCCCTCCACACTCAACTCTCCAAGTGGCTGCAAACCAATCGTTCACCATATTACACAGAACGATGGTCGTTGGTTACTATTGTAGTATACCAGAGCGTAATCCCTGTGGCTGGGCTGAGGATGGCACCTGTCAACAAGTGTTTTGTTATATATATTCTAGGAGTTAACATGTCTTATATTAGACTGTTATGTGTATTTCTGGCAGGCAGGCAGAGAATGGGTTACATGCTTTTCACTGCACACAAAACAGCGACACCTACTGTCCTTAGTGGGAACTGCTTTAGTTAGCTAGTGTTGTAAGCTTAGAAAGTGCTAGGAGGTGGAGAGAGAACTCAAGGAAGCGCCAGAGGGTCCCCCTGTACCTGCAGAAGCCCTCGTACCCACCTGTGACTGTGACAAGATCCAGCCATTCTGCAGGTATAGCACACTCTCACTCTGCAGCCCTCGGTGCGTCCCCTCACTGAGGAGCTCAGCGCCACACTCAGGAGAGACTACTACCACCATCATCTTCTCCTCATTCCCCTCACTCTCTTCCAAGTACCCCAGCTCGCTGCACTATGATCGTTTATTCCTTCTGATCCCAGCAAAACAATGGACAATGTGCAATTACACTGAACGATTAGTAAAAAAAAATGCAGAACTTAAGCGAACGAATGTGGAATTACAGCGAACGTTTAACGAACAATTAACGATAATTTTAGGTTCCGATCTAAATCAACGATCAATGACATATGAACGATTTTTCAATCGTTGCCTGCAATTGCACAGAACAAAATAACAATTTTTCGTACAATAATCGGCCCCTGTAATAGGGCCCTTACAATCTTTTTAAAAATTTTAATTTTTTACAATTTTAAAGATTAACTTGTCTTGCAAAACACCATGTTACTTTTAATCCAAGGTTTCACTGTATATTTATCGTTACTATATTATAGAATGTTATTGCGTATAACTGATTAGATCATAGTACCAACTGTATTACCGACCATAGAATTCTCATCGAAATTTAAACATTTAAAACACATAAAATTCACTATGGCGTCTGGATCTCACTGTATAATGTACTATGAAGGCATCTGACTACATATTATGATCACAGTTTTAGCTGTAGGAGCAATATCATTTCATTAGCACCTACGGAGCCTCGGAATCACAGGTATAACGGCACAAAAAGATGTGCGCTGAGCTACAGACATTCCCTCCCACCCTAAGCGTTTATGGGTTTTGACTTGTCTACGACTATAAGCAAACAATGTAAAATCCCAATCCCATCATCATCCGTTACATGTAAATTAATTATAGACGTCGCGCGTCGGGAGCCAAACAGAATCCCGAAGAACACGGCGAACGCCGCTCATCCCCGGTATAGTAGACCGGCTCTGTGTGATGACAGCCGCACCATCCGAGGAGATGTCTTGTTAAAAGCTATGACAACCTACAAGCTCCTCTACATAAATATAAATATATCGCGGCCCAAAACAATGTCAATATTTCTCTTCTCCTTCAGCCACAATGGAATCTGTGATCCGCTTTCACCTTTTCCGGTCAGTTGCTGCGGAGAATGAGGTTACAATAGACTCACCCACACTCTCTCTCACACACACACACCCTCTCTCCGGCCCTCCCCCCGCTCTCCCTATTGATTTATTTATTCTTGCTGTTTGTTGTGTGTAAGACTTTGCGTGCCGTCTTCCTAATGTTTTCATCGATGTCGGGACCTCGGTATAAAAACATGCCTATCGTTGTACGCGTTTCCCCCACGGTCTCCTCGGCCCCCTCCCCTTGGCTGCTCTCTTTCTCTCGACATCCCTCTCTCTCCTTCTTCTGCCCCCCAGCAGCTCCCGCTCCTCTGTTTACCTCATGCCTTATTTCCCCTTTTATATTTCATGTCCCGGGATGTCAGAGGCTGTGAATTTAATATTGATTTCCTAAAGTACTTTTACTGTAACATGTCATCTCGGATTAGAAGCTGTGATGAGAGGCGAGGGCAGTCAGATGGATTTGCACGCAATGTGGTCCTCTCCTCTCTGGCTCCGTACCCTGCCACATGCTTAATTTATAAGGATGACTGAATGGGGGGGGGGGGGGGCGCAGACAGCCCGAGGCGGCTCTCTCCCCACCTGCAGCTATCTCCCAGTCTTCGTAGGGGCTGCGTGTGTGTAGATTCTGATTTTCGAAGCCTAAGTGTATCTTGGAGATGTATCGTTGGCTGCAATGTAAACAGACAGATGAGTCTATGAATTGAATTAGACCCCAGCGGTTCACAGCGACTGGTGCAGGAGAAAAAATGCGAATCCTCTATTGTCTGCGAACGATACGCTCTTCATTGTTATTACTGATTGGAGGAATTTGTAGTTTTAATGTTGGATTTTAAACGGCTCCCGGGGACAATTCCCATTTAGTTTATCTGGGAGTGGATTTCCAGGTATAATGGGAATTGTAGTTTTGCAACAGCTGGAGGGCCGGAGGTTCCCCATACCTGCCCTACAGAGTGGGCCGGACCCCTGGTGTGATCTGTGCTACCCTCCAATTTCCATTCTATTCCTAAACCAACAAAAGTCGGCTGAGATGAATGGGGATTGCTGTATTGTTATTAGAATTGTATCTGGTTTTCTACACTAATTTTTAGACTATGTTCCCACAATGTCTTTTTTTTTTTTTTTTTGGCCGTTTGAGTTCAAATAACAGGCGTTATTCATAATATTGGTTGTTTGTGTTCAGATAGCGGCTGTTATCATGAAATAACGGATGTTATTTGGACTCAAATGGGAACATAGCCTACAACAGGGGTAGGGATCCTTGGCTCTTCAGCCGTTGCCAAACTACAACTTCCATCATGCCTGGACAGCCAAACCTTTAGCTAAAGCTTTAGCTGTCCAGGCATGATGGGAGTAGTAGTTTGGCAACAGCTGCAGAGCCAAGCTTCCCTACTCCTGGCCTAAAAGGAGAAGTCTGGTGATTTATAACAATTGTCAGCCAGTGGGGCAGCGGGGAACATAATAGATAATCATCACTTACCTCTCCTCTTGCATCCGCATCACTGGCTTGATGCTTCGGGACCCCCTTGCTGGGCTCCAAGATCTCCTTCAGCTGAAACGCAATGACACGGTTGATGGACTTCCTGCTCAGCCAGTCATTAACTGGGGCAGGACACTACTACAGTCACTGATTGGCTGATGGGGCAATCTATCACCTAGATTAGGTATTTTTCCCCCATGTTGTGATAAGAGCAAAAAACACAAAAAGGACAAGGCACGACTATAAAAGTAAATGAGTAAAGTGGGGTGCTCAACCCAATATGACATGAGAAAAACATGTAAACCAATAAACAAAGAAGAAAGCCATGTCACACGTATAAGGGTGGCACATCCCCAAAAGAATGATGAAATAGACTGTATGATCAAGGGAAAAAATAATAATACAAATTTTATTGTTACACAAAAACTACAAAGTGCAAGACATACATAATAAAATCAATTAAAACCACAACGGCATTGGTATTGTCATTTTGTCAGCATTTATCCGGTATCAATAAAGTTGAACTATATACGTCATCGCCCACATCCATCAGGAGGCGGTACCACCACCACACGCATGCGCACTGGCTTCTTGGTGACGCCGCGGCCATGTTGGAGGCAAAAGATCGAGATCTGTATTTAGCAAGAGGTATAATTATTGGTTTACTTTCGGAGATGGTAACAAATCTTCATTAATTACAAGTGCTATATGTATGCGTAGTAAGTCCCCGTATCAGTACCCTTGAGAAAGTCTCGAGACGGAACGCGTGGGGTTTCTCGGACCCCGACATGGATTCCCCCCTTGGTGATATTTAATTTATTTATTTGGCTCTCATCTCACTTCTCACTCTTTTTGCCATTTTTTGTTTTGTGTCCATAGAGTATAGTCATTTATACAGACCTTATTGTTTATACTCTGACAGCATTACATCATCTTCTTAGTTGTGAGTCAATATTATCAGCCATATAGAGGGATCACAATATTTATACATGTCGGCGTGTCCTGGTACCATGTTTATTTGACATGGACCTCCTGTTCGTTGTGGTTTTAATTGATTTTATTATGCATGTCTTGCACTTTGTAGTTTTTGTGTAACAATAAAATTTGTATTATTATTTTTTCACTTGATCATACAGTCTATTTCATCATTCTTTTGGGGATGTGCCACCCTTATACGTGTGACATGGCTTTCTTCTTTGTTTGTTGGCCCCCATGTTGTGATGACATCGGGGAAAATGTCGGGGGTTCCGGAGCCTGTGATTTGTCGCTGTGGGGGCACGGGGAAAAAGTAGTGATTGTTTATTAGTAGAGATGAGCGAATCGTTCGGCATTTGATTAGCGGTGGCTGCTGAACTTGGATAAAGCCCTAAGGCTATGTGGAAATCATGGATATAGTCATTGGCTGTATCCATGTTTTCCAGACAACCTTAGAGCTTTATCCAAGTTCAGCAGCCCCAGCTAATCAAATGCCGAACGTTCGGGTTCGGATTGACTTGAACCCGAACCCGGTTCGCTCATCTCTATTTATTAGGTTCCCCCCTTCCAGCTGACAAATTATTTTAAATCTCCAGACTGAATTTTATATATATTTATTTGTGATCAGGCAGGTGTAGAAAAAAATACAATATATATATATATATATATATATATAGATAGATAGATAGATAGATAGATAGATAGATATTTATACAGTATACAGTGGTGCCTTGGATTACTAGCATAATTTGTTCTGGGACCGCGCTTGTATTCCAAATCCACTCTTCTACCAAAACAAATTTTCCCATAAGAAATCACTCAAATGCAGACAATTGGTTCCACACCCCAAAAATAATGATTTTATATTCTGAATAACATGTAAAACAGATGATACAAAAAATTTATAAACAGCTGGATATGTGACGATATAAGTTACCGTACAGTATAGTATCAGCATGTGGAGTATAATGTATAGTAAGTGCAGAAACCTGAAAAACAGCAGCAGCTTGTAGATACAGGATGGAACTGCAGATCCCCATAAAGCGTAGTACAACAGGCTAGAATAGAGAAGCAGGGCTGCTGTCAGAGGTCTGTGTGGTCACATGACAGCAATGGGGAAGGGGGTGTGTTCAGCATGGACCAATCAGGAAGGGAGAATCACAGAGCTGTGCAGGAGGAAAGTGACAGAAACTTTTCTATACAGCAGTGTGAATGCCTGAGTGTGAGTGCAGGCACAGACAGAGACTGCAGGGAGCATGAAGGAATGAGCAGGGCAGATGTGGGCACAGTATAGCAGCACTCTCTGTCCGGGGAGAGAGGGGTTACAGCTATGGAGAGATTACGTTCACAGTCCTGTCCCCTGATGTAAGCCCCAGCCGGAAGTGGATCTGCTATGATTTAGAAGGTGAGGGAGACTTTCTGGGTCAGAGTACAGTGCTGTATACCACCCTATGCAGACCATGACCCTCCCCCACTCCCACTCTCACCCAGTACAGGGAGCTCTTAAACCAAAGCAATGCTCTTAACCCCTTAATGAGATGCAGAGAGGGCTCCCGGCACCGTCCCGCCGCGTGTGTAATCGCTTGAACTATTAAAATATTACATTCCTGATCTCGCACGGTAAACAGTGTAAGCGTGAAAACCCGGCAAAGTGCAAAATTGATGATTTTTGGTCACATCAAATCCAGAAAAATTGTAATAAAAAGCGACCAAAAAGTCACATATGCGCACTCAAGGTACCGATAGAAAGAACACATCATGGCGCAAAAAATTACACATCAGACAGCCCCATAGACCAAAGGATAAAAGCGCTATAGGCCTGGGAATAGAGCGATTTAAGGAACATAGAACAATGGTTTGAATTTTTTACAAGTAGAGATGAGCGAACCGGGTTCGAGTTGATCCGAACCCGAACGTTCGGTATTTGATTAGCGGGGGCTGCTGAACTTAGATAAAGCTCTGAGGTCGTCTGGAAAACATGGATACAGCCAATAACTATATCCATGATTTCCACATAGCCTTAGGGCTTTATCCAAGTTCAGCAGCCACTGCTAGAGATGAGCGAACCTGGAGCATTACTGGAATTACTGGAGTATTACTGTTTTTATTTTCTGATTGTAAATGTGTTCAATATCATTTTTATGCACATTATTATGCTGCCATCTTGACTGATCTATTTTAATGGCTGTTAGAAATATGTTTTACAGCAATCATAGGTCACAATAAACAGGACCTGTCCCATTCTGATGAATGTGAAAGGCTTCAGGGCATGCTCTGTGAACCTTATAGCCATACCCACCTGGCTTGAGCTCTGCACATGGCAGCAGTTCTCCAGCGTCTTCTCTCTCTGACGTCACTTGCGTGTCAGGGCACTAGGGGAGGGAGTGGCTTCTTGTGGCCGGGGGCACAGTGCTGCATGCAGCCACAAGAGTAGTTGGCAGGGCGGGGAGCCAACAGGCTTCTCGTTCAGTCATCACAGTGTTGCATTCTATAGACGCTTGTCAGGAGCACTTGCAGTTAAAGGAACATTTGCAGCATCTGCTCAGCTGCCAGGTGCTGCACATGATGCATGCTCAGGGGGCCATACCAAATGAAAAAAACACCTATACTATTAAAAACTAACGTGAAAAAGAAAAGAAAACTGCCAAAAAAACACAATTTTTAGCAGTTTTTGGGCTTTTTCTGTGGTATTTTTTTACACAGAAGAAAAACAGCTGCTTTCCCTGTGCTACCCCTATCCTCAGGTTGCATGTTGGATCACAGGTCAGGTCATCTGAAGATGCGTTGTAATAGCTGATCGCATCTTTTGCACTTCGCTAAAAATTATCGATATCGGTCATACATAAACCGGAGACCGGATAGCAATCTATTTAAATGGCCGCACAAACAATGCAATGCAGTGATCGTTTGTTTGGCCCGATCCTTTTATCATTTCACCATTTTCACATGGCTGTTTTTTTACCAATGTCTTGCACCCACTGGACATGGCTGCCATAGTCTTTATATGCAGTCCATCTCCAGCGAGATTGCTGGTATAAATGGCTCTCAGTCACACAATTCCCTCTGGTTCTCATGATCAGTGGAGGTCTCAGCACCTAGACCCCTACCAATAATAACTTTTGACATCTCACTATGGCATGTCAAATTTTTTTTAATGAGCATTACACTTTAAGGGTGTGTTCACACCTACAGGATCCGCAGCTGATTTTCTGCAGCAGATACGTAGCAGATTTCATTTAAATAACTGAACACAGCATCAAATCTGCACCATCAAATATGCTGCGGATCTGCTGCAGATCTGCTGCGGATCCTATAGGTGTGAACGCACCCTAAAAGGGAAATCTGGATCAACTTGTGTGAGAAAGTTATATTATATTTACATAATTTACAAATGTATATGACTCATATACATTTGTAAATTACAACTATTTAAAAATCTCTAGTCTTTCAGTACTTATCAGCTGTTGTAAGTCTTGCAGGAAGTGGTGTATTCTTTCTAGTCTTACACAGTGCTCTCTGCTGCCACCTCTGTCCATGTCAGGAACTGTCCAGATCAGTAGCAAATTCCCATAGAAAACCTCTCTTGCTCTGGACAGTTCCTGAGATGAACAGATGTGGCAGCAGAGAGCACTGTGTCAGACAGGAAAGATTGCCTTGATTGCTCATAGGGATCAATGCCGAACATATGTACTGAATTGATCCATGATTTTCCATTCAATTGCTATAAGCTGCTGAAGATTATTGGCCGAACGGGCCCTGTGTAATAGATCCGGTGGTGATCAGACAACAAATAATCAATTGCAGGTTTTTCACCTGTTTGAAAATCCTTATTTATCAACCGCACCCTCATGTGTGGCCGATGAATGATAGGAGTAAAGGGCAGCAGCAGAGAGCACTGTGTCAGACTAGAAAGAATACACCACTTCCTGTGGAAAGCATACAGCAGCTGATAAGTATGGGAAGATTTTTAAATAGAAGTAAATTACAAATCTATATAACTTTCTGAAACCAGTTAAATTGAAAGATTTTTGCCAAAGGTCCCCTTTAATAACCCTACCTTACTGTATCACCATGTAACGTTCGGGAACTATAAAAGATGGCACCCCAAATAACCACAAGTGACCTATAAACTATTATGTGAGTCACCAATGGCGCACTCCCGAGACATTAGCCGTCTCCATTGTCTTCCTCCTTCCATACCAGATTAGATTAAGGTTTTCTCGGTGAGCGGCGGTGACTGGGATTTTCGTCAGACGTGGCAGCTCGGCATTGTGGGTATTGTGAGAGGTACACACCAACAGCGTCCCGAGGCAACAAAAGATAAAAACAGCCAAACGGATTTTTATTTTCTGAAAAGCAGAGTAAAGGTTTTCCCGCTGCTTTCACTTCTCCCTCTTCCATTTCCACTCTTGCTCGGCATGCCGGCCCTTTCTTTTTCGATATATATTTTTTAATGTTCTATCTCTCGCAACTTTTAAAGCATCTGGGACAATGCATCCGTATCTGCAGAAATAGCAAGTTCAATTTCCAAGCTGCAGGATCCCTTTCCAACCCCCAAATCTCCAATTCAGAGTTGTTTCACTTATTCCCAGATGTCTGTGTTCTCTCTCAATTTTCCCCTTCTCCAGTGAAAGCAGCGCACGGCGAGCCGCCTATTACAACCTCAATACTGCTGATTAGATGCTGGGGCTTTTTATATAAGCCTCTTATTCCTTGCACCTTTGAGCTTCCATCACAAAAGAACATTGAAGGGGAGTTCTGAGCACTGATCAGCGCTAAGCAGGGGCTGACTGGCAGCTTTTTGGCTCGGGAAAAATGACTCTATCTCGCTCGTATGTCAAACAGTGACACGTCGGACATCTTGCTGGTCAGCCTGTTGAACAAAAAAATTTTTTTTAACACAACAATATACATCAAACACTGCAGAACCTCTTGGGAAGATGAGCCCTGCGCTCATATATACTTAAGGATCAAAAAAGCAATACGTGTCTATACTTCAACCCTCGTGTCACAGTATATGGCTGATAACAATGAAAAATATATAGTTTTTTGTTTTTTTAAGTTAGGTTGGGTTCACACTACGTTTTTGCAATAAACGGATGAACCCAGCCTTACTTAAAAAGGATACATTCGTGTGCATTCATTTTGATCCGTTTTTCCATTGACTTCTGTTATATAAAAAAAAAAACGGATCAAAATGCATCCGTTTTTTAACGTACACAAAAATTTGGTCGTCTACGTTTTTGTCCCCGTTAAAAAAACTGATGTGTTTTGATCTGTTTTTTTTTTAATAATGGAAGTCAATGGGAAAACAAATTAAAATGGAGGCACACAAATGTGAGTTTTTTCATCCATTTTTTGTAAAAACATTAAAAAAAAATAGTAAAAAAAAGTGTGAACCTAGACTTTGGCTGGGTTCACAAAGTTTTTCTTTGCAGTCCGTTTTTTCCAAAAAAATTTATTAAAAACAGGTGAAAAATCTTAGATTAGAAGTCCAAGTGCATCCATGCTTTGCATACATACGTAAGTTCAGCATTTAAAGGGTAATATTATATATATAAGAATGATCTGGGAGAAGTGCTGGGCTGAGTGCTTCTCTCCCAATCTATCTACAGGAGATAGGCTATGTAGAGATACTATAGAATTTTGCATCGAGACATGGAGAGCAGCAAGCTGGGAAGAGAAGCACTCAGCTGAGTCCTTCTCCCAACATATTCTACCCATCGTTGAGGGTCTTTAAGATATGTCAAAAGTCTTTACAGTGACACTCCTCATCTAAAGTCAAACTGTGAAAAGGCAGCGTACCAGAAGTCTGCAAAACAGCTGCAATAATTAAAAAAAAAACTATATGGGATTTTATATATATATATATCAGTAAGGGGTTAAATTCTAAAGCATGGCGATATATGAGAGAATATTATATCATTCCTATAGATCAAGAAAGATAAAAGAGTAAGTAATGTACAAGGGTCGGGCGATCGGTCAAGGGTCTCACGGACAATTCTTAAAAAGTGGAAAGAGAGACATAATGGCGTTGTATGGGGTAAGAATAAACAGTCTCTTCAAAGCAAAGACCCCATAGTAGTGTGGTCAGCCTCTTAGCTTATTCGCCTGTTCCTTGTGTATGGAGGGAGGTTATTTCAGGTCACCACTAGGTCTCCAGATGCCGGGCAAGTGATTCCAAAGCTCTCTTAGTAAGGAGCAGATACATTAGTTATCCAGCGCTACACAAACATGGCCACTTTCCCCCTACTGTTGTCTCCAGTTTGGGTTTTGAAACTCAGTTCCATTGAAGTAAATGGAGCTTAATTGCAAACTGCACCTGAACTGGAGCCAACAGTAGGGGGAAAAGTGGCCATGTTTTTGTAGTGCTGGATAACCCCTTTAAAGTCTCATTCTGCTCCTGGATGGTCAGTGAATGTGCAGCGATTAGAGGTCAGCAGAGGTAGTAGTACAACAGGTTGAGGAGGTGTCAATGTAGCATGAGTATTGACACAGTTTCTCTCCTGGTCAGTGAAGTGAAGTGAAGGGGGTGCAGATGGTGGTAGTATTCTCCGAAGCAAAACAGTCCTGAATTACTCCACCAAAGGGGTCTTCACTGGTCAACTCCTAGTAGGGAAAAATACTCAGCAATGAGATACTAGTTACAGTGCCTGCTGCCCGATTCAGGTCTTTAAGAAAACACGACGTTATATCAACAAAGCTATGGACCCAGTCTAAGGGTCCATTTACACACACAGATTATCTGACAGATTTTTGCAGCCAAAGCCAGGAATGGACTATAAACAGGGAACAGGTCATAAAGGAAAGACTGAGATTTCTCTTTTTTTAAAATCCATTTCTGGTTTTGGCTGCAAAAATCTGGCAGATATCTGTTAAATAATCTGTGTGTGTAAACGGACCCTAATGCTAAGTTTACACAGAACGATAATTGGCCCGATCGCACGATTAACGATTTCAAAGTAACGATTTTTTTTTTTTAGAACAATCAGCGTTTAGACGGTACGATATATCGTATGGAAAAATCGTTTTGCGATCGTGCACCCGCAGCCCGGCCCGCCCGCAGCCCCCTCCCCCCCCCCTCCCGCTCGCAGCCCGGCCCCCTGCTCATTCGCAGCCCGGCCCCACGGTCAACCGCAGCCCCCTGCGCCTCCCCGATCACCGCCCCCGCCGCTCCAATCGCCCCCCCGCCGCTCCAATTGCCGCTGCGATTGGACCGGCGGCGGGGGTGGCGATCTGAGCGGCGGGGGGAGGGGGCGATCGGGGCGATCGCAGCGGCAGGGGGGGGGGCGATCGCAGCGGGGGTGGCGATTGGAGCAGCGGCGGGGGTGGCGATCGGAGCGGCGGCGGCGGGGGTGGCGATCGAGACCATAATCGTTCTGTGTAAACGTAGCATAAGGCCTGTGCAGGTTTCAGGAATGTAAAGAGGTCCTTGCACATCTTACCCTCTAAGATTTTAATGTCACTCTATTTACATAGGAAAAATTCTCTTGAGAATAACTGGAAGATTCACCAGGGCCAGATATGCTCTGAATCGCCTAGTAGGCCTTTCTTTTCTAGCGGGCACAGATTGCTGTACCCCTGATCCTCATAGTGTCAAGTGTCAAATGCAGAGAACCGTTATAAGCCAGCTGAAATATTCTTGTTATTCTAAGGTCCATCTCAGGAGTGGAGGTGGGATCATTCAGCTGGGACACTAAGAGGTCACCAGGGGAGTACGGAGAGGTAAGCATAGCTTCTTAGTTTGTTTTCAATATACTTGCAACCATATATATAAAGTTTTCTGGTTAGATTCTCCCAGAATCAGTAAGCAAAAACTGTGAAATCAATGTTTGGAATTAATATAAATAATGGTTCTGCATTACATCATTCCATCTAGGACGCCTTTACAGGGAATGTGTCATCAGGGAATTAAAGTGGTTAAAGTGTCCCTGTCGTTGTAACATTCAAAATCTAAAATCAACAGTAAACGTGATATAAAGCAAGTTTGCAATATACATTCATTGTTTTGTTTGTTGTTGTTTGTATGTTGTTATCATGCTGTAAAACAAAGCTGAACTTACCAGAAATCTAGGTCCAGTCTCCTGACACTTTTTATTCTTGTGCTGGTAGAATAAAAGGGACTAAACACATAAAGTCCAGGCCAATACAGAGAGTCACAGCTCAATGTGTACATCAATCACATGACTACATTCTCTGTAGGAGCAGATGACCTGGGAAACACGGGACTTCCTGTGTTTAGTCTCTTTGAGCAAAAAAAAAAAAAAGTCAGAAAACAGGAAATGCCATGTTTTCCATGATGCCTAAAAATTTTTTTTTAATGTATATTGCAAACTTGCTTTATATCACATCTTCTGTTGACTTAGATTTTGAAATATTATATACATAGTACATATGTACATGTATATGTATATCTTGCAGTTTCCATTTTGCCCACTAGGCTTACCTGTCGTTAAAATTTATTTGCAGAAATCAATAGTACAGGCGATTTTAAGAAATGTTGTAATTGGATTTATTAGCCGAAAAATGAATTTTTGTCATGAAATAGCAGTTTGAAGCTCTCCCCCCCCTGTCTTCATGGTTTTCCTATGGAGAGGGGAGGGATGAGGCACCAAAACAGGACAACATAGAGTTAATTTACAGCTACATGACGAAGCTCTCTTCTCTGATGTCACCACTGACCTCTGAATAGCTTCCCCACTGTGTAATGCTTTGTTCTCTGCTCTCTGCTGCCTAATGCTCCTTCCTCCTCCCCTCTCCATAGCACAGACAGGATGCGACTGATAAAAAAAACAGTCGGGATTTCCTGATTCTGAGCAGTGGATGACAGAAAGGAGAGGAGGGGGGACCTGGGAAAAGGCTTTTTAAATGCAGATAATGGTATAATTGCCTAATAAACCAAATTGCAAAGTTTCTTAAAATCGCCTGGACTATTGATTTCTGCAAAAGAAAAAATTTAACTACAGTCAACTCTGGCATCCCCCCTCCCCTTAACCCCTTAAGGACAGAGCCAATTTCGATTTTTGCGTTTTCGTTTTTTCCTCCTTGTGCATAAAAGGTCATAGCACTTGCATTTTTCCACCTAGAAACCCACATGAGCCCTTATTTTTTGCGTCACTAATTGTACTTTGCAATGACAGG
This sequence comes from Dendropsophus ebraccatus, assembly GCF_027789765.1. Lineage (NCBI taxonomy): Eukaryota > Metazoa > Chordata > Amphibia > Anura > Hylidae > Dendropsophus > Dendropsophus ebraccatus. The sequence continues at coordinate 62,917,600 of NC_091466.1, forward strand.
CTGAATTTTTGCATAAAGTACACTGCGAAACCAGAAAAAAATTCAAAGTGTGGTGAAATTGAAAAAAAAAAACGCATTTTGTTTATTTGGGGGAAATGTGTTTTTACGCCATTCGCCCTGGGGTAAAACTGACTTGTTATATATGTTCCTCAAGTCGTTACAATTAAAACGATATGTAACATATATAACTTATATTGTATCGGATGGCCTGTAAAAAATTCAAACCATTGTCAACAAATATACGTCACTTAAAACCGCTCCATTCCCAGGCTTATAGCACTTTTATCCTTTGGTCTATGGGGCTGTGTGAGGTGTCATTCTTTGCGCCATGATGTTTACTTTCTATCGGTACCTTGATTGCGCATATACGACTTTTTGATCGCTTTTTATTACAATTTTTCTGGATTTGATGCGAACAAAAATGCGCAATTTTGCACTTTGGGATTTTTTTGCGCTTACGCCGTTTACCGTACGAGATCAGGAATGTGATTAATTAATAGTTCGGGCGATTACGCACGCGGCGATAGCAAACATGTTTGTTTATTTATTTATTTACTTTTATTTATAACCTGGGAAAAGGGGGGTGATTTAGACTTTTATTAGGGGAGGGGGCTTTTTATTCACAACAACACTTTTCTTATTTTTTTTACACATATACTAGAAGCCCCCCTAGGGGACTTCTAGTATATACACTTGGATCTCTCATTGAGATCTCTGCAGCATAGATATGCTGCAGAGATCCATGAGATCGGCACTCGTTTGCGTTCGGCTGCTGCAGCCGGAAACAAACGAGTGCCGAGCCGGGGACGGTGCCATCTTGGAACGGTCCCCGGCCGGCTTCAGAAACGGAGATCGCTTCTCCGGGATAACATCCCGGAGGAGCGATCTCTGCCACTAGACACCAGGGAGATGCTGGATCCGGTAATCGGATGCAGCTGTCATGTTTGACAGCTGCATCTGATTACTGTATTAGCGGGCACGGCGATCGGACCGTGCCCGCTAATACCTACGGTCCCGGGCGACCCCGCTCTGAACGCCCTTACCGGCAATAGGGCGTACCTATACGCCCTTTGTCGTTAAGGGGTTAATTAACACACATTACAAAGTTATATAACTTTGTATTGTGTGTTAATAAGCTGTTGGTGCTGTTTCGCCACTCTCCCTCCCCCTTTATTTATCACAAAATGACCCAGTCGACCGCGCAAATTTTCATTTTTGTGTTTTCGCTTTTTCCCTCCTCCCCTTCTAAGAGCTCTAGCACTTTCAGTTTTCTATCTACAAGCCATGTGAGGCCTTGTTTGTTACAGGAATAGTTGTACTTTGTAATGACGTCTTTCATTCTACCATAACATGTATGATGGAATTCCAAATATTATTATTTATGAAGATATAAATTGGTCGAATCGTAAAAAAAAGAATGCAATATGGTAACGTTTGAGGGGTTCCTGTGTCTACGTAATGCACTATATGGTAAAAGCGACATGATACCATTACTCTATAGGTCAGTCTGAACACAACCACATGCAGGTTACACAGATTCTCTAATGTTATATATTTATTTCTTTAATTAAATCCTTTTTTTTGCAATTAATTATTAATAAAATGGGCCTATTGTGACGCTTATAACGGTTTTCGATTTTCACCTACGGGGCTGTATGGGGTGTCATTTTTTCCGCCATGATCTCTAGTTTTTGTTATTACCATATTTGTGAAGATCGGACATTTTGATCACTTTTTATAATTTTTTTTTTTATATATATAACGTAACAAAAAATCAGTAATCCGCACACTTTTTCTCCTCTTTTGATTTACACTGTTCGCGATGACGCTTGTTATATTTTAATCGGACAATTACGCACGCTATGGTATATTATATGTTTATTTATTTATTTTTATATCTTTTATTTATATAATAGGAAAGGGGGGTGATTTAATCTTTATTGGGGGAGGGGCTTTGGGGTATTTATAAAGACATCTTTACTTTTTTTTTTTACACATTTTAAGTCCCCTTGGGGGACTTTTACATACAATTACTAGATTATACACACTGATCATTGCTATGCCATAGGCATAGCATTGATCAGTGTGATAGGCGCTCTGCTGATTAAGCCTGCCTGTGGCAGACTTAATCATCAAAGCGCAGATCGGACCGCACGGAGGATGGTGAGAGACCTTCGGTGGTCCGATACAGCGACCGGGACCACCGCAGATCGGTATGTGACAGGGGACTGCCCCTGTCACCTACACTTTAAGTGCCACGGTCGCGCCGCGATCACGGCGTTTAAGGGGTTAATGAAACGCTGCAGCGCGATTGCTGCAGCCTGTCATTAACGGTGGGGGCCGGGCTGCTCACTGCAGCCGGCCCCACCTCCTATGAAGCCGTATCAGTACGTCCTAAGTCGTCTAGGGGTTAAAAAATGTTAGGACGTATTAGCTGCATCAAGCCATAATACACTGGATGGGATGAGCTCCCAATGGGATTTTATTCGCGAATCACTTGTGAGCCTGTGAGCTGGGTAACAATGCTGTTATATGATGACTAGTGTTGAGTGAGCACTAAAATGCTTGGGTGCTTATTACTCAAGTCGAGCATTTTTCAATGCTTAAAACCCCTATTCCACGGGACAACTATGAGAAGCAAACGAGCACTGTCAGCACTCATTTGCTCCTCGTTCCCCACTCGTAGCTTTTTGGCTATGTTCACACAACCTACTTTCAATGTACACAATGGCTGTTCTTTTCATAATACAATAATTTGCATTGAAGTCAAGGCAAACGACAGCCATTGTTTCACACAATGTTGAACAACGGCCGTCGATATAATGATCATATCAATTGTTTCCGTCCGTCGTCCATTGACTTCAATTTAAATTTCATTTAAAACAACGGCCTTTGTTTTGAGTGCCAAATAACAGCCATTGTTTATACCTTGTGTGAACATAGCCTTAAAGTGATATTAGGGCCCTATTCCACGGGACGATTATCGTTTAGATTATTGTTAAATCGTTCGAATCTAAACTATAATCGTTCGGTTGAATAGCAGTTAATGACTATGACCGAACGAGAAATAGTTGATCGTTTAATAAGACCTGGACCTATTTTTATCGTTGCTCGTTCGCAAATCGTTCCTAGACGTCGTCTGGTCGTCTTTCGGAGCGATCATAAGTAACTATTATCTTTCCATGTAAATGGGTGAACGATTTCAGGTCTTTCACAATAGCGGTTGTGTGGATCGTTTATCGTTTACGATTATGCGAACGATAATCGCCCCGTGGAATAGGGCCCTTACTCTATGTGTGGTAATCCACAAGCTTAGATGCTGATCTATATCATGATTTGATATATACCTGTGTAAAAGACGACCATAAAACTAACTGTGTTAGGGTCCGTTTACACACAGATTATCTAACAGATATCTGACAGATTTTTGCAGCCAAAGCCAGGAATGGACTATAAACAGGGAACAGGTCATAAAGGAAAGACAGATTTCTCTTTTTTTCAAATCCATTTCTGGTTTTGGCTGCAAACATCTGCCACATATCTGAGTGTGTAAACGGATCTTACTGTCAATCTCTCCCGTCCGGCCCCCATAGTCCCCATATACAGGAACATTCAGCACCACCGAGCATTCCAGTGTTCTCTATGGCAGAGTTCTGTCTGCGGCTTATCTCTCCCAGAACAAAGAGCTCGGGGGGTGACAACATCTGTCGGTGGGAGGTCAGGAGAGCCCCATACACTTTATACCACCAGCTGAACCGATCACTAGTGGCCGTTATGGCAAACAAAAGTATAAGGTGTATGGGGCCCTTAAAGGGGTAGTCCACCCCAAAATTTTTTCTTTCAAATCAACTGCTACCATGAAGTGCCAGAGATTTGTAATTTACTTCTATTAAAAAATCTCAAGCCTTCCAGTACTTATCAGCTGCTGTATGCCCAACAGGAAGTTGTATTATTTCCAGTCTGGAGAGCAGGAGAGGTTTTCTATGGGGATTTGCTCCTGCTTTGGACAGTTCCTGACATGGACACAGGAGGCAACAGAGAGCACTGGGTCAGACAGGAAAGAAAACACCACTTCCTGCTGGACACACAGCAGCTGATAAGTACTGGAAGACTTAAGATTTTTTAATAGAAGTGAATTGCAAATCTCTGACACTTTATGGCACCAGTTGATTTGAAAGAAAAAAATTTTTGGTGGACTACCCCTTTAAAATGTATGGGCATCATAATTAGTCATCCATGTCAGTATATCAATTACATCAGGGATGGGGAACCTTCGGCCCTCCGGCTTTTGACAAACTACGATTCCCATCATGCCTGGATAGCCAAATCGAAGCTTTGACTTTCCGGGGATGATGGGAATTGTAGTTTGGCAACACCTGGAAGGCCGGAGGTTCCCCATCCCTGATTTACATAACAATCTGGGAATGGCAGACATTTTGGGTGTATATAGATATATACTCTACTATATGGTCATCCGCTTATACCAATGCCTGCTATCTCCTCTGGACTATGTGACAGTGTGTACTAGTATTCTCATGTATGAATGCTGTCTATGTGTTACAATATACTTGGCTCCTGTATGTGCTGAGGGACACAAATGATCATTCTCGGTTCATTTTCTACCTGTTTCCTCCCCAGAAAGCAGATGCTCTTGTTTGGCAGCGGCAGAAGCAGCTGAGCAGGAAACAAAGGCAGCGTTCCCCGGTGGCGGCACTCATAAGGTGTCTGACAGCAGTCACTGGGGACAGGTGATCGTCTTTTCTTCACTGAATTGCTCTTTCTCCATTCTGCACGTCCCTTGATGCTAGAGAATGCTCAGGCGGTGGCTTTTAAAGGATTTCTCCAGGATTTTGTAAATAGGACCCAAATATCAGATTGAATATAGAGCTGACTATGATGGCGGTGGAGGGGCTCCTGGGGGTGGCGGACATGACATGGTCATGTGTCGCCAATTCAAAAATATGACTGGACCATAGTAGTTATAGTATAGTAAACATTAAAGGGATAGTTCACAAAAGAATTTTTTTAAATCAACTGGTGACAGAGATTTGTAGTTTACTTTTATTAAGTCAAGTTCTCCAGTATTTATCAACTGCTGTATGTCCTGCAGTAAGCAGTGTATTCTTTTCAGTCTGGAGAGCAGGAGAGGTTTTCTATGGGGATTTGCTACTGCTCTGGACAGTTCCTGACATGGACAGAGGTGGCAGCAGAGAGCAATGTGTCAGACTGGAAAGAATACACCACTTCCTGCAGGACATACAGCAGCTGATACATACTGGAAGACTGGATATTTTTTTTAAAATAAAAGTAAATTACAAATCTCTGGCACTTTCTGACACCGGTTTATTTGAAAGGAAGAAAATGTAACTGGGCATAGGGCCTCTACCAACTATATGCCAGGCTCATCACAAACACAATGGGGGAGATTTATCAAACATGGTGTAAAGTGAGACTGGCTCAGTTGCCCCTAGCAACCAATCAGATTCCACCTTTCATTTTCCACAGAGTCTGTGAGGAATGAAAAATAGAATCTGATTGGTTGCTAGGGGCAACTGAGCCAGTTTCACTTTACACCATGTTTGATAAATCTCCTCCATGGTGTAAAGTAAAACTGGCCCCAGCCCGGTATCTGTGGATAGAACGACGCCGTACACGGCAACCGGGCCGCGGTTAAAAAAAAAAACCGGTCATGGCGCCGGCCTGTGACGGCGCCATTCTATTCGTGGGTGATGGTACATCTTCTTTAAAAGCAGTATTATATGGGCTGCATGCTACTCAAATTTGGCCATTATTTAGAGTATTATATGGACTGTATGGTACTGCTATTTGAGTCCTATGTAGCAGTATTTTATGGGCTGCTTCCATTTACAAATCTCCAGTCTTCCAGTACTTATCAGCTGCTGTATGTCCTGCAGGAAGTGGTGTATTCTTTCCAGTTTGACACAGTGCTCTCTGCTGCCACCTCTGTCCATGTCAGGAACTGTCAAGAGCAGAAGCAAATCCCCATAGAATGGTGATGCCTTCATTTATAATATATGCAACCTATACCATTGTGGGTTGTCTATGTATTGTGGGGAACTAGTTTTAAAGGGATGGATTTTTTTTTTCTATAATCAATGCATGGTGGCGTAAAAACATTTAAAAACTGCACTCATAACTAAAATCATATGTACATTCATTGATGAAAAGAAAATTTTAAAAGGTTTCTTCTCTTGGAACACAGCAATAAACCACTGTTCCCTTCTACAGGCCTTAAAGGGTTAACTTGGCCATTTCTGACCTTTAGAGCACTGTGGGTAGGATATAAAGGTCCATATTCAATGATTTTTTTTTGTATTGTATGAAAACTGATTTACACTTTAAGTAATGGCCACAATCAATGTACGGAGCTCATTTTCCAATAATTGTCGCTGTTTGAGAATACTTGGAAATGGTTTCTTAAAGTGTATTTTTTTTTACAATATAGTGCCACTTTGTTTTATACTTATTTTCTTAGGGTTGTTTTTGTTTACATTGTATAGTCGAAAACTAAGGGCTGTTTTACACAGCTGGACGTCACCCACTACAGAAGATTGTCCGTTGTTTACTGAGCCTATTACTTGGCCCAGGGTTGCATGACGCAAGTGCGGCCCTTTACTCCTATAATTTATTGGCCACACATCTACTTTTATACAGGGTGATAAATGAGGATGATAAATGAGGGTATATATAAATTGATCCATGAAAAATCATGGATCAATTCAGTACATATTTTCTTCATTGATCCCTGTCCATATCAGGAACTGTGCAGTGCAGTGCAGATATTGTATAGCAGGAAAGGTTTTCTATGGGGATTTTCTACAGCTCTGGACAGTTCCTGACATGGACAGAGATGGCAGCAATGAGCACTGTGTCAGACTGGAAAGAATACACCACTGCCTGCAGGACATATAGCAGCTGATAATTACTGGAAGACTGGAGATTTTTATATAGAAGTAAATTACAAATCTATATAACTTTTTGACACCAGTTGATTTGAAAGAAAATACATTTTACCAGAGTTCCCCTTTAAGGGGAACTTGTCATCCCTGTCATGCTATCTGAACCATGAGTCAACAGGTGGTCCCTGCATACTAATTGTCAGATCTTTCCCTATACTCAAACATGGGAAGATCTATTAGTCCCCATGTCATGCTGACATGGGGAGAAGATGCCTGGGACTCATGGCTCAGCCATCACGAAAGGTTCCATGAAGTCCATATGACCACCACTATCTCACCTATAGTCCGTCCAATTCTAAAAATGTCAGCAGGTGATAGGCTGGAGTGGATGGATGACTGTCTTTTGTCAGCCATGCTGTGCTTTTGCAATCTTCATGTTATTAAGTCTCTTTCCAATAGTCCAATAAATCATAAAATAGCAATATATAGTGTGTGTATATATATATATATATATATATATATATATATATATATATATATACACACACACACAGTATAAATTATTACCAAGCACGGGTCATCTCCACGATGTTATATAGATCACTCCATAATATAAGAATTGTACGAGGTCTGATAATGACTTGTTTCACAGCTGTCGTTATCAGAGAAAGAGCAGAGGCCATTGTATCCTCATCCTCCCCCCCCCCCCCCCTTCCGGAACAATCTCTTCATTAGCTGCCTGGAACAGCTTTGCATAAGAAAAAATTACAGAAGAGATAATGGGAAGCCATTAATAAATTCATTAGGTGAGACCCCCCTACGAGAGTTTAAATACACTGCGTGATCGACTGCGGAGGAGCCGGCAATGTTTATGTCATATTACAGTGTAACACATACTGATGAGAGCAATCATTCCCTATCAGAAAGCAGGAATGCTAAGGACATGCAACATAAATAAATAAATAAATAAATAAATAAAAATAATTAAAAAAAATATTAATAATAATAAAATAAATAAATAATAGAAAGAAAAGAAAAAAGTATGTGTATATATATATATATATATATATATATATATATATAATATGCACACACCAGTGCCAAGTGCAGGACTCCTGTACAGGGGCAGTAGGATATGTACCTATAGGTCCCTGCTGTCACTTATTATTATGTATTTATGATATGGATTTGTTGTCACTTTAGGGGTAAATTATCATTTGTGACTTTTTCACACCTTGTTCGCACGCTTGCACTTTCTCCTTTTATGTCAGTTTCCACTGCGCAGATTGTCACGCAATGTATGATCAATTTTTTTTTTTTGTCATGTGGTTTGTACACCACCTATTGAATGGAATGGAGCTGTGCAAAAATATTTTTAAAAAGAAATAAATAAATCGACTCTTTAAGTAAATGACTCTAAAAACTTACTACATTTAAAGGGAAAGCGTCATCAGAAAATGACCTATTGTTTAAAGCAGGGATGGGGAAACTTCGGGCCTCCAGCTGTTCCAAAACTACAATTCCCATCATGCCTGCTTTAAAGGATACCTCTCACTTGGAGACCAAGGCAGGAACTTTCCAAAAATTCTTGCAGGGGGGTGGTTCTCTTCAGACACAAGCCGTGGTATGGAACTCCCGGAAGAACCATAGACTGCATTTTAAGTGCATTACAATGCAGTCTATGGCAATTCTGGGAGTTCTGTTCCATTCATCAAATGAAATCTAGGTAATACATTTCCTCTAAAAGGGTTATCCAAGATTAGAAAAACATAGCTGCTCTAAAAACAGCACCACCCCTGTCCTCAGGTTATGTTTGGTATTACATCTCAGCTCCATTTACCTAAATGGGACTGAGCTGCAATACCACACCCAAACTGAAGATAAGAGTAGTGCTGTTTTGAGAAGAAAGCAGCTATGTCTTTGTAATTCTGGATAACCCCTTAGGCCATGCCACTTAAATACTGAATCCACACACCTCTTTCAGACAAGGGTCTACAGAACAGGAAAAAAACCACAATTTTTTTGCACCAAAATCTGCAATTTTTTCTTGCCAGGGAGGCCACACCTCTCTAGCTAATCTCCACCCACTTTTACAAAAGTCACAAAATTTTTGCAACATTTTTGTTTACATAAAATAAAATGGCTTTGGATGACATACCAATTCCAAACAGGACCGTGTACATGAGATGGGGCCGCACCCTTATAGAGTTCAACAAATTGCAAGAATGTTCCTTGGCTACATTCCAAACTGAACGTCACCCAGCACGAATAACATCAATCCTCACCACAACTCGCCTTCATAGGGGACACTGTTGGTCATAGTTGTTGTCTATGGACATTTTACATGTTTTTTTTTAATCTTTTGGGGGCAGGTGGGGGTTCCCTGCAATTGATTTAGGATCAATAACCCCAATAGATGCTTATGTATAATTTATTTAGGAGGCATAAGGTGAAGCTCCAAAATATATAACAGATCACCTATCTACAATATGGCTTTCAAAGAGGTACTCTGACATTAGGTAAAACAAAGCCATTTGGTTTGGGGGTATTTACTTATGTTTCCTGGTTAAGCAGTTGCTCAGTATTAGGGCCTTATTCCACAGGAACGATAATCGAATGGGGCCGATTCGGCCAATTATCGCTCGGTGGAATGGAGAGAACGATCAGCCGATGATCGTGTCATCGGCTGATCGTTCATTTAGGGCCAGACCTAAAATCATCGTTCCCCCACCGCGCATCACTACGGTGGAATAGCGGTGCGTGACGGGCGACCGACGATTTGAGAAGCACAATACATTACCTGCAGGGCTTCTCCTCCGCTGTGTCTTCCTCCCTGGGTCCCGCACACTCTTGCTTCAGAGTGGCCTGTCAGCTGACGGAGCGCTCAGCCAATCACAGGCCGGGACCGCCACGGCCTGTGATTGGCTAAGTGGCCTGTCAGCTGACAGGCCATTCTGAAGCTAGAGCGTGCGGGACCCGGGGAGGAAGACAGAGTGGAGGAGAAGACCTGACAGGTAATGTATGCTGCAAGGGCTGCAAGGACATCGGTAACAGTGTCCCTGCAGCCCTCGCTCAACGATCATCGGGCTGTGGAATAGGCCCAGTAAACGAGCAGCGATCTAGCAGATCGGCGCTCGTTTACATCGTTGATCGGGCCCTTACAGTTCCTAGAATGCACTACTTTCCCTCTTTATCACAGCCCTCCCACCCTGCCTACTCCCCTCCCACAGCACTCCTGGCAGTTCTCCACCCAAAGCTGTTGCAGAACATCTGATTTTACTGCAGACTATTGTACAATCATTAAAGGTGCAGTCCCTGCTGCATTCACTTCCTGTCTACTCCTTCTTTAGCATCATTTATGACAAGGCAGCATGCTGTAATAACTCCTTAAGGAGCTATTCACCAACAGATCTGACGACAGATTATCTGCCAAAGATTTGAAGCCAAACCCAGGAGTGGATTTGAAAAGAGGAGAAATCCAGTCTTTCCTTTATGACATGTTCTCTGTTTATAGTCTGTTCCTGGGTTTGGCTTCAAATCTTTGGCAGATAATCTGTCAGATCTGTTGGCGGAATAGGGCCTTTACTCTCTCTAAATGATGCAGCAAAGCCTCTGGTAAGATCAGAGGATGATTTCTTGCCTGTAGAGAGGGAGGAGCCAGGAAGTTGTAGACAATACCCATTTTGTAGTTCTACTGTTTTCAACTTCCTATTGGGTAAATCACGCAAAAATGTGCTAAAGCCAGTACTGTAAACAATAACTCTATATTAGTAAGTAATGATCCTGGAGTACCCCTATAAAGCAATTGTGTCACCTTAGATAGCAACCCTACACTCATAGTCTTCCACTAGTCTTCATTTCTTCCGACCCCACAGGACCTACCTGCTCAGTGACTGAGGAGGGACACTGCTGAAGCCACAGACTGGCTGAGCGGGCAGGTCCTGTGAGGTCAGAATGACTGGAAATAGGGGAAGAGATGAGGTGACTATAGCTTGTTTATTATTTTTACACTACCTCCAGCTACTGAGAACATTTTTTTCCCTAAGACAACCCCTTTAAAGAAGTATATTATTGGGGGTCAAGACAGCTTAAAAAAATACTCACCTGCCTTATACTCTATTGCTACCTCTGAAATAGTGCACGACTCCCTGCAATTCCAATGGCTGAGGGTGGTCTTAATGACCCTGCATGTGGAGATAGAACCATGAAACACTGCTCATATTGTTTTTGTGGCTTTTTTTACCAGAATAATGTGTATTAGTACATGCATTTTCAGATTTATTTTTTTTTAATTCGCTTTACTAAAAATTGTACAGAAACCAAAAAACATGCATTTTCAGTGTTTTTACAGTGTTGTGTTTTTCTCAAGAAAAGTCATAGATTCTAATCTATGTTTGTAGTGTTTTTCTGGAAAAACACCATGGGGGAGATTTATCAAACATGGTGTAAAGTGAAACTGGCTCAGTTGCCCCCGGCAACCAATCAGATTCCACCTTTTATTCCTCACAGACTCTTTGAAAAATGAAAGGTTGATTCTGATTGGTTGCTAGGGGCAACTGAGCCAGTTTCACTTTACACCATGTTTGATAAATCCCTCCCCCATGTTTGATACTGCCCTTTTTAGGCAATATTGTGCAGCCATTGGCCATGCGTTACCTGTATCATCAGATGGTACACTATGTAAGCTGCAACAAAGCAATCCTTTGGGGTACTATTAGGGTATAAGCACACTGAGTAAATGTCGCGGATAACTCTGCGCGGATTCCGTCGCTCACCCCCTTGCGCTCCCACTTGAAGTTCCTCCCGTCCCATACAGTCCATTCTGTGGTCAGGCTGATTCCTCTGTTCACCCAGAGAATTAACATGTCAATTCTTTCGGTGGAGGACTGAATTCGTATAGAATAGTATAGAATGGAGTCTATGTGACAGGCGAAACTTCAGGCGAGTGACGGAATCCGCGAGTTTTCCGCAACATTTACTCAGTGGGCTTATACCCTTACACAGGCTCATGAAGGACCTATCTACTAGATTGGCGCTCGTTTACTGGGCCTATTACATGGCCCAATAATTGTTTAGTAAGGGCTGCATTCTTCATGCTTCCCGGTCCTGCGGCTGCAACTTCAGAGCGGCCTGTCTGAGCTGACAGGCCCCTCAGCCAATCACTGGCCGGCAGTGTCATTGTCAGTGATTGGCTGAGCAGCCTGTCAGCTCAGACAGGCCGCTCCGAAGCTGCAGCCGCGGTGTCAGGACGCATACAGAGTGCAGGAGAACACCGGGAACGTGGACAGGTGATGTATTAACTATATGTTCAATTTTTTTATTAACAGACGTTCTTTTAAAAACTAGTATGTTTACACGTAGCGGTTAGCGACCGATGACTTTACATCTGGACCTAAAGAAACGATCAGCCTCTGATCGTTCCATCAGCTGATCGTTGTCTCTATTACACGTAGCGAGGATTCGGCCCATTATCGCTCCATGTAATAGGGCCCTTACTTTCTTCCTCTGTTGTGTATTGTTTATTTCCTACTTTTGTGCAGCTATTTATGCCGAATGTCGCTGTTGTTATACAAATACTCGAGGTAAACTACCGATTCATCAGTTTCTTTTGTGCAACAACAGGAAGCCCATTGTTAATTCGCTAGACAAACAGAAGACTGTTTTCATATGTTGTTTTTTTTGTTTCATTTCGTCCCATGTGAATTGCTCATTAATGAAGCTATTAGTTACTGTGTAATCATTCTGATTGTGAGCTCAGGTGCGGTGGTCCCTCGTGAGCCGACTGCTTGGATATACAGGGAGCTGAGCCCCCCCCACAGAGGTCTGCGGCTGGCAGGCAGGGGGGCGCTGCTTCGTTAGCACTCTGCGATTTCAGGTGTCACTCCTCATTTGGAAATAAGAATAAAAATAAGAATATCAGAAAGTGATTATCAAGCCCGGAGGGAGCTGTGAACAAGTGTGAGAGCCTGGAGAACGGTTCCTGCTTTGCTGTATAGGCAAATTAAGGCTGCTCTCCTTAGTTAGGAAGAATTTTCAATATCCATCGTTCCCCAGGAGAGGAATCGCCAGCCTGCTCTTCGGCTGCCTTTCATATTCCGCAGCTGGGATCTTATGAGCTCATGCAGCTTAGGGAAATTGCTGCCCGTGTATGCCAAATCTTCTCCTACTACCTCCCAACCGGCAAGAACACCTCGGCACGTGAGGTGCCTTATTATGTTTTCTGTGGTCCCGAGCCGATGTAAAGAACCACCGGTTCTCAGTATATCATCATCAGCGCGGCGGCGGCATTATTTCATTGTAAACTGCGCTTCATCAGATGAGTTGCATCACTTGTGCTTGTGGAGTTTAGAGAGGTCAACTTTCCATTAGTACAGAAAAAATCTATTTAGACGTCTTCAAGGCGTACTCTGTCCTGGTTTATACATCTTAAAGGGGGTTATCCAGGATTAGAAAATGAACGGCTACTTTGTTTCCTCAGGTTGTGTGCGGTATTACACTTTAGCTCCACTCACATCAATGAAACTGAGCTGCAATACCCCTCTCAACCTGAGCACAAGAGTGGTGCTGTCTCTGGAAAAAAGAAGCCTTAGGCTATGTTCACACAACATACTATTGTTTTAAAAGAACGGCCGTTATTTGACATAAATTTTTATACTGCAATGGAATGCACTGAAGTTTATGCAGCGACGGCCGTTGTTCCATTGACTTCAATTTCATTCATTTTCAAAAATAGTACAGAGTGTGAACATAGCCTTAGGCTGGCTTTACACTATCTTAGAGAGGTACTCCAGGCCGGGGGGTATTTTTGAGGATCGCTGGGGAGGGGGTGGAAATTAAAGCCGGAGGTCACTTACGTCCCCCGTTCCAGCGCAGGAGCTCGGATCATGCCGCCCGGTACTCCCGTACTCGCGGCCGCTTCCTGGTCAGAGCTGCCGCATGAGGCCGGACTCCGCTACGGCCGCTGATTGGCAGAGCTGCCTTGAGATGTCACGTCTCATGCGGCAGCTCTGACCAGGAAGCGGCCGTGGGACGGTAGTCCCGGGCGGCGCGATCCAGGCACCAGCGCTGGAACAGGGGAGGTAAGTGACCTCCGGCTTCGATTTCCACCCCCTCCCTGGCGATCCTCAAAAATACCCCCCGACCTGGAGTACCCCTTTAACCCCCTCTCGCCGCTGGGCAGTTAATGTCGCTGCAGCCTATGCCTGATGCTGCAGTGATGTTAATTCACGCTGCAGGATGACACAGGCGCAGGAGCTGCACCTGTGTCATCCGTGGCGGGTCCCGGCTATCAGTGATAGCCATAGACCCGCCGCAACTCTCAGCACCGGAGCCACGCCACGCTACGGAAGCCCTTTATGTCCCCCTTGAGGTACCAGGTGGAGTGTCTGTACGGCCTCACAAAAGTGTGCACCTGCTGTGTCTTGAAGTGTGTCAGTAGGAAAGTTTTCCATTAGTGGAAAAATCGTTTAGCATGCTTCTTTGTATTGCGTTCTGCCTCTAGCTTGTCGGTAGCCAAGAATAATTTCAGAGATCTTCGATCACACCTGGCACAGTCGGCACATCAGGGCGGATCCACTCATGCAGTAAACCCTTTTGGCTATCAATAGAATTACATGAACAAGAGCCGGTGTAACAGGCTAGAGTATACAACCCCAACCCAGACTATACCCGGGGTTAAAACAGCCTAGGCTAGATTATACCCCCCGCAGAAGCGAAATTTTGGGGGTGTAGGGGGGGCGGTCACTCCGGGGCCCACCCTTTTGGCTATCAATAGAATTACATGAACAAGAGCCGGTGTAACAGGCTAGAGTATACAACCCCAACCCAGACTATACCCGGGGTTAAAACAGCCTAGGCTAGATTATATCCCCCGCAGAAGCGAAATTTGGGGGGTGTAGGGGGGGCGGTCACTCCGGGGCCCACACTGGCAGGGGCCCAATGAGGTCCATGGCCGTTTCTATGACCGTTTCTATGCCTTCGGAACGGGGGCAGGGTTACCTGGGCAACTCACCTGTCCCGCCTCCCCAGCAGCTCCTCTCTCTCTCATCTTCAGCGCAGGCAGCCGGGTACAGGGACACTGCCTGCGCCGGAAGTGACCTGCAGCCTCTGTCATTCATCTGCAGGGGCACCCAGCACAGGCAGCGTCTCTGTACCCGGCTGCCTGTGCTAATGACAGCAGAATGAGCGCCATAGAGGGACTGCCGGGGAGCCAGCACTGGTGAATTACTGTTTTTCTTGTGAGGGCACTATGGGGAGGGGGGGCTGGGGGGAGGTTGGCTACTATATGGGTATATGGGGCACTGTGGGGAGACTGGCTATTATAAGAGGCACTATGGGGGGATAAACTACAATATGAGGCACTATAGGGGGGACTGGCTACAATATGAGGCACTATAGGGGGGACTGACTACTATATAAGGCACTATAAGGGGGAACTGTCTACAATACGCGGCACTATAGGGGGGAACTGGCTACTATATGAGGCACTATAGGGGGGAACTGGCTACAATATGAGGCACTATAGGGGGGAACTGGCTACAGTATGAGGCACTATAGGGGGGAATTGGCTACAATATGAGGCACTATAGGGGGGACTGGCTACAATATGAGGCACTGTAAGGGGGACTGGCTACAATATGAGGCACTGTAGGGGGGACTGGCTACTATATGGGGCACTATGGGGGGGAACTGGCTACAATATGAGGCACTATAGGGGGGAACTGGCTACTATATGAGGCACTATAGGGGGGAACTGGCTACAATATGGGGCACTATAGGGGGGACTGGCTACTATATGAGGCACTATAAGGGGGAACTGGCTACTATATGAGGCACTATAAGGGGGAACTGGCTACAATATGAGGCACTATAGGGGGAACTGGCTACAATATGAGGCACTATAGGGGGGAACTGACTACTATATGAGGCACTATACGGGGGAACTGGCTACAATATGGGGCACTATAGGGGGGAACTGGCTACAATATGAGGCACTATAGGGGGAACTGGCTACTATATGAGGCACTATACGGGGGAACTGGCTACAATATGAGGCACTATAGGGGGGAACTGGCTACTATATGAGGCAATATAAGGGGGAACTGGCTACAATATGGGGCACTATAGGGGGGACTGGCTACTATATGGGGCACTGTGGGGAGACTGGCTACTATATGGGGCACTATGGGGGGGAACTGGCTACAATATGAGGCACTATAGGGGGGAACTGGCTACTATATGAGGCACTATAGGGTGGAACTGGCTACAATATGGGGCACTATAGGGGGGACTGGCTACTATATAAGGCACTATAAGGGGGAACTGGCTACTATATGAGGCACTATAAGGGGGAACTGGCTACAATATGAGGCACTATAGGGGGGAACTGGCTACAATATGAGGCACTATAGGGGGGAACTGGCTACTATATGAGGCACTATACGGGGGAACTGGCTACAATATGGGGCACTATAGGGGGGAACTGGCTACAATATGAGGCACTATAGGGGGAACTGGCTACTATATGAGGCACTATACGGGGGAACTGGCTACAATATGAGGCACTATAGGGGGGAACTGGCTACTATATGAGGCAATATAAGGGGGAACTGGCTACAATATGGGGCACTATAGGGGGGACTGGCTACTATATGGGGCACTGTGGGGAGACTGGCTACTATAAGAGGCACTATGGGGGGGGATAAACTACAATATGAGGCACTATAGGGGGGAACTGGCTACAATATGAGGCACTATAAGGGGGAACTGGCTACAATACAAATACAAACTGAGGAGCAGAGTGGTGCTGTGTCTGGGAGAAGGCAGCTATGTTTATTTAATCTTGGAGAACCCCTTTAATTTTTACACTGCTTTTTATGTGAAATGAGTAATGAGTCACTATGAATAATGTAGCAGAAAATACCCTTTATTATTCAGACAACATTGTCGTCTGCTGAGTTTCCCTATGGGTAACCTAATCAGTTAGGGGCCCACTCAGACTCACTCGCCCCCCCTAGGCTGAACCCCTAGCTACGCCCCTGATCCCCCGGGTATATTTTGGCCTAGGCTATTTTAAACCCCAGGGTATATTTTGGCCTAGGCCAATTCATACCCCCTCAGGCCATTTTATACCCCCATGAATTTAGCAGCAGTGAGTGATAGACACAAGAAATACTTAATTTTTTAACATTTCATTGGGGATTCGGCTTTGTCTGCTGAGTTAAGTGAGAAGCTACTGATGTAAATCTTAAAAATCTAATTACATAGGAGGAGATTTATCAAACATGGTGTAAAGTGAAACTAGCTCAGTTGCCCCTAGCAACCAATCAGATTCCACTTTTCATTCCTCACAGACTCTATGGAAAATGAAAGGTGGAATCTGATTGTTTTCTGGGGGCAACTGAGAGTTTCACTTTACACCATGTTTGATAAATCTCCCTCATGGTGTTAAGTGAAACTAGCTCAGTTGCCCCTAGCAACCAATTCACCTTTCATTTTCCAAAGAGTCTGTGAGCAATTAAAGGTGGAATCTGATTAGTTGCCTCCCCCATAGGCCCTGTTCACACTGAGCAAGAGCGTCGGAATTCAGCGTCAGAGCGCTCCACCACGCTCAGTGTCTCACTGTGAATGAAGGAGAGTGCGCCCTCTCCTTCACTCAAAGCAGCACACTGAGCACGGCGGAATTCCGACATTCTTGCTCAGTGTGAACAGGGCCAAAAGGGACATTTATCATTATGTTTTTTTGGGGGGGCTAATAAGGAGATTTGGTGCACTTCATAAATACCTGTCCAAGACTTAAGGGTTTTGCGCTATTTTACATCAGTTTTCAATGCCTGCACCTTTTTTCAATGTATGCAAGGGGGAGGGGGGGGGGGTAATTTTTTTTGCGCAAAATCCTACCCTAGCGTAGCTTTGTAGCCAAGCTGTTTTAGACTGGGCTCACACTGTGTTATTGCTGTCCATTTTTTTTCCCATTAGTTTTTTGCAAAATGGATGAGAAAAAAGAAAGCGTTTGTGTGCCTCCATTTTGATCAGTTTTTCCATTAATAAGTTTTTCCATTCCATAATAAAAAAAAACTGATAAAAATGCATCTTTTTTTTATAGCGTACACAAATACTGTGGTTGACCGCATTTTTGTGTACACTAAAAAAAGATGCGTTGTGATCCGTTTTTCAATCAATTTTTTTTGTTGCAAAAAAGGATGAAAAAAAAAACGGACTGCAAAAAAACGCATAAATTGGGCAATAAATTTTGCAAGATGTATTAAGGCACTTGCGTCTAATGATGATTTTTGCGCAACAACCATAAAATTTTGCACAGCCCATAAAAAAACTCCACCTGCTTAAATAGTGCAGATGATGCAGTGATGGGACAGCGCCACCTACTGTCAGTTCAATGTAAGCACTGTACTGTATTTCTCAACAAGAGGAAGCAGCTGTGTATCCGAGTATGATAAAAAAAAAAAAACGGCGCACTTTTCAACAAATTAGACATAAGTGAAAAGGCACCACTGTATATATATTATCTGCAGCAAAGTCCGCATTTATACATTTATAACAAGTACAATTTTACCTATCTAGAAATTTGAAATGTGAGGAGGACATCATATCAAAGACAGTATCTCTTCTCTCCATATACAGTGTAAGCCACCTAATTCTGCATACATGTTTTTTAATGCAGTGGTTAGAGAACTGACTCCAGTCTCGTTCCATAGGTGACATGTAGATTTATATTATCTAGAGTGTGGTGACCCTCAGTGGCAGATTCTAGTATAGCATAAGAATAATTGTGATTTTTTTTTTTTTTTAACCCTCCTTTTACCTGTATATTATAAACCAGTCCTGAAATCTTGCAGTTTTCATTCTGGCCACTATGCCTACAATTAAGCTGATACTTCCTGTTCTATGTTAAGCAGTCTCCTTCTTAACGTCACAGACTGGTTTAAAGTGGATAGTGACATCAGTGTATAGATAACACAGGATTCATCATTCACGATGGGCGATGGTCACAGATCCCTTCCTACTTGTACAATAACCTTATAACCTTAGCACAGATCACAGAACATACCCTACATGTGAATGAGTCCCCTCCAGTCTATTATTTTCTATAGTTCATTAAAGGAGAAGCCCTCCAAAAGTTATACAAATCCACTTCCTGGATAAAATGGTGATGTCACTTCCTGGATAACATGGTGATGTCACTTCCTGGATAACATGGTAATGTCACTTCCTGGATAACATGGTGATGTCACGCCCTGACTCCCAGAGCTGTGTGGGCTGTGGCTGCTGGAGAGGATGATGGCAGGGGGACACTGAGGGACACAGGGCACTGGAGGGACACTGACCATCCCTCTGCTATCATCCTCTCCAGCAGCCACAGCCTGCACAGCTCTGGGAGTCAGGGCGTGACATCACCATGTTATCCAGGAAGTGACATCACCATGTTATCCAGGAAGTGACATCACCATGTTATCCAGGAAGTGACATCACCATTTTATCCAGGAAGTGAAGACTTGATGCAGTAGTAAGTGCAGTGAAAAAAGCTCTTTATAAGTATTTCCTGTAATAAGTGTATATTGGTGATTTGTATAACTCTTAGGGGGCAATACAATCATTTAATAAAAATTCTCGTAGTTTTTTAGGACAATAACTGCATCACTTGCCGAACGGACCCCAGGACAGATCTTGGATTAAAAGCAGCTATCTAAAGGTACAAGCGGCTTGGGGGGGATTGTGCGTACAGAGTCGCTTTAAAGTAGCAATTCACACAATTTTTTATATGACAAACCCCCGACACCCCCCCCCCCGCCCCGCCCGCTCGTTCACTTTACCCGCTTCTGTGACCCCTCTCCTGTCTCCTGTTGATTGAAGACCAGAAGTTACGCCTTTCAATGCATTCTCTATGGTAGAGTGTGACTTCCGGCCTTCAATAAACAGGCGACAGAAGAGGGGTCACAGGAGCAGGTGACGTGAACACGCGCTGGATTCGAGACCAGAACGAAGCTGCACTGCGGGACACCGATCACTGTTGGTGAGTATACACGCCAGCGTGCAGTGTAAAAAAAATTTGCAAACTTCTTCTTTGAACACAGAACACTTTACTTGCTGTGTTCTTCAAGGTACAGGTAGTATGTTTTCAAGTAGCAAGTTCAAACAGTGTGTTTTTTGTGCTTGACATTGCCAGATTGCCACTGTGTAGTGTGTAGCAGTATTAGACATAAAGTGTTGGTGTCACAAAGAATACGGGGTCTATAGTGATAAATTATGTTAAGTGAAACATATTCTAAATGTACAAGCATTACTTAAAGGGGAACTATTAGACGAATCTAACCTGCTGATAGCCCGCTATAGCGCCGGGGAAGCTGAAGAGGTAGGTTTGTGTGTTACCTTCCTCCTCAGCACCGGTTCCGCGCTGTTAGTCGCGGTAAAGTCCGCTCCGGAGCACCCTTAGGATCACTGTAACGTCATCTGGCCTGCCACTAGAAGAAGCTGGTCAGATGACGCGGCAGTGCTCCTAACTGTGCTCCAGAGCGGACTTTACCCCAACTAACAGAGCAGGATCGGTGTCAAGGAGAAAGGTAACACACATACCTTCCTCCTCAGCGTCCCTGGTGCTATAGTGAGCTATCAGCAGGTTAGATTTATCTAACCTGCTAATAGTTCCACTTGAAAATATATCATTTGAGAGATATATATTCACTAATCTCCGCATGTGCTGCTTAGTTTCATAACCTGTTGCCCTTGGTTATGGCCCTACAGGAATCCACTATCTTGGGACACTCATGCTCAGTTTTATGTGGTAGATGTGGTATTCAGTTAGATGTGGTACACATCTAATAATACCTTCTTTGCTTCGTGACACCAACCCTTTAAATTAGGTACTCCTTGACTTGTCTCTACAACAGAATAGGCAGAACACTTAAGATCCAATTAGTATAGTACTCTGTCAGGGGAATTTCTTGCAACCTTGGCTGTAGTTGCGTGAAGAGAATAACCTGTACTCACGGCTATAAAGTTGCATCTTAGGCCTTATTCCCATGTTCTGTGTTGCACAGACGACATGGACATGAAAGGCCTGAAGTGGAATCCACCCTCCCCCACACAGCAGCATCTTCAATATGTTAGAAAACATGGCCCCTTTCTTCCAGAGACAGCAAAACCTGCACCCTAACTGGAGGAAAGTGGCCATGTTTTCCTAACACTAAATAACCCTTTTAAGTAGGAGATGCTGAGCAAGTACAGGTAGAGGGCTGGTTTTGGGGGTGCACATACCACAATAAGAGAAAGGGAGATTGATTGTACACCCCTAAATTCTTCCTTAAAGGGGTTATCCAGCTCTACAAAAACATGGCCACTTTCTTCCAGAGACAGCATCACTCTTGTCTGCAGTTTGTGTGCAGGTTTTGCAACTTCGTTTCATTGAAGTAAATGGAGCTTAATTGCAAACCACAGCTGAACTGGAGATAAGAGCGGTGCTGTCGTTGGAAGAAAGCGGCCATGTTTTTTTGTAGCGCTGGATAACCCCTTTAAAGCGACACTGTACCCACAATCTGACCCTCCCATACCACTTGTACCTCCGGATAGCTGCTTTTAATCCAAGATCTGTCCTGGGGTCTGTTCGGCAGGTGATGCAGTTATTGTCCTGAAAAACAACTTTTAAACTTACAGCCCCTTGCCCTACGGGCGTGGCTTAGAATATCTGTGCCCTAACTTTGCACCACGCCTCCGTCCCTCCTCCCCACCCTCTGCATCATTAGCAATGCCACTGGAACATTTTCTCCATGCTGAACATTGCACAGGTGCCTTAACGATCCAGCCCATGTTCCGTGCTGACACAGGTGGGGAATAGGAGAAAATCTGCCTGGAGCATCCCTAATGATGAAGAGGGTGGGGAGGAAGGACTGAGAGGGTGTGCGAGCCTGATGCATACACAATCTAGGCCACTCCCGTAGGGCACGGGGCTGCCAGTTTTAAAGTTGTTTTTTAGGACAATAACTGCATCACCTGCCGAACGGACCCCAGGACAGATCTTGGATTAAAAGCAACTATCTGATGGTACAAGCGGTTTGGGGGGGTCAGATTGTGGGTACAGAGTCACTTTAATTCTGTGACCAGTGTAAAGTACCCTTTATTTCCATGTCATGAATGAATGAAATGAATGAATATGAAGTATAAAATTCATATAATGACCAATAATAAAAATAAGTCAAACTCCATGATATAAAGAGTTGGGAAGTAAATTAGCATTACTGAAACAGTAATGGTATTGTGCTCTTTAATGGTGCGTTCACACCTACAGGATCTGCAGCTGATTTTCTGCAGCAGATTTCATTTAAATAACTGAACACAGCATCAAATCTGCTGCAGATCTGCTGCAGATCCTCTAGGTGTGAACGCACCCTAATACTGTAAATGCATCATGGGCCCAAGAAAATTCTAAGAATTGATAAGAGGGTAAGGATGAGAATTGGTGGGGGTATGAGGAAAGACCCCATGGCAGGCTTTATGAACGTTGTCTCACAGGGGAGGTGTAATGTGATCGAAACATTGGCTTAGATCCAACTGATTGTATTAATGAGAACCTGGCAAACAGTCAGAGGCGGCAACCAAAAACGCAAATGCTAAAATTCCATGTAAATGTAAGCTCGGAGGTGGAGGATGGAAGATCTGACAGGCGGATAAGGTCCTAACTGTGCCCTATTCTGCTAAGGACCTACTGCTCTCCTCCTCCTTCATGATGGCCACTTCTAACTCCATTAACCAAGACTTCTCCTGTGCTAAAGTCCTTTCCATGTGTCTATCCACCAGGGTACAAGCCTTCAAACCTACTACAATACCTAATAAAGTATAGCCCCCAGTCCTTGCCTTTTGTCTCACAATGGTCTCCACTTTTCCTTTGCCGTCATTCATGTAATTTCCGCGGGGACTCCAAGCGGATTCCATCGGGCGGCCTCTGCTTGGAGTTCTGCCCGTTCCATTGACTCAGTGATATTTGCCAGCAAATTCCACCGTCCACCCAACAAATTGACGTGTCAATTCTTTAGGTGGATAGCGGAATCCGTCAGCAAATATTGGAACGGGCAGAACATCAAGCGGAGGCCGCCCGGCGGAATCCGTTTGATTTCTCTGCAGAAATTCCATAGTGTGCACATACCATTTGTGTGCACATATCATTTAAACAAACTTCTTACATGTCATAGCGACATGTCATAGGTTTGTATTATTCAGGGTTCGGGTGCTGACATGCCCAGCAGCTATTTCTTCATCTCCCTCTCACTGCTAAGGCCCCCTTCACACGTCTGGAAAAACCGTCCGGATTTCCTGACGCATAGACTTTCATTGGACACGGACACCCTTCCGGATTTTTCCGGAAGGGTGTCCGTTCCGGAAAATAGGACCGGATTTTTTAGAACCGGCCCTATTTTCGTCCGGAAATCCGGCCCGGACGCCCCCATAGAAGTCTTTGGGAGCTCCCGAGCCCCGGCGCCCCCCCCCCCCCGCGCGCGCGCACGGCAACCACCGGCCACTTGCGGCAAACAAACACCCCTCCCCCGCGGCGACTACCGGCTATTCGCGGCACACCCATCCCCCCCCCCCCGTGGCAACCACCGGCCACTCGCGGCAAACACTATAACCCCCCCCCCCCCGCGGCAACCACCGTCTATTCGCGGCACCCCCATCCCCCCCGCGGCAACCACGGCCTGTGCCGTGCCCATCCAGGTTGCAGAACTACAGGTCATGATGGGAGTTGTACTTCTGCAGCCTGTGCCCATCCAGGTTGCAGAAGTACAACTACCATAATGTCCTGCAACCTGGCTGGCCACAGACTGCAGAAGTACAACTCCCATCATGACCTGTCAGCTGGGCATGATGGGAGTTGTACTTCTGCAAGCTGTGACCATCCAGCTTGCAGAAATACATCTCATGTCCTATTTTTCTTCTGATCAGGAAATCCTGAAGGTTTTTCCTGATGGTTTCCTGAGGGTAAAAATGGATTACTGTCAGGAAATCTTGATACTTTCCTGATGACATTTGAGGCCTCCTGATCAGGATTTCCTGACAGTAAAAACTGACACGGAAGTGTGAAGGGGGCCTAAAGTAGCAGTCAAATTCAGTCCGAATTATAATGGAGCCCTATGGAACTTCCAGTAATCGCTGTACCAGAAGTTCTATAGGGCTACTTTAGCAGTGACAAGGAGATGAAGAGGCAGAGCGTGTACTGCTGTACACGACTGCCCCTTCATTCTAACGATCAGCGGAGGTCTCAGCACCCGGACCTTGATCGATACAAACCTTTTGACACGTCGCTATGACACGCCAGAAGTTTGTTTAAATGATAGCTACCCTTTAAGCTCCATTTACTTCAATGGAACTGAGTTCCAAATCCCCAGCCAAACCAGAGCCGTCTATGGAGCAAAGTGGCCATGTTTTTTTAACACTAAATAACCCCTTTGCAGACAAGTCAGGCTCCACTCATATCCATTGATGTAGTATTTGCCATGTAAAATGGCAACTGCGTCGGAGGCCCCAAACGGAGCCCCCCATGCAGTGTTGTCTATATATAGTCAAACATTCTTCAACAAAAACAGCCCCTAACTGCAATATGCTGTGTTGTAGAGCATAAACAAGTGTATATAGTGGTATAGGTGGTAGTGAAACAATTATGTTGAATTCTTTGCGAAATCACAGATGCATAACATCTTGCATACACATAGACTTATGTTAGAGGTGATATTGCACTGCATATTAAGGCTGCGTTCACATCTGCGCTGGAAGCTCGGTGGTAGATCATGTTCAGTGCAAAAAAAAAAAAAAACAGCAGGATGGTTTGTTCCACAGCACACAGATCCTGATGAATCCCATTGACTTGATGGGGTCCAGTGGCGGTCGCCATGGCGACCGGGCCCCTACGCTAGGGGGGCCCGCACGGCCCCCCCTTGCCACTTCCTTCTGTGCTCCCCCAATCCCCGCTGGACCTCTTGTAAGTTCAGTGAGCCTCCGGGATGCCGGCCCTGGCCGGAAGCGCCCGGACTTCTCCTCTCTACTGCACGGCGGCTGACATGTGACGGGGGCTGCACAAGGGGTCTATACGGGGGGGCTGCACAAGGGGTTTATACTATGAGGGGGGGGGCTGCACAGGGGGTCTATACAATGGGGAGGCTGCACAGGGGGTCTATACAATGGGGGGCTGCACAGGGGGTCTATACAATGGGGGGGGCTGCACAGGGGGTCTATACTATGAGGGGGGGCTGCACAGGGGGTCTATACTATAAGGGGGGCTGCACAGGGGGTCTATACTATGAGGGGGGATGCAAAGGGGGTCTATACTATGAAGGGGGCAGCACAGGGGGTCTATACTAAAAGGGGGCTGCACAGGAGGTCTATACTATGAGGGGGGATGCGCAGGGGGTCTATACTATGGGTGGGGGTACACAGGGGGTCTATACTATGAGGGGGGCTGCACAGGGTGTCTATACTATGAGGGGGGCTGCACAGGGGGTCTATACTATGAGGGGGGGCTGAACAGGGGGTCTATACTATGAGGGGGGCTGCACAGGGGGTCTATACTATGAGGGGGGGCTGCACAGGGGGTCTATACTATGAGGGGAGCTGCACAGGGTGTCTATACTATGAGGGGGGGGGCTGCACAAGGGGTCTATACTATGGGAGGGGGGCTATACAGGGGGTCTATACTATGAGGGGGGTTACACAAGGGGTCTGTACTGTGGGGGATCTACACAGGGGGTCTATACTGTGGGGGGGCTACACAGGGGTTCTATACTGTGGGGGGGCTACACAGGGGGTCTATACTATGAGGGGGGCTGCACAAGGGGTTTTTACTATGGGGGGGCTGCACAGGGGGTCTATACAATGGGGGGGCTGCACAGGGGGTCTATACAATGGGCGGCTGCACAGGGGGTCTATACAATGGGGGGGGCTGCACAGGGGGTCTATACTATGAGGGGGGCTGCACAGGGGGTCTATACTATGAAGGGGGCTGCACAGGGGGTCTATACTAAAAGGGGGCTGCACAGGGGGTCTATACTAAAAGGGGGGCTGCACAGGGGGTCTATACTATTGGAGGCAGCTGCACAGGAGGTCTATACTATGAGGGGGGCTGCGCAGGGGGTCTATACTATGGGTGGGGGTACACAGGGGGTCTATACTATGAGGGGGGCTGCACAGGGGGTCTATACTATGAGGGGGGCTGCACAGGGGGTCTTTACTATGAGGGGAGCTGCACAGGGGGTCTATACTATGAGGGGGGGCTGCACAAGGGGTCTATACTATGGAAGGGGGCTACAAAGGGGGTCTATACTATGAGGGGGGTTACACAGGGGGTCTGTACTGTGGGAGATCAACACAGGGGGTCTATACTGTGGGGGAGCTACACAGGGGGTCTATACTGTGGGGGCTACACAGGGGGTCTATACTGTGGGGGGCTACACAGGGGGTCTATACTGTGGGAGGGCTACACAGGGGGTCTATACTGTGGGGGGCTACACAGGGGGTCTATACTGTGTGGGGGGCTACACAGGGGGTCTATACAATGGGGTGCTGCACAGGGGGTCTATACAATGGGGGGCTGCACAGGGGGTCTATACAATGGGGGGGGCTGCACAGGGGGTCTATACTATGAGGGGGGGCTGCACAGGGGGTCTATACTATAAGGGGGGCTGCACAGGGGGTCTATACTATGAGGGGGGCCGCAAAGGGGGTCTATACTATGAAGGGGCAGCACAGGGGGTCTATACTAAAAGGGGGCTGCACAGGAGGTCTATACTATGAGGGGGGATGCGCAGGGGGTCTATACTATGGGTGGGGGTACACAGGGGGTCTATACTATGAGGGGGGCTGCACAGGGTGTCTATACTATGAGGGGGGCTGCACAGGGGGTCTATACTATGAGGGGGGGCTGAACAGGGGGTCTATACTATGAGGGGGGCTGCACAGGGGGTCTATACTATGAGGGGAGCTGCACAGGGGGTCTATACTATGAGGGGGGGGGCTGCACAAGGGGTCTATACTATGGGAGGGGGGCTATACAGGGGGTCTATACTATGAGGGGGGTTACACAAGGGGTCTGTACTGTGGGGGATCTACACAGGGGGTCTATACTGTGGGGGGGCTTCACAGGGGTTCTATACTGTGGGGGGGCTACACAGGGGGTCTATACTATGAGGGGGGCTGCACAAGGGGTTTTTACTTCGGGGTGGGCTGCACAGGGGGTCTATGCAATGGGGGGGCTGCACAGGGGGTCTATACAATGGGCGGCTGCACAGGGGGTCTATACAATGGTGGGGGCTGCACAGGGGGTCTATACTAAAAGGGGGCTGCACAGGGGGTCTATACTAAAAGGGGGGCTGCACAGGGGGTCTATACTATTGGAGGCAGCTGCACAGGAGGTCTATACTATGAGGGGGGCTGCGCAGGGGGTCTATACTATGGGTGGGGGTACACAGGGGGTCTATACTATGAGGGTGGCTGCACAGGGGGTCTATACTATGAGGGGGGCTGCACAGGGGGTCTATACTATGAGGGGAGCTGCACAGGCGGTCTATACTATGAGGGGGGCTGCACAAGGGGTCTATACTATGGGAGGGGGCTACAAAGGGGGTCTATACTATGAGGGGGGTTACACAGGGGGTCTGTACTGTGGGAGATCAACACAGGGGGTCTATACTGTGGGGGAGCTACACAGGGGGTCTATACTGTGGGGGGCTACACAGGGGGTCTATACTGTGGGGGGCTACACAGGGGGTCTATACTGTGGGAGGGCTACACAGGGGGTCTATACTGTGGGGGTTACACAGGGGGTCTATACTGTGTGGGGGGCTACACAGGGGGTCTATTCAATGGGGGGGCTGCACAGGGGGTCTATACAATGGGGGGCTGCACAGGGGGTCTATACAATGGGGGGGCTGCACAGGGGGTCTATACTATGAGGGGGGCTGCACAGGGGGTCTATACTATAAGGGGGGCTGCACAGGGGGTCTATACTGTGGGGGGGCTACACAGGGGGTCTATACTGTGGGGGGGCTACACAGGCGGTCTGTACTGTGGGGGGGGCTACACAGGGGTCTATATCTACATTATCTGTACTCAGAGATATCACTGTGTTATCTGTGCTGTTACATAGGACTGCAGGTGACATCTACATTATCTGTACTTAGAGATATCACTGTGTTGTCTGTGGTGTTACTTAGGACTGCAGGTGACTACTACATTATCTGTACTCAGAGATATCACTGTGTTATCTGTGGTGCTACATAGGACTGCAGGTGACATCTACTACATTATCTGTACTCAGAGATATCACTGTGTTATCTGTGTTGTTACATAGGACTGCAGGTGACATCTACTACATTATCTGTACACAGAGATATCACTGTGTTATCTGTGGTGTTACATAGGACTGCAGGTGACTACTACATTATCTATACTCAGAGGGATATCGCTGTGTTATCTGTGCTGTTACATAGGACTGCAGGTGACTACTACATTATCTGTACTCAGAGATATCACTGTGTTATCTGTGGTGTTACATAGGACTGCAAGTGACTACTACATTATCTGTACTCAGAGGGATATCACTGTGTTATCTGTGGTGTTACATAGGACTGCAAGTGACTACTACATTATCTGTACTCAGAGGGATATCACTGTGTTATCTGTGCTGTTACATAGGACTGCAGGTGACTACTACATTATCTGTACTCAGAGATATCACTGTGTTATCTGTGGTGTTACATAGGACTGCAAGTGACTACTACATTATCTGTACTCAGAGGGATATCACTGTGTTATCTGTGGTGTTACATAGGACTGCAAGTGACTACTACATTATCTGTACTCAGAGGGATATCACTGTGTTATCTGTGGTGTTACATAGGACTGCAGGTGACATCAGGTGACTTCTCCAGGTTGCAGAAGTTCAAACTTCATCGTGCCTGCTGATAGTTTATTATGGGAGTTTTGCAGCATGTGGCTCTTCAGGTTGCAGCACTACAACCCCCATCATATCCAACTGGCAGTTTATGATGAGAGTTGTAGTTTTTCAGCTGGAGAGTCAAAGATTGGAATACAATGATTAGACAATGACACAGTACAGTCCATTAATTATAGGGGGCAGTAGTGCAGTACATGAGGTGGAGGCAGTGACAGGGCATTAGAACATGGTGGCACATTAGAGTAATTGGATATAACGTTAGATATGACTTTGCCTGATCGGGGGGAGATGGGGGGGCCCAAGACTAAAATTTTGCACCAGGGCCCATCAGCCTTTAGCTACGCCCCTGATGGGGTCTATCTGTGTCCTAGACTTCCTGTATAAAAAAAATCCCCTTTTTTAAGATCGTGAGTCATGTGAACCCCCCTTTTAAAGGGAGACTCCAGTGAACATTTTTTTTTTTTTTTTTAATCAACTGGTTTCAGAAAGTTATAGAGATTTGTAATTTACTTCAGTTTAAAAATCGTAGGTTTTCCAGTAATTATCAGCTGCTGTATGTCCTCCAGGAACTGGTGAATTCTTTCCAGTCTGACACAGTGCTCTCTGCTGCCACCTCTGTTCATGTCAGGAACTGTCCAGACTAAGAGAGGTTTTCTATGGGGATTTGCTGCTGCTCTGGACAGTTCCTGACATGGACAGAGGTGGCAGCAGAGAGCGCTGTGTCAGACTGGAGAGAATACACCACTTCCTGCAGGACATACAGCAGCTGATAAGTATGGAAAGCCTTGATATTTTTTAAAAAGGAGTAAATTGCAAATATATATAACTTTCTCAAACCAACTGATTTGAAAGAAAAAGACTTTGGCTAGAGTACCTCTTTAGGCTATGTTCACACTACGTATATTTCAGGCAGTATTTGGTCCTCATAGTAACCAAAACCAGGAGTGGATTGAAAACACAGAAAGGATCTGTTCACACAATGATGAAATTGAGTGGATGGCCGCCATTTAATGGCAAATATTTGCTGGTATTTTAAAACAACGGCTATTATATTGAAATAATGGCCGTTATTTACTGTTATATGGCGGCCATCCATTCAATTTCAACATTGTGTGAACAGATCCTTTCTGTGTTTTTAATCCACTCCTGGTTTTGGTTGCTATGAGGACCAAATACTGCCTGAAATATACGTAGTGTGAACCCAGCCTTAAGGTGCAGGAGTTTCTCCCAAACTAAATTTCGTTGGTGTTCTGGAATGTGAACTTTTTTTTTTTTTTTTTCCTTTACCTGGATTGTGCATAATGCGCTAATGTTTTCTTTTACGTCCTCATCAGCTAGAATAAAAAAAAAAAAAAAAAAAAAGTTGAATCAGCAACCTAAACGGTGGGATGTTATTTCTGTACGCTAGTTTTGCAGGTTACAAAAATGATTTTGTTTGTTTCGTCTGCTATTTTCACTTAGCGGGAGACAAATGCAATATTAGAAAGAAGCCATCTGTTTTGTAAGAAGTGAGGACGGTTACAGCTCCAACAGACATGCCCCATCTCACAGCGCCAATTACCACATGTGCATATTTTTGCCCCTGGCCCTGAATGTGAGCTAATTAGGAAATAATTAATTCCAGGTCTATGGAATGATAGCGATAGGACAATGGCGGACGGAATGCATTGCCATGCATTAATGAATGCCTCATGCTGTTTTTTTAGCGAGACGAACGCGTCGAGTCAGCAAAAAAAACTTCAAGCTGATACTTGTATTACTTGATTTACCAAACTCAGCGTGAGTGAAATAGTCTCAGGAGGAGGTGTATTAGTTTAAAGAGAAACAATACCCTAAAAATAAGGGGAGCTAGTGGTGTTAAAATGTTAAATTACCTAACAGGAACATATATAGTGTGTTTTTTTTTTTTTTTTCCGTAAGAACTGCAACAATTCACATAGCTGCGAGCTTTCATTTGAGAGGAAGACTTTTTATCAACCGATGCTCAGATGAGTAACGAGAACTCGCTTACTTTACTTCCTCGTGCAACATCTCGACTTTGGAGGACGGAAATGTTTGACAGCTAGTCTTTATTTAATTGTATCTCTGAGCAGAAAACAGAAGTCAGGGTCCTATTACACCAGACGGACATGGCCGAATACCGGCCGTTCTGGCTGATAACTGCTTGGTGTAATAACTTTTGTTAAAAGACCACGATCACTGATCTTGGTCTTTCAACATGTTGAAAAATCACGATCATTGCAGCAACGGCCTGTGCACCATCAATGACTTCAATGGGCATCCTTAGATTGTCCACGCAGCCCCTCCCACAGCATTTCATGGACCCTCCTGCAGCCCTTCCTGCAGCTCCCCGCTCGCTGTCTCTGCGTGTAATAGCACAAGCAGCGAGCTGGGAACAAAGGGGAAGTGAGCACTAACCTGACAGGCACTCACTTCCTCCTCACTATTGTGCCATGTAATAAGGCCTTTAGGATCAATGCACGTCCAACCAAAACCTTATTTATTTGGGGAGGGGGCTCATAAAGTAGCGATCCTGGAGTTCATCTAAAATGCGGTCACTGTAGTTCTGTGCTAAAGCTGGCAAAACACTTTAATTCCTAACGGCTAGGCCATCCATCATCTTTCCCGAATTACTCTCGTCCTTCCTTTACACAGGAACATTTGGCACGGCCGTGCGATCCTGTGTTCTCTAAGGGGAGGGTTAAGCCTTAGCGAGAGAGCTCTAGAGACGGCATTTCTCTTCTGAAACAAAGGGGTTAGTTTGTGATTTTCCATTAAGTTCGACCCCTATATCCGTCAATATAATGTCGGTGGATGGTTGGGATAGCCCCATACACTTAGGACTGACGGTCAAACGCGGGTACGGCTGACTAAACTCTAATGAGTGTGGGGACCTTTAGTACCTTGGTATAGCTAAGGGTATGCTCACACTAAGGAATAAGCAAGGAGTTGAAGAGGAAAGTTTTTTGCTTGAAATTTTCTCTTCTTCAGTAGAGATGATCGAACATTGGGAATTTTCAAGTTTGCTCGAACGCGAACCTTCTCGAACCTTTGTCATTTGATTCCCGATGCCTTCCTATTCCCTGGGGAAGGTGGAGACAGCCCAAGTACCACCTGGAAAACAGGGATACAGCTTAGGTAATAGGCTGTATCCCTGTTTTCAAGGCAATACTCGGGCTGTCTCCACCTTCCCCACCAAACAGGAAGGCATCGGGAATAAAATGACGAAGGTTCGAGTTCGATCGAACTTGAAAATTCACGATGTTCGATCATCTCTATTCTTCAGCTCTGGGTGACTTCGAGCGGAATTTGAGAGGAAAGCGGATATCAAAGCCCCAATGACTTCTATGGGATTTTTGTAGCAGAATTTTTTGGCCGGAAAGTGGATCCGCGTTGTAACATTCTGCACATAAATTCCGCCATGTAAACAATTTAACGGAAAGCTTTAGCTGTCCAGGCATGATGGATATTGTAGTTTTGCAACAGTTGGAGAGCCACAAGTTTGACATCTGTGATCTAACTGATTCATCCCGACCCAGGGTTTCACCCCACTGGCTTCTTCAGGAACTAGTTGGAAGAATCCCCAGGGGAAGCAAGATGGGCGAAACCAGTTAGGCAGAACTGGTATACTCTTTTTGTGCCATTCTGTATATGTGTTTTTTCTGGTGTTTTTTTTTGAACTGCCTGAAAACTGAAACACTATGTTAAAGATGAGCGCAACTCGAGGATACTTGAGTGCAAATGTTTTGCATTTGAATACTGGTGGCAGAAGAAATTGCATCCAACTTCTTCACCCACCGGTATTGAAATTCAGTACTATCCCACTCGTGCACGCTCGGGTTGCACTCATCTCTACACTACATTTATAAGTCTCATGGTCGACTATGTTAACTAACATCTGGAATTGCAAAAAGGTGCGAGACGGCGTCCAAATGCTATGCGTGATTCTGTTCTAAATGACGTACATAAAGAATTGTGGTGGTGGTGGGAGGCCCAGGTAAGAAAAACACATGGGCTAAATAAGACGGCCGCAGTGAAATACAATAAAAGAAACACCAGCTGATAGAACAATAGAACAATGTGAGATCTTCCTGTCGGGATACACACATACACACATACACAGCCATGGAGCCGGCTGGCAAATCGGCACCTGTTGCATTGTAACATGTCTGAACTCCAGAAGTAGGACACACAATATATTCTCCCCAAGCTCGGCGATTGTATGATTTGTTTATGATCTTTCTTATTCTGTAACTACGTACTGGGAACACAGAACAATGTCATGTTTATTCCTTGCTGTTAAAACTCAACAAAAAGAACGTTGAGAAGAAAGAAAGTGTAAATGAATGAATAGTACTGAAGTGAGCTTATTCTTTTAGGGGTTGTAAACAACCTGTCCCTGTTGTCCTCCTCCCATTACAGCCAGAGCTGTGGAGTCCGAAATAAAAATATAAAATCCTATATATTATTTCTAAGATTTATTACATGCATAGCTTGCAATTTTTCTTTTTACAATAGTACATAAGCTAATGATCATTGACCGATTGTTTATTTTGGTCCTGACCAAAAATCATCAGCTGCCGACCGCGCATCCCCACATGCAATAGCAATACGCGGCCGATCATTGTGTGAAAAAAATAAAATAAACTGTATACATTACCTTCCCATGGTTCCTCCGCCCTCTGCTCCCTTACCGAGCCTATAACATGGCTTGATAATCGTTAAGCAAGGGCTGTACAGCCAGTCATTGGCTGAGTGCCCTTTCAGCTCAGAGACCTGCCCTAAAGCTACAGCGGCGGCTCGGTGAAGCATGCAGAGGGCAGAAGAACACCGCGACCATGGAGAGGTAATGTATACAGTTTAAGGTCAAGGGCTGCACGGATATCTCTAACCATATCCGTGCAGCCCTTGCTGTACAATCATCGAGCCATATAATAGGCTCGGTAAGCGAGCGACGATCTAGCAGATCAGTGCTTGCTTACAGAAGACATCTGACCATCTAATAGGACCCTTACAATTGCCTCAGAAAACAATGGTCCTTTCTAGACCATCGTAACTTGAGACCAGACAACATACAATGCTACAGAAAGTCAGGATCTGCAACATATGTGAATAACTAGATGATCAATAAATAAAAGTGCCCATTTTACTGGTAAAACCCCTGTATTAGTGAAGTGTATGCAGTAATTGTCTGTCTAGTAGTGTCTTTCTACATTACAGTGTGATACTACATGTCCTGTACTGCTGTGTGTGTCTAGTATCTCCTCTCTACAGTATAGTGTGATACTACATGTCCTGTACTGCTGTGTGTGTCTAGTATCTCCTCTACAGTATAGTGTGATACTACATGTCCTGTACTGCTGTGTGTGTCTGGTATCTCCTCTACAGTATAGTGTGATACTACATGTCCTGTACTGCTGTGTGTCTGGTATCTCCTCTCTACAGTATAGTGTGATACTACATGTCCTGTACTACTGTGTGTCTAGTATCTCCTCTCTACAGTATAGTGTGATACTACATGTCCTGTACTGCTGTGTGTGTCTAGTATCTCCTCTACAGTATAGTGTGATACTACATGTCCTGTACTGCTGTGTGTGTAGTAACTCCTCTACAGTACAGTGTAAACTAGACACACACAGCAGTACAGGACATGTAGTATCACACTATACTGTAGAGGAGATACTAGACACACAGTAGTACAGGACATGTAGTATCACACTGTACTGTAGAGAGGAGATACTAGACACACACAGCAGTACAGGACATGTAGTATCACACTGTACTGTAGAGAGGAGATACTAGACACACACAGCAGTACAGGACATGTAGTATCACACTGTAATGTAGAGAGGAGATACTAGACACACACAGCAGTACAGGACATGCAGTATCACAATATATTGGTGAGAGGAGATACTAGACACACACAGCAGTACAGGACATGTAGTATCACACTGTACTGTAGAGGAGGTACTAGACACACACAGCAGTACAGGACATGTAGTAAGACACTGTACTGTAGAGAGGAGATACTAGACACACAGCAGTACAGGACATGTAGTATCACACTGTACTGTAGAGAGGAGATACTAGACACACAGCAGTACAGGACATGTGGTATCACACTATACTGTAGCGAGGAGATACTAGACACACACAGCAGTACAGGACATGTAGTAAGACACTGTACTGTAGAGAGGAGATACTTAACACACAGTAGTACAGGACATGTAGTATCACACTGTACTGTAGAGAGGAGATACTAGACACACACAGCAGTACAGGACATGTAGTATCACACTGTACTGTAGAGAGGAGATACTAGACACACAGCAGTACAGGATATTGTAGAGAGGTGATACTTAACACACACACAGCAGTACAGGACGTGTAGTATCACACTATACTGTAAAGAGGAGATACTAGACACACAGCAGTACAGGACATGTAGTATCACACTATACTGTAGAGAGGAGATACTAGACACCCAGCAATACAGGACATGTAATATAACACTATACTGTAGAGAGGCAATACTAGACACACAGCAATACCACAGCAATACCTGTAGTATCTCCTCTCTACAGTATATTGTGATGCTACATGTCCTGTATTGCTGGGTGTCTAGTATCTCCTCTCTACAGTATAGTGTGATACTACATGTCCTGTACTGCTGTGTGTGTAGTATCTCCTCTACAGTACAGTGTGATACTACATGTCCTGTACTTCTGTGTGTGTCTGTCTAGTACCTCCTCTACAGTACATTATTATACTACATGACCTGTACTGCTGTGTGTGTCTGGTATCTCCTCTCTACAGTATAGTGTGATACTACATGACCTGTACTGCTGTGTGTGTGTCTAGTATCTCCTCTACACTATAGTGTGATACTACGCGTCCTGTACTGCTGTGTGTCTAGTATCTCCTCTCTACAGTATAGTGTGATACTAGACACACAGCAGTACAGGACATGTAGTATTACACTATACTGTAAAGAGGAGATACCAGACACACAGCCATAAAGAACATGTAGTATCACACTGTACTGTAGAGGAGATACTAGACAGAAACAGCAGTACAGGACATGTAGTATCACACTATACTGTAGAGGAGATACTAGACACACAGCAGTACAGGACATGTAGTATCACACTGTTCTGTAGAGGAGATACTAGACACACACAGCAGTACAGGACATGTAGTATCACACTACTATAGAGAGGAGATACTAGACACACACAGCAGGACAGGACATATAGTATCACACTGTACTATAGAGGAGATATTAGACACACAGCAGTACAGGACATGTAGTATATCCCCTACAGTACAGTGTGATACTACATGCCCTGTACTGCTGTGTGTGTCTAGTATCTCCTCTCTACAGTATAGTGTGATACTACATGTCCTGTACTACTGTGTGTCTAGTATCTCCTCTCTACAGTATAGTGTGATACTACATGTCCTGTACTACTGTGTGTCTAGTATCTCCTCTACAGTATAGTGTGATACTACATGTCCTGTACTACTGTGTGTCTAGTATCTCCTCTCTACAGTATAGTGTGATACTACATGTCCTGTGCTGCTCTTTATCTGTACCAGGATGAGTTGTTCCTTTGGGCACCAGGTGAGGGCGGCTTCATGTTATATTTCTGGGACCCTGTGGGATCTGTACAGGACCCTGAAAACGCTCCTGTCCTCTCCATAGAAAGTGATATACACCCTCCAGCAGCTCTTTCTGACTCTTGTATATAGTAACTTGCTTTATCCATATTAGTCATCTGCCTATATTCTTTTAAATCTTTATTTTTTCCTCGTTTTGGGGCTTCAGAACCAGTTACCAATTTTTCATAGAGTTTTGGACCCAAGATACAATAATTTCAACATACAATGGTCACCCCGGAACCAATTATATTGTAACTTGAGGGACCACTGTAAAACATGCATACAGCCATGGGTTTTCCCAGACTCCCTAGGGCTGCATCCAACGCCTTCAGCCACCAGTATATAAATCCCGAACGACTGGACTGGAGCATCCACTGATCCTAAGATTCAGGGCCCTACGTCCTGGTGGAATGGAGGGGGCATCAGACGCATGTTGCTGCTCCATTCACCTCTATTCTGCCCATAGAGTTGAATGGAGATGCAAAGTGTATGCCTGACCACCACTCCATTCAACCAGGGGAGACACAGAATTGGGATTCTTGGGACCACTGGGACCCCCGGCTGGAAATACATCTTGTTGATAGGCGGTGTGTCTTTTACTAGAAAATCTTAAAGGGGTACTCTTATTATTTTTCAAATCCTCTGGTAACAGAAAGTTATACAGATATGCAAATGAATACTATTTAATAATTTCCAGTCTTCCCATACTTATTGGCT
This sequence comes from Dendropsophus ebraccatus, assembly GCF_027789765.1. Classification (NCBI taxonomy): domain Eukaryota; kingdom Metazoa; phylum Chordata; class Amphibia; order Anura; family Hylidae; genus Dendropsophus; species Dendropsophus ebraccatus. The sequence continues at coordinate 62,954,851 of NC_091466.1, forward strand.
GCTGTATGTCCTGCAGGAAGTGGTGTATTCTTTCCAGTCTGACACAGTGCTCTCTGCTGCCACCTCTGTCCATGTCAGGAACTGTCCAGAGCAGGAGAGGTTTTCTATGGGGATTTGCTGCTTCTCTGGACAGGTGGCAGCAGAGAGCACTGGAAAGAATACACCTCTTCCTGTAGGACATACAGCAGCTTATAAGTACTGGAAGACTTGAGGTTATTACATAGAAGTAAATTACAAATCTGTATAACTTTGTGATACCAGTTGATTTAAAAAAAAAATATTATTTTTCATCTACGTTCCCCATTACAAAAATGGTTATCCAGGATTAGAAATACAGAGCCACTTCCTTACATAGACAGCACCACCTCCATCCTCAGGTTGTGTCTGGTATTACAACTCAGCACCATTCACTTTAATGGGATTTATGGATGACAGATCTGGAGATCGGCAGAAGTTACGGCTATGTTCATGTGCGGTATTTCACTCAATATTTAACCAAAACCAGGAATGGGTGAAAAAAAAAAGAAACTATTGCCGGTATTTCGAAACTACGGCCGTTGTTTTAAAATAACAGCTGTTAAATGGCGGCCGTCCACTCCTGGTTTTGGTTGCAAAATACTGAGCAAAAATACTGTATGAAAACATACTGTAGCCCTATACTGAGTGTGAACACAACCGCCCTTGTGCTTCCTATTACTATTTTCGTGTTACACCGCCATCTAGTGTCACGATAACGCCACTACCACAGCCGCCCTTGTACTTCCTATTATTATTTTCGTGTTACACCGCCATCTAGTGTCACGATAACGCCACTACCACAGCCGCCCTTGTACTTCCTATTACTATTTTCGTGTTACACCGCCATCTAGTGTCACGATAACGCCACTACCACAGCCGCCCTTGTACTTCCTATTATTATTTTCGTGTTACACTGCCATCTAGTGTCACGATAACGTCAATACCACACGACTGTTACGATTAATAAAACGCACGCTGCTTTTCAGTTGAGTGAAACACGAATTTAAAATGAAGCAAATCCACAACGTTCCCTTCAGAATCGCCTCGTACAGTCGTATACAGCGGGACTTAATAACGAAAAAAACGCATTTAATCCCCCCTACCGGAGAGCGTTTATCTCTTCCATAAAATCCCCCCCACCACCACCACACAAGTGAGCCGCTCCAGTGAGAGCGAGGCGTGACACGCAAGCCCCGCCCACACTCCTCTTCCAGAGGCGGAGGGACTTCCGGGTTGGAGCCGGATGTTAGGATTTGAATTTTCGGGGCAGTTTAAACACAGAAGAGGAGAGAGAAAGCGGAGGAGATCGGGTCGTGGAGCGGCCGTCCTGGGTATGTGTGTCCGCCGTGTTTTTCCTTCTCTTCAGTGCGTTTCTTGTTGGCTGCGTCTTCTGTAATGTGAATGGTGTCTGATAAGTTTGCAGTGATGAGGAGGAGTGTACAGGTGGCTGCAGCAGATGCTGGGACTCCTCTCAGTTATAAGATCCTGTTATAAACCATCCTGTATACATGTATCCAGCCTGGACTGTGCTCTATACACAGCTGCTGCTTTGTTACAGTGTATCAGTCTCCTCTATATACAGGATACATGTATGAGGCCATGTTCACACACACTATAAGGAGACCATGTAGCTTGGATCCTGATGGCAGAGTCTGGGCTGTAGTTCACACTGTGCGGTTTTCTGGTTATGGATTTATAATGTGTATCCCAGTCTGTTTACTGATGGCTGACATGTGACTGCTGCAGCCAATCAGTGACCTCAGAAGTCACATGTCACACTGCTGGCACCCATCCCAGTCATGCAGGTGCCTGCAGTACCGCTTACTGCCAGAGGGGGTGCTTACTGGTGAGTAGTAAGGAGCAGGCGCTGTCAATAGGGCGGTGTGACTAGTTACGGCCGCTCCCTGTCTAGATGACTAGTTGCTGCCCCTCTTCTGGTCATGTGCGTTGGAATAAATAATCTTTTTTTCCTCGTTATGAAGCTGCCGCGAGCTGCACAGTAAATCTATACTTCGCTGATGGGAACCATATCGGCCCATCCGTGCTGATTGGTTCCCTTTAAATGGGCGCTGTCATGAAAACAGACTTTAGTTTTATTATTGGGGGGGGTGGAGGTGGCGCCTGGCGTCCAAATGAGATCAGTTCAGACAACGTGCAGTTAACATTTATTAGAAAAAAGAAATTGTACAAAAATTTGCTGATAGGTGGCGCTGTAGCTATGTTTATCACAATACAAGCGTTCCTTCTGCCGCCCTTCTGGTTTTCACCAACACTCCTCCTATACAAAGCTGTGTATTCCTCCGCTGTACGCTGTCAGCTTTACTGGTTACAACATGGCGGTGAGTGCCGCCCTTCAGGTCTGTCAGGGTGCCCGTTGTCCTCATGGCAATTTGAAATAACCCTTTTGGTTGTGTATTGAACATAAAAAAGTAACATAATCTAATATACTTTGTATTTGTTTTCAGGAGTCTAAGAGCAAAGGTTTCAATATGAGCGACTCCGGCCCTTCATCCCCGGCGAGCTTAGGTGAGTGCACATCATTCGGTTCAGATTAGCCTGGGTTTACACTACCTTTCTTTCTTTTTTTTTTCATCCATTTTTTTGCAAAAAAACGGATAAAAAAACAGTAGGGAAAAAAAACAGATGCAACTGTGTTTTTCCATTGGCTTACATTCCATTGACTTTTTTTTATTTATTTTTTTAATAATGGAAGTCAATGGAAAAACGTATCAAAACGGATGCACACAATTGCGTCACTTTTTTTGTCAGTTTTTCTTCCGTTTTTATTTATTTTATTTTTTTTGTGTGTGTTCGTGTGTTTTGGAATTTCTATACTGAATACCTTCTTCTTATTATGGGGTCACTGATATGGAAAGAGCAGAGTTGAGGTGCTGATATACTTTTATTGTATTCAGGTGTTAATATACTTATATTGTCAAGGTGGCCGTACTAATTTATAACCGGGCCGTTATCTGTCTCTTCCTCAACATACGCAGGAACACTTGGCACAACCAAACCTTCCTGTGTTCTCTATGGGCAGTGGACGGGTAAGCCGCATCCAGGCAGCTCTGGCAGCAGCTTATCTCTCCAAGGAAGAAGGGGTCAAGCAGTGATTTTCCATCTGATGATGTCGGTGGGCTTTCTGACACCTTATACCGACAGCCACAGTAAAAAAAAAAAATTGCAGGGACCTTTACGCTTCTCGCCACTGCAAAGTTTAGATTTGGATGTTGGATTAAAGACGTATTCCAGGAAAAATAAACTTTTCTCCTAACCACATGATAGGGGAAAAGTTAGGGAACGCACGAGGTCTGATCTCCATACCCCCTGCTGATCTCTGTATTGCCCCCGGCTTCTGTATTATAAATAGCCGTGGGTACGTGTGGCTCTATTCATTCTTATGGAGCCGCGTTCTTCGCTCTTCCAGCGTACTCGGCTCTTTCAATCACTCCATAGGAATGGATACAGCCGCGGGTCACGTGCCATACCCACGGCTCTATTCATAATACAGAAGTCGGGGGCCAATACTGAGATCGGCAGAGGGTACAGAGCTCAGACCCTCCGCAATCGCTGGAATATCCCTTTAAAGAAAAAAGCAGAGTAACTGTCTTGCAGAGAGAGCACCACGGGAGGATAGGAGAGGGGCTGTTTTTGGAAGAAAGTGGCCATGTTTTTCAAATTTGTAAATCCACGTTGTATGAACTGTATGAATTTATCGCATTGACAATGCCGTCCAATCTGCAGGCTTCATATTATAGAGCAGGGGGAGATGAGTAGATTGATATATAGTTTTGTGGGAGAAGTTCCAGTATAAGTTATCATCTATTCATGTAAATCTCTGCTCATTCTAGGCTGGGGGGGGGGGGGGGGGGGGTCATACTGGGGCCCTCCAACTACAATTCCCATCATGCCTGAGTTTGACACCTATGTTCTAGGCTAAGCAGTCATGTGGGCGGTCCTACTTGGAGGTTGACAGCTGTTTGCCTGTAGAGAGCTGTCAATCACTGAGTAGGACCGCCCACATGACTGCTGAGCCCAGAATTGGCTCAATGACCAACAGCAATTCTATAAAGCGATAGCTATCAGTCTCTGTGCATGGGTCTTTCTGATGTTAGATGCATTCTAGTATATACAGCACATATCTGTATATAATATACATATCCGCCTATTTGTATCATCCTTACAGCCTGCATGCTGTGTGGACGTACAGATGACTGCACTGAGAAATACGGGGAGAAGAAAACCTACAAAGAACACGACTTGACTCTGCATTATTACTGCCTGGTGAGTACATAAGGGGCTATAACATGTACGTCTAGGTTCACACCAAATTTTTGCAATTGTTTGCATCCCTTTTGATTCATCCTTCCATTGACTTCCATTATTTAAAAAACTGATCAAACGCATCCAATTTTATTTTTTTTTAAATAACAGAAGTCAGTGGAAAAATGGTTTAAAACAGATGCACGCATGTATGTTTTTTTTGCCCCAAAAAAGATTAAAAAACGGACTGAAAAAAATGCAGTGTGATCCAAGCTTTACATTGCTTTTTTTGATAAGTTTTGATCTATCTATCGTCTATCTTCTATCTATCTATAATGCTCTGTTCATGTCATGACAATTGAATGTGCGTTATTGTTCTCCTAGCTGCTTTCCAGTGGAATCTGGCAAAGGGGCAATGAAGGTGAGGGTATATATGGATTCCTGGTCAGTGACATCAAGAAAGAAATAAACCGAGCCAGGAAATTGGTAATTGTATAATATAAGTATATAGATCTATGTATGTCCTTTTATGTAAGCTTGGTTATATCTTACATATAGATAGTGGGGGAGATTTATCAAACATGGTGTAGAGTGAAACTGGCCCAGTTGTTCCTAGCAACCAATCAGATTCCACTTTCATTTCTCACAGACTCTTTGGAAAATGAAAGGTGGAATCTGATTGGTTGCTAGGGGCAACTGAGCCAGTTTTTACTTTACACCATGTTTGATAAATCTCCCCCATGGTGTGACATTAGTGCAGCCATGTTGGCTGTGCTCCCCTTTATTCACTAGGCAGGATGGTGTACAACACTCTATGGTGCTGTACTCTTTCAGCCAAAGGAGTTGCCCTCTATGGGTCCACCTGAAAATTGGGGATTTCCTTCATTTAAAAATTGTGTTTCACTTATTTAAAAAAAAAGCTTCTCCCTTCCATTCCCAGAGATGCTGTGTTTGTAAATTGCACGGAGCGTCCATCGGCTGTGTGTTTCCTCGTTGCAAACGGGGGTACCATTTTCCTTGTGGGACAGAAAGGCAATGCATTTTCCAGTTCATGGACATTTTCAGGTAATTTATTGCTTTTATGGATAATTTATTGCTGGGACTGATATGTTTCAGGTTTACAGGCAGAATATCCACCACTTCCTGCAGGACTGTGATGTAGTGTTTTCTTAAAGTGACTCTGTACCAGCATGTAGCCACCCTCAAACCGCCAGTACCACGTTGTAGGGGTCCTCACGCCATGTTCAGGTCGGGGGTCAGCCTGCAGAGCCGGAAAAGAGGTGCTGCAGCCCTAGGGCATGGATGCTCTATGCGACCCCAGATCGACTTCCTGCCCTGCTGCAGCAATAAGTCATTTTCCTTCAAAATATCGTCTCCAGGAGACAGGCTTACCTCCAGTGGACATGTGTGAGGACCTCTACCATGCAGTACCGGCGGTTTGGGAGCGGCTACGTGCTGGTACAGAGTCGGTGACATTTTAGCTGATGCCAGGAGTTGCGACGTGTTATCATGGCTCCCATCCTATTCCTACTGCACGGAGCTTTGTCTCATTTTCCTATAATCCTTTGTTCTGTTGTAGCTCTTACTGCTGGGAGCATCGGCCCGTCCAGAAACCTCTCTCCACACAAAGCAACGAGTCTTCTCCGTGCACAATATGCCTGGAGAATATCGACCATGTTCCTTCTTACCACGTACTACGAGGACCTTGCTGCAAGACCTCCTGGTACCATAGAGACTGCCTGCAGGTATCTTTATTGTTCTTCGTATCCTACAGTCACAGTCATCTCTATCTTTTCACTTCTTAACATCTTGTTTTGGCTTTTTTATCTCCTTACATGTTCTTTTTCTATTGCAGTATCAAGCACTGAGCGCCGGCCTATTCTTCTTTCGCTGTACGGTATGCAATAACAGAGACGTGTTTCAGAAAGAGATGCTGCGGATGGGGATCCACATTCCAGAAAGGTGGGCTGTTTTTACAAAGCTCTATTGCTTATCTGAGTACAGTATTTGAGATGCTCTTGGATTCTTCCATGTTTACGTCAAAATTTTGGTGTTTTTTCCCGCCCATCCCCCTCCCCCCAATGATCAGAAGAACGGACCTGGAGAAGTGTGTAGTAGTACACAGAAAAAGCTTTTCATTCTTAAAGAGGACTTGTCACCCCCCATGCCGGGGTGACAGGCTCCCGACCCTCCGCTAGAGCCCCCTATACTTACCTGATCGCGCCGGGTCCCGCTTCTTGACCTGGTCCGGTGACAGAGATTTCATCGCCCGAAGCCTGGCGCGTGCGCTCCTGAGATGAGTCCGACGCTCAGAGAATGAATGGAGCGTCGGACTCACCATTCATTCTCTATGGGCATCGGACTCCTCTCAGGAGCGATCAGGTAAGTATAGGGGGCTCTAGCGGGGGGTCGGGAGCCTGTCACCTGACAGGTTCCCTTTAAAGGGGCATTCCCATGACCTAAATGTTTGTTAGGTGATGGGAACATGCATAGCAAAAGCAAAATTGCTGTCTTCTGAAGTTTGTCCCTCTTCACTTGCTGTCATGTTGACAGCTGTTGCCTTGGATCCCGATCACCACTATCAGCTATGATAGCAGAGGCTGGATATTGATGGGACTGGTGGTCGGGAGCTGGTAAGTATGTTTTTACTTATCTTATGTCTCCCCCTGACATCCCACATGTCTCTATGGCTTAGATTGTCCCTAGAGATGTGTGTATAATGTCGGAGGGAGACACAGAAGAGCCGAGCACGTTCAGGTGAGCACCGCTGCGCCCCATCCTCGCTCCCCCCACGCCAAATGCAGAAGTGAGAGCGAGACAAAACACGGCCAAGCAGAATGTATTAAGATGGGACAAACCTTTTAAGTAAATTTTTTTAATTTTTTTTTTCTCCTTTATTTCCTTGTAGAGATGCATCATGGGAGCTAGAAGAAAATGCTTTCCAGGAACTTCTAGTCCGACATCAGCGTTGTGATGTTAAAAAGTGCCTGTGCCGGAACGGTCGGGATTATAATATTCCAGAAAGGTGATTATGTTCTAGATTGTGTCTATAACTTACTAACCATCCATAAACATCCTGAGAAATGGGCCCAACCTGAAGGGTTAAACTTAAAAGGGTTTTTGTTTTTTCTTCTCTGATTTCATCTAGAAGTGAAAGTTTCATCATGTCTGTTCTTCAATTGACATTTATCTGTTTCTCTTCTATCCCTCTCCCATAACAGTAAGTGGGAAATAGTTCGTTGCCAGTCGTGTGGATCCAGTGGTACGCACGTCGCCTGCTCCTCAGTGGAGAACGGGAACCAGAGCTGGGAATGTGCAGAATGTTGCAGCATCGTCTGCTCCCCAGGTAACGAGACTTCTTTTGTGTGTGTGTGTGTGTGTGTGTGTGTGTGTGTGTGTGTTGTGTTTTTTTTTTTTTTTTTTTCTCCTTTTGTGTCTTGAAAAGGTTGATTGTCTGTCTATACTCATGATGATGGTGATGATTTGCCACAGGGCATTGTAGAGTCTTAAGAGATTGAAGTTGTAACTTTTTCTCTGTAAAGATATTTATTATGGAGGTAACTAATTTCTGAAGTATGGGTTTTATGCCCCCCCCCCCCTTCCACTGTCTTTCATTGCAGTAAAGCGATCACACCCTGCATCTCTGAATTGGTCAGAAACCCTTGATAATTCGGGGTTTGATGCCGAGCAGCCATCTCCAAAGTGTAGACGCCAATCAAGAACATCAAGACAAGTTATATTAAAGTAAGTACCATTCACGGTATCGTCTGTCCGTGATAAAGAACCCTGTGAGTTTGTACTTTGGGGAAGATTTTACAGTAAGGATAGGTTCACATGAGCAAAGAATAAGTGTTACACAGCTTTCGGTGAACTGCGGGAAGCCCTCACCCCATAGCCCTGTAGCCCCCATTGACTTCAGTGGGAGCTTTAGAGCATAAGCATGTGGAAATAAAGTGACATGTCATCACTTATTTACATGCTTCCCCGTCTTTCATTGAGGTCAATAGGATCATGGTTTCTGACAGCGACACTGCAATATACATGTAAGCAGATGATGATACCTCATTTCTCTCTCCTCTGACTGTACTTTAAGGGTGCGTTCACACCTACAGGATCTGCAGCAGATTTGATGCTGTGTTCAGTTATTTAAATGAAATCTGCTGCAGAAAATCAGCTGCAGATCCTGTAGGTGTGAACGCACCATAAAGGGGTTTTCCTGCCAGAATAGACTGATTTATCCACTAGATGGCTCATCAGTCACTGACCATCAGGGTGCCAACAACTGCCATTCACACCGATCAGCTGATCGGCACCCACACAGTAAACAGAATTGTGGTCGGGATGAAAAAGCTGCAGTTGCAGGTCACCACTCTTCAGGGTGCTCATCAGACTTTTTTGGCCAGAGAACCCCTTTAAGTTATTGGAAATTTGTTATCCGACACATTTTTTTTAAAGTGTCCTTGTTGTTTTGAAATACTTTTGACATATCAGAGACCTGTCAAAAGTTTAATCAATCAGGATCCTCACCGATCTGTAGATATAGCAGGAAGAGGAGCACGGCAAAGCACTTTCTCTAGCTCCTTGTAATTTCCATCTCGCTGCACAAGATAAGCTCCATGTGTAAGGCATGTTCTTTAAGGACAACTCCAGCCAAAATGTATAATATAGGCAAAGTTAGATAAATTCCTAATCTAGGAGATATAGTGCTATTTCCCTCAATTAAGTAGATCAGGCAGGGTTCAATTTATCAAAAAAAAAAAATTGATGTCACAAGTCTATTCCTGAAAGGTCCAGCAGGGGGCAAGTATATGTAGGAATTACATGTGAAAAAGTTTAGCATTTTTTACATGTAATTTCTACCTATACTGCGCCCTCTGCTGGACTTTCCAGGAATAGACTTGACATCAATTTTTTTTTTTTTTTTTTCTTTTTGAGAAATTGAACCCTTCCTGATCTACTCAATTGCGGATAACAGCACTATATGTGCATTTCCCATAATCAGTGTACATTAGGAATTTATCTAACTTTTGCTTATTTAACAACATATTAAAAAATACATTTTGGCCGGAGTTGTCCTTTAATGACAGATATGCCTCCCCTTATGTCGTAGGTGGAAAATTGTAATCTCTAAGAGCCTTGTATAATAGCTTAAATTTTTTTCCCTCCTCCTAGGCAGGTTCAAAGACACATCTCTGATATCCTGCAAGAGCTGAAATCTCAGATCAATAATTCCAAGTTTACTGCGAAAGTGCAACACAAGTCCCTCTGGAGCAGTTCCCTCAGATGTTTCCGGATGAGATGTTTTTCTCCATACAACTCTCTACAGATAACCTACACCAACGAACAATTGAAAACCTCAGACCTGTCTCCGCCCTGTTACTTTAAGTTGCTATTTGATGTCATCCAGAACTCCAACATGTTTGAAGGAGCTGAACGTAAAAATCTTTCATTAAACATGGATGGTAAGTGTAATAGCTCGCTGCAGGGCTATATGCAGAATTATATATGTACTGGATTGAGTATATTATGTGCTTCTATTACAAAAATGTCCAGTCTTCCAGTACTTATCAGCTGCTGTATGCCCTGCAGGAAGTGGTGTATTCTTTCCAGTCTGACACAGTGCTCTCTGCTGCCACCTCTGTCCATGTCAGGAACTGTCCAGAGTAGTAGCAAATCCCCATAGAAAACCTCCTGCTCTCCAGACTGTAAAGAATACACCACTTCCTGCAGGGCATACAGCAGCTGATAAGTTCTGGAACACTTGAGATTTATTAATATAAGTAAATTACACATATTATACCCTATACAGTACTTAAAGGGGTAGTACGGCGCTAAACATTTATTCCCAAAATAACACACATTACAAAGTTATTGAACTTTGTAATGTGTGTTATGTATGTGAATGGCCCCCTTCCCCGTGTTCCACCCCACCCACCCTATGCCGCGTCATAACTGTGCTCAGCTGCGATTGGCTGAGCATAACTGTGGCCGGGGGTCGACACGAATCAGGTGAGTATAATGCATCACACTTCGGGTCTAGCGTGGATGTGGGGGGAAACACGGGGAAGGGGGCCATTAACATACATGACACACCTTACAAAGTTGTATAACTTTGTAATGTGTGTTATTTTGTGAATAAATGTTTAGTGCCTCACTACCCCTTTAAATAAAAAAATAAAAATTCTAGTCTTACAAGACAGTTGCTGTATGTCCTGCAGGAAGTGGTGTATTCTTTCAGTCTATAGAGCAGGAAAGGTTTTCTATGGGGATTTGCTACTGCTTTGGACAGTTCCTGACACTGACTGCCAACTCTGTCCAACAGGAAAGAATACACCACTTCCTGTAGAACATACAGCAGTTGATAAGTACTGGAAGACTAGAATTTTTTTAATAGAGGTAAATTACATGAATTCATAGACACTGAATATTCACGATCTAGTGTTTTTTCTCATCCCGCAGCTCTGGAGAAGGACCTGTATTATGAAGCTGGTAGAATGGTGGCTCTGGCATTGGTTCATGGTGGGCCGGCACCAAGCTTTTTTTCGCAGACCCTCTTCTATTGCCTCATATATGATTCTCACCACATACAACCTATGATAGAAGATGTCGCTGATCCCAATGTCTTACAGGCAATATTAAAGGTAAGATACTATAGGAAGTCGATCTGCATGGTTTGTTTCCTCTAGGTAGCGCGGTAGTCTTTTGTATTGCTGGGTTTAAAGGGTTGTCTCACAAGGCAAAGTTAGTAAAATCAGATGTGTGCTACATACATATATGTAATGGGGTAGAGATCTTCTGCATCCCTGTACACTTCCTCTTCCCCATGGATCTGATCACTTTCTGGTTGCCTATCCTGTGGGTAGAAAACTTCTTTATAGGCATCCTTAAATTTAACTCAAACATAACTTTACATATGTATATGCAAAGAAAAAAAAATAACACAAACGTCGCTGCATGTGCAGGTCAAAACACACTTTGGAGAAACATGCATATGTGTGAAGTAACAGAACTAATTGTCTGAATCAACTGGTTCAACCATGCGATCCAATGGAGTAAGGGAACATACAGTAGAACAACATGGTTCCAGATCCCCATTAAGAATGTCAGATAGGAGGGGTTCGACATCACTTCCAAATGTATTTCATGTCATATTGAGACCTATGGGACTGCACTACTGTATTGATTTGGGCTTTTGTGCACACCAGACGCATTTATTTGGTCGCCATATCAAAGATCATAGTCACCCTTTACTGCTGAGGTTTTTTTTTTGTGCCTTGTAGACTAGTGTACATGTGTACATAATGTTGGCCTGTATGCAAGATAGGTCATACAGCCGTATTCTTAGTTTTAATTGGAAGTAATATGGTCATTATTGGCCAGCGGCAATTGTCTGTATGTTATTAGACCTAGACCGAGTGATTACGATTAATGGAAAACTTTGGATCTATGGAGGATTTGAACCCAGGAGTAAAGCACTGTGTTTATATTGTGCTGGAAGGTGAGCCACAGACTCTGAGGTCTGTCAAGTGAAGATTCATTCAGAGAAGGAACAGGGGAACGTGGCCGGTGTTTGCGCCAGATGAATCCCACCAACCTCTTCCTTTTACCACTATTATAACTTTACATATGTTATTGCCCACAATGAGACTAACAATTCCTTCCATACTTGTTATTTATTTAGTCTAATCTCCCCAGTTCTAAACTGCTGCTTTCTGCTGAAGACACAGACAACTGTGTGTGATCTTTTCTCTCTGTCTCCCCCCCCCCCCCCCCCCCCCCCTCCCTTCTCAGACAGCTGATGTAAACAAGTCCCTGTAGGGCTGGGTGGTATACCGTGAAAATACCGATACCGTCGCTGGCGTCGGTTAACCGATCTCAACTTTACCAGGACAGTATCTGCAGTATTTTCACCCGCCGTGCTCGGCATGCCCATGCGGCCCTGTCCTCTTGACCCCTCGCCCAGCGTGCCCATGTGTCTCCGCCGCATCCGTACGTCCCCCTCACCCCTGACCTGAGAGGGCATTACTACTATATGGGCACAGCAGAGAAGGCATTATTACTGTATGGGCACAGCTGGGATGGCATTATTACTATATGGGCACAGCAGAGAAGGCATTATTACTATATGGGCACAGCTGGGATGGCATTACTACTGTATGGGCACAGCTGGGCAATACTATATAGGCACAGCTGGGATGGCATTATTGCACACTGTGGGCATCATATGGATAAAGCATGTACCACTATATAACTCTTGGGGGCCTGAATGGTCAAATGTTGGTCCTGTAGTGTGTATATTGGTGTATTCCTGTTTATACACGTCTTTTTGTTGTGCATAGCTGTATATCTGTGTATACATGTTCTGTAGTGTGTGTATATTGCTGTATTCCTGTATTTACACATCCCCGCCTCTGAGACCCCCTAATAATGACAAATAATAGAAATATTACAGCCTCAGGTTGATGCTCAGTGAGCTACTTTGCCAGTTAGGCATGACCAGGTGGGTGTGGCTTGCAAAAGAGGTGTGGCTTAGAAAAGGGACGTAGCGTAATTATCGGTCAATTATCGTTACCGCGGCTACATGTACAATGAATTGCGAGATTGATTTAGGGCCAGGCCAATATCGCCCAGCCTGGCAGGCTTGATCTGCAACATTGTATCTTCTTTGTAATGCTGTGAGGGTTAAAGAAGCAGTTCAGCCCCCCGGCTAGGCGCTGGCACATATACGAACCACAGATGATAGGTGTCCCGCGGCACAGCTTTATTCCGGTCCCGCTGAGCCGTTCAAATCCAGAGCGTGCTCTGTTGCTGTGACCTCTCTTCTGTCTCCTTTAATTGAACACCGGAAGTCACACGCTTAGAGAATGCATGGGAAAGCATGCCGTTCAATCACAGATGACAGAAGAGGGGTCACCGCAGCGGATGACGTGAGCACGTGCCGGATTTGAACGGTGCCGCGGGGCTGGAATGAAGCCGCCAGCACCTAGTGGGGGCGAACCCAAAAAAAAAATTGTGGACTGCTTCGAAGTCCTGCAAAAAAGTATTGTGTTGCCCCCCAAAAGTTATACAAATCACCAATATACACTTATTAGGGGAAATGCACATAAAGGGCTTTTTTCCCTGCACTTACTACTGCATCAAGACGTCACTTCCTGGATAGCATGGTGATGTCACGACCCGACTCCCAGAGCTGTGCGGGCTGTGGCTGCTGGAGAGGATGATGGCAGAGGGATGCTCAGTGTCCTTCCAGTGCCCTGTGTCCCCCTGCCATCATCCTCTCCAGCAGCCACAGCCCGCACAGCTCTGGGAGTTGGGGCATGACATCACCATGATATCCAGGAAGTGACATCACCATGTTATCCAGGAAGTGACATCACCATGTTATCCAGGAAGTGAAGCCTTAAAGCAGTAAAAAAGGCACTTTATAAGCATTTCCCGTAATAAGTGTATATTAGTGATTTGTATAACTTTTGGGGGGCATTACAATACTTTAATAAAAATTTTCACCGGACTTCTCCTTTAATAACATCAGAGCATTAAAAAAAAGCTACAGTGTTGCAGATAAAGCCTGCCAGGGACTTGTTTACATCTTTTTTTAAAGAAATTGATGGCCTAAATCTCATTCTGTCCTTCTGAATTGTAAATGTTTCCGCAGCCCGGTGTGTAATCTCTTCTCCTCTGTGTTGTCACAGATACAGTCTTCTCATCGGATTAATGACTTGAAGGCGGTCATCGCTCACTACTATGACTACCTGGAGAAGACTGGTAGTTTACGACTTGTACAATCTGTCAGCGAGAAAAGCATCCTGATCAAGAATATTCTGGCTTACCACGTCATTTGCCGAGTGCAGCAACCACTTGAAAGGTAACACTTCTCCTGCAGAGGGGTGGGTCGCAGTTAGCCAAAGAGAAGCACTTAGCCAGGCTCTTCTCCCAGCATTAATGATCCAATAAAGGCCGCCCATTTCCACGTCGGTTTTTTTTAGAATTATTGGTAGAAACTGCAATAATGGGTGGATGGCGGAATTTGGCAAACCATAGAATGAAGCCTATGGGACCAACAGAGATGCGTGCGGCGACGGCGGGTGATACGACGGGATTCTGTAGTGTGCACATACCCAGAGGTGTCACTGACACTGATTGTTAGTGCTGTACACAACAGACATGATAATTAGGAACCAGATAAGGCTGGGGTCACATTACGTTTTACAGTCCATTTAATGTATGTTTTATTTAAAAAAAAAAATAATAAAAAAAAAAAATCTGATGCAGTTCTCTGGGATCCGTTTGGACCCGTTTTTTCATTGACTTTCATTATAAAAAAGGATCAAAACAGATGCGTGTTTTTTTAGGTGTACATAAAAATGTGGTTGACTGCGATTTTGTGTACTTTAATAGTAACCATTTAAAAACGGATACGTTAAATGGACAGCAAAAGTGCAGTGTGAACCCAGCCTCACTGTGCTTTTTCTGTCTGGTATACATGTTGCGGTGTATTTGCCTGCTCAGATCTATTATAAGCAATGGTACAAGCACCGGTATTGTATACAGTACCAGCAGGGGTGTTGCATCTACTCTATTATAAGAAATGGAACATACAATTTAGAATTTATGATCATGTTTGTGCTTTTAGGTTCAAAGAAGGCTTGAAGACACTCGGCGTTCTTGAGAACATCCAGACTTACCCCACTGCCTTTTGGAGTGTTCTGTGCATGAAGCCTGAGAAGCTAACTACAAAAGTGCTGTCCGACCTCTTCACCATCACCTATCACAGAGGCCTCAGACACAGTCAGCAGTGTAACGCCATCAATCTATGGGAAGCCTATCTAGAAGACACCGGAGGTCAGTTTTCTGGGTTAATGTGCATGTCTTAAAGGGGTATTTCTATGTTTTTCTAACATTGGATAACCACTTTAAAGGGGTATCCCAGTTTTACCCTAGAGCTGGAATACCCCTTTAAAGTGGTTATCCAATGTTAGAAAAACATAGTCACTTCCTTCCAGAGACAGCACCACTCTTGTCTCCAGTTCAGGTGTGGTTTGCAATTAAGCTCCATTCACTTTAATAGAGTTGATTACAAAACCTGCACCCACCCAAACTGAAGACAAAGTTATTGATCGCAGCGGATCTCCTTGCTCTGATCAGGAGCACAATCCCCTCCCTGGCTGTACCTCCTGATTGGCTCATTTTGACAAGGTTGAGGTTAGAATTGGCAAGAGTACAGGGAGCGGATCATGCTGCTACCGGGCCATCTCCGCGGCTTTATCTCCTGATCACAGCAGGTCCCAGCAGTGAGACCCACTGCGATCAACAGCAGGGAAGAGCAGCACGCTTCTCTTTAATGGTGCAGGTCTCGGCAGTGAGGCCCCCATTGGTCAAACCTTTTGACATGTCACATGTCATAAGTTTATTTTAAAGACAAGTACACTTTAAAGTCAAAAGCTTTGATAGGTCAAGGTCTAGGTGTTCAAACCCTGACCAATTGCTTGAAGGAATTATCTCTCCCCCATCATTCTGCATGTGACTGAGGTGGTCCCATAGGCCGGAGAACCCCTTTAAGTCGAATGAAATAATTCCTTTATGAATATGCAGCCATAACCTATCATAACTAATCACCTGCTTGCTTTTATCTCTGCAGATGGTGCCACCGCCGTTACATTGGAGGACATTTTAAGTTTTGCGACAGGCATAGACTCCATTCCTCCGGCCGGTTTTACGCCTCAGCCAACCATCATGTTCCACTGTCAAAATATATTTCCCTCCTCAAACAAAATGACCTACAGCATGGATCTTCCCGGGGACTGCAGCTACGAGGAATTCAGGAAAAACATGGACAAGGCCATAAGTGCCGCACTGACGAAAGGATAGACCCCCGTATGTGGAGGATGCGGACGTTCATGTTGCTGCTGTTAGCTCTTAGGCCACTAGTTGTTTAGATGGGACGGACACTGTGGCCGATGACTTTTAAAGTACTTGCTTTCTTGCTTCTTCTCTTTATATTTTTTAACTGATCACATAAGGAGGTGTTGGTTCAGGAGCTCCTCAGGAAAACTCTTTATTCTCTGTAAACTAATCGGCATACTGAGCGCTTAATGTGGCGGAACGTCGGTACTTAGGGCGGGTTCACACTACGGAATTCTCACGGACAATGTCCGCGGAATTCCGTCAGCTGTCCACCCGCACATCTGGGCGCCTTTCCGCCGGCCCCATAGACACCATTCTATGGGCCGGCGTATTCCGCGATCCGCTAAAAGAAGTGACATGACACTTCTTTCAGCGTATAGCGGAATACGCCGGCCCATAGAATGGTGTCTATGGAGTCGGCGGAAAGGCGCCCAGATGTGCAGGCGGACAGCTGACGGAATTCCGCGGACATTGTCTGCGAGAATTCCGTAGTGTGAACCCGCCCTTACATTCATCTAAGGTGATCTATTGGGAAGCTTAAATGGTGACTATCACTTAAAAAAAAAAAAAACCTTTGGGATGTCAATAGTTTTGAGGAGCTGATTGTTCCAGCTAGATGGTGATGGTCTTCATAGATTTACAATGGAGACCATCTCCTGCACCAAGCTGTGAGACGAAGCACTTATATGGATGCTTCTTCCTGCTCCAACTATTGCAATACCCCAACGTCTCTAGGACAGGGATGTGGAACTTTGCCCTTCTAAAGCTGTTGCAAAACTACAATTCCCATCATGCATTTTTTTTTTTTTTTTTTTTTAATTGACAGGGCCCATCTAACTTTATTTGTTGGGAAATCCTCTTTTTGTATCACTTAAACTGAAATCGCAGATACTTTTTCTAACCAAGAGAATAATGTCCCGAACAGATTTATCTTTCGGGCCGTTTTACGTTTAACAGTCTTCTCTACTGCATGCCAGATGTGTTTTAAACAATAATTTGTTACATTGTTTTTATCTTTTTTTTTGCTTGCAAAGCAAAAAAAAAAAAAAAAGACTAATTTTATTCAATTTTTATCCCCTAATATTATTGTTATTGTTGGGGCGGTGCGTATGATTGGCCTGTATAGTGTGCCATATAGTTCTTGCTAGAATCTCCCAGAATCCAGACCCCTGACTAAAAAAAAGGAGGAAGGCAGGGGGCTGCTGGAAGATATTAAACTAAGTAATCTTGCCCGTCCTCGTGCCCCCTAGTGGCGCTCCAGGGTCGAGCTGACTGCAGCCAGTGTCCTGCACCCCCTCCAGCTGCAATGTCATGCCCCCAGCTGAGTGATTGCCTGATCAGCCAATCAGTGACTGGGGCTGGACCGCCCCGGTCACTGCGTTTCTGAATGGGCGGGTCATGACGTTGCAGCTAGAAGAGCCTAGTACGGGGCGCGCCCAGTTTCCATCCGAAAATGACATCCGGCAGCCGTCATCAGAAATCTGGAGCAGCGCTGGTGGTGTGAGGGAAGTTTCCCACACCCCACTGCCCGCCTGCCTTTTTTTTTAATTTGGTGGGACCTCCTTTTTAAAGGGTAAAGTTGTCAGGGCATCATTAGGTCCAGATCACATACGTAACTGTATATTAGTTGTAGCTGGTAGTAAATGACTAGCTCAAACGTTAAAAGGTCATTTGGATAATATATATTTCCAATAATGGCTAACTGCAGGTAACCGTTTCAGTTGTGAGTCTATGGAGACGTCTCCGGCAGCAAGCTGAGGGGAGAAGGGCTCAGTCGAGCACTTCTTCTGGGGTCTGTGGAGCAATCGGTGGTGGTCTTCTCTTCGTGTCTCTGTCCTTGCTCCATAGACCTTCTACAGCAGGGATGGGGAACCTTCGGCCGTCCAGCTGTTGCAAAATTACAATTCCCATCATGCCTGGACAGCCAACGGCTGTCCAGGCATGATGGTAATTGTAGTTTTGCAACAGCTGGACGGCCGAAGGTTCCGCATCCCTGTTCTCCAGTCTCCTGCAGTGAGAAGAGAGATGGGGGAGAGAAGCACTTAGATGAGTGTCAAGCAGAGACAAAGTCAAAAACTGTCACCATCTTCCGCGTCCATCATGGTAGCAGGTTCCAAAAGAGTCCTGGACTCTGAGCCAACTAAGTCTCTTCTCGGTATCGGCACAGAGGCCTCTGTACAGCATTGTGTATATAGCATAGGAAACAGATCCTGTTAATAAGTTTGCACTCAACTTTTTGACTGGTTGAAGCCTAACCTCATAGTTCAGGTTGCCAATACATGTGGGACTAAGCTACCAATCCAAAGGATTGGCAATGTATTATATTTATATGTTGCTCTATATTTTTATTTGTTGTCTTTTCCTACATTACGTTGCTAGGAATTCATGTGTCATACTTTCTTTTGGATGGTTACATATCACAGTACAGATATTACTACTTGTGTGCTGTAGTATCCTGGGATGACCTGCTTTACTGTGTCAATGAAATATTAACCTGAGGTTTTATTTCTCAAGGTTTCTTTTTTTATTTTTTTTTGCCAGCTTTTACATTCCTTTGGGCCGTTTAAAACAACTGTTTAAATTAAATAGTAGTTTAACTGGTTACCGTGACTATTTCTTGTAATTGTATGCAACATATCTGAGATGTGTGAATGTACCCCAAACAAACCAACGTGGGAGAACTCTGCTATAGATTTGCCCCCTACCCTTTGAACTGTCAGCACCTACCTCTTTTAGAGCCTGCTGTTTACGTGATTTACAGCAGGGCTTCTCAAACGTTTTTGTACATGTGTCTCCCAGATCCCAGAGCAGCACTAAACTAGCACTACAAGTCAGCAATACACACTGCTCCCCCTGTAGGAGCCCAACAACACGGTGCAGTAATACATACTGCTCCACCTGTAGGAACCCAACAACACGGTGCAGTAATACATACTGCTCCACCTGTAGGAACCCAACAACACGGTGCAGTAATACATACTGCTCCACCTGTAGGAACCCAACAACACGGTGCAGTAATACATACTGCTCCACCTGTAGGAACCCAACAACACGGTGCAGTAATACATACTGCTCCACCTGTAGGAACCCAACAACACGGTGCAGTAATACATACTGCTCCACCTGTAGGAACCCAACAACACGGTGCAGTAATACATACTGCTCCACCTGTAGGAACCCAACAACACGGTGCAGTAATACATACTGCTCCACCTGTAGGAACCCAACAACACGGTGCAGTAATACATACTGCTCCACCTGTAGGAACCCAACAACACGGTGCAGTAATACATACTGCTCCACCTGTAGGAACCCAACAACACGGTGCAGTAATACATACTGCTCCACCTGTAGGAACCCAACAACACGGTGCAGTAATACATACTGCTCCACCTGTAGGAACCCAACAACACGGTGCAGTAATACATACTGCTCCACCTGTAGGAACCCAACAACACGGTGCAGTAATACATACTGCTCCACCTGTAGGAACCCAACAACACGGTGCAGTAATACATACTGCTCCACCTGTAGGAACCCAACAACACGGTGCAGTAATACATACTGCTCCACCTGTAGGAACCCAACAACACGGTGCAGTAATACATACTGCTCCACCTGTAGGAACCCAACAACACGGTGCAGTAATACATACTGCTCCACCTGTAGGAACCCAACAACACGGTGCAGTAATACATACTGCTCCACCTGTAGGAACCCAACAACACGGTGCAGTAATACATACTGCTCCACCTGTAGGAACCCAACAACACGGTGCAGTAATACATACTGCTCCACCTGTAGGAACCCAACAACACGGTGCAGTAATACATACTGCTCCACCTGTAGGAACCCAACAACACGGTGCAGTAATACATACTGCTCCACCTGTAGGAACCCAACAACACGGTGCAGTAATACATACTGCTCCACCTGTAGGAACCCAACAACACGGTGCAGTAATACATACTGCTCCACCTGTAATAAATTAACACCACAGTTCAGCAACAAAAATTGCTTCATCTTGAGTAAACTAGCTCAGCAGAACAGAAGTATACCACAGTGCAGAAATACATACTGCTCTACTACTCATTCCTTTTAGGCTAGAGTGCCTCTTCCCTGGGGACAGCAGACTGCTCTCCATTTGCTTCTACATGAGAGTGTTGGACAGTATTGTCTCCACCTTCAAAGCCTCCCTATTCTTGGACAAGAAAATTCTCCTTCCTCGGGAGTTCCTGTAGTAGATATTGTCCCCCTTACTCTGGTCAGGGAAATCCCTCCCCCTCTCTTTGTTGGCCATTTACACACCTGCCAGCCTGTTCAATTGGGTGGCAGTGTTTGGTCTCCTCTTGGAGAGGTTAGGTGGTATCTCAAGGAATCTACCCTGAAGATTAACCTCTTGGAGATGGGAACCATATTCATGGGCCCGTCCCATTGGACCTCTCTTCTTCAAGGACCTCCAGTCAGAATCCAGACTGACAACTCCATTGGTGGTGGCTTATCACCAAGGGTGTCTCAACTGGGAGGAGTTTTGGAAGAAGGACTGTGCTACCAGGAATCCTGTGCCAGTGCCAAGCAAGTACAGCAAAAATAAAAATCAGTAGTGCTGATGGTATATTTGCTTTAACCATAAGCTGGAGTGTTGTGTTGGGTGGCATAGAATAGGAAAAAAGTTCATGACTAAGTCAAGTAATGGATTTTATAGTGTGAACAGAGCCCAAGGATCTGGGCTGTCTGGTTCCTTACATCCTGGAAGAATGAGATCCGGAACAAATCAGCCAATAACTGACTCATAATGACTGATGTTTAAAGGGGTACTCCGGAGAGAAAAAAATTTTCTTTTAAATAAACTGGTTTCAGAAAGTTATATAAATTTGTAATTTCCTATTTAAAAATCTCAAGTTTTCCAGTACTACTTAGCTGCTGTATGCTCTGCAAGAAGCAGTGTTTTCTTACCAATCTGAGACAGTGCTCTCTGCTGCCACCTCTGTCCATGAGAGGAACTGTCCAAACCAACATAGGTTTTCTAAGGGGATTCACTACTGTTCTGTACAGTTGACAAAGCCTCAATGGTCAAGTGGTTCATCACCACTGCTGTCTCTTTCATTCAGTTTTTTTCTTAATAAATTGAACTTGAAGTGTTTCTGTGGTGATGAGCTGAGAAGCCTCGTGTATGAGACATGGTTTCCTGGGTCTGGCTGTGGCTCAGTACTATGATCATCTCACATACCTAGTATGTATGTGGGAGACCAGGGTTCAAATTTCCTATTAGAACCTATCAAGGAAATCCCTTCATTTTGGCAGCGGATCTCCTCCATCTTGCTAATGACATTGAGAAACCTTCTGTATATCTCAGAGCAGGAGCTGGCTCAGGTGTAGACCCTAGAAGACCCATTACTATTGAATGGTGCTGTGGTGTAGGCCCTAGAAGACCTATTGCTATTGAATGGTGCTGTGGTGTAGGCCCTATAAGACCCATTGCTATTGAATGGTGCTGTGGTGTAGGCCCTAGAAGACCCATTGCTTTTGAATGGTGCTGTGGTGTAGGCCCTATAAGACTCATTGCTATTGAATGGTGCTGTGGTGTAGGCCCTATAAGACCCATTGCTATTGTATGGTGCTGTGGTGTAGGCCCTATAAGACCCATTGCTATTGAATAGTGCTGTGGCGTATGCCCTATAAGACCCATTGCTACTGTATGGTGCTGTGGTGTAGGCCCTATAAGACCCATTGCTACTGTATGGTGCTGTGGTGTAGGCCCTAGAAGACCCATTGCTATTGTATGGTGCTGTGGTGTAGGTCCTAGAAGACCCATTGCTACTGTATGGTGCTGTGGTGTAGGCCCTATAAGACCCATTGCTATTGTATGGTGCTGTGGTGTAGGCCCTATAAGACCCATTGCTACTGTATGGTGCTGTGGTGTAGGCCCTATAAGACCCATTGCTACTGTATGGTGCTGTGGTGTAGGCCCTAGAAGACCCATTGCTATTGTATGGTGCTGTGGTGTAGGTCCTAGAAGACCCATTGCTACTGTATGGTGCTGTGGTGTAGGTCCTAGAAGACTTATTAATTTCATATGGAGTTCTTGGTTCAAATCCTTTTTCTTCTTCTTGATATAGAGTAGTAATTTCGTTCACAGCATTGTTAAAAGGAAATCTGCTCATAACAGGCACTGTGGCTTGATATATGTATTATCAGGCTCATGTAATCTGAGCACAGACACTGACCATCATGTTCGATGTTGGTTCTAATTCGGTGATCTCTTTATTCTCATGTTATGAACTTGTATGGTTATACCAGTGCGTAACACACAAGGAACCATCTAAAGTGGTTGTGGCTTGAAGACTAAGTTCTAGCCCCTGACCCCCATCCTTATCACCAGGGTGGTGGGTTCTAATCCCAGCCTTTGACTTTTCTGAAATCACTCGCAGTAATAATCTTAATATTTCTTACAGTATTGACTACTAAGCTATGGCTGAGGATAAGATGTATAAGACTTAATGTTAATGTACCTGGTTACACTTAGTACTGGCTCCTCAGAGTAGCTGCCACATGTGGCCCTTGGCTCGGCTCGCTTAATGCTATATAAATAGTAGAGTTGAGGAAGGACAATTGGTCTAGAAGATGTTTCTGGAGTTGGAGATCCTTGAAGGATCTGATGGACCTTAGTATTATCTTTATTTTTATTTCTTTCCCACCATGGATGGGTCTATCCTTTGGATGGTCAGATCATTGTTCTGGATCCCTTTTTTTGTGTTTTTGATTGATGACATTGAGAAATATCACCATTATTTCCAGTTGTGGCTGTGGTGCAGTACAATGAAGAGCTAGTGTACATGCTATGTGTGTAGGAGACCAGGGTTCTAATCCTACCTTTACCATCTAGTTTTTCCATGTCGGCTACAAGGAAATCCATTTTATCCATTTTTTTTTGGCCGGGAGCTTTGGGCCTGTTCACCTCCATCTCGATAATGTCATTGAGAAACCTTCCCTTATATCTCAGAGCAGGAGCTGGCTCAGGGGGTAAAGGGCCTGGAGGCTGAGCAGCAGTGGTGCTGGAGTCCTTGGTTCAATCCCCTCTGCTGGCTACGTGGAATAGTAGCTCAATGTCCCTGTTGGGTCGGGACGCCATATACTGTACATACATATAGCACTGGTGGGGCAGCTGGTTATAGAAAAATTTGGAATTTTTTACCCATTAAGTGTCAGCTGTAGGGGATTTTCTACAGCCGAGATCCAAGTGATAAAGTGATCTTATTGGATTTGAACCTGGGTCTACAGCATGAGAGGCAGAGCAGATACCCCCTGAGCTATCACGCTGCCCATTAATAGACTATGCACTTTGGTAAACATGACATTTAGAGTCTAGAGGGATAATTTTCACAGACCACCCCCATCCCCCAATATTATTGAAGGGAGTCTAGATGCAGGTTATGCAATTGTGAATTGGGCATTTGTGTGCGCCCGCATCCAAAGTCAACAGAAATGAGGATTATCCGGCCGCTACTGCAGTACCGGCTAGGATGATTTTCAGTAACATTATACGTAGTATGAACCCGGCCTAACTCTTCAGCCTCAAAAATAGCTACTGCAGTGTAGTACTGCAGCATCTATAGGGTTATCTGCCGCAATCCGAGCTCAATTTGGGTCTCGGCCGCTGCAGCAGGTGCCTGGCTATCACTGACAGCTGGTACCTGGATAGAATGTGCACACTCATTTAATACAAAGACATAACTGTATGTCCATGAGTGGTAATGCACTGCAAAAATGGATGTCTATTTACATCCTTGGTGGGTTTAAGATAAGTTTATATTGTGTTATGCACCTTCATCACAGATATCAGTCAGCATCCCGTCAAGATCGGGATGCCACCGTATACTGTGGCAAAGAGTAGTAAATATTATTGATTTCGATGACTGAACTAGTGACTCCAGCCGACCCCACTATTGAGTCCCATTATTCATTGTATATGGCACAAGATCACTTTGTTCTATTGAAATGAATGGCTCCTGTCCTCAGTTGGGGTGCGGTTTTGCAGCTCATTTCCAGTGAATTGAATGGAGCCATATTGTAATACCACACACAACCTGAGGACAGGGGTGGCGCTGTTTCTGAAAGAAGTCAACAATGTTTTTCTAATCTTTGGTAACTCCTTAAAATATGCAGTGGATACTATGTGCAACACAGTACGAAAACAGTAAAACATACAATATAGACGGTTTTCTGATGCCGATTACTTGCCGGAAAATACACCACGTGAACTTACCCTATGTGTTATGCAAAGCTTTATTGAAAAAAGGGACCATATATAACAGTTATGAAAAGTGATATTATTTGCAATAGAAAATCTGACGTCTATGGCAAGTGCTAGAAATAATTTAGGGGTCATTTACAAAAACCTAAGTGGCCATATGAACAAGGTCTTACTGCTCTAGTATAAAATTAACTAATTTTACTTTTTGTGGAAATGGTTAAAATTATGAGCAGTATTGGCCATAGAGCCAAGTCTTAGATATGACCATCCGTCTGACATTGAAGTTGGTGGTCGCTATCTTCCTAAGGGAAAAGAAACACACAAAAAGCTTTGCAAAAAAATCCTTATATCTCTGCTGCTCAGACTTTGGCTGTAACGTGTGGAACATAGGATAGGTTCAAGTTCATATCAAGAAAAGTTGGGAGCCGATGGGTTGCCCAGCAAGCAGAAGACAGCTGAAGCCTTCTGCTAGCTGGCCAGTGTCGGGGTATCTGGGGCCCACCACAGGAAATGATCCTGGGGGCCACCAATGAAGAACCAGTGAGAAAAGACATGCCAGTCAGTGTTAGTGCAGGTTCTAAAGCTTGGGGCCCACCGGAGGATTCTCCAGTCCTCCGGTGGGCCAATCCAACACTATTGCTGGCGCTCACTTTCTGAGATTCCACGTCTCAGAAGGAAGCCTTCCAAGAAGTGTGTGTGGGGGTGGGCTAAGTCACAATTGTTCTATGCAGGTGATCATCGCCACTAAAACTTGCAGGTCACAGTACAAACTCTCCCATTTAAGTTAAAAGGGTCCCCTCCATTCTGTTGTCTCCTATGCTCAATGGGTCTGCCGTAAAGTATATATTTTTAAATGCCGTACAAAAAGATCAGACAACATGGCTGTAGAAAAAAATAATAATTTAGTAATTTTGGAGCCATGCTCAGCACATGGATTGGATTCCGTCATGAATCTTTAACTGTATATGTCTGTGTGTGTGTATATATATATATATATATATATATATATATATATATATATATATATGATACTAGTATTCATGATCTGAATATGAATTTTTGACCAAGTGCCAGGAATTACTGTTACAGTTTCTGATTGTGGGGTTTCCGTGTGTTAAGTCTTCTTTTGCTCTTGAGTTTGGGGTACATCACATGACCGACTTCTCGCTTTCCTCCTCTGTACAGCCGTGCGCAGAGCATCTAGGATCAGCTCTCTGTTGTTTGCCAGGTTGTACTGTGTTAGTTTCATCAACCTGTCAAAGTCCCGTTCACTGTAGGTAAAGTTTGTCAGAAAATAAGGGGAAAAGGCTCCTGTGACATCCACATCCCCATCTGACATTTCTTCCGGAGATCTTAACACACCTGAAAGAGGACGAATGAAAAAAATCAATTGTAGGGTGGTAAAGGTTACACACTGGGAAGGGGTTAAAATTCATTATATTTGGGAGGAATCACTTTGCACTGTCCCTATTGGCTGGGTCTCTGCCATTTCTGTGCTTGCAAGTTGCCTTGGAACTTGGAATGGCAGGGAGGACACACTAAAACTGCCTGTCTAGTTCCCCCTACCCCCAACTGCCTGTTTTAGTGAATACTTCTCATAATATCATAATTCTGGACCATCTTTTCTTATAGCTCTGTGTTGTTCTGCTCCTCGGGGGCGTGTCCCTACAATCTCCGGTACAGTCTCAGACACGCCTCCTACTGGTAACACTCAGCAGAGCAGAAGCAAACATAGAGCTATGGGGGGGGGGCAGAATTGTTATTGGAAATACACATGTTCACAGAAACAAGCAGTCAGGTTTCTCCTTAAAGCGTAACTGTCATGTTTTTTTTTATTGCAGAAATCAGTAGTATAAGCGATTTTAAGAAACTCTGTAATAGGTTTCATCAGCCAAAAAAGCCTTCTTCTGTACTCAAGAAGCAATCTCCCCCCTCCCCCCCTGACTTCTTATCTGTGCATTATCAGGCAAATACGTCTTCATTACAGAGAAGCCAGTGAAGACGGGTTCTGCTCTCTCCATTGTAAGCCTATGGAGGGGAGAGGGGCTGAGGGAGATGAGGGAGCAGGAAGAGGTGACATGAAGGTCAGCTGTTTGTAGACTCTCTGGGCACCTAAACCGCTAAATTCAGGTGTCAGAAAGGTCAGGGCTTATCTATGAACTTACTGAGAGAAGATTGCAGGGTGTTGTGCTGTGCAGGACTGCTCCGTGCTCAGTCACTCCTAACAGCCCCTCCCCTCTCCATAGCCACATAATGGACACAGAAATCCTGCTTCATTTGATGTGAGGGGGGAGGCTGGGAGATTGCTTTTTCACTACAGAAGGAAACTCTTTTAGTACATAAAAACTATTACAGAGTTTCTTAAAATCGCTTGAACTGTTGATATTTAATGTTTTCAGAAAAATGACCCTGAAATGACAGTTACGCTTTAAGCATCTTCTGAGGACCCATGACTACTTTCCCTTGTCTTCTATATTACATGCATGTAATAGGAGCAGGGGCGTAGCTAAAAATGGCTGGGCCCCATAGCAAACTTGATTGCTATGTTACGCCCCTGAATGGGAGTAAGATAGTAATACGTGTGTATTAGGATTGCTGATAATACACTAAATTATTATAGCACTATGGTCATACCTGGTTCCTTAAATTTTTGGAAAGTGTCATTCACAAGGGGGAAGTGAAGCACAGTCGGACAGTTATCATTATCTTTATCATTAAAGACGTAGCACTCCTTGTGTGTCTTCCTCTCCTCCTCGCTCAGCGATACCTTAGGGAATCCGATACCTTGTGTGGTGCAGTACTGACACGTCTGTTCCACCGACTGAAAACAGATAGAAGCATGTTTAAAAAAAAAATTACCTGGACATTCAATTATTTCTATATTTCCTGTAATCTGCCATCATTGCCTGTTGTTAGGCTCAGTCCATCTCTAGTAACAGATCAGCATGGAACATAGGAAGTGGGGAAAGACTTTGTAACTGCTATGTGCAGGACAGGGAGAAAGCGAGGTCTGAGCTGTGTACCCTGGGAGCCTGTCTCCCTCCTTCAGCAAGATCCTCACTGTCTCTTAAAGGTAAATCAAGGCTTTTGTTTCATAATTGAGTATTGAATTGTTTATACACTCCAGTCAGATGCTGACACACTCCATAGACGAGAATGTATACTTTCAATTGAACAACTGACACAGTACCTATGAAATTATGTTGAAGAAGTCTAATTGAACTGAAGGATACAGGTATTTACTGGCAGCTCTTTAGCTGAACATTACCTACCTGAAGGGGGGTGTCCAGAGTATAGTCAAAAGATATAATGACGTCCACTTTCCTTGCTTGGCGGAGTAAAGGAGGAAAACTGGCGTTAATGAAATAACCGGCATCCACAAGGCACAGATTGTCGGCAAGTGGTGTAAGCAAGTTGGGAAAAATGTCTAAATTGGAATCTAAAAGACAAAAAAAAATGTATAAGAAGAATTATATTGCTATGTTCTATAATATGAAGCTCCTTGAGGATCTTTCAGGGAGTATAAATCTACAATTCTAATGCTATAATGGATGACTTACCTTTCCATGGGGTGAACTGCGGCTGCTGGTAATAGTCTTTATGTAAGTAAAGTCCCCGCAAGAAATTATGTTGCTCCCCATCTATGGGCCTGTTGGTTAATACACCCTTCAAAATGCCGCTTAAAGTCCCATCTGGTGTGATCAGGCTGGTTTTTGTGTGTGCAGATTCTCTCCTCACCCGGATGCTACCTTCATCTTAGGGAGAAGACAATAATAATAATAAAATAAAACAAATAACAAATAACTAATAATACTAACAATAAAAATAATAATAAAATTAGTTTATGTTCTTTTATGCTATGAATAAAAGAAAAAAGTAGATGAGATCTGAGTATACCTATATCCTTAATTTTGTCTTTAATCCACGTGTCCCAGAAAGTGTCCGTTTGAGTGGTTAAATACCAGGTGTCCACTAAATTCAGGGAGAAGACATTTCCCCATAGACCTATGTGAGAAAAACAGTAATATATATGAGTGTGTTATTTGGAACATAGAATCATTAAGCGGTGCTTGGGGGGACTAGGGGAGGTGTGTGTCTGTGAGGAGACCGTAAAAACTGGGGTATTAGAGCCTTTAAAGCTGTGCAATGCTTCATGGGAAAAATATGCAAAGTAGTTAATTTCAAACAGGAAAAGACATGCTCTACAGTGCCACCTACTGGAGGTAAATGCTGGTGTCGGCACTCTTAATCAACTATTGGTAGCCTATCCTGTGGATAAATTATCATGTTTAATGGTGCGTTCACACCTACAGGATCTGCAGCTGATTTTCTGCAGCAGATTTCAGTTAAATAACTGAACACAGCATCAGATTTGATGCTGTGTTCAGTTATTTAACTGAAATCTGCTGCAGAAAATCAGCTGCAGATCCTGTAGGTGTGAACGCACCCTAAAAAGGTTTTATAAGAAAAAAATAAAGTATATATCAAGCTAAAATCTCCACCAGGAGGGAGTACCCAGGGGCATAACTATAGGGGGTACAGAGAGTGCTGTTGCACCTTCTCACAGGAGCTTGATGTGGCCTATAAAGTCTCTACTCCCCGTATGAGGAGGCCACTAC
Organism: Dendropsophus ebraccatus; assembly: GCF_027789765.1. NCBI lineage: Eukaryota > Metazoa > Chordata > Amphibia > Anura > Hylidae > Dendropsophus > Dendropsophus ebraccatus. The sequence goes on from NC_091466.1 coordinate 62,983,909, forward strand.
TATAGATGAGACATTATAGTTGAGGGGCCCTGGCCTTAAGTTATGCCTCTGGGGGTCTCCATCTGTAGGCAGCTGTATTGCCTTTGTAATTCAATGGAGATAACCACAATTTTTCTTTCTGTTAAAAGACTCTGTCAGTAGGCTTATGGTGTCCTATCTCAGGGTAGCATAAACTAGTGACAGAGAAGCTGAACAGAATGATGTATCACTTACATTGTTCTGAGCAGCAGATCCAGAGTTCTCCTCCTGAATAACCTAGACAATAAGTAGTTCTCTCCATTATGTGCAGGAGCCCAGTAGTCCTGGATATCCATGAGCAACAGAACACTCCGCCACCAGCTGCTGATTGGCAGTTATCTATCCATGCTGTGTATAGGCAGCAACTGTCAATCAGCAGCTGGAGGGGGGGGGGGATGTGGCAAGAATCCCATTCTCCTGCATATTAGGAGAACGGCTGAACAGAATGATGTAAGTAATACAGTTCAGCATTTCTGTCACTAGTTTATGCTGCTCTCATTTAAGGAAACATAAACCTAGTGATAGACTCCCTTTAAATTCATAAAAATTAAAACAGAAAAAAAAAACTCCATACATGGGGCCCCACAGAAGCCTATGGCACCTTACCTTGTAGGAAACAGATACGAGGTTCTGGGTGTTTATTCATCAGGCGACCCATGTAAAATTCACTCCAAAAGTCCTCAGTTCGGATGAAGGCGCCATATTTAAGGAGTCCTACTTCATAAGGGGTAAATTCACACCACTCTGAAATTACACACAATAGTCAAAGCATAGCATTTGGCAGGCATAAATTTTGGCCTTGGTCTTAACGTGGGACCACTGTAGATAGTTGACACTGTCGTGGGGTACTCCATGTAAGGCACTGTTATATAGTCACTAGAGATGAGTGCAAATGGAGCATACTCGAGTCGATTACCGGTGGCTAAAGTAGTTGGAAAACATGGATACTGCCTATGGCCTGTGACTGTATCCATGTTTACCAGGAAACCTTAGGGCTGCATCCAACGTCTTCAGCCACTGGCAATCAATCAGAACGAGTGGACTCAAACATGTTCCAGTTGCGCTCATCTCCAGTAGTCACTGATCTAGTATGTCACATAGGACAGACTGGGGCTGGCTTTTACATGGAGACATGTGACGAGCTGGAACTTTTAGGGAAGACAAGGGTCTGCAATGAAGATACCTTTAAAATCCAGGGTGCTGATTTTGTCTTGTTTCACGTTAATAGCTAGGTAGATGGGTAATGGGTTTTGACCATTGTCCAAGGCTGCTTGTTGGTCTGAAAGTTTAAACTCATTTTTCTGCAATGAAAAAGTTAAGAAATGTCCCTGATGAACAATCATATTGAAGAGAAGTGTGGCAGAAGATGTTCAGGTCTGTTACATGGCTGATGGGTCCCACTCATCTGAATGGAAGATATTTTATTGTAGACAGTTACCAACAAATGTATACATGTAAACATACTCTTAAAGGGGCTATCCAGCACTACAAAAACATGGCCACTTTCTTCTAGAGAAAACCTCCTTTTAAAGGAGTTGTCTGGCCCCAGAAGATTTTTAGTTAATAACGTTATACTTACCTGCCCTGACTGTGCCTAGTAACAATACCCCAACTAAAAACTTTGAGGGCTGGACAAGATTTAAAAAAAAATGAATTAACGAATACCTATAATTTCTACAAACTTATGATATGTTGTGACCAGTGTTCCCTTTAAGCTGCACCTACCTGAAAAGGAATCCCCGCTTACTGCTGCCAGCCGCCTGCTCAGCCTTGGATCTGTGAGCAGCGGCTGGCAAAGCCAGGGCTGGATTCCTCGCTCTGCCAAGCAATCTTGTGGCCAGAGGCAGTATCATGCCTCCGGCCACAAGAGGCCGCTCTCTCCCCTATCGCTGCAGCATGCAACGCGATGTCACTCGTGCGCCTGGAGAGTGGGGAAATGGAAGGAATGCCAGGGGACTGCACGGGAGGCAGGTAAGTATAGTTTTATGGTTTTTTTCAATAATAGGGATGGGGGTGCTTACAGGGGAAGGGGGAATACAAACAAGGGTTATTGTCAACAGAAGGGGGGCTTACTATAGGAGAGGTTTATCTACAGGGGTTTGTCAATGGGGCAGATTGCCCACGGGGGCATTATCTATATGGGGTATTGCCTACAGGATGCACAGAGGTGGCCACACTTAATTTCTATTTTTAGGGGCACAGAGCGGACCTTACTATTATATGCGGGCACAGAGGGGTGTAACTACTTTATAGGTGCACAAAGGGGACCTAACTGCTATTTAGGGGAACAGGGAGGAGCTAACTATTATATGGGGGGACAGATGGGCCCAACTACTATTCGGGGACACAGCGGGATCTAACTACTGTATGAAGGCACAGGAAGAAGACAGGTGGAAGAAGGGAACCTATACTATATTGAGGGACAAAGAGGGCCTATACTTATTGGAGAAACAGAGGGGGGCCTAATACTATATGTATTATATATGGGCTTTCAATGGGGGCGTATCTACTATATGGAGACACAGAGTGGGCTAACTACCACTTGGAGGCAAATGTATATGCTACATTAAGTTTTAGACTATGGTACCGCCATTCCAGTATTAATTTTTGGTTTTCCCAACTTTTCTTGAACATTGCCTAGCTCTCTTGCCAGCATTAGCTGAAGCTTAGAGGAAACACTGAAAGTGAGGATAGCCTCAGCCGATGGGAATACCCCTTTAAGAGATTTTCCACCCACAAGATAGATGCCTAATCAATGGTAATTACTGCCCATTAATAGTCCCATTGGCTGAATTTTTTTATTTCTTACCTTGTTATACAACATTGATTCAAGAATTAGTCCCCAGAGGTCGGTGAATGAAGACTTCTGGCCGTCTTTGGCCGCCTGCTTGAGCTCCTTGCGATAGTACTTGAGCCGACTCATCGAAAAGGTGTTGAGTTTATTTTTGGTCATATGCTTCTTGACGTTGTTTATGGCCTCGGACATGTTGTTTTGTGACCAGTTAGGATCCTCATACAGTTTGCTTGTGGTCCTAATCAAAGCATAAGTCAACACTAAAAAATTGAGCAAGTATCTAAGGGGAACAGGATTTAGGGCAGGGTTGGGGAAGCTTCGTCCCTCCAGCTGTTGCAAAACTACAATTCCCATCATGCCCCCTTGTATGATGGGAATTGTAGTTTTACATTAGCTGTAGGGTCTAAGGCATGTAAGACTCTACAGGTAAGTATTGTGGAGGTCATGTGACTTGGTACTAGGGAACTTTGGTAAACTCTAAGGCACCAGCTGGCAATGGAAAACACATAGAAGAATATCCTGGCCACATTCTGCAACGTTTTCTATTTCTTACCATGTGGAACCAGAGGCACTTGCTATATAAGTAACACAGTCTAACAGACCTATGTTCTGAAGTCCACACAAATGACTGCTCAAAGAGGCCATGGCTCGGGCTCCTCCACCTGTTGCCATCACGGCCACGACTGGAATCTACAAAACAAAAGCCAACAGCAGTCAACAGTTTTCCTCTGGCTACTGCAGACTCATCAGGGATCACCCTGTCAGTAAATGTATATATAATGCAAAATCCAAACATACAAGCTCCATGCAGATGTTCGCTTTGGTGGGATTTGGGCCCAGAACCCAAGGACTCAGCCACCGTGCTGCCCACAACTACAATGACATGCAAGGCATTGCAGTTTTTAAGTGTCTTCCATGATATGGGTATAACCATTAATAAAATGTGACCCCCCCCATACTTATTCATGCTGTATCTGGTTTGATTAAGAAATTGCCATATATTCCCAAAGTATGGAGACCTGCTTCAAACCGACAGGTTTCTCACCTCTTCTCCCACCAAGTCTTCTTCCAGCCCCAGTACTTTTTTCAATGCGTCGGCCACCAGTCTTTGGCGTTTTTGAAGGAATATTTTCTCTTTATCGCATAAGTCAAATCCCAGTCTAACATCGAGCTCTTCTGGGCTGAAATGACATTCATTTATGTGAACAGATATGAACTGTAAGTGACCCGTATACACACATATATTAAAAGACAACAATATCTAATTATAGATAGAAGTAAGACCCCCTGTGGACCACCGTGAGCCAAGGCCTATGCAATGCCTACGGTGTTGCCAGCAGATGGCGCTGTAGTATCTAGTAGTGATGATTACCTAAGTTTATCATTGAGATCTGTTATATATATTATGATTATTAAAATTAAGACATAAAAGTTGTTTTTCTGTATAAAACCAAATTTATTTTAAGCCCTAAAATAAATTGGTTATTGTTCGTATATTAGTATATGGTATGGTTAAAAAAAAGTTATGTGTCTATTAAGGGGCCCTATCACTTAAAAAAAAATTGACATGTCCTAGGAATGTGTTACAAGTTTTGGTCAGTCGGGGTCTGGGTGTGCAGGAAGCCAATGATTTTTTAGAGCAAAGAGAAGCACTCAGCTAAGCTCTTCTCTCCCTGACTTGCTGCAATCTCCGTATCACTGCACTCTCCATAGACTTTGAATACAATGAGGAACATCTTCTGCAGTGAGATGGAATAGGCGACTTAGAGAGAGAAGGGCATAGCCAAGGACTTCTCCCAGTTTCATCTAATGATTGGTGGGGCATCTAGGATATGTTCAAAAATGTTAAGAACAGCTTTATAGGTATTATTATTATTATTATTATTATACTATACCATTCATTTAATTTAATTTGCACGTCCAAAGGCTTTCCCTGAAAAGAGGGGAAAAATACAGATCAACGTTATGATTAAAATCGACAACAAGATTTAATTTTTTAACATGAAAAAGATGACATGACATGTTATAAACATATAGCATAGGGGTCACACATCTATGGCTTTGCACTCAGCATGCCCTGACAGTAACAGGCTGGTTACCATTGCATCATCTGTATCTGGGTCCTGCAACCATTCAGTTTATTACCGGTATGCCATATGCGGCATGTACGGCCACCACATCTCACCCCCCCCCCCCCCACCCCACCCCCTGGGACTATATGTGGTATAGATTGAGTAATTTGTCATTGCTTCTACTTGGTCACTTAATTTGGTTATAATATAAACTAAAGGTGTAGAGATTCCAAGTGCAGCATTACTCACCTCCATTGCAGGTATCTGGACACTAATCTCATTCTCCATAGGAGATATTAAGTTGAGAGGCACAATGGTCTGATTTGAACTATCATTTTCTGTATCATTGGACTGAAAGAAAAGTAAAGCGAATAATTATAGACCATACAAAGCAGCTCCTTTAAGAAGCCTTGAAACTTGACTGGGGATTTAACATGAAAAGCCTGTGGCTCCCTGTGATGGGGAAGTTACCCCTCTGTATGACAGCTGTTTCAGGGTTGTTGCCCCTCATCAGTACAGAGCAGAGTGTTGGATTGCTGCAGAGAGGCCTGTTGTTGAGAGACCATAGCAGTAATGTTTCTCCTTAAAGTGAGGAAGATTAGAAAAAGGACTATGCAACGTAGCTTTCTGACAGCATCTATTGGATTTTCTGGATAGCCAAATTTAAGTGAATCTGTATCACCAGAACACTGTCCCCAAGCCCCCTGATACCATTCATCAATTCTTCTAAATCCATGTCTGGTCTGGAGGTCTATCTGCCTCCTGGGGTCGGTGTTTGGATAAAAAACTTATTTGTGTCAAATGGGCGGGACCTAGAGCATCTGTACCCTTGCCCTGCAGCCCCTCTCTCTCCGGCCCTGGGCTGGATCTTCATGTTCCATAGGCCCAGGCCTGGATGCTGTAGGCCCCGCTCCTTTGACACGGCACGCTGGTTGAATAGAATAATTTTTTTAACTCAAACATCAGCTCGAGGAGTTATATAGACCCTCAGACCAGGCATGGATTGAGAAGAGCTAGCTAACGATACCAGAAGTTTGGGGGCAGTGTTCAAGCAATACAGATTTGATTTAACCCCCCAAGTTATATTTTAAGGCTTCTTAAATGAGCAAAACTTTACCTCGAAGTGAAAGCTACCTCCAAAAGGTGGTGTCAGACAGCTCCTCTGCATGTCCGTCTTCCCAGAATTCCCACTGCGCACAAATGGCCTAGAAGTTTCCACACACTCTCCCTAAAGAGAAACCTTACCCCCATAGTTATAGACGAGAACTCTCTTGATCTCCATGAAGTAGTCCTAGGCCCATTTCTTCGAACCACAGACAGTTGTTTTGTTGCATTCTGTTTGCAGCTTTATGCCATACAATGCAATTTTTATATACCAAATCTTTATAGGGAACTTTATTTTTTAGACTCTAGGGTACTATTACACAGAATGATAATCGGCCGAAATGGCCCGATTCGGCTGACTATCGCTCTGTGTAATAAATACAACGATCAGCCGATGACAACGATCATCAGCTGATATAGGTTTGAACCTATAATTCTCGGGCGCCGACGGCTGGCGGCTGACGATATACATTACCTATTCAGGCTGCAGGGCTCCTCTTGCGGTCTTCTCCCCGACTCCCGCACGCTCCAGCTTCAGAGCGGCCTGCCTCAGCTGACAGGCCACTCAGCCAATCACTGGCCGGGACCACCGCGCCGAAGACCGCAAGAGGACCCCTGCAACCTGGATAGGTAATGAATAAAGGTAAGCAAGGGCTGCAAGGACATCGGTAACGATGTCCCTGCAGCCCCTGTTAAACGATAATCGGGCCGTGTAATAGGCCCAGTAAACGAGCACCGATCTAGCACATCGACGCTTGTTTACAGTTATTATCGGACTCCCATCGGCCGTGTAATAACACCCTAAGGCTAGGTTCAAATTCCTTCCAAGAACAGCTTGTTCAATAGCGGACGTTAACTGATGCAGATGGACACCTTTGAGATCCCATTGACCTCAATGGGGATCTGTTGAGTTTTTATCTGCTGTATGTTTATTTCGCAGGACGTGAGCAGATAAAAAAATAAATTCAGAGGAGTAAAGCCCCAGTGAAGCCAATGAAGCCAGCCCTATCGAGCATTCACCAGATAACTTACAAAGGTTACGTCAAAAGGAGAGTAAACTCTGCACAGGGACGCCGTCATCTCTGTCCCCAAGTCTCTTGAAAAATGGAAAACAGCAGTGTCATGCGAATCAAGTTCAGAACTGGAGTCGGACTGTAGTAAAATCCTGTGGGAATCTTCAAAGGAGCCTTGGACAGAAAGAGCCAGCTCCGTTTTTTCTATATACATAGAAGAGAGCGTAAAAGTGATTGTATGAAAGTATCATTATCGTATTTACACCACAAGGCTATGTGCACACAATGGGGGAGATTTATCAAACATGGTGTAAAGTGAAACTGGCTCAGTTGTCCCTAGCAACCAATCAGATTCCACCTTTCATTCCTCACAGACTTTTTGGAAAATGAAAGGTGGAATCTGATTGGTTGCTAGGGGCAACTGGGCCTGTTTTACTTTACACCATGTTTGATAAATCTCCCCCAATGTCTATTTGGATGGCTGTCATTTTGGTGCCAAAATACAGCCGTATTATGCAAATTATGTCCATAATTAGCATAATACAGTCATATTTTGGTACCATAAAAAGAACTTGTGAGAACATAGTGACTGTCTATGTGACTGTAGCAGGTGGAAAAGCTAAATTTCTGTAACATTTGGTATTTCCTAAGATTAAAGGGGTGCTCTGGCAAAAATCTTTTTCTTTCAAATTAACTTTTAAGCTGCTGTATGTCATGCAGGAAGTAGTGTATTCTTATCAGTCTAACAAAGTGCTCTCTGCTGCCACCTTTGTCCTTGTCAGGAACTGTACAGAGCAGCAGCAAATCCACAGAGAAAACCTCTCCTGCTCTGGACAGTTCCTGACATGGACAGAGGTGAGAGCAGAGAGCACTGTTTTAGACTGGAAAGAATACACCGCTTCCTGCAGGACCTCCAGCAGCTGATAAGTATGGGAAGACTGGAGATTTTAAATTTTTAAGATTTAAAAGATTTTCGCCGCAGTTCCCACTTTAAAAAAATAAGTCCTTTCTTACTTTTAAAGGGTTCTTTCCTTTTTTTCGGGACCTCCACTTGTAGAGTCACCATCTCAGGACACTGAAAGAAATGTTCACTATCATTCTCATCTTATAAAATGTTAGGAGAAAAAAATATATCAGTTGCTTCATTTGTATCATAGAATATTTTTTACCTTATTATACCTTATTATTGTTATACCATAAATCTTTTTGTCTATAGGCAATGTGTAAACTGTGTTACTAGAAGAATACTGGCTAATTTTAAAGATCCTGTAATCACTCAACAGAGAGAAGAGATCAGGATGTACTCATAGCCATCATAACAGCCTCCCTACCCCTGAAAATTTACCTATAGTTCACTAGGAAGGCAATAGGTATTTTATTTTAGGCCATTTTAAAGATGTGCCACACGTTGAGATGTTAAAGGGGTTGTCCGGCAAAAATATTTTTCTTTCAAATCAGCTGGTGTCAGAAAGCTATATAGATTTGTAATTTACTTCTGTTTAAAAATCTGAAGTCTTCCATTACTTATGAGCTGCTGTATGTCCTGCAGGAGGTGGTGTATTATTTCCAGTCTGACACAGTGCTCTCTGCTGCCACCTCTGTCCATGTCAGGAACTGTCCAAAGCAGCAGCAAATCCCCATAGAAAACCTCTCCTGCTCTGGACAGTTCCTGACATGGACAGAGGTGCCAGCAGAAAGCACAGTGTCAGACTGAAAAGAAAACTTCACTTCCCGCAGGACATACAGCAGCTGATAAATGGAAAGACTTGAAATTTTAAATAGAAGCAAATTACAAATCTGTATAACTTTTTGACACCAGTTGATTTGAAAGAAAAACGATTTTCACTGGATAATCATTTTTTCTCTACTTTTAGGCTATTATGTTCTCACAATGTTTGTTTCCAGTTTTATTTTTAGGGCCATCATTTTGAGGTGAAAATACAGCCGTATTTTTGCCTGAAAAAGACAGCTGTCCAAACATATGGCTGAAAAGAAGACAGTGTCTGAATATAGCCTCAAACTCTATTGATCGCCACCCCAGTGTACGTTAGCTTAATGCATAATTCACATATTATTTACTACTTACCACCAGGACTCCATTAGTAGTGACTTTTTTCTGTGTTTCTGGGCTGGAAATAAATTAAAAAAAAAAAAATAAGATTAAAAAAAAAAAAAAAGAAAAAAAGATTTTTATGGTTTCTAAATACAATTTTTTATGTTGTTTTAATACTCACATTACTACCAGATTTAACTCCACCTGAAGCTCCGTCTGAAACTATTAAACATATATTCTTACTATCTTTGTAATTAGAATTAAATCACACTACTTTAATATCAGTTCAACAATTGACATGGTCTGTCTGTGATGTAGAAAATATCATATTACTTCATAATATCAATATCAACTTTTATGCCCAAAATGGCATTTATATGGCTGCATTCTATTATTCCTAGTCTGGTTGAGAATATTAAGTAGTTGTTTTCTGTGTAAAAATAAACAAACAAATAAATAAAATCTTAAAATAAATCTTAAAATAGATAAATATAATCTTAAAATAAAATAAATAAATCTTAAAATAAATAATAAAATAAATAAATCTTACAATAAATACTTAAAATATTTAAATAAATAAATAACGTTCCTTCACCTCTTTTCTTTTATTTCTGACTTGGACTGTGAGTTGAAGAAACTTTCCGCTTGAGCACCTACCATGACCAATATAGGAATATTGGGGAATAAGCCCTCCTAACCTTGTCAGCTGAAGTTGGATGGGGGGAGCTAATAGAAGGTTTGGCAATATTATATGGATACGTCATCAAACATAGAAATACCCCTTTAGGCTATGTTCACACTACGTATTTTGTGCGGTGTGATACACAGCCTGTTCTTCTATGGGATCCCACCCGGAGCGTATACACATAGAACACTGCAGCTGGAAAGATTATCCGGCCGATACTTAAGTACGGAACATCCGGTCTCTCACATCGTGTGCACATAGCCTTAACGCAGCGGTGGGGAATCTCCGGCCCGCGGGACGCATACGGCCCCTGAGACCTCCCGATGCGGCCCGCAGCTCCCCTGTGATGTGCACCACTCTGGTGGGGCAGGAGCGGTGCACATCTTCCTTCCCCTGCGGGCCGCGAATGATGACATCATATCATTGCGAGCCGCCTGCAGGAGAAGACGGGTACGGGCTAGAGGGGAGAGAAGAGAACCTGGGCAGCGTGGGAGCGGAGGAAAGGTGAGTGGGATGTTTATTTTTTTTATCTGGGACTGGGGGTTAACTAGGCTACCAGGGACATGACTGGGGGGGGGGGGGGGTTAACTAGGCTACCAGGGACATGACTGGGGGGGGGGGGGTTACTAGGCTACAAGGGACATGACTGGGGGGGTTAACTAGGCTACCAGGGATATCACTGGGGGGGGGGGGGTAACTAGGCTACCAGGGACATCACTGGGGGGGGATGACTTGGGGGATAACTAAACTATAAGGGGCATCACTGGGGGTTAACTATAATAGCAGGGGCATTAGGGGAACAATACTTTGCCTTGCCCCAGGTGCTGCAAACCCACGCTACTAACTGCCGCGCACAGTATGCGGCCCTTGGATGATTTTATTAATGCCCGACCGGCCCTGGACATGGAAAAGGTTCCCCACCCCTGCCTTAATGGGTCTGTGATATCACATTATTCAATGTTCTCCCAAGGTCAAACATATGTTACTGATCTTCCTTGGTACCAAGGTGGATTACAGCGTTTATACTGTAAATAAGTGAATCCCTCTATGTGGGGAGTATTTGGCGTCTACTAGTATTTCAGCATATAACAATATGAGAGCTTTACACCATTACAGTTACCTCTTTATCTAGACTGAAGTTTTCCACCACCTTCTCATTGAGTGGAACATTTCCCACATCATAGCTCACAGTGAACAGATGGTCGTCCGACGTCCCTACATCCTCATCATGAATAGACAAATCCAGGATGTTCTGTGGGTACAAGGGAATATTCCGGACTCTTATTCTGGGCATTAATGTATAATAAATGGCTGTTATAAATGAGGTCATATGATAGTATAACCTTATAAAGGTTTCCCCATGACTAACTAATATTTATATGTAGAAGATCTTCATTGGTCTTGGGAATAAGGGGTTAATGGCCCCAATCTTGTCTCTTATTCCAATAAAGAAGAGGAAGAACTCTTGGCCACCAACATATTTTTGATTAACCACTCAGATTATACACATAGATTATTTATTTATTGAGACATCTTATTTGTTATTACCATATTTGTATCTCAAGAGGCAGTAGACACAGACTGGCACCGTAGACCATGGGTCTCCAAACTGCGGCTCTCCAGCTGTTGCAAAACCACAATTTCCATCATGCCTGGACAGCTAAAGCTTTGGATTTGTCTGTCCACGCATGATGGGAAATGTAGTATTGCAACAGCTGGGGGGCCACAGTTTGGAGACCCATGCCATAGACTTTGCCTATCATTAAGGCCAAACCTTAAAGGGGTTCTCCTAAAATCAAGTTATCCCCTCCGCATGGCTCAGCACTTGGCAATGTCTGCCACTGATCAGCTAATTCTCGCGCTGTGTACACTGCAGTGAGCCTGCAATGATAGCTTTACCCCTACTTCCTGTGTTCTGTCTTAGTTTCTCTGTGACTGAGCCTAACAACAGGTAATGATCTGCGGATTCAGTGGAAGGGAGACACCTAGTGCAATAATCCCTTCAAATCATATATGGATTTTTTTAGACTACTAACATTCCTTTATATTGTGGGTACTAACAGACCTTAGGCTAGGCTGACACCTTTTGTATGGCAGTAGAGTAAATAGCTGCTAGACTTACATGGTCATAAACAACTTCAATCATATCTGTGAGCATTACTTCCAATTTACTCCATTATATTTTGCAATATGTAAGGTTTTAGCCGCTTTCACTGAATCTGCAGTTCATTACCTGTTGTTAGGCTCAGTCACAGATAAACTAAGACAGAACACAGGAAGTAAGGGTAAAGCTATTATTGCAGACTCACTGCAGTGTATACAGCCTGGCTCTGCTGTCAACCATAGGATTGCTCCTTTACTTATGTACCCAAACAGATCTTATTTCGGAGCTGCTCGCTTCTTACCTTAACCTGGCTGTGGAGTCGGAAGTGAAAGATTTCATCCCAAACAGGGTTCGGATTGTTCCATATGGTCTTGGTTCTCTTTTTATCTGCCAGCGATGTTGGGAGCCATAAGCATACGTAGCAGTCCGGTTTGGTCACTGTGTACAAGTGAACATCCATATGAGTAAAAATAACATGGACATCCATGTACAATCGTCACATAAAACCTACAGTCAGATAGACCTAGTGCGGATGGTGTTCTGCAGCATTAGAGCAGAGCAGGGCATCTGGAAAACTGCCATGTCGCCCCTTACTGCTGCCACTATACGGAAGTATATATCTACACTAAAAACTATAAAAAAATTTTTAAATAACTTACAAAGTAATATGACTTTAGCAAAGCAATGTATTAGCACAAAAAAAAAATTCTTGGGTCTCCGGAGTACCTCTTTAAGGCAGAAAGAAAGGAATTGAAGGGGTACTCCAGCGGGGGGGGGGGGGGGGGGCTATTTTGGGATCTGGCCGGGGAGGAGGTGGCTAAGGGAAATGACGTCTACTCACCTCCCCGATTCCAGCGGCAAGTCCCGTATCGCGGACTTGAGACGTCACGTCACCAGGAAGCGGCCGGGCACCAGGGACTGGAGCGCCACGATACGGGACCCGCCGCTGGAACCGGGGAGGTGAGTGGACGTCGTTTCCCTCAGCCACCTCCTCCCCAGGCAGATCCCAAAATAGCCCCCCCCCGCCGGAGTACCCCTTTAAGGCATTAAAAATAAAAAAATCTAGGCAGAATTGAGGAAGTATGAAAAACTTGTCTCCTTGTGGTATCAAGAACTGGGTATGAAAAATTGGACCATTGTAGGAATCTTAAAGGGATACTCCAGCCATATATATATATATATATATATATATATATATATATGTCATCCTGTTTTTGCATAGAAAATAAGAAACATCTTAGGCCCCTATTATAACAATCAATTATCGGCCGTACTTGGCCGATTACCAGCTGATAATTGGTTGGTGTAAAAGGTAACGATCAGTCGACATGCACAATATTTGCTGATTATTGACTTTAGACATGTTGAATCCCTTTGATAATGACAGCTGCAACGTCACGGCTTAGCAGAGCAACTGCCCGCTCAGCCAATCAGTGACTGGAGAGGTGTTCTGCACAAGTCACTGATTGGCTGAACAGTTAATCGCTCAGCCAAGTACGTGACATTGCCACTGAAAGAACTGGTGGCTGTCAGCTGGAACTGGGGGCAGCGCTACAGGGCACGGGCAAGGAGACACATTTTACCTTTTATTTATCAATCTGTGCTTCCAGAATGTAATAAATGTTTGTATACTCTAGGGCAAAGTGTCTTAGAGGTGTTCACAAGGCCCTGAAGTGCTGAGGGCTGGAATCACTCCTTTTCCCCCTCCTAGACAGTCAACTGGAAGCCAAGCCCTGTTTCTGAATCTTGTGTACTGTGTACTACAAATTGTGCGCACATGTAATGGTGCGATTACAAAGAGACTGATTTTGAAAGCCAAAGCCAGGAATGGACTACAAACAGTCTATGTTTGTCTTAAAGGAAAGACTGAGATTTCCCTCTTCTTAAATTCATTCCTGGCTTTGGCTTCAAAAATCTGTCAGATAACTCTCCCTGTGTAAACACACCATTAGATTTGTAAACACAACTTCTTGTTCTACCAGCAGTCATTGGTGTCAGCACTTTAGAATGTGAATTGTGGCTGACAGATTCCTTCCAAGGCAAGTTCTCAGTTCGAGGTTGCTCATAAGCAGTTAGGTGTCTCGGTATTTCACAGTCCACACTTATAGCCTACTTAATTTACATAATAATTATTAAAAGTAAGTGATGGATGGGTTCTGATGAGGTCCTATAATATGAAAGACATCAAACCCAAGTGACTATAATATTCATGTCTCATCAAAAAGCTTATTAAGGGTCCCTTCACACCTACCGGATCCACAGCGGATCTCACTTCTGTGGATTCGAAGCGAGAACCGCTGCTGATCCGGTACCATTCACCTCTATGATAGAACATATTCGCAGCGGGATTAACATCCCGCTGTGAATATGTGCTTTAACCCCTCGCTGCCCGCACCCTGCCACTGCATCCCCATCCCCGGCCGCATCCCCCCCCATCCCCCGCCGCATCCAGCAGCCCGCATTCCCTATCCCCGGCCGCATCCTGCAGCCCGCCGACGAGAGCATAAAGTACCTGCTCGGCGGCGCGGCTGCAGGATGCGCTGCCGAGCAGGTTCTTTATGCTCTCGGCGGCGGGCTGCAGGATGCGGCCGGGGATGCGGGCTGCTGGATGCGGCATGGGATGGGGGGGATGCGGCCGGAGATGGGGGATGCGGCCGAGGATGGGCTAATGCGGCGGCGGGGCTGCGGACAGCGAGGGGTTTAAAGCACATATTCACAGCGGGATGTTAATCCCGCTGCGAATATGTGCTATCATAGGGGTGAATGGTACGGGATCCGCAACGGTTCTCGCTTCGAATCCGCAGAAGTGAGATCCGCTGTGGATCCGGTAGGTGTGAAGGCACCCTAAGTAAGACATTGTTATAGAGTAACGTGAGAAAAATGTTGTGTTTATATACATATTGTGATGGTGACACCTACTTATATTTGGTGTATGAGTTATAGGATGCTACAGGGTTTACTAGCCACCCCTTGAACGGGCCATGGGTCCTCTTTAAAGTCAGTGGGTCAGCATCAATTCATGCTAGAAACTGATGACACTGTTAGGATAAGGAGACACATGGTACCTTTCCTCTGTGTGTCTGTGCTTCCAGAATGTAGAAAAATACTTTTGTCAAAGAGGTGTCCCCAAGCCCTTAAAGGAGAAGTCCGATGAAAATTAAAAAAAAGGAGGAGAATAAAGAGGTGCGAGAAAGTAAACGTACCTATCCTTCTGCCCTGCAGCAGCGCTCCTGGGCCTCCTTGATAGTTGCCATCCACCTGCAGCTGTTCCATCACGTACATGGGTGATCAATTGCCTGCTGAGTGACTGGGGAGGAACACTGTCCCTGTCATTGGCTGGCTGAGTGAGCAATTGCTCAGCCAGACCGTGCCATTGCAGATAGAAGAGACGGATATGTGACATACCCGGATAGCAGCAGAAACTGACATCCGGAGACCGTCAACAGGAACCCGGGAGCAGCACTACGGAGGCGCAGGGATGCGTAAGTTTACTTTGTTTATTATTTTCCTGCACCCTGCCTGTTTGTCTTTCAATTTTAAGGGTCTTCTCCTTTAAAGAGTCACTGTTTATTAGGCAAATATGCCATTATCTGCATGTAAAAAGCCTTTTCCCAGGTCCCCCCCCTCCTCTCCTTTCTGTCATCCACTTCTCAGAATCAGGAAATCTCGACTGTTTTTTTCATCAGTCGGATCTGTCTGGTCTATGAAGAGGGGAGGGGGGAGGAGGGAGATTAGCGGGCAGCTGAGAGCTGAGAACAAAGGATAACACAGCAGGGGGGGGAGCTATTCACAGTGCTATTCAGAGGTCAGAGAGGTCAGTGGTGACTGCAGAGGAGAGAGCCTAGTCATGTAGCTGTAAATTAACTCTTTGTTGTCCAGTTTTGCTGCCTTTCCTTTCTCCCTTTATAGGAAAACTATAAAGACAGGGGGGGAGAGCTTCAAATTGCTTTTTCATGATAAAAAATCATTTTTCGGCTAATAAAACCAATTACGAAGTGTCTTAAAATTGCCTGTACTATTGATTTCTGCAATAAAAATTTTAACGACAGTGGGCTGTAATGTCTCCTCGCTCCCCTTCCCATCCCTGTCCATGCTTAATTGACAGCAGGAAGCTGGGACCTGCTCTTTAGCAGATTGGAAAGCAGAACTCCGCACTGAAAGCAGGGAAAGGGTTGGGAGGAGAAGCACGGAGGAGGCGTTCCAGCCGGAAGCACTGCAGGAGCTTGGGAACGCCTCTTTGACACTTTGCACCACAGAATCAAAGCTGTTTTTTTTCTAGATTATGGAAGCACAGACGGATATAGGAAAGGTACCATGTGTCTCCTTGCCCTCACAGATATCTAGCCTCGACCGTGAATTGCAGTTGACAGATTCACTTTAAGTATGTATGAATATTTGAAAAACTATACTCGTGTATTGTTTTGTTTGGTGTCTGGTAGGTTGGGATCCTCTTTAATTCTTCCTTACACATATTCTCCCTTACATCCTCCTATTATTATTGACAACACCCAATACAATGAACAAAACCCCTACTGTAACACTATGGTGTAAAGTGAAACTGGCTCAGTTGCCCCTAGCAACCAATCAGATTCCACCTTTCATTCCTCACAGACTCTTTGGAAAATGAAAGGTGAAATCTGATTGGTTGCTAGGGGCAACTGAGCCAGTCTCACTTTACTCCACGTTTGATAAATCTCCCCCTATGATCTGTTTCCATAGAATACATGATTCACTGGGCGTGACGGACGTTTAGTTTGAAGCGTGACAGAAGACCTCATTGCTGACGCCCCCTCCCCCCATCTTATTAACTTGCACACAGGTTGCATAAAATGAATAGATACATGACTAATAAAAATAGTGTGAGACTTCTACAATAACAGGAAATCACTCACCGACATCTCCCCCATGGATGTTCTGAGCTTTTATGACCCTCACAGTTAATTCATAGTTTGATGCCTCCTCCTGTAAATAATGAGTCAAATCAGGTAACTGAATATATAACAGAAGGAAGAATATATATATAATTCCTGTACCATTAACAAACTGCATGTTATACAAGGTAGAACAACACTTTCCTTTAAAGGGGTACTCCGAAGGGGGGAAAAAAAATCAACTGGTGTCAGAAAGTTATGTAGATTTTTAAATGACTTCTATTTAAAATCTGAAACCTTCCTGTATTTATCAGCTGCTGTATGTCCTGCAGGAAGTGGTGTATTATTTCCAGCCGCTCTCTGCTGCCACTTCTGTCCACGTCAGGAACTGTCCAGAGCAGGAGAGGTTTTCTATGAGGATTTTCTACTGCTTTGGACAGTTCCTGACATGGACAGAGGTGGCAGCAGAGAGCACTGTGTGAGACTGGAAAAAATACACCACTTCCTGCAGGACATACAGCAGTTGGTAAGTACTGGAAGATTTGAGATTTTTGAATATAAGTAATTCACAAATCTATATAACACCAGTTGATTACAAAAAAAAATAAAGAATTTCTATGGAGTACCTCTTTAATTCCTGCGTACGGTGAATGTGGTCACATGAAAAATATAACAAATCATAATATATTCTATAACTATATACAGTATATAACCAGCCATATGACACCAGTGATTATTGCACTTGGTGAAGCAATGACAAATACAAGACAATATTGGGAAATACTCATTGTTACCTTAAATACCTTATAATTCAGTACCTATTGTTAGCACCTGCGCTCAATGTTAAATATTTTGCTGTCATTATGACAAGTAATTAACAGTAACCGCAGTATTATATTGCTGTTTCTTGCCTGGGGTGCTGCTGTTCTTCTCTATATAGGCGGCAATCACAATGGAGGAGTACTCACCCAGCTTTGTCTAAGCTACTGTAAAAGGAAAGAATCGTTCATTCTAATACAGGGGGAGGGAACCTTGGCCCTCCAGCTGTTGCAAGACGACAACTCCCATCATGCCTGGACAGCCAAAGCTAAAGCTTTGGCTGTCCAGGCATGATGGGAGTTGTCGTCTTGCAACAGCTGGAGGGCCAAGGTTCCCCACCCCTGCTTTAATATGATGAATGTGTCAGACAACTGCAATGTAAAATCTCTTAGGCTGCATTTACACGTTCAGTGTTTTTTCCTGGTCCGTGATTGTGGTCTGCTAGCTACCTCCGTGATCTGTGCAAAACAGTCCGTTTTGCATCTGTGTCCGTTTTTTTTTAACTGTTTGTTTTAAAGCATTTTAAATTTACATCTGTGAAAAACAAGGATCTTATTGATTTCTATGGGGAATCCTTTGCGTGCATCCGTTCCGAGTAATGACATGTCCTATTTTATAACGGCACGGATCATGGATCCGTGAAATCACGAAACGTCTGAATAGCCCAATAAAAAACAATGGGCTGTAAGATTGTCCGTGCGCACGGATCCGTGAGCGCAGACAACTTTACGGAACATATGAATGCAACCTAACATGGTCATGATCTAATTCTAACTAGAATTGCTCAAGTCCAATCGATTGACTTTTGATTACCGGTGGCTAAAGAAGTTGGATGCCGCCCTATGGCCATATCACATATTAGGTGGCCGTCATAATGTCTAAGGTGGTATGATTACTCCTTAAAGGGATACTCCAGAGGAAAAAAGAACAATATCAGAAAATTATACAGATTTGTTAACTTAGCAGGCCCGACCCGCATTGGTGTAGCATTTACTGAGCTTATTAAATTGCTTGATAATCATGCGGGCAGGGCTGCTTTTGCTTTAAAGGGGTACTCCGGCATCGGTGTATAGAAAATAATACAGATGTTATACTTACCTTTTTAAGCTCCCCCTGTCGTCCTTCGGTTGGGTCAGCAGTGACTGCCGACAAACCCATCTCCGCAGTGACAGCCCACTCAGCCAATCACTGACTGAGACGGGACAGCACCGCAGCCAGTAATTGGCTGAGCGGGCTGCTATTGCCAAAAGGAATTCATCTGTTGCTGTCATTGGCAGCTGTGGTCAGAGATATAACAGGGGAGTGTGGAGAGGTAAGCATAACATTTTTATTATTTTCTACATACCAATGACAAAGTACACCTTTTAATCGGCTGTTGGCTGCGCATCATCTATTATACAGCCGGAAGCTGATGATTTTTAATCATTTTAAAAGACAACATTCAGCCGATGAGCAAACAGTGGTTTACTTGTCAGCTGATCATTGCCTTTATTACAATATCTGCCCTTCTGTTTAAAAAACTCAAGCCTTCCAGTACTTATCAGCTGCTGCATGTCCCATAGGAAGTGGTGTTATTTCATATAAATTTCTGGTACCAGTTGATTTAATAACTATTTTTTTCACCAGTGATACTCATCTACCCCTGTTCCCCTGCAGCTACTGCTCACCACCACACTGGTTGCAGTGATAATCTGTCCAATCACTGTGAGGGGCGGGGCACTGCTGTGATCAGTGATTGGCTGAGCAGTGCAGCTCCTGCAACGGCGGACATGTCACGGGAACCGTACTGTGTGTATATTGCCTAAAGACCTGACAAACTGTCATGTATTCCTTCAGTGTGATCCCTAATATTTAGTAATTGTGAGCAAGATTCCTAATGACCTATTACACAATAATATAGTGCACCAGACGCAGCCGCCTTCCGCATTTTTATTCAGCAGAAATCTACCCTATCCCTATGCAGCCTCATCAATTCAATAGGTACAGATCAGAAATCCATCCCATCCCCACATATGCAGAGTCATCTCACCCTATGCGCTGTGACCATGACCAGAGATACAGGTTTGTGACTCACGCAGTGGGTCTGGTCTTGTAAAACATTAATGATGAATGCACGCTATAATTATGGGCAGAAAATAACAACATTATGGCAGTTCATCATGTTCCTTTATGAGTCTATGATACGGGAAGGGAGGAATGGATGATGTCACATGTATATGTATATATATATATATATATATATATATATATGTGTAAGAAAAACACACATCATCATGGGGGGAGGGAGATCTAAGATGGTTTAAAGTGAAACTGGTTCAGTTGCCCCTAGCAACCAACCAGATTCCACCTTTCATTTTCCAAAGAATCTGTGAGGAATGAAAGGTGGAATCTGATTGGTTGCTAGGGGCAACTGAGCCAGTTTCACTTTACACCATGTTTGATAAATCTCCCCTGTGACGACGAACAGAATAAAAGTTAGGATGAGCCCGTCCTATAGCAAACTGTAATCCCTTGTAAAAGCTTCATTCACAATGGAGATCAATGTAAGGCTACGTTCACACAGAGCAAAAGGAGCGGATTACGCAAGGAAATATTTCCGCCTGAAATCAACTGACGCTGAATTCCGAGCAGAATATAAGCAGAATGTAAGCAGAATCCCTGCGTATTCTGCTAGGAAAGTGTTCAGCTCTTGACAAATTCAGCGTGGAATACTCGAGGAATCCGCATGCATTCAGCGCTGAAATTCAGCGAGTATTTGGTGAGTAAACTAGACTATACCAGAACATATACTAGAATCCTCCTCCCTCCCCCCTTTTCCCCATTTCCGCGCGGATTCAGCGAGTAATTTCCGCTTGTATTACACTTGTATTCCGCACTGAAACAGAAAATCAGAGCCCCATTGATTTGTATAGGCTTCCGCTAGCGGAAGAATGAACATGTTCATTCTTCTGGCGGAAAGCGGATTAGTTCAGTGCGGAAATTCCACTGTGTGAACTGCAGAGCAGAATTTCCATTCAACACAATGGAAATTAGCTCTGCACCTATTTTAACGGCTGAAATTTCAGCGCTGATTCAGCGCAGAAATTCAGCTGCCTTTGCTCAGTGGGAACGAGCCATAATGCCCAGTTGTAGTATTAGGCCCATTGATCTTTGCAGCAGTTATTACACCTATGGTCATGTGACTATATGTAAAGCTCTGATGTATACCTACGTCATATACCAATTAGTGGCATCCATCATACATACTATCCAATGGAGAAAAAAAAAAACATACTGTGCAATATGGATCTAGCTCAATGGAATACTGCGGAAGTTAGATGAGGTGTGAAATGAGGCTTAACCCCTTGACGACCGGGCCAATTTTCATTTTTGCACTTTCGTTTTTTCCCCCTTTTGTTTAAAAGGCCATAGCGCGCATATTTTTTCACCTACAGACCCACATGGGCCCTTATTTTTCGCCTCACTAATTGTACTTTGCAATGACAGACTTAGTTGTTGCATAAAATATGCTGCGAAACCAGAAAAAATGTATGTGTGGTAAAAATTTAATTAAAACGCAAATTTATTTAATTTGTGGGGGGTATGTAACGATAACTTTTATTTTATTTCATGGCTTTTAAAAAATTTAAATCTTTAAAAAGAGACGAAATGTTCCTTATTTTGCTCTATTCCCAGGCTTATGGCGCTTTTATCCTTTGGTCTATAGGGCTGTGTCATTTTTTGCGCCATGATCTGTTGTTTTTATAAGTACCTTGTTTGGGTATATGCAACTTTTTTTTATCACTTTTTATCACAATTTTCCCAAATTTGATGCAATCAAAAATGTACAATTTTGCACTTTGGCAAAAACCTTCACATTAATTAGAAGCCCCCAGGGGGACTTCTATATACACAGCACTGATCTCCCATTGAGATCAATGCTGTGTATATAATAGAGTAGTCCTCAGGCCTCACCAACAGGTCATGTTTTGAAGATTTCCTTAGTATTTCACAGGTGATATAACTATACTCACAGGTATTATCACACCAGTTCTTTGTGTGGGATATCCTCAAAACGTGACCTGTTGGGCCTGAGGACTGGAATTGAAAAGCACTGTAATAGAGCACTGATCCATAAGATCGGTACTCTATTACTCTGGTCTGCTGCAGACCAGACACAGGGAATACAGAGCCGGGATCAGCGTCATTCTGATGCTGAGGCCCAGACGAGTCAGGAGAAGGGATCCCCCCTCCACGATCGCATCGCGGAGGGGGGATCCCCCCACTAGACCACCACAGATAGGCACCATAGGGCATTTAAATGCAGCTGTCATGTCTGACAGCTGCATTTAAATGCCCTTATTAGCGGGCACAGCAATCGTCCGCGCTTGCTAATAGCAGCGGTCCCGGTCTGCAGAAAGCAGCCAGGATCGTGGCGTTTCAGAGGGGGGTCGCAGCGTGGCCCCTCTCTAAACCCCCCTAACGGCGCCATGACGTATGAGATAAGTCATTGGTCGTTAAGGGGTTAAAGGGGCAAAGTTATTCTTTCATATGGTTCCCAGGGAGAAGAATAATAGCCAATGCTGAGGTCACATAGCTCCAGTTTCCTGGCGTGAAGATGTGGGGTCAAAAGTTCACTTAGCCAATTAGTGGCCATAGAGGCACCACCTCCGAGCAAACCTATAATGTCACTAGTGATGAGTTAACATTCCAATGTTCGTTTCAGTTCCCGAACACACACACACAAAAAAAAAATGATCGTGATCGGTTCAGTTTGTGTTCACCAAATATTCACAAACAAATAACGACCGCACAGTAGAGTTGTATGTTTCGGTGTATACAGATTATCAGATGCAAAGCATAAAATACACAACAGCGTATCAATTACGAGGTGCGTAGCATTAGCGTATTAGCGTATAGCGTATACGCAATGACATGCACACATGTAATCACACTAGGCCGCAGTGTGCAGTCAGCTCAGCAAGTCAAGAGCCCAGCGAGCCTCCTTTTTGGCTTTGGAGAACTCAAATACATTGTGAAGATAATGGACAGGATGGACGCCTGGTCACTACAGGGTTAAGAAATGAATCCTTATAGTTCTAAAACACTGGATTCTGTCACCCTTCCTACACTGACAATTTCACAACGTTCTAAGCCCTACTCGGTTAGCTCTCCCTCCCTACACTGACAATGTTCTAAGCCCTACTTGGTCAGCTCTCCCTCCTTACACTGACAATGTTCTAAGCCCTACTCGGTCAGCTCTCCCTCCTTACACTGACAATGTTCTAAGCCCTACTCGGTCAGCTCTCCCTCCCCACTGTGAATATTGCTGCCTAACTAAATGCAGATGCTGTCCCTGTTTGTTTCACACTCCCTACTGAACGGCACAAGAATCAGGAAAGACTGTGAGAAAATTCGCCTCAGCATTGCGTTTTTATAGCATGTACGTAACGTACGTAATGCTGCTAATCTTACAGCAAATCACAGTAATGTCAGTAGTGAACATGGCTACTACATTACCTGATGTGCCCTTCCTTCCTTGCATGTTCATTGGCTCGTTCAAATTGGTAGGAGGAAACTTGCGCAGTTGCGTAAATCGCAAGATAAACGTTCGTATGTTCGAAAATGATCATAATAACCATTCTGATCATCGAACAGATTAGGGCCATGTTCGTACACATACGAACATGTTCGCTCATCACTAGATGTCACATCCCTGAGCCAATCAGCCACATAAACCCAGCGTCAGCTGGGGAGCGAGGGAGGTAAGCATATATTTCTTTTATTATCTACCTATAACTGACAGCCAAGCAATTGTCAGATATCTCCCCTGCTCGCCACCCCCACTTCTCATACACAGGAACATTTGCCACAGGGAGGGGTAAGCTGAAGTAAGCGGCTTATCTCTCCTGAAACAAAGGGGTCGGGCGGTGATTTTCCATGATCATCATCATCTGTCAGGAGAGCCCCAAACATCTTAGACTGATGAGTGGTGGGTTTGTCAGACTATAGTCTAAGGTGTTTTGGGACCTTAAGACTTCAGTTAATTTGGCTGACTGTTTAGAGTGTATATAGGAGCCCCCTGATTCTCTCTTGATAGATGATTTTGATAAAGAGAAGGGTCAGATGAAATGGGTTTTTACTGCCTGACCCTATTGTCCTGGGGAAGATAAGCCACAGCCAGAGCTGTCAGGATGTGGCCTACCTCTCCCTTATAGAGGAAACATGAACTTTCAGCCATATAAAATGTTCATATGTATGAGGATGTTGGGTTATTGGCCACCCACTAGAGCCGAGCAGCCGAGCCCTCCGAACCCATATTTGTTCTGAACTTTGCAAAAAGTTCGGTTCGCTACCAAACTAAATTTTTTGCTAAGTCCGGACAGGTTCAGGAAGAGCGTCCGCACGTCTCAAAAAACAAACCAAAAAAAAAGTTGTTCTCACTGATATATTTATATGGCTCTCCGGTCCCATTCCATGGTATTCTCCGGTGAAGGCGCACTCAGCCAATCACAGGCTGACTGGGACGGAACAGCTCCAGGCCTGTTATTGGTTGAGCAGGCAGTTATTCTTGTCTCTAGAGTGACAGCCCGTTAAGCCAATCACAGGCTGCGGTGCTATCCTGTCCCAGTGAGCCTGTGATTGGCTGAGTGGGCTTTCACTATTGAAACAAACAGGCTGACTGGCACAGGACAGCACCACGACCTGTGATTGGCTGAGCAAGCTGTCTTTCTAGAGACAAAATAAACAGCCTGCTCAACCAATCACAGGCTGTCCCATCCTAGTCAGTGAGTGGTTCTTCACCGGAGAAGACGACAGCACCAGAGTACGAGGACCCTGAGGGAGCATGGACATGTATGATTAGGGCTTTGTTAACATTGGGTTTGGCACGAAACTGAATGTTACATCTGCCAAACCCATATTAGTCCACATATTACCAATTATTGAGGCCTGATTCATACATATTTCCAATACTCCATAGCATGAATACAGGACACATTGCACAGGGTCATCTCAGATCTGTGACTGCATGGTCCATGAGGCTGAGAGCTTGTGTGATCATTGCTTTGCAGCTAAGCTCTTTTTATGCCTTGCATTTACAGCCAACTAGGGGGCTCTACTAGGTAGGACCCATATCTTTACACATTTACACCCTATGATTACACATCTGTTGGCAGTGACTCTCACTCTATTGGGAAAACCTTCTAATTACATAGGGTGAAGATAGTTACACTTATATATAGATTCTATTGGCAACAATAACAGAATCATGTGAAATAAAACCACTAAATGGTACATTATATGAAAATTTTAAGTGTCCCTGTTGTTGTTATAACTTTCAAAAACTAAATCAGCAGATGTGATACAAAGAAGGTTCGCATTTACATTCATTATTTTTTTGTTATCTTGCTGTAAAACAAAGCTATACTTACCTGTATCCAGGTCCAGTCTCCTGAAGGCAGCTATATAAAAGCTATACTTACATGTGTCCAGGTTCAGTCTCCTGAAGCTTTTTAGTCTTGTGCTGGTTGAAAAAAAGAGACTAAACACATGAAGTCCCTGCCAGTACAGAGTCACAGCTCAATGTGTCCATTAATCACATGACTGCCTTCTCCGTGAGTGCAGATGACCTGGGAAACATGGGACTTCCTGTGTTTAGTCTTTTTGTAAAAGTAAAACACAGGAAGTGCTGTGTTCTCCATAATAACTAAAAAAAAATATAATTAATGTAAATTGCAGAATGCTTTATATCACATCCACTGCTGATTTAGGTTTGGAAAATTATAATGATAACGACACTTTAAAACGTACATATGTTAAAGGGGACAGCCATTTCTTAGAATTAAGTCACCATGGTGATCACCTGGTCACTATGGATTGAGCTATTCTAACCAGGGGCATAACTACCACCGTTGCAGACATAGAGGTTGCTATGGGGCCCACCACATCAGGGGGCCCAGTGGCCAGCTCCTGCAATACACTGGGCCCCCCTGACCCCAATTGCTCGTCAGTAATTTGCAGTAAAAGAAGCTCTGGGGCATACCAAGTATAATAATGTCGGTATGCTCATACTAGTAACTCTTTATGGCTAACCTAACCTGTGCATCATGCTTATGTTCTCCAAAAAACTAAACCGCTATAAGAGGTGTCTGGAAGTGGCTACTCTTGTTGATAACACATGCATGCTTGGTCGAGAAGGTGTTGCTACCTGTTGGCCAAACATGTGGTTTGCCAACAGTAGCTATTGATAAGATATATGGAAACCTATTGTTTAAATTCAATTTTCATGTTGACATATTTTTTAAGAATTGCTAGTGGTGTTTTTTTTTTCCATTTTTACACCTATATTATAAAATAATTGTAAAATCTTTCAATTCTACTGCTGGCCACTAAGCCTAATAACAAGCTGACATTTCTTGTACTGTAAAGATCACTTTACAGCAGTCGCCTCATTAACATCGTAGACAGGATTACAGTGAATGTTGATATCAACATATAGATAAGATGGGATCAGACTGTTCACAACAGGTGATGATCATAGCTCCCATCTTCCTCCTCACTGCACAAGTCACAGAGCATGCCTAGAAAACTCTCCATTACAAGTGAATAGAAACAGATTAGAAAAAAAAAAGAACATGTTTCAGTATCTGTATCTAATCCATAATCTAGGTCATGAATTCACTTTAGGACTATAGTGATAGCTATGTAGAGGCTCGTAGTCTACACACTGCCTTCTCACTAGGTTATCATGTACCATCTTATGTTGTGACAAGTTATAACAAGTACAGTACAATATTAGATATGTATCTCATCTACATATTCACTGTATACAAGAGGTAAGAAACCTTGGCTCTCCAGCTGTTGCAAAACTACAACTCCCATCATGCCTGGACAGCCAAAGCTAAAGCTTTGGCTGTCCAGGCATGATGGGAGTTGTAGTTTTGCAACAGCTGGAGAGCCAAGGTTCCCTACCCCTGCTGTATACCGTATGTATTTTATTTTTAACTCATTATATTATTCATATATTCTGTATATAGTCATATATATACATTGGGGGAGATTTATCAAACATGGTGTAAAGTGAAACTGGCTCAGTTGCCCCTAGCAACCAATCAGATCCCACCTTTCATTTTTTTAAAGAACGTGTGAGGGATGAAAAGTGAAATCTGATTGGTTGCTAGGGGCAACTGAGCCAGCTCTACTTTACACCAGTTTGATAAATCTCCGTCATTATATATATATATATATATATATATATATATATATATATATATATATATATGTGTGTGTATATTATATATATATATATATATATATATATATATATATAGTCAGTTGTATTTGAACCAAAAATTAAAGGGAATTAAATGTATTTGTTTGTTATGTCATAGGTGACCAGAATGAAGAATAAGGGCTGTTTACCTTGTAAAATGTTGAAGGAGATATTGTATTCATCCTAGAGTAGTTCACGTCCCATCCAGGTCAGGAATCTCAGTAACAGTAAGTATCTCTGAAAGTCCTGATGTCTTTTACCTGAACGTCATGTTACTCAATCCCTCAGTAATCCCTCCCATCGTAATTGTTTTACTCAGTCCCATCTTCCTTGTGTCAGCGATGACACCCAAGTCATTTCAGACCTGTGACACCACATAGGGAAGGAAGACAGGAGACTATATTATGTATATGTAACCTGGGTATGGGAGGAGGCACTGTGTGGGTGCAGACATGGCATGGAGCCCAGCTAGTCATAAACACGAATGAGGCATATCAAGGCAATTTGGAAAAGTGAAGATCTAAAAAGTTTTATATTTTTATAAATGCAATTATAAATTCCAATAAAATTTATATTTTATCTGATAAAGAGGAAATTTACCGCCTAGATGCAGAGGTCACAACTGACCGTGGCATCTAAGGGGTCATATGCTCTGATCCTTGCTGCTGGTCTCAGCTACAGTAAAGAGCTGGTACCTGGCAAGCATAGAGCATGCACAGATCCTGAGCCTGCCCTATAGCCCCTGGTCTGACAATTGATGCATTGTAGTGATGAGCGAAAACTGTTCGATGGAATAGATATTCGATCGAATATAAGGTATTCGATCTATCGAATATTATCGAATAGTTCGCTGAATATTCAATAAGCGTTCAAATCCCCTAGCTTCCGGTTTTTACCTCCAAGTGGTCGTTTTTCAATAATCGAATACTTGTTCCCATAGACTTTAATGGGATTGAATATTTGATCGAATATTCGGGAGATATTCGTACGAATATCGAATATTCCACTATTCACTCATCACTAATGCATTGTACGTGTATGTCAAATATCAGAACCGTTTGACCACTAGAAACAATGATCCCTTATCCACAAACCAAGGCATGTGTCTAATTGTGGGCGGTTTGACCACTGGGTCCCCCACAAAGAATTATTCTGCTCCTAAAGACAATGAAAGGAGTAGTGGTAATGTGAAGTGGTCATATACACATAAAACCCCTTTAACTTCTTAGCAACCAAAGCAATTTGAGCTTAGTGCTCAAATGACATGGCCATACGAGGGCTTGTTTTTTGGTGGGACAAACAGCATATTTAATACGTTCATATAACTTGTTGATTTACATTTATTTTATTTGTTGGAGGTGGTATAAAGAGAAAAAAAATGAGATTTTCTCTTTTTTTTTTTTTTTGCATTTTACATATATGTTGTTCACCATTTGGTAAAAATACCATCATAAATGTATTATTTATTCTTTAGATCATCACGATTATAGAAATATAAACTATGGGCGGGGGCGTGGCTAGCTATGGTGGTGTGAGGACGCTGGTTCCCTGAGCTCCGGTCCGAAGTTAGCCCACAGCACCGATTGCAGGCTTCATTTATGGGGAAAACGGCCAGGAAGACAAAGGGGAAGCCCCCCATTCATCCCTCCTCACCCCAGACGGACATTGAGGCGTACTTTACCCGTTCCAGACCCCCGAACGCCGTCCTGCAGACGCCGGCATCCGCCGCCACAGTACCCGCCGCAGCCGCTGCATCCATGGCTGCCCTCCCTCCAGAGCTCCACTCACCTCCAGGACTGCGGCCTGACTCCCCGATGCCGGCGACACTCTCCCGGGATGTGTGGGGGACCCGCTCTCCACCCCCGCAAGTTCCGTCTTCACAGCCTGCCGCCCGGCAAGATGGCGCCGCCGGCAAAGACTTCCCTCATGGCTCCCAAGATGGCCGCCGCACCGGAGGCGCGAGTGAGACCGCGCGGCGGGACTCGCTTCAGGTGGGATCCCCCATGCCCCTACTGACACCGGCGGACCTCACAAACCCCCCTCTCCTGCCAGACAGCCTGGCGCAGCCTGCAGCCACCACATCGCTGCACGCCCTGACCCTCCATCCTGGACCCCCTCCCCCACCTCTGGCGGCCGCCATTTTACCAGCTACCCTGGTCACTGAGGGCTCCTAGCACAACTTGAGGAGCTCCCTTGGCGCAGCAGCGGCCCCCCAATCCACCTTTTCCCTAATGGATCTCCCTGCAGGGGATGAGGGCACCGCTTCAGGGGCACTGATGGCACCACAGACTGTGACCTTTTCTCCTGCCCACCATGTGGTGGCCCCCAGCCCCCACCATTCCCCACCATATGCTGACTGGTCTGCCCCTCTGCCTGCAGCAACATGCCAGCCCGTACAGCAGATAAACGGCGCCACTTCGCCCTCCTGGTCCACGGGTTCGTCGTGGAACACCTCCCCGCCACACATGGCTACAGTGCCTAATGGGACTACTCTACCCTCTGCCTCACAACTGCGCCCTCAGTACATCCAGGACGCTGCCAACAGCTCCCCACTTCATGATATGCCTCCTAATAGTCTGGATGCTACGCCGGCGATCCTGCGCACTTGCACCTCTCCTCGGTCGCTCTGTGGCACTCAGTCTCTCCCCATGTTGCAAGCTGCTCAGCTACTGGCGACACCGCAACAGGCGGCCTACACCGACAAATATGTGACCATGGCAGATCTACGCTCCTTAGTCTCGTCTCTGCCCACGAAAGAGGACTTTACCACCCTGACCAAGCAGATTGTCGCGGAGTGCAGACAGGAATTCGCTCAATTCAGGAAGGACTTATCTTCTCTTTCTACTAAAGTGACCTCCCTGGAGGCCTCTACCGACTCCACTTCCTCCAATGTCCAAGTGTTGCAAGCCCAAGTCCGGCAACACTCGGATCAGCTCTTCACCCTGCAGCAGCATCTCGACAATATCGAGAATAGAAATCGGAGGAACAATCTCCGCATAAGAGGACTCCCGGAGACGGTCCCACCGGGGGACCTGTTTGGTGTTCTGACGTTAATTTTCAACGATCTCTTGGATCGCCCCCCGGACAATCACATTGAACTTGATCGGGCGCACAGAGCGTTGAGACCCGTTAACCCTGATGACCAACGCCCACGAGACGTCATTTGCCGGGTACACTTTTTCTACACCAAAGAAGAGATACTGCAAAATGCCAGGAGAAGACGTAAACTATTTTACAAGGACAGCCAGATTTTCTTGTTCTCTGATCTTTCCCGCCACACGCTGGCACAGAGGGCTGCCCTGAAACCGCTCCTGTCAGCTCTCCAGGACAGGAATATCCCCTACCGATGGGGATTCCCATTTGCCTTATCGGTCCGCAGGGGAAATAGGTCAATCACTCTACGTTCCCCAGATGACCTGCCTGGCTTTCTACAGGAACTGGACCTGCCTGATGTGACTCTGCCGGAATGGCCAACACTTTCTTCGACCCCCCTGAAGCGACCACCGCTACGACAACTGTCAGGCCCACGTAGAGACCCCCCAGGAGGCCTTCCCCCGAGAACCTCTAGACGCCGACCCGCCAGATCACCCGACCATGTGGTGGAAGAAGAAGGAGCCCACTCCTCCGCCTCTCATGCCTGAATCCCCACTTCGCAGTTGTCTGTTTTGTTCACCTAACTGGTTTGCCTGATTTTTAGTTATAGGGCAACCCCCTGTCTCTCTTCATGTGCTTATGTCTACCTTCCTTGCTGTTTTCCCCCTAAAGCATCTTTATGCAGCTCTCCCATGACTAGCTGCTTTACTTAGTCTATGTTGGTTATTTTTGCCTGTCTTCTGTGCTCGCACTAGCTCTTCTCCAAAGGACCTAGGACCGGTCCTCAATCTATTCTTTGTACTCGCCTACTTACCTACCTCTTTCCCCCCAAATAGGAGGGAGACAGCCCTGGGCCTGACCCAGACGTGTTGTCTCTGTTGTTTAGTTCTCTCTAGTTGACGCAGCAGTTGCTATCCTACTGCTTATACCGTGTCTCATTTCCCCTCTGTTATTCCTCCTCTCCCTCTTCCCTTATCCTCCCCTTTTGTGTCATTTTGTAGCTCTCAATAACCGGCTTATCTTTTTTATTTTTCCAAGGCGGTCCATACGCCCGTGGTGGGAGCCTGCATTGACCGTCCCGGACGCCTCGGAACAGCCCTCCGACTTGTAAGTGATGGCAGAACTACACATAGCCTCATTTAATGCTAAAGGATTAAATACCCCAGAAAAACGAGCCCAAATACTGCATCATCTGCACAAAAAGAAAGTACATATAGCGTGTTTCCAAGAAACACATTTTAAATCTGGCCATGCCCCGAACATTAAACATAAGCACTACACACAATGGCACTTCGCTGATAACCCCGAGTCGCGGTCCAAAGGCGTGGCCATCGCTATACATCGCTCGCTTGCCTGCTCGGTCATACAGGCCACCGTTGATCCGGACGCGCGATATATAATAGTTTCCCTTTCCATAGCAGGACATGAGTTTACTATCATTAATGCATACGCTCCTAACCAGGGCCAGACAAGCTTTTTGGTGGAGCTGGTCGACCTGGCACTACCCCTGATCCGGGGGACTGTTGTGTTATGCGGGGATCTGAACATGACTCTGGACCCCACCTTGGATAATTCCACGGGCCGGTCCGGACTCTCATACTCCTCTATTAAGAGGGTCAAAAAAGCGTTCCTGCAACTCCAGCTGTGCGATGCGTGGCGGACATTGCACCCCACGGATCGCGACTACAGCTTCTACTCGACCCCGCATGACACGTACAGTCGCCTGGACTATGTATTGATCCAACACAGCGCCCTGTCCTGGTTGACTTCCTCTACAATAGGTAACATTCTTTGGTCGGACCACGCCCCGGTTCTATGCTCCCTGCAGCTGCCCAACCTAACCAGATCGGCCTGGTCTTGGAGGCTAAATGAATCGCTTCTCACTGATGTAGCCTGTGTCTCAAACCTGAAGAAGTCCATAACAGATTTCCTCCAAGACCACGCCGAGGACAACACTGCCCCCTACGTTAAGTGGGAAGCGCTTAAATGCGTTCCTCCGAGGAGTACTCATAAAACAGGGGGCACAGCTGAAAAAGGACAAAGCGCGCAAACTCTCCCGAGCACTCCAGACGGTTTCTCGGCTTGAACTGGCTCACAAACGGGCACTCTCTGTGCCAATTCTCAGGGACCTTCAAGCAGCTAGGCTTGAAGTCAAGCGCCTGCTTGAAGCCTCATGGGGGAGAGCACTCCAGGTATGCAGAAGTCGTTTCTACGAATATGGCAACAAGAGTGGCCGGATGTTAGCCAGGTCATTGAGAGCGCGTATGGCCCAATCCCACATCCCCTCCATTAAAACTGGAACTAACTCCATTGCTCACACCACTCGTGACATAGTAGATCAATTTCGTTCGTACTATTCGCAATTATATCACCTCCCGCCGCCGTCTTCTTCTAGTCCCCCTCCCTCGCCGTTTCCTACCCTCGCGGCGGAAACCATTGCTTCGCTAGAGGAGCCATTCACCGACATTGAACTAGCCGCGGTAATCCAAGATCTACCGGGCGCCAAGAGTCCGGGCCCAGATGGCTTTACGGCCAAATTTTCCAAAGATCTCCAGTCCCACCTAGCCCCGCTTCTTTTATCTGCATTCAACTCTATATCTCCAGACACTCCCTTTCCTATGCACTCCACACTGGCCCACATTGTAGTCATCCCCAAGCCTGGCAAGGACCCTCAACTGTGCAACAGCTACCGCCCCATTTCCCTCCTGAACGTCGACCTAAAAATCTATTCTAAAATCCTGGCCAATCGCCTCAACAACCTATTACCAACCTTAATTCATCCGGACCAGGTTGGGTTTGTGCCGGGGAGGGAAGCCAGGGATAATACCATCAAGACTATAGACATTATGCATCACGCTCGTTCTCGAAAGATCCCTCTAATGATTTTATCCTTAGATGCCGAAAAGGCCTTTGATAGAATCTCCTGGTCCTCCCTGGCACAAACCCTCCGTGATGTTGGCTTGGGCGCAGTGTTTTCCTCTAAAATAATGGCCCTTTACACCGCCCCGACGGCCCAATTAAAAATTAATGGAATACTCTCAGACCCATTTACCATACACAATGGCACTCGTCAGGGCTGCCCCCTGTCCCCCCTCCTCTACGCCCTGGTGATGGAATACCTATTGGCCTCCATCAGAGCGGACCCGAACATCCACGGCGTCACGGTGGGTAGTACAGATTACAAATGTTCGGCCTTCGCTGATGACCTCCTGGTCTACGTCACCGACCCCCTAATCTCCCTGCCCTCTTTGATGGCCCGATGGTCGGGCTTCGGCGCGTGGTCCAATTTCAAATTAAACCTAGCCAAATCAGAAGCCCTCAATGTTTCTTTAGCCCCTCAATTAGTTTTATCTTTGCAAAGGTCCTTCTCTTTTCTTTGGCCTCTTGTGGGTATTACGTACCTTGGTATCAAACTCCCCCCCGACCTCTCTTCCCTCTTCTCAGCCAACTTTAGCCCTCTTCTCTCTCAGTTTCGTAAGGACCTAGAACACTGGGATCGCCCTGAGTTTTCCTGGTTTGGCAGAGTCAGCATAATTAAGATGAATCTGCTGCCCCGACTCTTGTACTTACTGCAAACCATCCCGATCTCCATCCCTTCTTCATTTTTCCACCAAATTCAAAGATGTTTTGGGTCTTTTGTATGGGCCTCCCGGCACCCTCGTCTCAGCAGGCTGACTCTTACAAGACCCAAACTTGGAGGGGGCGCGGGCCTCCCGGACTGCCGTTTATATTATTTGGCGTGCGTCCATGCTAGAATCCTAGATATGATCCACAATGAAAGCTCAAAACTGTGGGTCCGCCTGGCCCAAGCGCTTGCCTCCAAATCTTTGGCTACGCTCCCATGGACGTGGTCCCCCGCACTATCCGATACCTGCGCTATGTCCTATGCCACCCGTCACACACTCACATCCCTCCAGACGAGTAGGTCCAACTCTCCCCTAATTGACCCTCTAGGCCCTTTACTGCCGATAACTGACCACCCGGAGTTCCCCCCTGGAGCCTCCCCTGCCCTTTTCCTGGGATTCTCCAAGCGCAACCCTTTGAGATTCGTCCAGGTATTAGACAAGGGCACTCTCAAGCCCCTATCTGCCATCCTCCCCGCTGATACCCCAGTCGCGAGAGCACCGTTTGCTTATATGCAACTCACCCACTTCCATTCTATCGTCACTAGGGGTAAACATCTCTCCCGTCCCCTTACAGACTTTGAGCGCTTATGTCGGGCCTCCTCCCCCCCGACGCACGCTATCTCAACTATATATGGGATCCTACTCTCTGCCAGATCTGAAGACCTCCCCCCTTTCTGTGGGAAATGGGAAAGAGAAATCGGAAAGCAATTTACCATGGAACAATGGTCCCGCTGCTTCTTCCTCACACACAAGACGTCTATTGCAACGAAGGCGCAGGAGACATGTTATAAAATTTTGTCAAGATGGTATAGGGTCCCTGTGCTCTTGCATAGCTGGTTTCCCTCGGTTCCAGTCGTGTGTTGGAGATGCAGCGGCGCGCCGGGGACCATGGTACATATATGGTGGGGGTGCCCCAGCCTTCAAACATTTTGGAGGGCGGTTTTATCCCTCATTTCTGAGATCACGGGTGTCTTCATTCCCAACACCCCGGAGTCTGTCCTGCTGTTTATGTTTCCCATGGCCCAACAGAAATACAAACGCTCCCTCGCCCGCCACTTGCTACAAGCAGCTAAAACCGTAATCCCCAGACACTGGCGTTCAGCAGACGTTCCGTCTCTGGAAGAATGGTTCAAGGAGATCACCCATACTCAACATATGGAGGACCTCCTCTCGCTCACACCGCAGGCGATCTCAACATACACCTCCACCTGGTATGCCTGGATGGATTTCGTAGCCTCACCCCGCTACGGGACAGTCAGCCTGACACAGCCATAATCAGTGGCCTTCTCCTCTCCTCCCCCCCCCCTCCCGGTGAGATTCACCCGTGAATGGCGTGGTTCCGAGGCGTCCGGGCTCCCTACTCCCGCTCAACACTCACCACCCGGGTATGGATTGCAAGTAAGTAACTATTCTCTCAGCACCTTCATTTGTTTTCCCCTCTTCCCCCTCCCTGCTTTCCCCCATGTCTCCCTCTCTTGTCCGCCTGAGTTTAGTTTATTGAGTTTTTCTGTTTCTTTATTGAGCCGACTGCTGGTTTACGACTAATTGTTTGTCAGCACATACCCAGTCTACTGGCTGCTTGACGGCTTATTGCACTTGTTATTATCATATGCTGTTGCAGCTATCTGCACCTTAATTTGTTTTTACCTTTCTAGTTGTATATTCACCAAGCATCAGATATGCCTGTTATCTTTGTGTTCGGATTTTCTGTTTGGTCCGTGCTCTTCCACTCTACTGTTTATACTTTTGTATTATGAAAACCCTTTAATAAATACTTGAATATTAAAGAAATATAAACTATGTATAATCGTACTACTTTGGTGAAGTTATTAACCACCTTTTGGTGAAGTTATTAACCACCTTATTTCAAGACCCATAACTTTTTTACTCATCTCTTTTGGCGGCTTGTTTTTTGCAGGAAATGTTTTAGTTCTTATGTCACCATGCTGTCAATGGGGTCACAGTGCTCCACAGAAGCTTAAATGCTGCAGAGATTTTTCTCCTGCTCATTCTACTGACTGGTGGGGTCTCGGTAGTGAGACCCCAAACGATCAAAGCTATTTCTGTCAAGTTTCTTATACTTACATGTCAAGTTTCTTCTGCTTACTTTAATCCCATTTTTCCAGCATATTCAAAGTTTATTTAAGTTTTTCATAAACCAACAACTTGTAAGGCATAATAATAATAACTTTGTCATCTGAGAAGCACGTTGTCAGAGGGATAATGGGGAAAGAAGAGGGAGGGTGGGGGGGAAACTTAAAGGGGAGGGAATGAAGAATTAATCCCATTGTTTCATATGTACAGCATCCTGGAATCAATGGCATTCATCAAGAGATGATGAGCAAGGCAAAGATAAGGAAAAGGAGAACAATACAAATTATATTTACAAGTTATGAAAAATTTCATCAGTGTTACATTCCAAGATTTCTTAATTTCCCAAGGGAGAACTTTCAACCATCATATTCCCATTCCCTACAAACAAACAATCCCGATCCATCTTAGAAATTGTTCCGTCCCTCTGTAATTCCTCGAGAAAATCCAAAACCTACTAGCCTATCTGTACCCTGTGACTACTACCCTTGCCTGCTTGGACTTTTTGCCCTAAATGGAAGCCGCCAACTGGGCAATGTTTCCGATTTTTCCCTACCCTGTTTCACCAAAAATAAGACATCCTCTGAAAATAGCGTATAGTGCAGGATTTACTGGATAGCTTAAAACAAGGCATCCCCCGAAAGTAAGACCCCTGCCGTCACGCCACAAAGGGGAGAGGGGGCATATAGGGGGGAGGTCGTTGTTTTGTATGGTTATTCTGGTTTGTGATGACAACTACTATACAGTATATAATAAATGTCCTCAATTCTTGTTCAACAATAAGTGTGAATTCTTCTTCATGGAAAAATAAGACATCCCCTGAAAATAAGACATAGTGCCTCTTTGGGAGCAAAAATTAATATAAGGCACTGTCTTATTTTCAGGGAAACAGGGTGGGTACAGGGCCAGTCAGGGGAAAAACCAAGGTCATCAGAACAGGTGAAAGCCTGTCAAGCCAAAAACTGGAAAACCAAGAGACATACCAGAGGATCAAAATCCAGGAGGCCAATACAAGGACAAAATCAGAAGTCAACACAGGAGGTGGAGTAGTATAAAGTGAAAAACCAGACGCAGGGGTCAGAGAAAACTAAATGGTCAAACGTTAAAAAAAAAAAATCCCTAGT
Source organism: Dendropsophus ebraccatus (assembly GCF_027789765.1). Lineage (NCBI taxonomy): Eukaryota > Metazoa > Chordata > Amphibia > Anura > Hylidae > Dendropsophus > Dendropsophus ebraccatus. The sequence continues at coordinate 63,020,629 of NC_091466.1, forward strand.
GGCTGTCAGCAGCTAGGCAGTCAGTACAGAATCAGGGGTGTGTGTGTTTGGCCAACCCCAATACACTGGAACCAGTCAGCCTATCAGGCCCTTTCGCCTTATGGAATGGGCAACAAAATCCGTGTGTCTACGGCCAACACCTATACACTGGAACCGGTCAGGAAAGGAAAAGCGCCAGGGCTGCTCATGATGGCCACGCGCTTCTACTTAAGGGTCCATTCACACTACGGAATCGACGCCAGAATTCAGTGTGGAACCCCTGGGTGCGGACTTGGTGCCAAATCCTGCCTGCTATGTGTTTAAAGGAGAGGGCTCCGCTGCCACTCTCTGCACCTCTCCATTCAAAGAAATGACATGTCAGTTCTTTGGAGAGGTGTAGAGAGTAGAGGCACGTGAGCACTCCCATTCAAACAGATAGAAGGCAGGATTTGGCACCAAGTCCGCACCCTGGGGTTCCGCACTGAATTTTGGTGTCGATTCTGTAGTGTGAATGGACCCTTAAGTAGAAGCGCGTGGCCATCATGAGCAGCTATGGCGCTTTTCCTTTCCTGACCGGTTCCAGTGTATAGGTGTTGGCCGCAGACACACGGATTTTGATGCCCATTCCGTAATGCGAAAGGGCCTGATATGCTGACTGGTTCCAGTGTATTGTGTATCGGCCAAACACCCCCCCCCCCCCCCTGATTCTGCACTGACTGCCCAGCTGTGATGTCGGCAGGTCAGAGAGCACTTGCAATCACTTTACGCCTCCCTAGTCTCAACAGAGGAGAAGTGACCACTGTGGGAGCACGGGCGGGAACATTCATCACTCATAGTCATATACACACTGATAGAACAGTAGCTGACTTTGTAGGTACACACCCCATTGTCAAGGGCAATTATAACGCCCATTTGGCAATTTATTTATGTTTCCAGGACGAACAGGGGCACGTTTTCATAAAAAAACGTGTCAATAGAGCTTTAACCTCTCCAGGTAGAGAGATCTAAAATATTTAGGTTTTTTTTTTTTACATGCGGAGTTGCCCCACAGGTTATCTTTAATCCAGCTCTGACTCCTCTTGCCATATTAGACGACTGATAACCTGATTTTCTGTACTGGTTAATACGGCTGTTTTGACTGTCTGCTGCTAAATAAAAAATAGACCTATAAAAAAAAATGATGAGACATTAAGAATAACAAACCTGCCATCTAAAAGGCGTCTTCTAGTAATATGTCCTGATCGCATGCTGTTTTGTAGCACCCATAAGTCTCTTTTATCATGTTAAAGGAGAAGTCCCATGAAAGTTAAAAAAAAAAATCAGAGGCAGAAGGGGGTGTGGGAACATAATAAAGAAGCATACTTACCTATCCCCGTGCCCTCGCAGCACTGCCTTCCTGATATCGTCATGCCACCAGCCTCCAGCAGCTCCTGCTTCTGTAATGTCACATACCCCGTTGCTGGATCAGCCAATCACTGAATGGGGTGGGACACTGCTGTAGTCATTGATTGGCTGAGCGGGCAATCAGTCTGTCCGTGTCATTGTAGCAGAAGGAGCCAAGACTGTGATGTACAGGGAACCCGGGTGTAAATTACTTACTAGAATTAGTCCAGTTATATACTATATATAAAATATCTAAATATAGAAGAGTCTCTTCTTCACTGAGCTCCCACCCTTCTAGAAATTTTCTAAAGAACCTCTGGTTGGAGATGACAAATATAATCTGGCTGTTCTTTGCTATCACTCTTATCCGGCCCACACTACATTTCTCTGGGTGGAGAATGATGAATGTGACATCTGTCCAATCATCTCAGATACAAATACATATCATATAAGATTGGTCTTTTGTGTTGTGCCGCAGCCTCCACACCCTGCAATGTTTTTGTAAGACATTTTCAGGCTGGGAGTGACCTCGACAATCCAGTAAGTACCGTTCCTCTCAGCTGTCAAGTTATCCTGATACTCTAAAGCAGTATTTTCATGCGGGGCACTGTCCTTTGATCACTCCCTACAATTACTAATTTTAGGCATCACTATTTCTTAAAAAAAAAAGTGACATGTCAAAAGTTTTTGACATGTCAGTAATGCTTTAAATGGGTGGTTGCGTTACATCACTCCCTATGGTTTGGAGCTTGCATCCATAAGTGACCTGTCTCACACACCCCTCAACCAACCATCATTGCTCTCGCCTTTTACAGTGGACTTTGGTGCCATACCAGATGTCCTGGCTTCCCCACCAAGCTTCTAGATTGCTTCTCTAGGGAAAAAGAACATCCACGCCACCACTGATTGAAACTCTTGAATTTTTCTATGACATGAAAAGTTTATAAAAACCTAAAATCCTGAATCATCCAATGGACAATCTAGCAAAGAATGCAGAAACAACCTCCACTTCTCGAGGACATAAATATGAGGAGCTCCTTCCACAACTCTAGACTAAAACTGGAGCTCCACAACCTAAAAAGGAAATGACTCCACACACCTGGAGCTCCATAACCTAAAAAGTGAATGACTCCACTCACCTGGAGCTCCCCAACCTAAACGTGGAATGACTCCACACACCTGGAGCTCCATAACCTAAAAAGGGAATGACTCCACTCACCTGGAGCTCCATAACCTAAAAAGGGAATGACTCCACTCACCTGGAGCTCCACAACCTAAACGTGGAATGTCTCCACACACCTGGAGCTCCTCAACCTAGGTATAAGCACGAAAGTACTCTCCAGCTCGCTTGATTACTTTTAAACCTTTATTGTATAATGTTTAAAAGGCCGACGCGTTTCGGGCTCTCTTGCCCTTATTCATGGCTCTCTGTCAGGAGGTCCCGAGACGACCCATGAATTAAGAAGTCGTCACCCAAAATATAAGGGGGGACTATTCCCTGTCCATGCCCTACAATGATAAAGGAGAAAGGTGAGCAGAGTGGCGTCAGTAGCCCCGCCACAGGCGGGGCTACTGACGCACTCTGCTCACCTTTCTCCTTTATCATTGTAGGGCATGGACAGGGAATAGTCCCCCCTTATATTTTGGGTGACGACTTCTTAATTCATGGGTCGTCTCGGGACCTCCTGACAGAGAGCCATGAATAAGGGCAAGAGAGCCCGAAACGCGTTGGCCTTTTAAACATTATACAATAAAGGTTTAAAAGTAATCAAGCGAGCTGGAGAGTACTTTCGTGCTTATACCTTGTTGGATGCCCTTGGGTCCGGGGGTTTTTTTCTCGCGTGCTCGTGGAGAGGCATACAGCCATAATAAGAACACCACATTCCATCTAAAGGGACTTTTTTGTTGTGAGTGCTGACCACTCTTTGTTTTTTGCATGCTCCTCAACCTAAACAGGGAATGACTCCACACACCCAGAGCTCCCCAACCTAAACAAGTAATGACTCCACACACCTGGAGCTCCCCAACCTAAACAAGTAATGACTCCACACACCTGGAGCTCCCTAACTTAAACAGTGAATGACTCCACACACCTGGAGCTCACTGACCTAAACGTGGAAAATCTCTCCACATCTGGAGCTCCCCAACCTAAACAGGGAATGACTCCACACACCTGGAGCTCCCTAACTTAAACAGTGAATGACTCCACACACCTGGAGCTCACTGACCTAAACGTGGAAAATCTCTCCACATCTGGAGCTCCCCAACCTAAACAGGGAATGACTCCATACACCTGGAGCTCCCTAACTTAAACAGTGAATGACTCCACACACCTGGAGCTCACTGACCTAAACGTGGAAAATCTCCCCACATCTGGAGCTCCCCAACCTAACCATAGAATGACTACACACACCTGGAGCTCCTCAACCTAAATAGGGAATGACTCCACACTCCCGGAGCTCCCTAACTTAAACAGTGAATGACTCCCCACACCTGGAGCTCACTGACCTAAACGTGGAAAATCTCCACACACGCGGAGCTCCCCAACCTAAAGAGGGAATGACTCCACACACCCGGAGCTCCCCAACCTAAATGTGGAATGACTTCACACACCTGGAGCTCCTCAACCTAAACATGGAAAATCTCCACACATCTGGAGCTCCCCAACCTAACCATGAAATGACTACACACACCTGGAGCTCCTCAACCTAAACGTGGAGCTCCCAGACCTAAATGTGAGCTCCCCAACCAACAACTCCACACACTCAGCTATGTGCACATTCTTGACAAGCCAGATTTTTTTTTCTGTTCCAAGTGAAGGAGGACAAACACCAAGCCTACATAAAAACAACCTAAGCTGGACAACACCTTTAATTGTTTAGAGATGAAAGCTACACGAATGCACGGCCAACGCTCTACTCCTCTCCCTCTAATCTATCCCTGGCTGCAGAGACATGTCCATAGCATTTACACGTGTATAAGAGATCAGCAGCTGCTTTATATGCATGACTTCTATAAGCCGCAGACTTCAGGGGAGCTTCTGTATCCCTTGAATACTATGAAACCGCATTATAAATGTGCTGAGCAAACCAGTCCGACGGTTTTATTAATCAGTAGGGAGTGTCCAGGACGGAGAAGGAAATCATCTCCAGTTTAGAAGAATTCTGTAAGATTTTATTACCATATGTAAGACAATAAAACACGTTCTGCAATTGAGGATAAACCCAAATGACAAAAGAAATTCAAATTTTTTAAGAAATACGATTACAATATATCTGAGTCTTATACACATTACCAGTTATTGTGTAAGTCTGGGATAGGTAATGGGAGGATTCCAAAACTGCCGGCTTACCATATGTGTGTGGGACCAGAAATGGAGATTAGGAAACATTAGTTTAGAAAACTATGTGCACCCCTCTTACTCATTCTGACAGTGATACTCACAGAGGGTGAAACTCCGATGAGGTTCTGGTGAATTGCACCACCACTATAGATGAACGCAACTCGATTGTTAAATCTTTTCTTTCAAATCGACTGGTGTCAGAACTTTATATAGATTTGTACTTCTCTTTACTTCTCTTTAACCCCTTAAGGTCCAAGCCAATTTTCGTTTTTTGCGCTTTTGCTTTTTCCATTTTATGTTTAAAGTCCATAGCGCTTGCATTTTTTCACCTAGAGACTGTTATGAGTGCTTATTTTTTGCGAAACCAATTGTACTTTGCAATTACAGGCATAATTTTTCCATAAAATATGTTGTGAAACCAGAAAAAAATCATTTGCGCTGTCAAATTGAAAAAAAAAACGAATTTGTTTTGATTTCGGGGAGTTTTGCATTTACGCCGTTCGCCCTATGGTAAAACTGACTTGTTATATATGTTCCTCAAGTCGTTACGATTACTATGATATATAACATGTATAACTTATATTGTATCGGATGGCCTGTAAAAAATTCAAACCATTGTTAACAAATATATGTCACTTAAAATCGCTCCATTCCAGGCTTATAGCGCTTTTATCCTTTGGTCTATGGGGCTGTGTCAGATGTCATTTTTTGCGCTATGATGTGTTCTTTCTATCGGTACCTTGATTGCGAATATACGACTTTTTGATCGCTTTTTATTACATTTTTTCTGGATTTGATGCGACCAAAAATGCGCAATTTTGCACTTTGGGATTTTTTTGCGCTGACGCCGTTTACCGTGCGAGATCAGGAATGTGATTAATTAATAGTTCGGGCGATTACGTGTGCGGTGATAGCAAACATGTTTATTTATTTATTTATATTATAAAATGGGAAAAGGGGGGTGATTTGGACTTTTATTAGGGGAGGGGATTTTTTATTAATAAAAACACTTTTTTACATACACTAGAAGCCCCCCTGGGGGGCTTGTATATACATAGCACTGATCTCTCATAGAGATCAATGCTGTGTATATACACAGCAAAGATCCATGAGATCGGTCATAGATTGCTATGGCCTGCTGCAGGCCATAGCAATCTACTGCCGAGCCGGGATCAGCGCCATTCCGATGCTGAGGCCCGGCACGGCCAGAAGAACGGATGCGATCGCGGGGGGGGGAGATCCGACCCACTAGACACCAGGGATGTTGTGCATAAAGCACTTCAATGCAGCTGTCAGGTTTGACAGCTGCATTGAAGTGCTTAATTAGCCGGCGCGGCAACGGGCCCCGCGCCGGCTAACAGAGGCACTGCCCGGCTGCACGTGTCAGCCGGGATCAGCGCCGTTCAGAGCGGGGTCCCGGCAGGACCCCGCTCTGAACACCCCGAGCGGCACCATGACGTATCAGATACGTCATGGGTCGCTAAGGGGTTAACCCCTTCAAGACCAAGAGCATTGATGCACAGATGTCCAGGTCAAATTAATGCAATGTTCCTCCTCACCTTCTGAGAGCCATAGCGCTTTTATTTTTCCATCTACAGGGCTGGTTGGGGGTGTCATTTTTTTGCGCCATGATCTCTAGTTTTTATTATTATCACATTGGTGTAACAGAAAAATCTTGTTTTATTATTTTTTTTCTGATATAAAATAAAAAATATATATATATATAGGAAATCCTGGTTTACGCGGTTCACTGTGCGGAAACGATGTTATATTTTAACAGATTGGACAATTCCGCACGCTACCATAAATAAATATGTTTATTTTTTAAAAATATTTTTATAATGGACAAGGGGGTATTTTAATTTTTTATTAGGGGGGTTATAAGGGTTTTTTTTTTTTTACACTTACTTTCACCTTAAAACATGCAATCATTAGATTGCATGTACTGATCTATGCTATGCAATAGCATAGCATAGATCAGTGTTATCAGCAATCTATGCATAGAGCCTGCCTGAGAGCAGACTCTTCACATAGATGGCCGAACCGACAAGAAGGATGTAAGTGGATTACCCATGCGATCGGGACCCCCTGTCACTGAGTACCTTAAACGCTGCGATCACTATAGATCGCGGAGTTTAAGGGGTTAATGGCAAGCAGCTGCAATGAGAGCGGTCACGCACACATTTGAAAGATTTTCTTTGCTGGAGTACCCCTTTAACATCACCAACAGAATAACAGTAAAAGGTGACACCAGTATATCAGGCTATTCTCAATAGTTGATGGTTCCTGCACCTTTCCCCTCTTTTTCTGCACAACGACCTCTGCATAGGTCACACAGCATGCCTAGAAAACTGTCCTATAGAAGTCTACAGGGCTCCTTCCAGTCTATTGTATCCTATATTCATGGGGTTTGCTGTAAACCATTTGTTTAAGTGCTGTGCTGAGAGCTCAGGCAATATGTCAGCCCCCATAATAAGATTAATGGGGTTGGCCACTTTATAGTGTATACTGTTTATACTGACAGCAGCTCGATGTGTACCTCATAGAGCTAAAGTCAGACTCCCCTTCTCCAGGCTGGGCTGTCCTGCTCTGTGGAGAGTCTGTCCATAAGATGGCTGACATGGAGGAACATGTGACCATGCTCCGCCCCCTTGGTCCACCACTGAGCCTGTATATGCCTATGGAGGAGACTGGGGGCACATGGTCACATGCTCCTCCATGTCAGCCATCTTATGGACAGACTCCCCACAGAGCAGGACATTACAGCCTGGATAAGGGGAGTCTGATTTTAGCTCTATGAGGTACACAGGGAGCTGTTGTCAATATATACAGTGATTAAAGTTACTAATAATGTACACTGAACTATTTTACTATAAACTGGCCAACCCCTTTAAATAAAAGAATTTAAAATCAAAAACTAGAAAAAATAATGTAGAAAAAAATAACACATTTAGAATCTAGCTCAGTGGGGAAAAAAAGAATCTAGGGGACAATCCCTTTAAATGGATAGAAAACCATGGTTGCTTTCTATCAGCAACAAAGCCACAATCTGTCCGTGGCGTGATAATGTAACACTATAAATTCTCGTGTGTATCCTGTGCATGACATTCACAGACAAAGCTCCTGGTATGAAGCAGTCACGTGATGCTGACAGATATCCCGTCAGACTTAATTGCGTAATTCTGATTAAAACTGCGATCCACCCAGAGTGAAGGTGCTTTCCAGTCTTGTGTAAGTAAAACCTATTGCCTAATGAAAAGTATCAAGACCCCTGACCCTGGCTAGAATCTTACTCACATATAGAGACCAAAGACCCAAAGACCAAATCTGTTGTACATAATCAGGAAAAGTGTTAGGCCTTGTTCACATCTGCATCCATTCACTGCAGAAAAACTCAGCTGGATAGCTCATTGCACAGGAAGTACCAATGGATCCTCATAGATTCCACTGACTTAAAGGGGTACTTCTGCGAAAATCTTTTTCTTTCAAATCAACTGGTTTTAGAAAGTTATATAGATTTGTAATTAACTTCTATTTAAAAATCTCAAGTCTTCCCATACTTTTCAGCTGCTGTATGTCCTGCAGGAAAAGTTGTATTCTTTCCAGTGGGATACAGTGCTCTCTGCTGCCACATCTGTCCATGTCAGGAACTGTTCAAAGTAGTAGCAAATCCCCATAGAAAACCTCTCCTGCTCTGGACAGTTCCTGACATGGACAGAGGTGGCAGCAGAGAGCACTGTGTCGCACTCAGTGGCGGATTATAATATGGGCGGTTTGGAATGGACGCCCGGGGCCCGAGGCTCCGGGGGGGCCCACGCCATGCCGCCCACATTATAATCCGCCACTGTTAACTGTCCCCCAGATAACACAAAAAAAAAAAAAAAAAAACAACACAACTCACCTGCTGTCCCTTCCCCCGTCGAGCCTCTCTCCTTCTGCAGCCTCTGGCTGATGCGCGGCTGCCGGGGGTGTCCCGTCCTATCCCCGGCAGCGCGCGCATCAGAGAGCTCCCCGTGCGCCTGTGGCTGTGACTTCCGGCGCACGGGAGCTCTCTGATGCGCGCGTTGCCCGGGATAGGACGAGGCACCCCCGGCAGCCGCGCATCAGCAGGAGGCTGCAGAAGGAGAGAGGCTCGACGGGGGGACGGACAGCAGGTGAGTTGTGTTGTTTTTGTTTTTTTTTTGTGTTATCTGCTGGGGGGGAAGGGGGAGGGAGAGGGGGGACCATCTATAAGGGGGGGGAAGGGGGACCATCTATAAGGGGGGGAAGGGGGACCATCTATAGGGGGGGGAGGGGACCATCTATAAAGGGGGGAAATGGGAACCATCTATAAAGGGGGGAGGGGACCATCTATAAGGGGGGGAAGGGACCATCTATAAAGGGGGGAAAGGGGGACCATCTATAAGGGGGAGGGGACCATCTATAAGGGGGGGAAGGGGGACCAGCTATAAGGGGGGGAAAGGGGGACCATCTATAAGGGGGGGGAAGGGGGACCAGCTATAAGGGGGGGGAAGGGGGACCAGCTATAAGGGTGGGAAGAGGGAGGAACATCTATAAGGGGAAGGGGAGGGGGACCATCTATAAGGGGGGGGGGGAAGGGGGACCAGCTATAAGGGGGAAAGAGGGGGGCCATCTTTAAGGGGGAAGAGGGGGACCATCTATAAGGGGGAAAGAGGGGGACCATCTATAAGGGGGAAGAGGGGGACCATCTCCTATAGGATTAGCACCCTCCTCTCCTGACATTCTCTGTGCTGCTGTGACCTCCCCTATAAGATCAGCGCCCTCCTCTCCTGACATCCTCTGTGCAGCAAGGGACCAAACATTATATTTATTGGGGCCAGCAGGGAGGGGAGGCAGGCAGTGTTTATTGGGGACAGCATTGGCGAGGGCAGTAGTGGATTATAATGTGAGCGGATTGACGGGGGGGGGGGCCGGTTGGGTGGACAGCCCGGGGCCCAGGGTACATTTAATCCGCCACTGGTCGCACTAAAAAGAAAACAACATTTCCTGCAGGACATACAGCAGCTAATAAGTACTGGAAGGCTGGAGATTTTTAAATAGAAGTAAATTACAAACCTATAAAACTTTCTGAAGCCAGTTGATTTGAAAGAAAAAGATTTTCGGTGGAGTAGTACCCCTTTAAGTGGGGGTCCATTTTATTTAGCAGAACTTGAGAAAACAAAAATTTGGCCCAGTTAGGTCTTACTAGTTAAATGGATTCTGCAAAGGCGCTCCATACAGATGTGACCATTGCCTTAGATGGGGTCCACAAGTTGCATTTTTGGTCAGTATCACAGTCATAACCAGGAGAGGGTCCCGAATACAGAAACAGGTGCAAATTAGTTCCACTCCCAGTTTTGGCTAAAAATACTGACCAAAGCCGTGCAATAGGATTGTTCAATTGAGGATGTTATAGCAGGACTGCCGTCTGAAGGGCTCCACATACTGACCACATACTGCTGTTTTATTACGTGCTGATTTATTTTTACTTGTACCCTATATACAGCATAGGGAACAAGTATGAGATACTTTTATTTAAGAATCTCAAGTCTTCCTCAGCTGCTGTATGTTCCGCAGGAAGTGTTGTTTTCTTTCCAGTCTGACACAGTGCTCTCTGCTGCCACCTCTGTCCATGTCAGGAACTGTCCAGAGCAGGAGAGGTTTTCTATGGGGATTTGCTCCTTCTCTGGACAGTTCCTGACATGGACAGAGGTGGCAGCAGAGAGCACTGTGTCAGACTGGAAAGAATACACCACTTCCTGCAGGGCATACAGCAGCTGATAAGTACTGGAAGAGTGGAGTTTTTTGAATAGAAGTAAATGGCAAATCTGCATAACTTTTTGACATTTGAAAGAAATAACATTTGGCTTGAGTACTCCATTAAAGATAGACTTAGGGTACAACAAAAATATAGAACAAACCATATTCACTTTTCATGATCCCCTTCAGCTCTCGGTCTGATCCTTCTTTCTGTTCGGCATTGTCCCTGCAGCAAATAACAGCTCCGCCAGTCACTGTCCCACCTCATCGCCTGCTGCCAGGTCTTGTTATATTTGAGGTCACTCATACATAACCTTCCTCCTATAGAGGTAGAAAAAAATCAAGTAAAATGATATATTAGTAAGGAACTAAGCCATCAAGTGCATCAGCAAGTTATATATCTACACAATATAGAATATATCAGATGCATTCTCTACTGTGAAACTTACCTTGCTGCCTTATAAACCATCAATGAGCAGGATAGCTGCTGTATGTCCTGCAGGAAGTGGTGTATCCTTTCCAGTCTGACACAGTGCTCTCTGCTGCCACCTCTGTTTATGTCAGGTACTGTCCAGAGAAGCAGCACATAAAGCTGTATTGCTGGGTACAAACACTGCTAAACAGATACATATTGGGGGAGATTTATCAAACATGGTGTAAAGTGAAACTAGCCCAGTCGCCCCTAGCAACCAATCAGATTCCACCTTTCATTCCTCACAGACTCTTTGGAAAAAGAAAGGTGGAATCTGATTGGTTGCTAGGGGTGACTGGGCCTGTTTTACTTTACACCATGTTTGATAAATCTCCCCTAATATTAGTAAATGAGTTATAGACTTGATTTACAAACAAGATACATGTTAGGCTAGGTTCACACTGCGTTTTTGCAATCCTTTTTTTCATCCGTTTTTTGCAAAAACGGATGCATTATTGTGCATCCGTTTTGATCTGTTTTTCCATTGACTTCCCTTGTAAAAAAAAAAACGGATCAAAACGGACACAAAAGTAATGTCAGCTACGCTTTTTTTGTCCTTAAAAAAAACTGATCCATTTTGATCCGTTTCATTTTACAATGGAAGTCAATGGAAAAACGGATGCACACAAATGCATCCGTTTTTTGCAAAAATGCAGTGTGAACCCAGCCTAAACTGACCCTTAAAGGCGCAGTTCGGGCAGACTTCTCTTTTTCACAAGTGCTGGGGAGGGGGTAGTCGCTGACTGGCAGAGCGGACCTGGGTCCCCACTATGACCAGGAAGCAACCGGGGACCAAAATAGCGGTATACAGCCACCAGTTCCGGGGCCGGAGGGGCATGAGAGCATGTTATTTCTTTTATCCATTCCCTTCTGGAAACTTTTAGGGAAAAAAAAAAAAAAAAAAAGAGGTCTGCCCAGACTTTTCCTTTAAACCATAAAAAAGTTAGACAACAAAGTAAAAGTTCACCCCAATTTTTTTCTTACAACTGGTCCCAGAAAGTGACAGAGATTTGTAATTTACTTCTATTAAAAAATCTCAAGTCTTCTAGTACTTAATAGCTGCTGTATGCTCTGAAGGAAGTGGTATTCTTTTAAGCCTGGAGAGCAGGAAAGTTTTTTTTTTTTTATTAGGATTTGCTATTGCTCTGGACAGTTCCTGACATGGACAGAGGTGGCAGCAGAGAGCACTGTGTCAGATTGGAGATAATACACCACTTCCTGCAGGACATACAGAAGCTGATAAGTACTGGAAGACTGGAGATTTTTAAATATAAGTAAACAACAAATCTCTGACACTTGCTAGGACCGTTTGCTTTGAAAGAAAAAAAATTGGGTGAACAACCCCTTTAAAAACAAGATGAGTATATATTATAAACACTACATGACGCTACAAATCACAGGCGGGGCACTGATGTAATAAGTAATTCTAAGGTTTTATCAAGATTCTTATCGGAGACTCTTGTCTGGTCTCTGTCTGTATCATAGGGAAAGAAGTTACACAATATGGGACATCGCTGAGCTGGAATAGATGTAGTTTTATTGTGACATAAACGGTGCAGGTCAGGTGGAGAACAAGACACATCGCTATGTCATTAGTGCTATAATGATCAATTAAAAATAAATCTATGAATTCCATATAAAAGACCATGATCACTTTTCAGTGTGATTTTGGGTAGTTCTCTCAATAGAAGTTTCCCTGTATACAGCTACGTGCGGCCATGTACAAGACTGTGAAGAATCAGTCACTCCTTTAGGATTGCGCTCTCTTTGAGAACTAGTTTTCTTATAGACGATTCTGCTCAGGATGGAGTAAAAAACAAAAACACTTATACTCACCTCCCCTGATCCCCTGCTGCCCGTCATGTCACCGCAGCTCAGCTCATCTTAGTGTTGGTGTCACTACAAGAAAGTGGCCACTCAGCCAATAACTGGGTGAGGCAGGACAATTCTGCAGCCAGTGATTGATTTAGACGCTACTTCCTTAAAGGGGTCGTACACCTTTAAGAAAAGAGACTACCCTGCCCGCCACCCATCATCCCCAAACACAGGAACATTCTATACTGCAGAGTGTTCCTGTATTCTCTATGGAGCAGGGAGAGGCAAGCCACAGCCAGAGCAGGCTGCAGCTTATCTCTCCCTGAGTTCAGGAGACTCCTATAGACCTTAAATTGACAGCGTAACAAGCGGCGGGTATGGCTGTCTAATGACTGCTTGTACCAGCTGCTGTATGTCCTGCAGGAGGTGGTGTATTCTTTCCAGTCTGACAGATCGCTCTTTGCTGCCATCTCTGTCCATGTCAGGAACTGTCTAGAGCAGGAGCAAATCCCATAGAAAACCTCTCCTGCTCTCCATACTGGGAAGAATACACCACTTCCTGCAGAACATACAGCAGCTGATAAGTACTGGAAGACTGGAGATCTTTTAATAGAAGTAAATTACAAAAGAATTTTTTTTTTTGTGTAACTACCTCATTAGACATTGTAGATCTTTAACCCAAAAAATAGTAAAGGTACCGATGCAATGCTTGTAAAATAGGTTACTGAGAGCATATATGCATATCCGTCAGTTTCCCTTTAATGTCAGGAAGTGCTCAGCAATGTGATCAAGCACCAGCAGGGGAATCAGGGAAGGTGAGTATAGGCAAAGTTTTTTTTCTTTTGCCCTTTTTTTTTCCTCAAGTTTTATTTTTTGATGGCAAACATACAATTTATATCTATGGAGTGTAAGTTTTAGATTTTCTATTAATGTTCTGACCGCCTAATGTGTATAGAAACTGCCGGGCTTTAGTGGTAGGTGTCAGGGAAATCAACAATTCTCACAATCTCAACATCATGTAATAAACCGAGCACGCTCACTTCAGCCGAGCACGCACACATAGCAAACACACATTTCTACTAAAGTTTAAAAAAAAAAAAAAACACAGACGGTCATTGACTTTATTTACTTTTATTTTATTTAGAGTCTTAAATTTAAAGGAGAAATAATGTATAGAATACGCCGATCCTCCGTATGTTACATTCACCAATAAAATCACACTGATTGATTTATCAGGATTACTTTTTCCGATTTCTACTCTGTATAAATGTTCTCTGAAATACATCTATTATAACAATTATACAAAAAAAAAAAAAAAATAAAAAAGACACATTGGTATAATGCTAATGTACAGCGTAATACTGCCGCGATTTATAAATATTATATAGTCATGCAAAGGGGGGGGCAAGAAGCAGAGATAGCAAACCCATCATAGTAATCAGCAAAATGAACGGTGCAACACTATATAGGTATAATACATAGTAGGACTGCTCTTACAAGGCCGGGTTTCCTTCTTCCCTGTAAGGTTCCTTAAAGGGGTACTCCGGCAAAAAATCTTTTTCTTTCAAATCAACTGGTTTGAGAAAGCTACATAGATCTGTAAATTACTTTTCCCATACTTATCAGCTGCTGTATGTCCTGCAGGAAGTGGTGTATTCTTTCCAGTCTGACACTGTGCTCTCTGCTGCCACCTCTGTCCAGAGCAGGAGCTTTCTGAAACTAGTTGATTTGAAAGAAAAATATTTTCACCAGAATACCCCTTTGAGTTTTCTCCCCTTTATAAGGTTATATACGCACACCTACTGTATGTACAGCAATGATGTAAGGCAATAGTCCTTAAAGGGGTTATCCAGTGCTACAAAAACATGGCCACTTTTTTCCAGAGACAGCCCCACTCTTGTCTCCAGCTTGGGCAGGGTTTTGATGCTCATTTCCATTGAATTGAATGGAGCTTAATTGCAAACCGCACCTGAACTATAGACAAGAGTTGTGCTGTCTCTGAAAGAAAGTGGCCGTGTTTTTGTAGCACTTTAACAGCGGATTCCCACCGTAGAATGTGATGGTGTATCACTACGCTATGACATCACTTTATGATCATCACATATCCGACCACTTGATTGTTGCTGTGTGGTGACCCCCACTGATCATAAAGTGATGGCATATTCCAGTAATATCCCATCACTTTACTTAAGTATTCCTAAACCTGTGGATGGCGCTGTCAGGGCATGATGGGAGTTGTAGCTTTGTAACAGGTTTGGGAACCCTGCTTTATAACACAGGAGTATTCCTTCAATCTTATGTTACACATCACTACTGCATCTCAGTCTGGCAATTCATGACAGCAATGGAGTGATCTGACACATCTGGAGGCATCTGCAGGACTAGTTCAGACCTCTAGATGGTGCACCTTGAATTCTGTTACAAGGGGTTGTCAAAAAATCATATTAAACACCCTCCTTAAAGGGGTACTCGAGCAAAAATCTTTTTCTTTCAAATCAACTGGTGACAGAAAGTTATACAGATATGTAATTTACTTCTATTTAAAATCTGCAGTCTTCCAGTACTTATCAGCTGCTGTATGTCCTACAGGAAGTGGTGTATTCTTTCCAGTCTGACACAGTGCTCTCTGCTGCCACCTCTGTCCATGTCAGGAACTGTCCAGAGCAGTACAGGTTTACTATAGGGGTTCCTGACATGGACAGAGGTGGCAGCAGAGAGCACTGTGTCAGACTGGAAAGAATACACCACTTCCTGCAGGACATACAGCAGCTGATAAGCAATGAAAGACTTGATATATTTAAATAGAAGTAAATTACAAATCTATATAACTTTCTGAAACCAGTTGATTTGAAAGAAAAAGATTTTCGCTGGACAACCCCTTTCAAAAAACATAATCACTTTCTTCCAAAAATAGTGCCACCCTTGTCATCAGGTTGTGTGCAGTATTATAACTTAGCTCCATTCAATTCAAAGTGAACTGCAATACCGCACATAAAGTGAGGACGAGAGTGGCGCTATTAATGGATAAAAGCAGCCATGTTTTTCTTATTCTGGATAAACCCCTTTAATAGAAGCGTTATGGAAGATCCCCATCTACACAACACTATAAATGACTTTAGTGACAACCTACCATCCCGGTATAAATAACTGTATGGCATAAATAGCACTTTCACAAGAACCGACCATAAATTCAGATAGAACAAAACACTAACTGAAATATCAAGCAATGTCTAAAGTTTTGTTCTATTATATATATATGGGGAGATTCATTAAACATGGTGTAAAGTGAAACTGGCTCAGTTGCCCCTAGCAACCAATCAGATTCCACCTTTCATTCCTCACAGACTCTTTGGAAAATGAAAGGTGGAATCTGATTGGTCGCTAGGGGCAACTGAGCCAGTTTCACTTCACACCAAGTTTGATAAATCTCCCCTATACTGTCCACCTAATTTAGGACCACCCTGTGTGTGTGTGTATATATATATATATATATATATATATATATATATATATATATTATATATCTATATATATCAAGGAGGATCTTTGCCTCCTTTAAAACCTTTAATTCACAATTATGTGAATGGGTAAACAATAGAATCCTAAACGAATGGCCCCACAATTTGCTCAACCATCCCTGCCCTCTACATGACCCCCTATCGCCATACTAAAAGGGGTCCTACCTACCACACAATCCCTTTCTATTATACAGTACTTTGTGCTTCGCTTTGTTCCTGATCTCAGCTTCCTGTTGGTGAATGGAAACACCATCTGTATCAAGAAAGTGACCACCTGCCCCGACCATGACGAAATGACACATTTGTCTTCATGTTATGCATCGGTGTCAATACCACATGATCAGGGACAAGTGCCCAATGCAATGCAATGGTTTGCATTGAACGCCCAGTAGCGTAAATGGGAGAAAAATGTAAACAAAATATTAGAGAGTTAAATAAAAGCATTTAGAGTGCATCCGCACAGATCAGCGTGACCTATGCTCTCTTATCATTGTGCGATCGGTTAATCTAAATCCTCCCAAATGTTACTTTTCTGGGGTCTGGTCATGCAGATCTCTTCAGTAGTCATGTTTCATCCTAGTCATCACATATCCCTGCAGGATTCAGACACTTAAAGGGAACCTGTTACCCCTCCTGATTGCCCTGTTATTCTTACTAGAGATCTATGATTAATTAGCCAAGTGGGTGTTACCAGTTGGGGGTGCTACACAGTCCAGCACTCTCAGTTGTGACTGGATAGTGTCATATAGTGTAGGGACACACCCCAAATTAGTAACACCCATTGAGTTCATTTCTAGAGTGTCCCTACACTACCTGACACTATCCAATCAGAGCTGAGAGTGCTGGACTGTGCAGGGACACGCCCCCAACTGGTAACACCCACTTGGCTAATTAATCATAGATTTCTAATAAGAATAAGAGAGGAACGGCACATCACAGAGCTATAAGGATGGGTGATCCAGAATTATTCTTGCATGTACTTACTAAAATATACAGATCTGGGGTGACAGGTCCTCTTTAATACCTTATAAAAATGAATGGCATAGCCTCAGGATAGACCATCAGTCGTATTTCGACTCCCAGCCCCCCCCTCTGACCAGCACTGAAGTAAACCTTTAGGGTTTACCAGTACTAGTACCTGCAGCGGTGGTGCAAGGAACTGTTTCATACTAGTTGCAGTACCTTGCACCACTGTTGCTTTATGGCATAGCCTCAGGATAGACCATCAATATTAGAGATAGGAGTGGCGTTTCGACTCCCAGTGACCCCCCCCCCCAACCACCACTCAAGTAACCCTTCAGTGTTAACCAGCACTAGTATACTTTGAGTAACGGTAGGGCAAGGTACTGCTTCATACTAGTTGCAGTACCTCACACCACTGCTGCTGGAGTCTGGAGAAGAGATTGAAGAGTTTCCTATACAATCCACCACATATATTAGGCCCCATCTCCCATTCCGTCACATGGAGTGTGGAAGGCAGATCGTGCAAGAATAAGGCGTTTTAATATCGGCAATACCTTTCACCATTGTTGTCACTCGTATTTGGTACGCAGCAGGTCACGCCGCTGACTGATGATGAGTTTAAAGGTTTCCTATGAGGTTAAAAAAAATGTTAATGTGCTTGCGTACACGGCTTAGTGTTCTCGTGTGGTTCAATAGATGAGTAAGTGTTAAGAAAATATCCCGTGTGCTCCTGATCCCAGGCGCAGGCTCCAGATGACTCACAGATCACCTACTACGTGAGCCAAGGATGCGTGGTGTGTGATGATCGGTACAGACAGTCAGTTACGTTTATGGGACTGCTCCTTGTGTGCTACAACTTCTGAATCATCACCTGGAATTTACCTATAAAAAGAGAAACCAGTTCATCACAGGTCATATCATGTGTGCCAGTAGACTTTCTAAGAACGGATATATGGCGTATAGTAGAAGAAACGGCTCTGCGGGGGATAGTCTATGGAGAAGATACCATAGAGTGCACTATGGGGTAACCAAATCAGTGAGACTAATCACAACATACATGGTCTCTTAGCAAACTATTTTTGACTTTATTTTTTATATTGCGGATAACACATCAGTCAATTTTGCCTGGAAAAAAAAATCCCTTTAAGGGTACGTTCACACGTACAGGATCTGCAGCAGATTTGATGGCACAGATTTGAAGCTTCAAATTTGCAACTTCAAATCTGTGCCAGATCCTGTACGTGTGAACGCACCCTAAAAAAGTATCAAGAGTTTTACAAAAACGTTGGACATGTCCTCTAAGACATGACTAATTAACAGTAATTATTAAAACTGCAATTCTTACACATGCTGCCATCTAGTGGCCAAACAGGCTACACTGCAGATGGGTACACTGATGTAAAAGCAGCAGCTTCACTGCTTACACCCCTGCCTGACTAGTGGCATGAAATGGGCCTCATTGTAAGGGCCCTAATACACAGAGCGATAATCGGCCTGATTCGGAAGATTCTCTCTCCATGTAATAGAGACATGGATCAGCCAATGTAATAGCTAGGTGTAATAGCTACGTGTAATTGTAATGAGTGTCCGACGGCTAATGATTGCCCAAACAGTTAATACTTCACCTGTCCACGCTCCTTCTCCTGTGTTCTGTATGCATCCCGGCACCACGCGTTGTGGTATCAGAGCAGCCACTGAGCTGACAGGCCACTCAGCCAATCACTGGCCAGGACCCATTCAGACTGGGCACTCTGAAGCTTTAGCGCGCGGTGGTGAGAAACATGCAGAGTGCAGGAGAAGACCAGGACCGAGGACAAGTAATGTTTTAACTGTTTGGGCAAGGGCTGCACGGACATCGCTAACGATGTCCGTGCAGCCCTTGCTAAACGATTATTGGGCTGTGTAATAGGTCCAGTAAATAAGTGCCAATCTAGCAAATTAGTTTACAATACTGAAAAGGCTGTCTAATAGGACCCTAAGTCTATGAAGCGCTCAGCCATATGCTCTTCCGGCTCTATCTAGTGGGGTCTCAACACTTCGACCCTGAATGATATAAACTTTTTCTAAAATGAGACAGGTAGCCAAACACCTTATACTAAAGCCAGCCAAACCTGCTGCTGGCGGTGGGTACAGCCAACAGTATAAGATGTATGAGGATCTACTAACATCATATGGCATCAGAGGGAAGGGTCAGATGTGCTGGATTCTTACTGCCTGACCCTTTTGTTCTCAAAGGAATAAGTCAATGCCACAGATGTCTGGCTGCAGATTACCCATGCCTATAGAGAGCACATAAAGGTTCAGCACGACATTCATGTGTATGTGGAGGCCAGGAGAGATAATTGCGTATGGCAACTTAAAAGAAGGAATATGATTATCCGGGAGAGGCCTGATGCCATCTCTAATGATAGATTATGCTGACTCGACAGTAAAGCATCACTGCTGCAAAAACTAAAGGCAGTTCTGTTGAGGACTACCGCCAGTAAGTGCACAAAACAAATGAACATGTAATACTAGTAGTAATAAAACACACACCGTAAGTGGCCATATACTCACATGCAGGCATCACCGAGACTTCTGCTGTTACAATACTTCTGATTCCCAGATTAGATAATCCTCCTCGAATTAAACCACATGTGAATGCCAAATACTGCAATGAGAAAAGGATTAATAAGACTGACCGAATTATTAAAAGGGGTAGTCCACCAATTTTTTTTCTTTCTTTGAAATTCACTGGTCTCATCAAGTGCCATAGATTTGTAATTTACTGCTATTAAACAAAATCTCCAGTATTCCAGTACTTATCAGCTGCTGTATATCCTGCAGGAAGTGGAGTATTCTTTCCAGTCTGACACAGTGCTCTCTGCTGCCACCTATGTCCATGTCAGGAACTGTCCAGAGCAGAAGAAAATCCCCATAGAAAACCTCTCCAGCTTTCCAGAATGGAAAGAATACAACACTTCATGCAGGACATACAGCAGCTGATAAGTACTGGAAGACTTGAGATTTTTTAATAGAAGTAAATTACAAATATTTGTCACTTTCTGGCACCAGTTGATTTGAAATATCAATATACACACACACACATATATATATATCAATATACACATTTTATATATATATATGGTTATGTTCTTATCTGAACTAGTAGATATTGTTCTCATTTACATGTTAATTATATATTAACCATAAAAACGTTCCCTTATTACATTCATCCTATTACCATATTACTCATGACAAGCCGGCCTGCCCCTGCATCACTACAGCTCCAGACGTCCTGAAGAAAGATGAGTGAACTTGCCGAAAGTCCCGGGAACTTTCATCAGGTCTGCTCGTGTCTGGTTCTGAGAAATGCTAAGGCTTATGGTCCTTATACATGGCCAATCCCCACCTGTACATGAGCGCCGATCGAACAGATCAATGCAGATAGAAAGGGCTTTTACACAGCTTAATTAGCCACAGGCCTTGGCTGCAAGAAAAATCACCAGATTGTTCGTGATTAGAGTTAAGCGCAACGCGAGCATGCTTAAAGTGACACTGTCGCCCACTTTTTGCATTCTGTCTTCTCTACACAGGTGTAAAGGGTACATTTAGCGGTTTTCTTACCTTATTTTATATCATACGTCATGGTGCTTGTTAAAGCAAAAAGTGATTTTTATTTATTAACTGTAGATTGTGCTAAGTGGGCGGGGCTTCTGGGCAACAGTGCCACTTTGCCCCGACCACATTGCCACTGTTGGTCCCACCCCTCCATGACGTCATAGGCATATAGGCCCCGCCCCCTCACCGACCATTGGAACAGGATGGTCTAAAGGTCAAGGCACCCCCCCTCTAGGTGGGCTCATACCAATAGGCGTTGAAGGGGTGTGGCCTATGTGCTGATGACGTCACTTGAGGGGGGTGGCCAACGGTGGCGCTGTGGGCATGAAGCCCCACCCACTTAGCACAATCTGCAGTTGGTAAAAGATCACTTTTTACTTGAACAAGCACCATGACGTATGATATAAGATAAGGTATGAAACCTGCTAAATTCACCCATTACACCTGTGTAGGGGAGTCAGAATGCAAAAAAGGGGGCGACAGTGTCACTTTCCTGTCTCCCCCGCTACCCCTGCATACCAAAATAAAACGGATGGTCTGATTTGCAACCAACGGTGAGTGCCCTGCGTCTCCTTCTTCTATTAAGTGTCACTTTAAGTGCACCCGAACCGGAGCGAGCTGCATTTGATCACCGGGGCACCAGAAGTTGGATGCAGCCTTAAATCTATTTGAAAAACATGGACACCGCCTATAGCCTATGTCTGTATCCATGTTTTCCAGGACCCCCTAGGGCTGCATCTAGTATCCAGTTCAGATGTGGTTTGCAATTACGCTCCATTCACTTTAACGGGATTATCCAGCACTACAAAAACATGGCCACTTTTCTTCCAGAGACAGCACCGCTCTTGTCTCCAGTTTGGGTGCAGGTTTTGTAACTCAGTTGCATTGAAGTGAATGGAGGTTAATTGCAAACCGCACCTGAACAGGAGCAGTGCTGTCTCAGGAAGAAAGTGTCCATATTTCTGTAGACCTAGATAACCCCTTTAATGGAACTGAATTGCAAAACCTACACCCAAGTATTGCTGTCTCTGGAAGAAAGCTGCCATGTTTTTCTATAACCCCTTTAAAAAACAGTTTTTTTACAGCCTATAAATTGCATGTGCCCCCAACCCCAATGTGCCCTAGGCAGCTGCCTACTCATCATCCCATCCCTGCAATGCCTCCTCTGCCTGACTGACTGCTAATTCTTATTAACTAGTAAGTGCCCAGTACAGACACGCGTGTGACACCATGTAATCCCCTACTTGGGTAAGTTATTCATGTTATTCCAGCTATGTCCTCTATGTATACACACAGGAGGATGTGAAGGGCTGCAGAAATTAAAGGGAACCGCTCATCTCTTTCATTCTGCCCGAACCCAAGTGCTATAAAACAGGGACGGACTCCCTTAGAGGGGCTGCCTTTCTGTTTCCCCCAAACCCTTCTGTATACACTCCTCACCTTTCAGTGTATCTTTTCCCTCCCAGGTCGTTACCCAACTTGTAGTGAAGTGTATGGGGGAGATTTTTCAAACATGGTGTAAAGTGAGACTGGGTCAGTCGCCTAGCAACCAATCAGATTCCACCTTTAATTTTCCGATGAGTCTGTGAGGAATGAAAGGTGGAATCTGATTGGTTGCTAGGGGCAACTGAGCCAGTCTTACTTTACACCATGTTTGATAAATCTCCCCCTATGAGTCTATTTACAGTGCAAATCTATTCCACCATCTGGCGGTATTATTACCTTGGGGGCATGTTCCAAATACTGTTTCCCTGCAGACATTTGAGTGATAAGTCGGAATTTGTTGTCCTGGAGCACATATATTCCCTGTGTGAAAAGAAGAACAAAATAAATCAGTGCTTAAAGGGGTAGTTCACACAAAAAAAGATGCTTTCTAATCAACTGATCCCATAAAGTGCCAGCAATTTGTCATTTAGTTTTATTAAAAATCTCCAGTCTTCCAGTACTTATCAGCTGCTGTGTGTCCTACAGGAAGTGGTGTATTCTTTCCAGTCTGGAGAGGAGAGGTTTTCTCTTGGGATTTTCTACTGCTCTGGACAGTTCCTGAAATGGACAGAGGTGGCAGCAGAGAGCAGTGTGTCAGACTGGAGAGAATACACCACTTCCTGTAGGACATACAGCAGCTGATAAGTACTGGAATAGTTTTTTTTTTTTTTTTTTTTTTTTTGGGGGGGGGGATATGCTGCTTACTTTCTTCTGGACAGGAAATAACCTGTG
This sequence comes from Dendropsophus ebraccatus, assembly GCF_027789765.1. Lineage (NCBI taxonomy): Eukaryota > Metazoa > Chordata > Amphibia > Anura > Hylidae > Dendropsophus > Dendropsophus ebraccatus. Next base: position 63,043,679 of record NC_091466.1, read on the forward strand.
TAACCTTTCTTCATGACACACTTTAAGGCAGGGATGGGGAACCTTCGGCCCTCCAGCTTTTGCAAAACTACAACTCCCATCATGCATGAACAACCACAGCCAAAGCTTTGGCTGTCCAGGCAACATGGGAATTGTAGTTTTGCAACAGCTGAAGGGCCAAATGTTCCCCATCCCTGCTTTAAAGGGGTTGTTGACCAATTTTTCTTTCTTTTAAATCAACTGGTGCCAAGGATTTATAATGTCATTCACTTAAGAAAAATCTCAAGTCTTCCAGTAATTATCAGCTGCTTTATGTCCTGCAGGAAGTGGTATTTTTTTCTAATCTGGAGAGCAGGAGAGTTTTTTTTATGGGGATTTGCTCCTGCCCTGGACAGTTCCTAAAATGGAAAGAATACACCACTTCATGCAGGACATACAGCAGCTGATAAGTACTGGAAGACTCAAGATTCTTTTTATAGAAGTAAATTACAAATCTGGCAAATCTACTTTCTGGCACCAGTTGATTTGGAAGAAAAGAATTTTGGCGTGAACAACCGCTTTAAAGGGAATGTTCACACGCTGCAGATCTGTCGCCGTTTTTTCTGCAGCAGATCTGCATATGATTTCACATACATTGATACATATAAAGTCTATTACCCTGACTCCTAGATCACTGTGTAATTATTGTCTTCTATGCACTAACCAGCACTGAGAAAACACCTATAGATATCCTATAGATCACTTGTCACCTACACAATGCCTGTGCACTCAGCCCTGATAGCTATGGAAAGATAAACTACAGAGTGGCAGTACACACCGCCAGCGCCTCACCTGGTGATTGGTCCGCAGGTTGTCGATTTGCTTCTTGAAGACTGTCGTCCAAAAATCTTTGCAGACAAACTTCATGATGTCTAATTCATCTTTGAACCTTGCAGTATCCTTGGTAAATCTAAGGAAGGGAATTAAAGATGTTACTGTCACTTCCTCCACGTCTAGAGATCAGTGGGGGGTCTAAGCACCAAGACCCCAACTGAGCATAACAGTGTGATGAAAATAAACAGCCATTTTGTATGTATATTTTATAGAATTGATACCACACAAAAAAAAAAATCATTCTTTCAAATCAACTGGTGCCAGAAAGTGCCAGATTTGTAATTTACTTCTATTAAAAAAAATAAAAAAAATCTTAAATCTTTCATTACTTATCAGCTTATGTATGTCCTGCATGAAGTGTATTCTTTCCAGTGTGAAACAGTGCTCTCTGCTGCCACCTGTGTCCATGTCAGGAACTGTCCAGGGCAGGAGCAAATCCCCATAAAAAAACAACCCTCTCTTCCTCTCCAGATTGGGGAAAAAATACCACTTCCTGCAGGACATACAGCAGCTGATAAGTACTGGAAGACTTGAGATTTTTTTTTTTATTGAAGTAATTTGCAAACCTCACAAATCTATTGGACTTTTTGACACCAGTTGATTTGAAAGAAAAAATGCTAAACAACCCCTTTAAAGGAGGAATGAGGAACCATCGGCCCTTCAGCTGTTACAAAACCACAATTCCCATCATGCCTGGACAGCCAAAGTTAAAGCTTTGGCTGTCCAGGCATGATGGGAGTTGTAGTTTTACAACAGCTGGAGGGCTTAAGATTTCCAATTCCTGCCTTAAAGTGTGTCATGAAGAAAGGTAACATAGAAGAAAGTAAGCAGCACATAGACATTACATATGCCACCCAGAGGAGCCTACCTCTCTATTAAGCCTTGTCCTACTCGGAAACCCATGTTTTCCAGCTTGGTGATGCACCTGCCATTCTCCTATAAAAGAAAGATGTGAGTAATTTCCATTCTAAGCACCAAGGACCATACAGTAGCCTATGGGGGTCACCATGAATTCCCACCACATCAACAGACCGGTGGTAACACTCAATGCACAGCAGAGGGGCCGGCTGCACTAACCAGGGGCAAAACTAAAGAGTGGTGTAGAATTGTATAGAAATTATAGGACCATAGGGGATGCTCAACTTTATAGTGTCTAGTCTATCACGCTCCATACTGTACTGCTACTACTACACAGCTCTCCTGCCCTATCCATCATGTTCTGTACTACTATTACTACTACTACTACTACTACTCCCCCTACACACCGCACATCTCCTGCCTTATCCATCATGTTCTGTACTGCTGCTGCTACTACTACACACCGCACATCTCCTGCCTTATCCATCATGTTCTCTACTACTACTACTACTAATACTCCCCCTACACACCGCACATCTCCTGCCTTATCCATCATGTACTATACTGTACTACTACTACTACACACCGCACATCTCCTGCCTTATCCATCATGTCATATACTGTACTACTACTACTACTACACACCGCACATCTCCTGCCTTATCCATCATGTACTATACTGTACTACTACTACTACACACCGCACATCTCCTGCCTTATCCATCATGTCATATACTGTACTACTACTACACACCGCACATCTCCTGCCTTATCCATCATGTACTATACTGTACTACTACTACACACCGCACATCTCCTGCCTTATCCATCATGTACTATACTGTACTACTACTACTACACACCGCACATCTCCTGCCTTATCCATCATGTCCCATACTGTACTACTACTACACACCGCACATCTCCTGCCTTATCCATCATGTACTATACTGTACTACTACTACACACCGCACATCTCCTGCCTTATCCATCATGTACTATACTGTACTACTACTACTACACACCGCACATCTCCTGCCTTATCCATAATGTCATATACTGTACTACTACTACTACACACCGCACATCTCCTGCCTTATCCATCATGTCCTATACTGTACTACTACACACCGCACATCTCCTGCCTTATCCATCATGTCCCATACTGTACTACTACTACACACCACACATCTCCTGCCTTATTCATCATGTACTATACTGTACTACTACTACTACACACCGCACATCTCCTGCCTTATCCATCATGTACTATACTGTACTACTACCCCTACACACCGCACATCTCCTGCCTTATCCATCATGTCATATACTGTACTACTACTACTACACACCGCACATCTCCTGCCTTATCCATCATGTCATATACTGTACTACTACTACTACACACCGCACATCTCCTGCCTTATCCATCATGTCCTATACTGTACTACTACTACTACACACCGCACATCTCCTGCATTATCCATCATGTCCCATACTGTACTACTACTACTACCCCTATACACCGCACATCTCCTGCCTTATCCATCATGTCCCATACTGTACTACTACTACTACACACCGCACATCTCCTGCCTTATCCATCATGTCCCATACTGTACTACTACTACTACCCCTATACACCGCACATCTCCTGCCTTATCCATCATGTCCCATACTGTACTACTACACACCGCACATCTCCTGCCTTATCCATCATGTACTATACTGTACTACCACTACTACCCCTACACACCGCACATCTCCTGCCTTATCCATCATGTACTACATTGTACTACTCCTACACACCGCACATCTCCTGCCTTATCCATCATGTCCTATACTCTACTACTACTACACACCGCACATCTCCTGCCTTATCCATCATGTCCCATACTGTACTACTACTCCTACACACCGCACATCTCCTGCCTTATCCATCATGTCCTATACTCTACTACTACTACACACCGCACATCTCCTGCCTTATCCATCATGTCCTATACTCTACTACTACTACACACCGCACATCTCCTGCCTTATCCATCATGTCCCATACTGTACTACTACTACACACACCACACATCTCCTGCCTTATCCATCATGTCCCATACTGTACTACTACTACACACCGCACATCTCCTGCCTTATCCATCATGTCCCATACTGTACTACTACTCCTACACACCGCACATCTCCTGCCTTATCCATCATGTCCTATACTGTATTACTACTACTACTCCTACACACCGCACATCTCCTGCCTTATCCATCATGTCCTATACTGTACTACTACTACACACCGCACATCTCCTGCCTTATCCATCATGTACTATACTGTACTACTACTACACACCGCACATCTCCTGCCTCATCCATCATGTCCTATACTGTACTACTACTACTACCCCTACACACCGCAGATCTCCTGCCTTATCCATCATGTACTATACTCTACTACTACTACACACCGCACATCTCCTGCCTTATCCATCATGTCCTATACTGTACTACTCCTACACACCGCACATCTCCTATACTGTACTACTCCTACACACCGCACATCTCCTGCCTTATCCATCATGTCCTATACTCTACTACTACTACACACCGCACATCTCCTGCCTTATCCATCATGTCCTATACTCTACTACTACTACACACCGCACATCTCCTGCCTTATCCATCATGTCCTATACTCTACTACTACTACTACACACCGCACATCTCCTGCCTTATCCATTATGTCCTATACTCTACTACTACTACTACACACCGCACATCTCCTGCCTTATCCATCATGTCCTATACTCTACTACTACTACACACCGCACATCTCCTGCCTTATCCATCATGTCCCATACTGTACTACTACTCCTACACACCGCACATCTCCTGCCTTATCCATCATGTCCTATACTGTATTACTACTACTACACACCACACATCTCCTGCCTTATCCATCATGTCCTATACTCTACTACTACTACACACCGCACATCTCCTGCCTTATCCATCATGTCCCATACTGTACTACTACTACTACACACCGCACATCTCCTGCCTTATCCATCATGTCCTATACTGTACTACTACTACACACCGCACATCTCCTGCCTTATCCATCATGTACTATACTCTACTACTACTACACACCGCACATCTCCTGCCTTATCCATCATGTCCTATACTGTACTACTACTACACACCGCACATCTCCTGCCTTATCCATCATGTCCTATACTCTACTACTACTACACACCGCACATCTCCTGCCTTATCCATCATGTCCCATACTGTACTACTACTCCTACACACCGCACATCTCCTGCCTTATCCATCATGTCCTATACTGTATTACTACTACTACTCCTACACACCGCACATCTCCTGCCTTATCCATCATGTCCCATACTGTACTACTACTACTACACACCGCACATCTCCTGCCTTATCCATCATGTCCTATACTGTACTACTCCTACACACCGCACATCTCCTGCCTTATCCATCATGTCCTATACTGTATTACTACTCCTACACACCGCACATCTCCTGCCTTGTCCATCATGTCCTATACTGTACTACTACTACACAGCCGCACATCTCCTGCCTTATCCATCATGTCCTATACTGTACTACTACTACACACCGCACATCTCCTGCCTTATCCATCATGTACTATACTCTACTACTACTACACACCGCACATCTCCTGCCTTATCCATCATGTCCTATACTGTACTACTACTCCTACACACCGCACATCTCCTGCCTTATCCATCATGTCCTATACTGTATTACTACTACACACCGCACATCTCCTGCCTTATCCATCATGTCCTATACTGTACTACTACTACACACCGCACATCTCCTGCCTTATCCATCATGTACTATACTGTACTACTACTACTACACACCGCACATCTCCTGCCTCATCCATCATGTCCCATACTGTACTACTACTACACACCGCACATCTCCTGCCTTATCCATCATGTCCTATACTGTATTACTACTACTACTACACACCGCACATCTCCTGCCTTATCCATCATGTACTATACTGTACTACTACTCCCCTATACACCGCACATCTCCTGCCTTATCCATCATGTACTATACTGTATTACTACTACACACTGCACATCTCCTGCCTTATCCATCATGTTCCGGCCCCATAGACTATAAAGTTGGGGTGGCCAGCAGAAAGCTATGTGTTACAGTGTCTGGGGCTACACCGAGACCCTGGTGATGCGGCCAAAGGTTTCCAAATGTAAGTGAACGGGGGTCGTATATGTAGCTGTGACCGCAACCCAACAGTCTCAAAAACTGTAACCAAGGTGTGCCGGGTGACTTATAGGATGCAGTGTGACCCCATCCACTTACATTAGCTGCAATGCAGAAGGATCATGGGTCACACAACCTATGCTGCAGCCAAAGCCGTCAGGTAGCACGGGCCTAAGGATGTGTCCACCCTCTAAGACCTTGGCTCTCCTGCTGTTCCAAAACTACAACTACCATCCCTTAAACCCTTTAAGGCAGGGACGGGGAACCTTTGGCCCTCCAGCTATTGCAAAACTACAATTCCCATCATGCCTGGACAGCCGAAGGCTGTCCAGGCATGATGGGAATTGTAGTTTTGCAACAGCTGAAGGGCCAAAGGTTCCCCGTCCCTGCTTAAAGGGGTAATTCACAAATGTCACATATTAAATGTCACATATTAATGTATCAGCTCCTCCCATAGTGATATCTATAACCTATATGGTTATTATCACATCTCCAGGGTCAGCCAGCTCTGATGACGTCACAGATCCTAAACCCTCTAAGTGTCAAAACTACAACTCCCAACATGCAACAGTTCTGGCAACCGCTGTAGATAGGGCCACCGGCTGGCAGCAGGGGGGGGACACTGCTACCGTGTTACCATGGTCACCGAGCTGTCACTCACCGCATCCCCCTGCTCCGAGGACTTGTACACACAGGACACGATCTCATTGTGCAGCAGCAGGAACAGAGCTTCGTCAGCCAGATCCTGCTTGTTCATGGCCGCTGCCAGCTACCCAGCAAGGCTGGCACTGAGGATACAACGCTGGAGATGCCCGACAGCCCCTCTATACACCGCTCCCCGGCTCTGCCCGCAGCCCTGGCACTGACTGGCATTAGCCTGACATCCTGTGCAGTACCTCTCATACGCCTCTAGAGGGCTGCGGCTGTCTGATGACGTTACGATCATGTGATTGGTCACATGACCGGAGGGCGGGAGCTGACTTGAGCTTCTTTCCTTCTATCTCTCTCGCTGTTCTTGTGAAACTACAAATCCCAGCATGTAGTGCGGCTTCCAGGGCACTCTGTGAGGTTTAGTTTGCTTACACATGCAGCGCACTGTTGTACATGTGTACTGTGTTATATACCATGGAGGGGGAACCTCCAGCCGTTGCAAAACTACAATTCCCATCATGCCTTGAGAGCCAAAGCTTTAGTTTAGACCGGCCAGGCATGATGGGAATTGTAGTTTTACCACAGCTGGAAAGCCAAAGGTTCCACATCTCTGCAATAAACTGTACAGATTTGTGGGATATATTAGCGCTATACATATAATATTAATTAAAAAATTTTATATATATATATATATATATATATATATTATATATATATATATATATATATATATATATATATATATATATATATATATAAATTATAGAGTGATAATACACACAGTGATGTTATAGCAGAAAAATAATCACCCTAAACACTGATTCTATACACAGAAATGTGCACTGCACAGTATACAATTATTGAAATAAAGTTATACAGATTTGTATATTCTATTTAAAAATCTCAACGCTTCCCATACTTATCAGCTACTGCATGTTCTGCAGTGGTGTATTCTTGTCAATCTGACACAGTGCTCTATGCTGCCACCTCTGTCCATGTCAGGAACCCTCCAGAGCAGGAGAGGTTTTCAATGGGGATTTGCTGCTGCTCTGGACAGTTCCTGACATGGACAGAGGTGGCAGCAAAGAGCAATGTGTTAGACTGGAAAGAATACATCACTTCCTGCAGGACATTCGGCAGCTGATAAGTATGGGAAGACTGGATATTTTTAAATAGAAGTAATTTACAAATCTGTATAGCTCTAACACCAGTTGATTTGAGAAAAAATTAATAAAAAAAAAATCTCTGGCGTACCCAGTGATCTTCGCCAGACTACGTAGATCTACATTTTCTATGCATATTTTACACGTTAAAGTAAATCCCTCTTTTTATATATACTATGAATACTACTGAACGTATAGATACATATGGGTGTATCTATATTGTTTAGTTTATGATCTGTATAATTGGGGGGAATATAGGGTGCCCCCCACACACCTAGCAGCATTTATATTTTTGTATACAGTGCTAGTGAGCATATCAACACACGGTGTATACTAAGGCCCCCTTCACACGTCCGGAAAATCTGTCCGGATTTCCTATCAGGAAATCCGGACGGATTTCCGGACTCATAGGCTAACATTAGACACGGACACCCTTCCGGATTTTTCCGGAAGGGTGTCCGTTCCAGAAAATAGGACCGGATTTTTTAGATCCGGCATGGACGCCCCCATAGAAGTCTATGGGAGTGCCGGAATCATGGGCATTTTCCTGATGTATATCAGGAAAGTGCCCGTGATTCCGGAATGGTAGAGAGCCAGGACCTCACCACTGGGCCGATCACCGGGGCCGATCACCCGCACCGCACACTGTGCCCACTACTACAGGGCTGGCCGGCGAGAGTGCGGTGCAGACCGCCCGCCTGCTCGCCCGCCCGCCCGCCCCTCTCCTTCCCCCCCCTCCCCCGGAAACTCACCACCGGCCCGCTGCATGCTCCGCACCTCTTACCGCTGCCGCCGCCCGGATCTCTGCACTGCACTCTGCTCGGACCTCAACCTCGCTGCCCCGACAGAGCAGAATCCAGGACAGGTGAGATTACCCCTTTAGGACTACTACTCTGGCCATCCACTAATCACAAAGACAGATGAGGGACATGAACCACACATAGAAACTTTCTCTCACTCTCTCTCATACACACATATGGGCTGCGTCTGTCTAGTGGCCTGTGGCCATCCAGGTTGCAGAAGTACAACTCCCATCATGGCTCTGCTGTCAGGCCATGACGGGAGTTGTAGTTCTGCAGCCTGTGGCCATCCAGGTACACTAGGGGCTGTGTGGGTACCTGTGATTTATGTTGGCATACTAGACCATCTCATCAGGAAATCCTGAAGGTTTTTCCTGATGGTTTCTTGATGGTTTCCTGATGGTAAAAACGGATTACTGTCAGGAGATCCTGATACTTTTCTGATGACATTTGAGGTCTCCTGGCATTGCTCAAACTTTATTGTTGTCACAGTTTTGTAACCCTGAGCTAAAGACGTATCTTGGCCAAAGTTCACTATAATATAAGATGAGGTGGAAGGGAATCTGGAGAGTCTCCAGCGCTACAAAAACATGGCCACTTTTCCCCCTACTGTCGCCTCCAGTTCAGGTTGCAATTAAGCTCCATTTACTTAAATGGAAATGAGTTTCAAAACCCCACCCAATCTGGAGACAACAGTAGGAAGAAAGTGGCCATGTTTTTGTAGCGCTGGATAACCCCTTTAAGAGCTGGAGCTCCTAGACCAGAGACCCTCCAGCTGTTGCAAAACTACAATTCCCATCATTCCTGGACAGCCAAAGCTTTAGCTTTGGCTGTCTAAGCATGATGGGAATTGTAGTTTTGCAACAGCTGGAGGTTCACATTAGAGCAGGGATAGGAACACTTCGGCCCTCCAGCTGTTGCAAAACTACAATTCCCATCCCAAAAGCTTTGGCTGTCCAGGCATGATGGGAATTGTAGTTCTTCCAGTCTGACACAGTGTTCTCTGCTGCCATCTCTGCCCATGTCAGGAACTGTCCAGAGCAGGAGAAATTTTCTATGGAGATTTGCTACTGGTCAGTGGAGTACCCCTTTAAAGTGACTGTACCACCAGGCCCAGACTGAAGCACTGGAGGAGGGCCCACCCACACCCAGTGGGAAGAAACTCCAGCCCCTCCATGACGTGACTCTGTTAAAATCAATGGATCCCTATCATAGAGGGGCTAGGGTTTCCTCCCACTAAGGGTGGGTCGGCCCGCCTCCAGTGCTTCAGCCTGGGCCTGGTGGTACAGTCACTTTAAGGATTGCATGGCCTGACTGCCGGGGGTCTCTTACCTTCCTCCATGCAGTCAGGTCTTCAATCTTCTGAAAGAGTCTGCCACAGGATTGCAGATAACACTGATCCCTGCTATGCTATGGCATAGCAGTGATCAGTGCATGTAATTCAATGTATGTATGTAAAAGTCCCCTAAGGGGACTATAAAAGTGTAGGAAAAAAAAATTATAATAATTTTTTTTTTTACAAAAGCCACTTCCCCAATAAAAGGGAAAGTCACCCCCCCTTTCCATTTTATAAATAAATTATATAATAATAATAATTAAATAAATAATATATAATAAATTAAAATAAAACAACATTGTTCCTGCACGGTGAACGGAGTAAACAAAAAGCGGTAAAAAAAAGCAGAGATTGTCTTTTTTTAAATTACATTTTATGTATTAAAAAAATAATAAAAATGATCAATACATCTGATCTAGAAAAAAATGTTACTAATTAAAACTAGAGATCATAGAGATGAGCGAATCGGGTTCGGGTTCGAGTCCATCCGATATTTGATTAGTGGCGGCTGCTGAACTTGGATAAAGCTCTAAGGTTGTCTGGAAAACATGGATACAGCCAATGACTATATCCATGATTTCCACATAGCCTTAGGGCTTTATCCAAGTTCAGCAGCCACCGCTAATCAAATGCCGAAAGTTCGGGGTCGGATGGACTCCAGCATGCTCCAGGTTGCTCTAAATTCATGACGCAAAAAATGATGCCCCATATGACCCCGTAGGTCATATGTTCCTGAAAATACAAGCCTTCACGTGGCCCTGTAGGTGGGAAAATAAGAGTGGTATTGGTCTTAGGAGACAAGGAGGAAAAAACAAACACGCAAAAGTGACAATTGGCTCGGGCCAGTCCTTAAGGGGTTAAGATCCAAAATATTGTACGTCTAATGATGCAGGGGTGAAATATACAGTTAAATCCTCACTATAAGGTTCCTTGTTGCCCATAGTAACCTATCAGAGCTCAGCTTTCATATATCAAGAAGCTCTGGTAAAATGAAAGCTGAGCAGTGATTGGTTGCTATGGGCAACAAATCTTTTTTACTATAAGTCTTTTGATAAATTGCCTCCATATGTTTATATGAAAATCTGCTAATTTTACACAAATGTAGGAGGAGCAGACTGTGATTATTGTGAACAAAAGGGTCACTAATTGGTCTAGACAGTTGGGGGTTTTATCTATTGTTTGTGGTAAATGGAGGTAACCAATCACGGCTTTGCGTTCCACGCCTCGGCACAGACTCCACGCCTCTTTGATCTGATTGGTCGGCGCTGATGGGCGCGGTTCTGTGACGTCACTTCCGCGGGTAGAGGTGGAAGCGCCACGCCAGGTCGTCTTGGCTCAGTAACCCGGAAGCGGTTCTCGAGCGAGTTGGGCGGACAAGATGGCGGTAGCTGTGCGCACTTTGCAAGAACAACTGGAAAAGGCGAAGGAGAGTCTGAAAAATGTGGATGAAAATATACGGAAACTGACTGGCCGGGACCCGAATGATGCCAGGTAAGGCGGTGCGCTGTGTGTGTGAGGTGTGGGGAGGAGGCCGGCTGTGACCAGACAGGAGGCGCATGGCCGAGCACCTGTGCACACCCTCATGTCTGGGCCTCCCCTCCTTCTTACACTGCTGCCTACTGCTTCATAATGCACCCGGCTCCATTGTCTCCTGTGACCTTGGTGCATTGCTCTGCAATAACCTATCCAGGTGCTGCAGGACTACAACCCTCATCATGATGGGAGTTGTAGTATGCATTAGTTAGGTGATCACTCTGACCTTAGGCTTAGTCAGTTTCCTGCCTGTTCTGGCTATTTTATATCAAGCTGCTCTCTGTTATCAGCCATGTGCAGTCTTGTGTATGACTGGGGGAAATTATCTCAATGGGGTGACTGTCACCTCTACAGTTCCCATCATGCTTTGCTCCGGCTGTTCAGATGTAATGAGAATTGTAGTTTTGCAGCAGCCGCAGGTCTCCAATCTCTGCCCTAGACTAATGGAGGTTAGAGAGAGGGCTACATCAGTCCTTAGCTGAGTTAAAGTGAGTGGAACCATGCTGCAGAACCACATACAAGGGACAAGTGTGGTGGTGTGTGTGTTTTTTGTTTTGTTTTTTAAAATTTTGTAGTTTTCCAGTAACGTATGACCATTTTAAGGCACCTTGAATTTCCCATAGAATTCAATGGGCTATTATGACTGGTTTAAAGGGGTTGCTCAACAATTTTATTTTATTTTTTTCAGATCGACTGGCACCCAAAAAGTACCAGAGATTTATATCTCAAGTCTTCCAGTACTTATCAGCTGCTGAAAGTGATGTATTCTTTCCAGTCTGGAGAGCAGGAGAGGGTTTTCAATGGACAGAAGTGGCAGCAGAGAGCAGTGTGTCAGACTAGAGAGTATATACTATACACCACTTCCTGCAGGACATACAGCAGCTGATAAGTACTGGAAGACTTAAGATTTTAGAATAGAAGTAGATTACAAATCTCTGGCAATCTTCTGGCGCCAGTTGATTTGAAAGAATTATTTTTTTTTTTTTGGTGAATAACCCCTTTAACCTTTGAATACATACTGTGTTTTGATGAGTGACAGTAGAAAGCATGGGAACCTTTGTATTGGCTTATTTTAGGCCAGATGTGTCAAACTCAGGCCCTCCAGCTGTTTTAGAACTACAATTCCCATCATGCCTGGACAGCCAATGCTTTAGCGTTGGCTGTCCAGGCATGATGGGAATTGTAGTTCTGAAACACCTGGAGGGTCTGAGCTTGACACGTCTGTTTTAGACCATGTTCATTCTAGTGGAAAAATGTCGAAAGAGAGGCAGCGTGATTGTTCTATTATAGTCCATGTGCCTTGTGAGTAAATAAGAGTTTTAGTGCCCTGAATACACTTTCTGATGTCACTGGTTTTGTTAGTACAAGTTTATCACTTGCACTAATGCGTAAAGTCATCATGCAGTCCTGGCCATATACATTGTATAGCTGTGGCATGAAGTCTCATCAAACCTGAGGACATGGCTCCCAAGGGACCTATTACACGGGACTATTATTGTGCGAAAAAACGCTATATCGTTCGAATTTAAACGATAATCGTTCTGTGTAATTGCAGGCAACGATCAAAAAAAATCCGTTTGTGACATTGATTTAGATCTGAACCTAAAATTATCGTCAATCGCTCGCTGTAATTCCACATTCGTTCGCTCAAGTTCCGCATTTTTTCCCTAATCGTTCAGTGTAATTGCACATTGTTCATAGTTTTGCTGTTATCAGAAGGAATAAACGATCAAGAAATAACGATCATAGTAACGACCGTATCTAACGACCATCGTTCTGTGTAATATGGTGAACGAGTTCAGGTTAACGATAAACAATCTCGTTTGCGATCGTTTATCTTTAGTCCAAAGATCGCTCCATGTAATAGGACACTAACTCAGAAGCTGTTTAGATCAATTAATGTCATGCTAATTTTTTTGTCTAGTCAGCTTCTCCCTCTCTAACATCCTGCCTGCATTTCCATGATGGATTTCTATTTAAACTTGTTTTTGTCTTTAGTGATATGTAACTGGTAGCAGATTTCAAGGTGTATAGGCTAAGTGGCTTTCTTGGGTTCACCCCAGCTCTGTTATTTATACACTAAGATTCCTTTGTAATCCTATTAGCTGTATGTAAATTATTTTTAGTTGTCACAATATCAAAACAATAGAAACAGAATGTTGCAGGTAATACCACATTTACATGTGTATAGGCTTTCCTACTAACATTGACTATAAATAAAAGGGCTGGGCTGCTATACCCTATTGATATTTCATTACTGAAAGTTGACACTTGTCTGGATGTATCACCACAAGTGTCAGACCCAAGGACCTCCAGCTGTAGCTGTCCAGGCATGATAGGAACTGTAGTTTTGAAATAGCTGGAGGACCACAAGTTTGACTCCCCTGGTTTACGTTATAGAAAAATGTAAAAGATTAAGTACCTTTTTATGGGTGAATTATGTCAGATTTTAAGGTCACAGCAATCACAGCTTGATCTGGCCCTATACTAGATAACAGGAGACAGCCTTAGCGTCCTATTACACGGAGTGATTTTTAACGACTAATAATAAACCATCGCAAACTAGATTGTTTATCATTAACCTGAAATCATTCACCATATTACACAGTACAATGGTCATTATTGCGATCGTTACTATGATCGTTTACTCCATCTGATCCCAGCAAAAGAATGAACAATGTGCAATATCACTGAACAATTAGTGGACAAATGCGGAACTTGAGCGAACGAATGTGGAATTACAGCAAACGATTAACAATAATTTTAGGTTAAGATCTAAATCAATAATCAACAACATATGAACGATTTTTCGTTTGTTGCCTGCAATTACGCAGAACGATTATCGTTTACATTTTAATAATTTAACGATTTTTTTGCATGGTAATTGTCCTGTGTAATAAGGCCCTTAGGTAGAGTTTATGGAGCGGACTGCTGCAGCCCCTGTAAGTGTTTAGAAATAAAAACTTGTTATATAATGTCTTGTATTAACACATTTTTTTTTTTTTTTTCTTTCATTCTAGGCCGGCACCAGCAAGGCGGATGACTATCACAGGTCCAAATGTGGTTGGAGGTAGAGGCCGTGGTGGCATTGTGCTACGGTAATTACCATTTAATTTTTAATTCTGTAGATTTTTTTTTTTTTTGTGTGTTTGTGCTCAGGATGCAGTTAAATAGAAAACCATCCTCCCTTTCCTCATCCCCCCTGTGCCGCCACATTCAGTATGCGTTACTTCCTCATGCATGTGACACCAGGAGCTGCCTGCTCACACTGATACAAGGAAGCTGTGGGAGAGCATTGAAGTAAAGAATTTTTGTTTTGTTTAGCTGCACAATTAGATAGATATGCTTTATCAGCTACCTTTCATATTAGTGGGTTGTCTGTTTTATAGTTGTAGTGCATGTTTTGGCAACAGTGTAAAAATTCTGTCTGCAGTTTGAGGGATTGGGATTTATCAGGTGCCTGACTCCGGTGTTTGTTTTTTCCTGTTACCATTAACTTGAGCAATAATTAAGAAATATTACTCTAATCACATGGGATCTGATGCAAATGTGACAAAGCCTTAATTGAATCATGTTTTATAAGGCAAGCAAATTCTGCATGTTACTTATAACATTCCTTTATTTATAGGCGTGGACTCTCAGATGGAGGAGGAGGACCCCCAGCCAAGCAGCGGGACTTTGAGGGTGCACTTAGCAGGTAATGTCTATTATTATTTCATGACTATTTGGCTTAATTTCTAATATCTTGTGTGTGTTTATATTAATTCTTTATTCACAAAGCATAGTTTTAGTAGTTTGCGTAAAGAAAACAAAACACTTGCACATTTCCCCTCTGGATTCAAAGACATTACTGTCATTGTAATCCTGGTGGCTGTTCATTTCTAATGCATGCACAATGTACAAAGTGTTTTTGGGCTTTAAGATTTCTTATGAAGGGAGAGCAAAACTTAAATAACTTCATTTTAATATTCCAGGCTGGGTGGGGAGCGTCGGCAGAGGAGAGAGTCACGCCAGGAAAGCGACGCTGAGGAAGAGGATGATAAAAAAGTAAGTATCTGCTGTTTACATGTTTGTAGCATCTACAAATCTGCCTTTCTTTGGTAATTAAACTTTATTTATTTTTTATAACAGCCAGCGTTGCAATCCTCTGTTGTTGCTACCTCCAAAGAACGTACACGCCGAGATCTTATACAAGATCAAAACATGGATGAAAAGGGAAAGCAAAGGTATGGCAAATACTTTTTATGTAACTTTAAGACTACTGGATTTTGCATATCATTTATCACCTATCCGCAGCATGTGTGATTGCTGGGGATCCACGCCCATTATGGCTAGAGGTGCACAAAATTTGAGCACCCCAACGTGTGCAGCTTTTGATTACTGGTGGCTGAAGAAGTTGGATGCAGCCCTAGGGAGTCCGGGTAAACATGGATACAGCCTATGGCCCTAGGACTCCCTTGGGCTACATCAGACTTCTCCAACCACCAGTAATTAAATGCAAAGTGTAAGTTTGGTCAAACCCAAGTGTGCGCAACGTTTGCTCAACTCTAGTCCCAAGTTCCCTATCTGAATGTAGTGACAGTCGAGCATGTGATGCTGTGGTTTGGTTTTCATAATTTTGTGTACATAGTGAATAACACAGTACGTTTTTCTCCCCCCCCCCTTACAGAAATCGGCGAATATTTGGCCTGTTGATGGGAACACTTCAAAAATTCAAACAAGAATCTAATGTTGCTACAGAGAGAGTAAGATTTTTTTTCTTCTTCTTTTCTTTACTACAAATGCTGCTGTTAGAGACAATTATTGGGCAAACTCTTGTAAAAATTTACAAATTAAGGCTTTTTAGCTTGTAAGAATTTATTATTGCCTGCCTCTCCAGTTTTGATAAATCTACACTATAGGGTATGGGAGCTAGACAGGTATGAGGTTTACGTCTGGAGCCAGCATCTCCTTATCTCTTTGGGTATTTAAAGAAGTTTTTTTAATCTATAACCGTCCTCATGGTGCAGTTATGTGTAATCTGATTTTATTGACAACCACACAGCATACAGTAAATACAAAACCAGCAAACATTGGTATAGGGCGACCTGCAAGTCGCATGGTGTCATTCATTTTACATATATATAAAAGAGTAAGAGAAAGATCAACCAAATGTTAACATTTCTAAACATAAGCACCACCAACGCGGTAGCGCCGCTGCAACCAAATAATACTTTCAATAAAAGTGATGCAAAATTTAGGAAGAAAAAAGAGGAGGCAGAAAAAGAGAGAGAAAGAAAAGATCAGGAAAGAGGCGAGGGGACAGACGGAGGACAGCCGCCAGAACCCTGCGTAACCACCAGTAGAGAACTATTATAGCCGGAGATTCCCACCATCAACGCACCAGAGCAGGGAAGGCCTCAGAGTCCATGAACAAACGCCATGGAAACCACACCTTGTCAAATTTATCAGACTGCTCATGAACCTCTGCTATCAACTCTTCCATTCTACCCAATTCCCGTAGCTCACTCAGCCATTCTGCTATCGAGGGTATGACGGGTGTTTTCCAATGTCGGGGGATGACCATTCTAGCTGCAGTTAGAAAATGTCTCAAAATTCCTTTTTTAACTGTAGCGAGAGAACCTGGGATCTGCGAGAGCAGGGTCAGTTGTGGGGAGTTGACGACAGTCTTTCCAGAATAAGCATTATAGATAACAATGATCTTGTCCCAAAAATCTCGGATACCCGGGCAGGCCCACCATATATGCAGCATGTCACCGGTCTCAGTAAGACAGCGCCAGCACCTGTCGGACACCTCAGGGAACATAAGGTGCAAGGAGACCGGGCAGTAATACCACCGTGAAAGGATTTTGTAATTCTTCTCCTTAGCTTTAGCAGCCATGGACATGCCATGAGTAAGCTCACAGGTTTCTCATGGTGCAGTTAGATAGAAAAGGAAAACTAAACTTACCCCATCGTTGCTGCCCCGTGGGTCTCAAACCTCACTTCGTTAAGCACAGTTAAATAGCGAAGACATATTTTTTCTGAATACCCCTTTAACTCTGTAATCTGCACTGTAAATATATTTTCTCTTTGGACCTAAAAAAATATTTTAGCCTGTACACCTAACATACCTAATTGCATATATTTTTTCTCTTTTGGCTTATAGCAAAAAAGACGTCAAGAAATTGAGCAAAAGCTTGAAGTGCAGGCAGAAGAAGAGAAAAAACAGGTGGAAAATGAGCGGAGAGAACTTTTTGAGGAAAGACGTGCCAAACAAACAGAACTGCGACTATTAGAACAAAAGGTTGAACTGGCACATCTGGTGAGTAGTTATATCTACATAAGTGTTAGTAGATGTCGGCGTGTAACATTTACAAGATAATTAATATTTTTTTTTTTATTTCAGCAAGAAGAATGGAATGAACACAATGTAAAAATCATAAAGTATATAAGGACAAAAACAAAACCCCATCTGTTTTACATACCGGGTAGAATGTGTCCACCCACTCAGAAGTTATTCGAGGAGTCGCAGAAAAAGCTGAATAGTAAGTTCACTTATGCTTATTGTGGATCATAGTTGTTTGGCCTCCAAGAGCCATTTCTGTATAAATGACCTTATGTTAGACTACAAACATTGTAAAGTGTATTCCCAGATTTTCGCTCTTACCGTGCATTCTCTTGCTTTAGGTATATTTGATAGTAGACGAGCTGAGTTTGCAGAGCAGTTGAATAAAATGGAAGCTAGGCCTAGACGCCATTCCATGAAAGAGAAAGATCAAGAAAAGAAGCACGACGACGAAAATGAAGAACAGAAGGAGGACCCAGAAGATGGTAAGGTGGCTCGGCATGAGATAGATGAGGAGACAGGTAACCTGCCTAATGACATAGAGATGGAGGACACCTTTGAGGAAGAGAAGGATGTTAGCGTTACTTTAAGAGATGTAGAAATAGTGCAGGATAATAGTCTTATGGAAGATGGTGATGATTCCAAGGCTGAGGAAAAGATTGAGGAAGAAGGTAGGGTTGAGGTAGAAGAGCCACAGATTAGTAAGTGGGAAGAAAGGGAGCCAGAGGTTGAGGAAGAAGTGAGAGAAGATGAGAAGAGAGACAACGTTGAGGAAGAGGAGCATCAGCAGACAATGGATACTAGTCAGGCAAGTGTAGATCAGTTAGAGGATGATATTAACCATAGTAAGGAAGTAGAAAGTGATGAGAGAACGGATGACCAGCCAGAAACTAAAGTTCGTGAGGAAACAGACATACGAAGAACAAATGAGCCTGAATCTGAAGTAGAGTTGCCAGAAAAACCAGAAAAGGAGCGAGAGACAGAACTTATGTTCCATCCACCGGCTCACTATGAGCCCCAGACAAGGCTTGACTCACACTACCATGTAGAAGACGAGCCTGTACCTGAGAGAGAGGAGGCTAGAGTAACACCTGTAAATAACACAGAGCCCCAAGTAGAGCAGACCCAGATTACCTCCTCAGAACATAAGGAAAAGAGGAGCAGAAGTAGGGGCAGAACCAGGAACAAAGCGGGCAAGAGCAGAAGCCGGAGTAGCAGCAGCAGTAGTTCTAGCAGTAGTTCCAGTTCAAGCAGTAGTGGCAGTAGCTCCAGCAGCAGCAGTAGTCAGAGTAGTTCCAGCAGTAGTAGCAGCAGCAGTGGGAGCAGCAGCAGGGATAGCAGTAGCAGCAGTAGTAGTAGTAGCAGTGAAAGTCGGAGCCGAAGCAGAGGTAGAGGGCATGTCAGGGAGGAGAAACGCAGGCGAAGTGTTGAGCGGAAGCGAAGAGAAAGAGAAGCGTCTGGAGCAGAGAGGAGTCACAAGTCTTCTAAAGTCAGTAACAGAGACTCCAAAGGATCCAAGGAGAAAGTATCATCGAGGTCTGACCGGAAGAGGACTGTTTCTGAAGGTAGCCGTTCAGCCAAAAGGCCGTCAAGAAGTGAGCGAGACCGTAAATCAGACAGGAAAGATAAAAGGCGTTGACCAGATTGTGGTCAGGACTGTAGTAGAAAATGGTGCTGCCTTAACAATAGCATGGTCCTGATTGTTTTGGAAAGCACAGTGAATTTATTTTTATTTTTCCTTTTTTTGGATAATTTTTGTATTTTCGGTGGTTTATCAGAGGTGTAAGCTCAAAGATCTTCAAATAAAACCATAAAGGATTTTTTTTTTCAGTATCCTTGCCTCTTTTATTTGCTAGCGTTAACGTTAACCATACTTTCCGCTTAATTTTTTTTTTTTTTTTAGTTCACAGTACATTAGTACAACATACTGAATCCCAGTAGATGATTAACAGATAGTGTTGACTAAATTGACCCCTTTAATTTTCCCCTCAGTGGATGTACAGTCATACAGTATTTTCTATAGACTAACACTTTAGTTGTTTTTATATCCCCCTAGCCTGAAATACACATAACATCAGTATTTAAGAAGCTAGCATAGAAAGTGATATACATGTGAATGAGTTTTTCCCTTTCTCTTAATGGAGACCTCACAATGGCTCCACGTTCTGTGGACATTATGTTCCCACGTTTTGGTCTGAGCAACATCTCAGGGTGACATAGTACTAATAGACAAATGGTATATGTACAGGTTTTGTTTTACTTCGTAGAATATGTTTGAAGTAGGGTCCATTTTAAGTCTAACATAGCCAAACTCTTGTCTGCTTTGTATGTGTTTTAACATTTTTGTAAGACCAGTTGCGATTGTTCGGCTTTTATGTGCAAATAAATAACTTTCGACAAGCGTTGGGCTATTTCCGTTTGTCAGCCGTAAGCTTGGTGTAGGTCTCTTGGAACCGTCAAAAAAAAAAAAAAAAAAAAAAAAAAAACACCTAGGGACATGTCAAAGGTTTTGTTTATTCTAGATGTGGATGTTTAGCCCTATAAGGCTGCCTGGATAACATAGATACAGCCATAGACTGTATCAGTATTTTCCAGGAATCCCTAGGGCAGAGGGTTCAGAAGAACCAGAACGTGCTCGAGATTCGCTCATCTCTAATTATAAACCTTTTACACGACACAATGATTATACAGCCAGGATCACAAGTATTCGTGCAGCTGTTCACTTGTCTCATTGTCAGCTACACAGCCTGTATACCTAGTGGTAGGGCTATGCTCCCTCTGGATCAGGGCTGTCAAACTTGCAGCCCTCCAGCTGTTGATAACTACAATTCCCATCATGCCTGGACAGCGGCAATTGTAGTTTTGCAGCAGCTGTAGGACTGCATTTTTGATACCCCTGCGCTGAAGCCACTATAAGACTGTGGCCTTTTAGGGTGTATTTACACAAATATATATGACACAGGGAACAGGTCATAAAGGAAATATTTCTCTTTTTCAAATACATTCCTGGCTTTGGCTTAAAAAAAAAATCTGTCAGATAAATCTGTGTAAACGCACCCTCACTCAGGACGGTAAACAGCTGAACAGGCCCTGTGTAAGGGTTTGTTCAGTCAGGTTTTTAATTGCAATTATTGAAGCCAAAGCCAGGAACCAATTACAAATGGAGGAAATATTCTAAAGTAAAGACTGAGATTTCTCCTCTTTTCAAATCCAATCCTGGCTTTTTAATTAATTGCAATTAAACCCTGAATGTGTGAAAATACCATGAAAGACTTGGTGATCAGCGGACAGGCGAGCAATCACTCTTATCAGCTGATGGCTAGGATTGTGGGGACCTAAAAAAAAAAATATCAATTTTGGTTGGGTGCCCAATCCCAGCCATTAACCAATAAGGTTAATGTTCATTAGTCATCTGATCAATGGGGCAGTTACATAGGGTGGGTTGGCCTGTTATGATAAAAAAAAAAATAATATATACACACACACGAACACATCCAATATATTACCTATGAACTGGGCTGTAGACTTGCATCTAGTTACCAGCGCCATCACAGTTTATCCCAGTAAACTGCACTTTCAGCCCCTGCCTGTGAAAGGGTTTGCAGCTGACCCTAAAAGCTTTTGAACAGAGCTGTTAGTGTCCTGCAGAGACGGAAGAGTCCACAACACTGCTGCCTTATTCTAAGGATCATTGGGTGTCCCAAAGGTCTAGTTCACACTATGTGTGGATACTGGGAAGGGGGGGGGGGGGGGGGGGGTACTTAGTTTCTCTCGAATGCGTCATTATTAGAGGGAATCTGTCACCGGCATTAAACTGCCTTATCTGCGGACAGCATAAGCCTAGTGACAGGGCCAGGAGTAAAGTGCTGTCTGTTGGTGCGAGGCATCTGTCAAAATAAGCGCACACTCAGTAGTCTGATATTCATGAGCTGCTCCTCCGGCCTGCTTACTGAAGTATTAGGCCGCATTCACACGTGCAGAACACGGACGTAGAACTGATTGAATAGGCGCCACACTGTAAGGACTGCTTCATGACAGCGAGGTGCAGTGTCATACAGTCATAGTCTCACCCTTTTTGATAGATGCCTTTCACCAGCAGAGGGAAAGTACAACTGTGTTTTACCAGGATTGGATAGGACAGCAAAATTCTGGGGACAAAGTCTCTATAAAGGACTATTTTATGTCTACAGAATGCCATAAATGTATCACTGGTGTGGATTACATCTATCAGTAGAATGAGCTCTCCCTGGTCTGGATGAGACTGGGGAGCCCTCACAAGTAGTTCTGGGAGTCAAATAGACTTACCACAAAACGTGATTGCGTTGTTACTAAGCAGCCTGGGGCCTTTACAGGACCTCTGTGGCTGCCATCTGTTATATGCTCTTACTAGCCAATCGCAGAGCTAATGGATCAATGCAATATAATGTGTTAGGCCATGTTCACACAACGCAAGTTAAAGGGAAAAGTCTGGCGAAAATTTTTATTAAGGCATTGTTTTGGCCCCGAAAAGTTGTACAAATCACCAATATACACTTATTACGGGAAATGCTTATAAAGTGCATTTTTCCCCTGCACTTACTACTGCATCAAGGCTTCACTTCCTGGATAACATGGTGATGTCACTTCCTGGATAACATGGTGATGTCACGACCCGACTCCCAGAGCTGTGCGGGCTGTGGCTGCTGGAGAGGATGATGGCAGAGGGACACTGAGGGACACAGGGCACTGTAGGGACACTGAGCATCCCCCTGCCATCATCCTCTCCAGCAGCCACAGCCCGCACAGCTCTGGGAGTCGGGTCGTGACATCACCGTGTTATCCAGGAAGTGACATCACCATGTTATCCAGGAAGTGAAGCCTTGATACAGTAGTAAGTGCAGTAAAAAAAAAGCACTTTATAAGCATTTCCTGTAATAAGTGTATATTGGTGATTTATATTACATTTGGGGAGCAATACAATACTTTAATAAAATTTTCGCCGGATTTCTCCTTTAATCTATATGGGCAGTCCAATAACTTACACAAGTTCACTTTGACTAAAAGTGTGTTTAAAAAAAAATAAACTTATGGTAAGGCTGGGTTCACACTACGTTTTTGCAATCCGTTTTTTTGCAAGGAACGGATGAAAAACATGCATTTGTGTGCATCCGTTTTTCCATTGACTTTCATTGTAAAAAAAATACAAAAAACGGATCCGTTTTCTTTAACGGACACACAAGTAGGGTCAGGTTAAAAAATAAATAAATAAATGGATCCGTTTTTTTTTATAATGGAAGTCAATGGAAAAATGGATCAAAACGGATTGCAAAAACGCCTGAATATTCAAAAAAAATAAAATAAATCACGCCCTTTTCAATAAATAAAAAAAAAAAAAAAATGCCAAACCATATTATCTATTGTCGGGTGTAGTATTATTAAAACTATTAAACCATAATAATCCACAACCGGCAGGGGGGTGCGGGAACATAATAAAGAATACAGTGGTACCTCGGTTCTCAAACTTAATTGGTTCCGGAAGGCAGTTTGGGAACCAAGCAGTGTCTTCCCATAGGAGATAATGTAAATGTGATTAATTGGTTCCAGCAGCCACCAATAATTACCTACAATCCTCATTTAGTACACTGATAAGTGCTCAGTATAATCACTACAGTACAGTACAGAACAGCACTATACTGTACAGGACATTAAACATAAGAAATGTTCATCAGAACCAGCAATTATAGTACAGTAGTCACCAACTCCTCACCCATCCTTTACTGTATAGCATCCCCCCCATCCAAGCACTGTAATGTATGGGAGATGGTGGTGCACTGCCTGTACTACTACTGCACTGTATATGCACTCCAGCAGTCTTATACAGCACTGTACTGTATGGGAAGCCTCACCACTGCTTAACTCGCCAGGTACAACCCACCATCCACGCTCGCAAAAACGTTCGAAAACCGAGCAACGTTCGAATTCCAAACACTACTTCTGGGTAAATTTTCGTTCGAATACCAAGCAGTTCGAGTTCCAAAGCGTTCGAAAACCGAGGTATTACTGTATATACTTTGCCTCCACAGTGCTGTGCTTCAGGCTCGCTCCAGTTTCTCACAGGTTCCAGTTTACATTTGGCTGCGTTCACATGTACAGGATCCGCAGCAGATTTGATGCTGTAGATATTGTGACTCAGGGTACGTTCACATGTATGGGAATTGGTCTCTAATCGGTAGGGTGCCCCCCCTAGGGTGAGCCCCCCCCCCCCCCCCCCCCCCCCCCCCAGCTGTTTGGCGTCTGCCCTACACAGTTAATGAGGCCGGGAGCAGTTTGGCTCCATACCCCCGTCATTGACTTGCTGAGCGGGAATCCCTCAGCTGGATTGTGACACAGGAGCAGGGGGAGACGTGTGGGCATCTGGACAGGTGAGTATACCTTCTTTGTGTTCTCCCCACCCCCAGACCAAAATTATTTTTTTTGCTGCCCCCCGCTGGACTTCTCCTATAACTACTCATCTTACCCGCCCATGCTCCCTGGCATCCCACTCTGGCCTGCTGCAACGCATTGATTGGCTGAGCAGGACACCAGGGAGCCGGAGCTAAGGCAGGTATTGTATTATCTTGTTTAAAGGGCCGGCAGATGATTAGTCAAGTAGGAGGGGGCTACATTCTGCAGAGCCATAGGGCATCATTGTACCGAATAACACAGCGTGAAATCCCATGTGAATGCCCTACGTGTGAACGAGGCCTAAAGAGGTATTTATACAGTAAGGGTTAAGTCTAGATGGAAAAAAAAATTGACTCTCTCTTTAAGGGCGGGTTCACACTACAGAATTCTCGCGGACAATGTCCGCGAAATTCCGTCAGCTGTCCGCCCGCACATCTGGGCGCCTTTCTGCCGGCCCCACAGACACCATTCTATGGGCCGGCGTATTCCGCTATACGCTGAAAGAAGTGTCATGTCCCTTCTTTTAGCGGATCGCGGAATACGCCGGCCCATAGAATGGGGTCTATAGAGCCGGCGGAAAAGCGCGTGCCCGTGCGGGCGGACAGCTGACGGAATTCCGCGGACATTGTCCGCCAAAAATTCCGTAGTGTGAACCCGCCCTTAGGGTATGTTGACACACTCTGAAATTTCTTTTCCTTTACGCTGGACGGCAAATAAATGATGCGGTAACGCAATAAAGATGCATGTGTGAACAGAGCCTAAATGGATAATATTCCTTTCACTCTATAACTATACTTAGAGGTGTATGAGGCGGCTTGTGGTCGGTACCGGGTCACCACGGTAACTGTCACAACAACAAGCTCGTGCCCCGCTCTTAATTGACTTTTTCCGGTTCGCATTGTTCCCCTCTCGGGCACTTCCGCTGTGGAGTTCTGGCAAAGCAGTGCGCATGCGTGGTCAGGTCAGCCGTCTCCTAGCAACCAGCAGAGCGACTGTAGCAACCGAAACATGGTAAGTACCGGCGGAGCTTTGTTCTCCCGGTAACTTGTCGGTGTATAACCGGGATAGTGGAAGCGGACGGCCGCTGTGATAGCTGACTAACTCGGGCGTCGCCGGGGATGGGATGTGGGCGACATGGCTGTAAACAGAGCGGCATCTTACCATATAAAGCCTGGTGCCTGGGCTCCTGATGGCTGAGAGGATGCAGGGGAATGCTGGGAGTTGTAGTTCTACAGCAGCTCTTTGTTTTATACCCATGTACATTGTGCAGCCTTGGGAACACTGACAATGTAGTGATGCAGTATATGCCAACCTGTGCAGAACTACAACTCCCAGCATGCCCCCCACCTGATATAACATAGGGGAATCCTTAGCTCTCCTACATCTCCCATCACTAGTGTAGTGCTGTGTGTGTGTGTATATATATTATGGACACCTCCTATGGGAAAGAGCCTGGGGTTGGATTCCA
Organism: Dendropsophus ebraccatus; assembly: GCF_027789765.1. Classification (NCBI taxonomy): domain Eukaryota; kingdom Metazoa; phylum Chordata; class Amphibia; order Anura; family Hylidae; genus Dendropsophus; species Dendropsophus ebraccatus. The sequence goes on from NC_091466.1 coordinate 63,069,384, forward strand.
TAGGTACTTGGCAATAGGATCAACCATAGCTGGAGGGACTGATAGATAGATAGATTTTTTATATATATATATATATATATATATATATATATATATATATACACACATACAGTAAATATATATATAGTGTGTATATATATATATATATATATATATATATATATATATATATATATATATATACATACACATACAGTGTATATATATATATATATATATATATATATTTACTGTATGTGTGTATATATTGTGGACATGTTACTGGTAAAGTGCTCGAGGGGATGTACATCTCACCCAGGTTGATACATAGCGTGAGATGGTAAGTCCAGGAGGCGTCTGTGCTCAGCAGTGTTATGCTGCTGAGCTATTATTTATTATTGCCGGGCCTGGACTTACATGGAATGGCAGATAGGTTTTGGTAGTGGGATTTGCCATTCCCTCCCCCCGATCCAGGTCAGGTTTTGGGGTCAGGTGTCTCTGGCCCTAATCAGCCTGACAGAGAAAAGCCCTGCAGATGATCCTTGGTTGGCTCTCAGACGGGAGTGAACAGCCTGCATGGTGTGTTTGCTGGGAGCTGGGGATACAGCCGCTGCTGGGGCTTATGCACACCCTGCAATACTACCTGCCGAGTGAAGTGTCAGGAAGGAGACCTGTGTGTTAGTAAGCGCCCAGACGGGCAGGACTTTTTGTTTTGTTTTATTCTTAAAGCACAGTGTTGCTGTATTTATGTTGCTGGACCGTTTATGCTACAAATAAACACCAAAGCTGTTTTTATAAGTCCAAGTTTGCTGCCTGAACTGTGTCCAAACACACCATCCCCCGTGAAGAGGAGGGATAGCAAGGGGACATATAAGCCCCAATCTATCTTCTGTAGTCTTTTAGTTGCAGAACGTGCCTAAAAAGGTTCCTGGGAGTTGTTTCATGAATGGCCCATCCCATCAGTATCCGATGAGTGGTGGTAAGACTCCTGACACCCTCCCAGATAAGCTCTTTGCCAGAACTATAGTGCAGGTGCCCTCATTCACAGTGATCTGGGGTGCAGACAGCTCTTTAGATCAGGGATGGGGAACCTTCAGCCCTTCAGCTGTTGCAAAATTACAATTCCCATCATGCCTAGAGAGCCAAAGCTTTAGCTTTGGCTCTCTAGGCATGATGGGAAATGTAGTTTTGCAACAGCTTGGGAGGGGGCAAAGGTTCCCCCATCGCTGCTTTAGATAATGTAGTGGACCTGCATGGTTGTGGTAGCCTTGAAGTGAATGGGATCAAAACTGCAGTAACCCAGAATGACCACTCCAAAATATACGGCGCTGTCTGCTTCTGACAGAGGGTGTTGGGCTCCTCCACAGATATTGATGGCCCATCCTAAGGTCACTTTTAAATGAACTCTCAGGTTTAGCAACTTACCAGGATTACTTTATAGATGACCTAAGCTTAAAGGGGGGTCCAAATTGTTAGCTGCTTGAAATAAAAAAATCTCATATATCTACCTTCCCTTCTCCTGCCTCCAATGTTCTTCCAGAGCCGGTCCTGTTGCATGACCGATGTGGTTGTGGTGTTTGGCTGAGCAGGCAGTGCTGTCTCAGCTGCAACAGGATTGGCTCAGGTAGAACGGCAGCAGCAGCAGGATAGAGGAGGGTAAGAAGGTGGGTTATTATGTTTAAGCAGGTGGAGCAGATGGTTTAACAACTCAAAATACCCCTTTAAGGACAGGCCGTCAATATCCAGTTGGTGGAAGTATACCCTTGCTAATATACCCCCCCCCCATGGAAGGGACATCTGTACTCCGTATGAGTGCACACCTCACCAGACTGAACGTCTATGTCCGAACTCAAAGGGGTTCTCCTGAAAAACATGGCCACTTTCTTCCAGAAACAGCACCACTCTTGTCCTCAGGTTGGATGTGGTACTGCAGCTCAGTTCCATTGAAGTGATTGGAGCTAAATTGTAATACTACACACAACCACGCAAAAAGGTGGGGCTTTTTTTGCATCAACGTTGCTGTGCTAATCCCGGATAGCCCTTTTAATACAAATACAGTAGAGGAGACAGCACTGAAGTAAAAAAAAAAAAAGGCGTCTAATACAAACATTGCAAGTTGTGTGGGCCCCGCTACTGCCCCCTGGTGCTTAACATGTGCATGTTTTTTAATTGTTCTTGTCTTTTGTCTTAGGCTAAAGCAACAACTATTAAGGATGCGCTATCCAAATGGGTAAGTGTCTTCTCCTTTGTGTCAGCTTTGATATGTAATAAAAAGTACAGGTAATTCTCATCATAAAGGGTACAAGTTGAGAAGTTAAAGGGGTTATGCAAGATTAGGAAGATGCTAATACTCCACATCTGTCCACAGATGGTATTGCATCTTAACCCAATCCCCTTCAGTCGAGTTGAGCTGCAGTTCAGGCCATAACCAGGGGTGGTGCTGTTTTTGAAAGAAGCTATGTTTTTCTAATCCAGCATAACCCCTTTAAGAAATTAAATCCACTGAGTGGGGGCAGAATTAAGAAGCTTGTCATGAAAACCTGGCACATAGTCGGGGTGCACGCTCATTCTGCATTATATTTTCGGTGGTTTATTCATATAAAAATCAGATAGTCATTGCAATGAAGAGGATCTAAATAAGGAGATTTTATGCACTGGACACGAAGGAGAATATTCAGCTCTGACAGATGGCGTGCGGAATTATGTAGGTGTCTTTGTGCCAGAGATATAATTGGTTTACTTAGATTTAAAGACACAGCCCCAGGTTTATCAGTCTGGTGTAATATATCCAGAGCAGCCAATCACAGCTGAGTTTTCATTTTAATAGAATTTGTAAATATACGAAAGCTGAGCTGTGATTGGTTACTGTGGTCACCTTACACCAGATTGACAAACCCTGGCCAAAGTGTACATTTCTGTGACTTCTGGTGTATTAGGTACACAATGGTTCAAGGCGTTATCTAAACGATAGGATATAACTAGTGAATATCTGACTGTAGGGACCCCCATTGAACACAAGGGCAAGGGTCCTTTGTCCCCTGTGTAAATTGAACTGACCCTGAGTGCCTGGAAAAGCTGGATTCAGTCCTGGGAAATTGCTCCCAGTTGCTCTGGACTGGATCCAGCTTTTCCAGGCACCCGGGGTGGAGTGGCAGGGAGATCAAAGGCAGCTGGCGTATATGCCGACGGCCGAGCAAAGTGCTTCACTTCATTTATAATGTAAATTCACTCATCTCTAACTAGTGGTCCTTTAGGTCACTGCTCCCCCAACTCGAGTCCTCGAGGTCCATCAACAGGTCATGTTGTGAGGATTCCCTTAGTATGTATTGTCTTTGTATGGGATATCCTAAATTCCTGACCTGGTGAGTTTACACAGATTTTTCTGATAGATTTTTGAAGCCAAAGCCAGGGATGGATGTGAAAAGAGGAGAAATCACAGTCTTTCCTTTATGACCTGTTCTCTGTTTATAGTCCATTCCTGGCTTTGGCTTCAAAAAGGGTCTCTGCTTTTGGTGGAGTACAACATATTTCATATTTCTAAGGCCTTTATCATTAGTATACTGTTCTCTGTTCTGTATTTAGGAAGAAAAGACGGGACAGAAAGCGGCAGAAGCCAAAGAAGTGAAGCTGTACGCCCAGATCCCACCTATCGAGAAGATGGATGCGTCCCTTTCCACTCTAGTCAATTGCGAGTAAGAATTATTGTTTTAATGTGATTGTCCAGACAGTTGTCTATTGTGTGGGTAATATTCTATTAGATTTATTCATCTTGCTGGTGGTTATCTAGGATTATAAACACAGTGTTTCTTTAAAAAACAGTGTGCGGTATTGCAACTCAGCTCTATTAACTTCAGTGGAATTGAACTGCACAACTCGCACTCTAAGGCTGGGTTCACACTACGTATATTTCAGTCAGTATTGGGGTCCTCATATTGCAACCAAAACCAGGAGTGGATTAAAAACACAGGCTCTGTTCACACAATGATGAAATTGAGTGGATGGCCGCCATATAACAGTAAATAACGGCCATTATTTCAATATAACAACCGTTGTTTTAAAATAACAGCAAATATTTGCCATTAAATGACAGCCATCCACTCAATTTCACCATAGTGTGGACAGAGCCTTTCTGTGTTTTTAATCCACTGCTGGTTTTGGTTGCAATATGAGGACCACAATACTGACTGAAATATACGTAGTGTGAACCCAGCCTAACTGAGGACAAGAGTAGGGCTTTTTTTTTTTTTTTTTGGAAGAAAGCAGCCATGCTTTTTTTTTTTTTCTAATCCTGGATAACCCTTTTAAGGGGGTTTTCCAGACAAAATTTACTGACAAGATTTCCAGGGCTATCAGCAATTGATCAGTGGGGTGCTGGTACCCGCGCAGATCATCTTTGTGGCACTACACTATACAGTTATTGTGTAGAGGTGGGCATGTGTGCCTGCAGCTCAGCTCCCATTAAAGTGAATAGGAGCTGAGGTGAAGTTACACATTTACACATCACCACCGCTACACAATGAACTGTAGTGCAGCTCTGGATAGCTCATCAGTAAATTTTGCTTGGAATACCCTTTTAATGGCCCGTGTCACAGTGTGACTAAGTCTAGGTTTACATCAGCATAGCGGACTCTATATGGGACCTCTGCTGATTCCATTCATGACATGACAAACACCAATAGAGCTCAACAGACCCCATATGTTTTGATTAGAGCTTAGTGAATCAGATTCGTTTTGCTTCGTACGAAGCAAAAGTGATCTGCGCTCATCTCCCTCAGGCTGCAAAGGGAGGATACTGCCCAGGGACCACCTGGAAAACATGGATACAGCTATGGTTGTATCCATGTTTTCCAGCTGACCCCAAGGCTGGATTCTCCCTCTGCACAAACAAAGCAAAAAACAAATCTGATTCGCTCATCTCAAATTTAATTAAAGGGGTTATCCAAGAATAGAAAAAAAATATATATAGTAGTGGCTTTATTCCAGCTCTTGTCGTCAGTCTGAGTTTGGTTTTGCAGCTGAGCTCTGTTGAAGTCAATGGAGCTAAATTGCTACACACACACAACCTGAAGACATGGGGTAACACTGTTTTTACATCTAAAGATCTACACAATGATAGCACTTGTCTGAGACCTTTTACCCACCCAGAAAAGAAGAATTCAAAGCTGTGGCCCTTCTATAGTCTTTTCCTTTATAGAGGCGCCCACTGTGCAGAAGAACTGCAGCACAACTCCCCTAGTCATATGGTTGTGAGCACCACTGTGCAGCAAAAATAGTGACAAGGCGCTGTAGTGCTGAATTAGCATGGTGGTCCCTTCTTTTCCAGAAAGGTCAGGCCCTTACTGATGATAAGGTGATAGCATATGTTAGCAATATGCCTTCACTTCATGAGATATGAATACCCCTTTAACTAAGCACTACCTTCTCTTCAGTCTGAAGGTTGGATGGACTTGGCGTTCACACCTCAAGTCATGAGGGAGTAATGACATACCCTGCCTATATACCATCACTTCCCTATTGTGGGAGAACCAGCTATATCTCCTAGCATTGGTCCTGATGTGCAGCTCACACACTTCTTGTCTATCAGCTAATTACTGCTTCTTTCCTCAGGAAATTATCACTTTCCACCAATTGCATTGAGAAAATAGCCAATCTGAACGGCCTGAGTAAGTCCAGATTTTTTTCTCTTTCTCTGCCTGATAACTATGCATAGGATGTATCGGGGTAAAAAATGGATAGAATTCATTAAAAAATCTAATCTACCCAATACATATCCATAAGCTACATCAGGAATGTATATAGGCTTCTAATGATTTAGGAAGAGGGACAGGATTTTGGAGGCTCATAAAAAGAAAAATTTAGAGAGTAATCTTGGCCAAAAGAGAAAGGTGCAGATGTTCTACCAAAGTAAACTTACCAGTCCTTGTGCCTCTGTAGCACCGTTCCTGCGCCCCCCTACAGCCGCCGGATGTCTTTTTTGGCTGGAATTCAGGTACCAGGCTCTTACAGCTGCAACGTTACAGATCAGCTGAGTGATTGGCTACTCAGCTAGTCAGCGACTGGGTCATTGTCCCACCCCAGTCACTGCTTGGCTGAGCGGGCAATCAATCACCTGGCTACGTGACATTGCAACTGGAGGAGCTTCTGGTGACTGGCGGCCGTCAACAGCACCCGGGAGCGACACTACTGGGCACAGGGGCGGGTAAGAATACTTTATTATTTTCCCGTTTTCTAGACAGGGAAGATTTTTCATATATGCATTGAGCTGGAAGGAAAATACCAAAAAAATCATACTTACCTGGTCCTCTTCCCTGCCGTTGCCTTTTTCCTGAGTGTCTGGTCCCTGCTACAGTTCTCATCTACGTTCCTGTGATGTTTCTTTCTGGCAGAAACTGCCTACTCAGCACAGTGAATACCTGAGCAACCAGTTCCTTCCAGAAAAAAACATCACAGGAACCAGGAAGAAGAGGGCCATAGCAGGGACCAGACTCTTGGGAATGTGGTGGGAGAATGGGCCGAGTAATGGGCACGCATCAAAAAATCCTCCCTGCCTAGAAAACCCCTTTAGGGCGTGTTCACACATCCTGGAATCCGGCTTGCTTCTCTGGCTCCTGGTTCCCTGACGTCCAGCTCAGTGATTGGGTGAGCGGAACGTCAGGGAGCCGGGAGTCCCAGAAGCAGGCCGGAGCGCGGACCGGTAAATTATTCGCCTGACCGCAGCAGTGGGGATGGCGTTTACATACTCATAGCGGGATAAAAATTCTGCTGTATGTAAACCTATTGAAACTGACAGTACGGGAATCGCAGCGTGAAATCCACTGCGATTCGGCTATGTGTGAACCCACCCTTAAGAGGTTATTGCCTGGTAAATAAAGGCGCACACAGGCTGGTTACTGGCAAATCTGTCCTTGTCAAAAAAGGCTGGTCAATGTGAACCATGTCGAGAAGCAAACAACTTTTACAAGTCCTCAGTGTTTTAGAGATTCATAAAACTGGAAAAGCTACAGAAGCATTTCCAAAGACCCGAGTGTCCGGTAATCCATGGTTACACAGATTGTGTACAAATCCTGGAGTGCAGATGCCCTCCCTATGAGCGAGCATCCTGTTCACTACAGAAATACTGTGCACACTGCTAAATCCTCTGTTCATGTCTCCAGTATTAGAAAAAACATTGAACAAGAATGGTATTCATAGAAGGACACCACAAAGGAAGCTGCTGCCGTCCAAAGATAACATTATTGCTTGTCTCAAGTTTTCCTGAGACCACCTGGATGTTTCTTAATGCTTGGAGAAAAATGTTTTATGGACCTTTTTTTTTTTTTTTTAGCACAAATGCACAATGTTATGTTTGGAGGAAAAAGACTATTGCACATCAGTAGCAAAACCTTATCCCAGCTGTGCAGCATGGTGGAGGGAGACTTTGCAATCCATGTCCCTAAAGGGGAACTCCAACGAAAAATTTACTGTTTTCAGAAAGTTATATAGATTCGTAATTTACCTCTATTTAAAAATCTCAAGTCTTCCAATACTTATCAGCTGCTATATGTCCTGCAGGAAGTGGTGTATTTTATCCAGTCTGATACAGTGTTCTCTGCTGCCACCTCTGTCCATAACAGGAACTGTCCAGAGAAGGAGCAAATCCCCTTAGAAAACATTTTCTGCCTTGAACAGTTTCTGACATGGACATAGGTGGCAGCAGAGAGCACTGTATCACCACTTTCTGTAGGACAAACAGCAGCTGATAAGTATTAGAAGACTGGAGAAGTCTATTTAATTTTCTGACACCAGTTGATTTGAAAGTAAAAGGTTTTCGCCATAGTTGCTCTTTAAAGGGGGTTATTCGGGGTTAGCCAAACTGAGGACAAGAGAGGTGCTCATTCTGGAGAAAAGCAGCCATGTTTTGCCAAGCCTGGATAACCCCTTTTAATAGAAGAGATGTTAAAGGAGAAGTCCGGCCATTTTTAAAATCTGGCTGCCGACAGGGGTCAGGGGGGGAATTTGATCAGGAGTAGGCACTTCCCTCTCCCCGTGCCCGTGGTGAGCGATAGGACCGGCCGCAGGACCCCCGCCAGAAGGTATCTCCCTCCAAGTTGTGATGATGTCACAACTTTGGAGAAAATGCCTGTACCGGCTGATGGACTGGCCTCTCAGCCAATCAGTGACTGGAGAGGCCAGTCCTTTAGCCAGATTCTGACGTGTCAGTTCTGGAGATCCCAGAGACTGGCAGGGGTCCCGAGGCCGGTCCCGCCACTCACCGCAGGCATGGGGAGGGGTAACTCGTACTTGTTATCAAATTCCTCCCTGCCGGCTGCTGGATTTTAAAAATGGCTGGACTTCTCCTTTAAGTCTAGATATCTTGGATCATATAAACCCCAAACAGAATATATTTTCCCTAAGATGAGGAAAATACAGAGCATAAATCCCCAGTAGTCTATGTAGGCCAGGATAGTCCTACCAGTGTAATGCACCATCTCAGGCACAATAACCCAGTACTAGCCCATCACTGAATAAACACATCAATACAATACTACCCTACTATAGAGCCATAAGGGGGTTAATGTAAAATTATAGCCAGTACAAAGCAATAAAGGCAGAAATGTCTCCCACTATTATTGATCCCATCCTTACTCTGTAGATAATGGCTTCTATTCATACTCCGCTCCTTCTTAGAGGAATATTGGCAGGAGCCTTAGCTGTAATGCCCTTCAGACATCCTATATTTAACTACACTTACTGATCTGTTATTTAAAGGAGTTCTGTAGAAACTAATATAAAAATGTTCGCACGTAGGGAATGGTTGGATTACGGCTGCGTCTACATCTGCTTTGTATTTAGGTCAAATATGACAGGAAATATGGCGCTGCACAACGATGACTAATAGGCAACATTAGAAGCCAGTGGGGTCCGTTATGCAACAGATCCAGCTACGGGTCATGGTTTTCATTGGCTTAAAGGAACACATTCCAAAAGTACAGTTACACACAACTCCAGATGGGATCAAATAAAATCCATCTGTAATTCAAAGGAATGGTAGCCAGCGTTTTATTAAAAATTACCATTTTGTCTGTACATGAAGACTTTGGAGTCACCCCAAGACTTATCCACTACTGTACCACCATATGCTGTAATAATAATCTCTCCCTGAGTATAGGTAAGTATGTCTCATCCAAGAACTTGCACTAAAATGCTGTGTGCAACTCGCACAGAACTTAAAATCGTAATTGACTTTATCAGGATCATTGCTGTTGTTTTACTTAAAGGGGAATCCCACTCAAACATAACTTTTGATATGTTGCTGCCCACGGTGAGACTAACAGTTCCTTCCATACTTGTTATTATCTATTCAGTCTCCTTTTCCCAGTTCTCAGCTGCTGCTTTCTGCTGAAGACACAAAAATATGTTTGTGAGCTTTTCTCTCTGTCCCCCCCCCTTTTTTAGACAAATAATGTAAAGTCCTTGGCTGACTTAATCTGCAACATTGTAGCGTCTTTGTAATGCTAGGAGGCTTAGGGCCCTATTACACGGGACGATTATCGTGCAAAAAATCGTCATAGCGTTCTAATTTAAACGATAATCGTTCTGTGTAATTGCAGGCAACGATCGAAAAATTGTTCATATGTCGTCGATAGTTGATTTAGATCTGAGCCTAAAATTATCGCTAATCGTTCGCCTGTAATTCCACATTCGTTCGCTAAAGTTCCTGCATTTTTTCACTACTCGTTCAGTGTAATTGCACATTGTCCATTGTTCTCCTGGGATCAGAAGGGATAAACGATCATAGTAACGATTGTAAATAACGACTATTGTTCTGTGTAATATGGTGAACGATTTCAGCTTAACGATAAACAATCTCGTTTGCGATCGTTTATCGTTAGTCGTTAAAAATCGCTCTGTGTAACAGGACCCTTAGGGTGCTTTCACACACACCAGTATCCGCAGCGGATTTTACAGTGCGGATTTAATGCTGTGTTCATTCATTTAGTCAAATCCGCTGCGGATCCGGTAGGTTTGAAGACACCCTTAATCACAGTGAGTTTATCAGCAACTTGACCTCAGAATAACCCTCCTAGCAGAGAAGCTACAAAGTTGCAGATACAGCCTGCTAGGGACTTGTTTACATCATCTGTCTCAGAAGGGAGGGGGAGACATAGATAAAAGCTCACACACAGATTTTTTCGTTAGCAGCAGCTCAGAACTGGGGAAAGGAGACTGAATAGATAATAAGTATGGAAGGAATTGTTAGTCTCCCCATGGGCAATAACATTGAGAAGTTATGTTTAAGTGGAATACCCCTTTAAAGGGGGGTCTCTGGGCAAAATTTACACACATAATGGAGACTTTTGAAAAGTAAAGGCTGATAAACGTCTGAGAAAGCTACCGTAACTACGAGCACAGGTGTCATGTCTATGTTATGCAATGTCTTTCAGAAAACCTCAGAATATTGTCTTTAGGAAGAAACAACATAAAGAATTTGAATGGATTGGTAAGTCCTCACAATTATTCCTAGAGCCTAGAGTACTAGACCAGGGGTAGGGGACCTTGGCTCTCCAGCTGTTCCAAAACTACAACTCCCATCATGCCAGGACAGCCGAAGCTTTAGCTTTGGCTGTCCAGGCATGATGGGAGTTGTAGTTTTGGAACAGCTGGAGGGCCAAGGTTCCCTACCCCTCCCCTAGATAATAATGCAGCTTCCTCAGACTTCATCCTGGTATAATATTACAGTGGGTAGGAATATGAGATAACCAGCTGGTTGGTGCAGTTCTGACCACTGGGATTGGGGATCCACTAGTAGATAAGAGGAATGGCTATCCCCTTTAACATGTTACATAGCAGCATTTTAATTTGCTTCTATTGGACTTATGTAATGTGAGGTTATGTCATAGTCTGCCGAATTAAAAGGGTATTCCGGAATTCTGCTTTCTTTCAGAATCAGCATCAATCTTGTCCTCCTTAGTGATATTACAGCTTAGTTCTATTGACGTGAAGGAATGTGATACATTAATAGTTCACTCGATTACGCACGCAGCGATACACATGTTTATTTATTTATTTTTATTTATAAAATGGGGAAAGGGGGGTGATTCAGACTTTAGGGGAGGGGGGTTTTGTATTTATAGAAACACTTTTTTTTTTACATTTACACAGTAATTAGAAGCCCCCCAGGGGGACTTCTAATACAACTACACTGATCTCTCATAGAGATCAGTGTAGCTTTATAACACAGCACCGATCCATGAGATTGGTGCTCTATTGCTTCGGCCTGCTGCAGACCATTGCAATAGAGTACCGAGCCGGGATCAGCGTCATTCCAACGCTGAGGCCTAGCGCGGTAAGATGAAGGTATCGCATCGCGGGGGGGATCCCGTCACTAGACATGGGCTGCAGAGAAGACAGTTAGATGCAGCAGTCATGTTTGATCGTCCGCTACCGCTAATAGCTGCAGGTCCCGTGCTGCAGATAGCAGTCGGGATCGCAGCAGTTCAGAGCGGGGTCGAGCTGGTGTGGGGGGAAGCATGTCTGGATGGCTCTCACTGAACACGGGAGGGGTGGTCCTGAAGCTCCTATTGCCTTCAGTGGCAGCTTTGGTGCTAAACCATGCTAAAAAGAAGTGCTGTGTCACTACTTTTCAGCTCGTTTCCTCCATTCCCATTGAAGTCTGTGGGAGTAGTTTTTTGGGTGTTGTTTTGGACACAGAAAATCAGTGTGTTTTATGCCAGTGTGCCATAGTTAGAAATAATTCTTACCTATTAGGTGATATATGTGAGGGACTGCTGGGCCACCAGAATGGTAAACCCCAGACGCCAAGCTGCAGTCTTTGAAGTAGTGGTCGAGTACATGCCAGCCACTTTATTGAAAGTCTATGGCAAAGATAAAATTTAACTAAGCAACTTGGAATACCAAGGCCCTATCCTGTAGATCAGAAATTGAGTACCTTCGGCCGTACAGCTGTTGCAAAACTACAATTCCCATCATGCCTGGACTTAAGCTGTCCAGGCATGATGGGAATTGTAGTTTTGTAACAGCTGGAGGGCCAAAGGTTCCCCATCCCTGCTGTAGATAGTTACTGCTTTTCGGAATACCCCTTTAAGTGAGTGCAGCTTTATACTGCTACTGCCTACAATCCTCCCAGTCTTAGCTGCTGACCTCTTAATCACTAAGAATCTGTTGTGAGTCTTCCCAGGTCTCAATTTAAATATAGAAACTCCAGCCTTATGTCTCAGAGTCTTATGTGCATATGGTAGAATAGCAGTGTATCAGTTGTCAATCCTCCGAGAGTCTCCCCTGTGCTGTGGTATAGTCACATACATACATCCATCCATACATACATACTGCCCCTTTCACCATCCACCATTAGATTTGGAAATGATTTTTCCAGAAATTTCTACAGTATAGCCTTACGGCTCCCATGGGGCTTGTCACCTAAGAAACATCTGGATGTATTAAGTTTATACCATGTCAGGGTATTATGTGGTTACATGACCTCCCTTTACATATTAACATATTTCTTTATTTTAGGAGGCCGTCGGAGAAACCCTAGAGGAGCTGTGGATCTCGTACAATTTAATCGAGAAGTTGAAAGGGATTCACGTAATGAAGAAGCTGAAAGTTCTCTACATTTCCAACAATGCTGTGAAAGACTGGGGTACGCATCCTTCTAGTACAGTGTGTGGCATCCAGCACATATGTTCTCAAGAATACAGACTCCAACAGCCCACAATATTATAGTTAAACCTTATGATGCAAGTCCAGCTATGGTGTCCAGGGTGGAGATCCAGTTGGGAGAGATGAACGTAACTCAAGCATGCTAGAGTCCGATCCTTCGGCATTTGATTGCCAGTGACTGAAGAAGTTGGATGCAGCCCTAGGGGGTCCAGGATAACTTGGATACAGCCTACAGTATTAGACGGCCTGATAGTTCATTGCAAGCGAGATCCAAACTGTCTGGTCAGCGCTCACTGGCTCCTTGTTCCCTGCTCGCTGCCGGCACTAGTACACACACCACCATCAAGCAGGGGAGCAGCGGGAGGGACTGCCCGTAGATCTTTACATAGTCTGGGAAACATACAGGAGATGGTAATGGTCTGCTGCCGCCGGTCCTATTACACAGTGCTGCAGCCAGCAGACCGTCGCTACCGTTTTCAGAGTTTTAGGTCATGCTTTAAATCAACAATCAGCCGACATGCACGATATTGGCTGATCAGTGATTTAAAACACAACCTATCACACATAAAGATTACGAGTATGGCTTATAATTGCTTTATGTAATAGTACCCTCTGGCTGTATCCATGTTTTCCTGGACTCCCTAGGGCTGCATCCAACTTCTTCAGTCGCCGCAATGCTGCTGACTCCATCATGCTCATCTCTATATATGTGTATTTGTTACTTTCCCCTGTGGGGGGCGGATGGACCTTGTTGGCTCGTGCCCCTTCATTCCACCTACTAGAACGTTTTTTTAGTATGATTCACTTATTGAAGGTTTTTGTGAGTGTAGCTTTTGTATCTTGGATAGCTGAATAAACTATTGAAGATTTGTATACTACATGGGATGCTGTCATCCACTCACATATATTGTCTGACATTATTCCTTGTAGCTGAGTTTGGGAAGCTGGCTGATCTGCCTTGTTTGGAGGATCTGGTGTTTGTTGGGAATCCCCTGGAGGAAAAGCACACACTGGAGGGTAACTGGGTAGAAGAAGCAACAAAGCGTCTTCCTAAGCTGAAGAAACTGGACGGTGAGTATAACCTGAAACTATTTTTTCCCACTACTAGAAGAAAGGTAACTGTGTCTCTTAGTTGAGAAGGTAATAAAGAATTGTGTAGCCTCTGTTGTATGCATGTAGCCTATCTATGTATACAGAGCCCTTGCAGTTCAGTATAAGGGTACGTGCACACTGTGGAATGCCGACGGATATTCCGTCATGCATTCCGCAGCTGGCGGAGCTGAGTTCGCCTGTGCATACAATTGAGTCTATGACACAGGCGGAGACGCGCCCCCGCATCAGTCTGTCGGCGGGTGCCAGCTGCGGAATGCATGACGGGTTATCCGTCGCTATTAAGCAGTGTGCACATATCCTAATGCTGGCTGTCTAACTACATGTCTGTGGAGTCTTTACATTTACCACTAGGTGGCAGCACGAGCCTATTCCCAGCAATCTAACTCCATACCTGTGTGCTTGCTTTTTAGGAAATCCAGTCATAAAGCAGGAAGACGAAGAGGGGGACGAAGCCTCTTAATCTTTTTAAGTATCTTGTTAAATTATTTGAATATCTAGAAAAAAAATATTTTTTTTTTATAAATGTTATTTGTATATATATATATGACATGTCTTTCTTTCTTTTTTTTTTAATATCAAGTCCAAAAGCATTATCTGAACCATCCGCAGTATCGGGGGGGAAGAACACTCTCCAAATATTTTCATCTATTTTATTTGCACAAAAAAAAAGAGAGAATGAAATCCCCTCTGAACTGAAGCACAATTCTTTTTTTTTTCTTTTTAAAGCTAAGAACTCCATTCCTGTTATACATGTAGACACAACTGTACACTAATACACTATAAGGCTATGTTCACACAACATACTTTATTATGACAAAAACTGCTGTTTTTAATTAAAGGGGTTATTCAGCGCTACAAAAACATGGCCACTTTTCCCCCCACTCTTGTCTCCAGTTCAGGTGAGGTTTGCAATAAAGCTCCATTCACTTCAATGGAACTGAGTTTGACACCTCACCAATCTGGAGACAAGAAAGGGGGGAAATTGGCCATGTTTTTGTAGGGCTGGAAAACCCCTTTAAAACAACAGCTGTCTTTTTCATAGTAAAATGGGTTGCATTGAAGTCAATGCAAACAACATCCGTTGTTTGATACGGCCATCGAAATAATGAACGTCAATTATTTCCGTCCGTTGTGCATTTATTTCAATGCAATTTTCACTGCAAACAATGGCCGTTGTTTGCAGGTTGTGCGATCATAGCCTAAGGCTAAATTGTGTGAACAAAGTAACCCCCACAAGCCTCTCTGATTGGCTCTGTGCATACTCCGTTTTGTAATCCGTATATTCAGCTTCAATAGAAGGTTTACAAAAATCTAGCACAAAACAAGCCTGACATTATAACTAGGGATGGTCCGAACAGAGTTCGGTTCGGGTTCGTACGATGACTCCCGCTGTCTGCCCTCAGCGGGAGGACCGCCTGGAAAACTGGGATACAGCCATAGCCATAGGCCGTATACCACAGACTGAACTCTTGACCTCTTATGGAACTATGGAGCTCTGAAACAACTAAAGTTCTTTGCTGCTGAACTGACACAGGTGTCAGTACAGGAGCACAGAGCTTTTACTGTTTCAGAGCATTCAATAAGAGGTTAATAGTTCAGTTTGGGGTATACAGTCTGCTTGTAGACTGTATAATACAGACATGTGCCCGCTGTCTAATGGTGCGTTTACACAGAGAGATTTATCTGACAGATTTTTGAAGCCAAAACCAGGAACAGACTATAAACAGAGATCAGATCATAAAGGAAACATTCTAATTTCTCTTTTTTTTTTTTTAAATCCATTCCTGGCTTTGGCTTCCAAAATCTGTCAGATAAATCTCTCTGTGTAAATGCACCATTAGTCTTTCTGGACGGCCATCATTTTAGTGCCGACTGATGGCAGTCTATTAATAATGACTGCTGCAAATAATCATGAATATTAATTTCGGTCAGTCATCATTAATAGACGGCTGCCTTTTCCCAATAAATGCCGATCCCAACCCGGCTATGTTCTCTGTAGTGGGAACATATCCTTAGGGTCTCTTCACACATATCCTATTACAGCACATTTGATCTAAATAACTGAACACAGCATCAAATCTGTTGCGGATCCTTTACGTATGAAAGGAAACTTGGCTGTAACTCACATACCATAAGAGTAAGGCCACATTTACACGTCTGTAATTTCAGAAAGACTACCGACCCATTCCTTTGTATGGCCCTGTTCACACACCTGTAGGTGTTATGGGGTTGTCAACATGCTGCAAAAAAATCCTCACAGGTCCTAGTACTAACCACAATTGCAGCACAGGTAACTATTCACCTATGAAAATGTGGACTGCTACAGACATGGACCCCAAGCTAAAAACATCCCTACAGACGTGTGAATGAGGCCTAATACAGTGGACTAGATTTAGTATTGCATATGCACCAGAATTTGTTTGTGCCCATAATCTTACATGACACCACATTTATTTTGAGTTTTATATACTCTATATATTTTCTGACACAAGGTTTGGCATTGGTAAAAGGGCCAAAATTTTAGCGCACAATACTGGATTGTAGTAAGCCAATGAGATAGCCAATGAGCCAAAAGATAGACTAGACAGACCAGACCCCAAGTGATCAGGTCTCTGCCATGTGAAAAGGTTTGTTTAAATGGCCGGCTTACATTAAAACACCAGCACAGTATGAAGGAGGCCTCAGGCTGCATTGTAGACAAGCAAGAATTGAAAACTGATCCTTGGAATGAGAAAAGGAAAAAAACTTCCCAAAACCAAGGAAAGTCTGAAATGCAAACCTTTACTTTAAGATTTTTATTAATTTTTTTTCTTTTCAATCCCTAAAACTATTTTATAAGCACACAATATACATTCCGTATCAAGCGATGGCTTAAAGGGGTTGTCCGGTGTTCTGCAATTTTTAAATATATTGCTGCTGGTGCATATAAAACAATACAACTAGAGATGAGCAAACCGGGTTCGAGTCCATCCGAACCCGAACGTTCGGCATTTGATTAGCTGGGGCTGCTGAACTTGGATAAAGCTCTAAGGTTGTCTGGAAAACATGGATACAGCCAATAACTATATCCATGATTTCCACATAGCCTTAGGGCTTTATCCAACTTCAGCAGCCACCGCTAATCAAATGCTGAAAGTTCGGGTTTGGATGGACTCGAGCATGCTCCAGGTTCGCTCATCTCTAATCAAAATTTAACATGCAAAAAAAAAAAATGTTTGTTTTTTTTAAGTGAAAGCACAGTCAACAAACTATAAAGAATTTAGCTAAAGTTTTTAAATTGCATTGTGTACCTGGGATTTCTTTTTCTAATATCCGGCCTCCGCAGCCAGCAAGCAGTATGTGTAAACGTGCCTTTCTAGCCCTATATTACTCGCGAACCGCTGTGGTGTTTGCCAGGATCCACACCGTATTTATAAGCCTATACTATTTTTGAGCCGGTATTTTGGAGTTGTTACTGGGGTGGAAAAAGTGTCAAGACATTGATCAAAATTTATTGTATCTGTACATTCAGATTTTTTTTTTTATACTGTTGTATGACGTTCAATGCTATCTTTTCATACAATTATTGTAAAAAATATTAATGTGTGGAAAAATTAAAGTTACATAGTTACCAATAACGTGTTGTAAAATGTTTGCAAGTCCTTGGAATCCATCCATCCATCCATGCAGCCATCATAAAGAAATAAGATTATACTAAAATCCATGGCAGATAGCAGGGGTTAGGTGCTAAATGTTCATTAAAGAACAGCGCTACAAAAACATGGCCACTTTTCTTCCAGAGACAGCACCGCTCTTGTCTCCAGTTTAGGTGCTGGTTTTGTAAGGGTCCATTTACACAGAAAGATTATCTGCCAAAGATTTGAAGCCAAAGCCAGGAATGGATTGAAAAGAGAAATCTCAGGCTTTCCTTTATGACCTGTTCTCTGTTTATAGTCTGTTTCTGGCTTTGGCTTCAAATCTTTGGCAGATAATCTGTCAGATAATCTTTCTGTGTAAATGGACCCTAATGGTGCGTTTACACAGACAGATTTATCTGACAGATTTTTGAAGCCCAAACTAGGAAAACACTATAAACAGGGAACAGGTCATAAAGGAAAGACTGAGATTTTGCTTCAAAAATCCATCAGATAAATCTGTCTGTGTAAACACACCATAATGCTGGTTTACACAAAACGATAATTCGCCCAATCAAACGATTAACGATTTTGAAGCAACTATTTGGTTTTTATAACGATCAGCGTTTAGACGCAGAAAAATCGTTAGAAGATTTGTAAGAAAAATAGTTATTGCGATCGTTTTTAAGATCGCTTAAGCCCATCTTTTACATAGGGAAAATCTTTGAAAGACTGTTTACACAAAGTGATCTGTGAATTTTTAGCGAACGACGATTTAAGAACATGTTGAAAGATCGAGATGAACGATTTTTTACTCATCGCTTGATCGTTTGCTGGGTTTACACGGAACGATTATCGCTCAATGCGATAGTTATCGCGAAAATTCGCCCGATAATCGTTCCGTGTAAACCCAGCATAACTCATTTCCTTTGAAGTGAATGGAGCTTAATTGCAAACCACACCTGAACTGGAGACAAGTGCGGTGCTGTCTCAGAAAGAAAGTGTCCATGTTTTTGTAGTGATGGAAACCCCATTTAAATAGGTATTGCCATCTCAGACATTTATGATATGGTTCCACAAGATGCCATAAATGTTCAATAGCTGCGGGTCCCTGCTGGGATTCCCATCTATCTTTATAAGGGCCCCCTGCTCTGTCAGGCCAGCTTGATGTGGCCAGGATCCAGTTAACAGTAGTGAACAAGACCTCACCTACAAAAGGATATTGATTTAAATAGAACGGGTCCAAAGAATGGCTACAAAAATTGTGGAGGGTGTGAGGTATAAAACATAGCAGGAAAGACGTAAGGATCTCAAGCTGTATAAGGAGAGGGGAGATGTGAGCGAAACATTTATATATGTTAAAGGACTAAATAAGGTTCAGGAGGGAAGTGTTCTTAATTTAAAAAAATGAACTCAAAAACAAGAGGACACAAGAGGTTAGTTGGGGGAAAGATCAGAAGCAACATTGGAAAATATTACTTTACTGAAAAAGTAGTAGATGTTTGGAACAAACGTCCAGCAGGTGTGGTTGGTAAATCTACAATAACAGAATGTAAACCTGCATGGGATAAACATATATCTATCCTAAGATAATAAGAAGGGAAATACTAATAGGGCGGACTACATGGACCAGGTGGTCTTTTTCTGCTGCTGATAACCTTCTGTGTTTCTATATAAAATGAAAATACATGTGACCTGTCATGGGTTTTCCCATTAAATTCAATAGGGGGGAAATAAACACTTAACACAAATACCTTTTGAGGTGTTAGGCTAGGTGCACACTGCATTTTTGCAATCGGTTTTTGCAAAAAACGGATGAAAAAAACAGATGCATTTGTATGCATCAGTTTCAATCCGTTTTTTTATTGACTTCAATTATAGAAAAAAAAAACATCAAAACGGATCCGTTTTTTTGTTGACACTATTGTGTCCATAAAAAAAGCGGATCCGTTTTGATCCTTTTTTTTTTTTATATATATATATATATATATATATAATGGAAGTCAGTGGAAAAACGGATCAAAACGAATGCACACACATTGCAAAAAAAAACGGATGAAAAAAACGGATTGCAAAAATGCAGTGTGAACCTAGCCTAACAGAGACTTTAGGGGGGAAAAAAAAATAGGTGAACACACATATTACATGTTCCAGATGCAACAATTGGTGTGGTCATCTGTTCTGTCTGTAGATGGAGTAGAGAATCAGCAGCTAACATGATGTATGATGCATTGTATGGTAAACGCCAGTTTATTTATGAGGAACATGGTGTCCATAGAACAAGGATTGGCAAATATGAAAAGGATTCAATTATAGGAAGTCTGCACAGAACATGTAACCATAGTTACATCACTGCACAACACGTGCCCTGGTTACAAAAGAAAGAATTCTCACTTTGAGGTGATAATTAACAGATTTCGTTAT
The DNA here is from genome assembly GCF_027789765.1 of Dendropsophus ebraccatus. Classification (NCBI taxonomy): domain Eukaryota; kingdom Metazoa; phylum Chordata; class Amphibia; order Anura; family Hylidae; genus Dendropsophus; species Dendropsophus ebraccatus. Next base: position 63,089,174 of record NC_091466.1, read on the forward strand.
ATTGTAGCCATAAAAAATATAACTAATATATGGTATTCCAAATAGCACACATACAGAGTTATAATCTCCAGCACACTCCGAATATAGATCAGGCTGGGGACGTAAATGATATCAAAGTCATCAACATGTTTCTTTGTGTTCTTATTATTCATACATCAGCATTAAAACAACCTTGTTAAAGGCTGCCCCTGAGGATAAGCCCACTGGACATCAGTCTGTTAAAGTGGTTGTCTGGTTTAGAACACCTTTTCATACAACCTGTTAAAAGGGAATTTGTCACCAGGTTACTAGCGACGTAAATAATACACCAATCTGTTCAGCATTTCTATCATTCTGTTCAGCCGTTCTCCTAATATGCAGGAGAATAGGATTCTTGCTGCACCCCGCCCTCCAGCTGCTGATTGACAGTTAACTGCCTTTTCACAGCATTGATAACTGCCAATCAGCAGCTGGTGGGCGGAGTTTTCTGCTTCTCATGAATATCCAGGACTACTGGGCTCATGCACATAATGGAGAGAACTCCTTTTGTCCATGTTATTCAGCAGGATATCTCTGGATCAGCTGCACAGAACAATGTAAGTGATACAGCATTCTGTTCAGCTTCTCTGTCACTAGTTTATGACACCCTGAGATAGGACGGCATAAACCTACTGACAGAGTCTCTTTAAGGAATGGTGAGGGGCCCTATTAAACACACGGATTTATCTGGCTGATTTTTGAAGCCAAAGCCCAGAAACATACTATAAACAGAGAGCAGGTCATAAAGGAAAGACTGAAATTTATCCTCTTTTCAAATCCATCCCTGGCTTTGGCTGCTCACTTGGCCAGAGCAGAGAGCATCTTCTTACTCTGGAGGACCTGTCTTGTCCTACAGGCATGTGGCACTGTAGGAATATCAAACACTTATTGTCAGACTTAATCATGGATGATAGCTGGGATGTATTTAATGTATTAATTATGGAATTCTGCCCCCAGAACTAATCTATTACAATACTAACTCCTAGGTGCACCTTGCCATAATGCACTTCATGTTTGCCTGGTTTTCCACAGCAATCACTTAGGCCAGAATGATCGCACAGGAGCTGCCTTAGCTTTGGGAGACCAGCAGTGCTTGGCAGCCAGGAAACTATCCTGGCCATTTAACGCCTTAGATGCTGTGGTTGCTGCTGACTGTCATTTAAGTTACTTGACAGAGGTAGGAGGAGCCTGCTGCCAGCCCACAGTACAATCCTGGCATTCTGATGGGGTTCCATGACAGTCTGGGGCTATAGAAATAAAAGAGGCATATCCCACTACGTTGCTTGGTCCCAAAGGCTTACAATAAGTCAGACCATAAAACATTAGTCATTAAACAAAAACTTGATATGTCAAAGGGTTTGATTGGTCAGGATCCCAGTGCTGTCCCCACCGAATCTAGGTGGGAGAAGAGCTTGGCTGTGTCCTTCACTCCCTGTGAAGGGGCTCCATTGACTTATATTGGTAAGTATTTCAAAACTAATAGTTTTCAGTCTCTGAACAGTATTTCATTAGTTTAAGTATGTATACTTCCCTTTTAACCTTTTCTTAGGATTGTTGGCAGTGCTAATACAATAGGCTAAAGCTGTTTGTGGCATGTAGGTTCCCAACTTAGGTACTAAGGCCGGGTTCACATTACGGAATCCACGCGCATCAATTCCAGCGGATTCTGTCGCTAGTACACGCTCACGGCTGCGCTCCTTTCCGCCGGCTCCATGGTCACCATTCTATGGACGGGCCGATTCTGGAATGTGGAATCCGCCCGTACATAGAATGCTGTCTATGGCACGGGCAGATAGGTGCGCGGCCGAGAGCGTGTACTAGCGCCGGAATTTATCCACGTGTATTCCGTAGTGTGAACCCGGCCTAACAGAGTAAAGCCAGCTCTTGCTTCTATACATATTTGCCAGTAGCAGCCCATATTGGACATTTTATGCCAACATAGTCACAGAGAATCCCAACGTTGTCTATCCCCTACAATATATGTAGCACAAGCCATAGGGGTGAATTGTTTATAAAAAAAATAATAATTAAATGCTGTATTAGGTTTATCCAAGTTATCAGACCAGGGTTCCCCATGCCGGACACATTTACTGGGTCAGATAGTGGCTACAAAAGTCACAACTTACCCAGCAGGACCCAGCATATGAATACATCTGAACATTCGGCATTTGACTTGCCTTGTCTGGAGAAGTTGTATGGAGTCCTGGCAGCCCTATGCCAATCGCTTAGGTTTGGAGAACATTGCTGAACCCAAACGGTTAGGCAAGTCTGCTCAACGCTACCGTCAGTGGACCTTTTAACTGGTAGGGATTGAAAAAAGTAGTCCTTACACTGTGGCATGGGGCATCACAAATGTATTAATCTACAATACAGTGTGATGTAATCTTACACACAACTCCTATAGCAATCCACAATAATGAATGTATTGTAAGAGAGGCACTTCAGACCATGGTCATAGGATCCTATAAGGGCCCCACTGCAACTAACAGACCTTATGTTTCTGACCCTGTCCTCAAGGCGCTCTCTTTAAGCCATTAACAAGCTTATGTTTTCTCTAAGGGAAATCCTCCAAACATATCCTGCTGGGATTCCTTGTGATGAGTATGAAAGTTAGTAAATCAAAAATAAGTCCAATAAAACCCATTATAGTGTTTGTCACTCATCTTGTTCATACTATGCAAATCTGCAGCAAACCTTCCATTCAGTAGCCTGGCATAGCTGGGTGACAAGCCCAGTAAGAGTTGTAATAGAATCCATAATGATCGTCAATGATCGTCAAGTCGCTTTCCCAAAAATAGGTAGAAGAAAAAGATGACTTCTATGAGAGGACAACTAAATGAATTGCGGTACTTTTCATGGTGAATTTTTTTTTATTATTTTATGGAGAAATTGTCTTTAAGGGATTGTAGGATTTGGGAACAATAAGTAAATGGATTTTACATGACTTTAGTTGGCACTGGGAGTCTTTCTTATACGACAACATGGGATTGGTAAACTTCTCATTTGTCTATACAAACATGGAAGTCACTAAGCTGGAGCTAAATAATTAAATGGCTTGTTTAGGATTAGAAAAAACATGGCGTCTTTCTTTTAACAGCCCGCCATTGGTCAATAGGTTGCATATGATATAGCAGCTTAATGCCACTGAAGTGTTTGGTGTTGAGTTGCAATACCACAAACGACCTGTGGACAAATGTGGCGCTGGTCTATTTTATTCATTTATTTTTTTTAAAGCAGCCATGTATTCCTAACCCCTGACAAACCCCTTTCGAACTTGAACAAAATCTAACAATTTTTTTTTAAAATATGTTAGGTATTTCTCATCAAAAAATTTTTTAATGTGACATCTTCCAAAAACAGGAAACCGGTAACACAACGTCCCTGATAATTATAAATATACCATGTAGAATTATTACAATACTGCATTTTCATAGGCCACCATTAATACAAAATCTGAAGTTCATGCATTTATAAGGAATACACGTCAATTAAAAAAATAGGCAGTCAATATTATATCGAGGATCAATCACTCTCTCCAAAAAGTATTAACACGGACAGATTGTCTCTGAAGCATATAAAGAATATCGTATTTTACAAAACAAAGTAGATATAGGTCATTTGTACATATAGTGTATATACATTTGTCTTTTTATTCCCCTTGTAGAGCTATAGACATCTATTCATAAATTGTTAAAAAATATAGGTTTTCTTATGTAAGGTTTTACTGGAAAGTAAATGGTTTCACACATTCTTCAACACAAACTAGGTGATAATAAGTGCATCGCTAATAGGACAAGTTTATTTTGCTGCATTGAAGAGCACGCGTCATGTAAACTTTGCAGAAGCAACCACTATAAGGGCATCCAAATGCAGACCAGATCAAGTCTGTAGACCAGTAAGAGCACAGCTTTCATGGCCAACAACTATCACTTTCATGCTGCCTGAACCATTAGTCATAGGGGCGCTCCCTTGCGACTTCTGGCAGCCCTGCCAACCTTGATTGATAGATCTCTACCTATATACAAATATGAAGAGATGTATCAATCTGCAATAGGTTTGTAAGAGGTATGCAGTTTAAAGTGACTGTAGCACCAGGCCCAGGCTGAAGCACTGGAGGCGGGCCGACCCACCCTTAGTGGGAAGAAACCCCAGCCCCTCCATGACGTGACTCCATTAGAATCAATGGAACCCTATCATAGAGGGGCGGGGGTTTCCTCCCACTAAGGGTGGGTCGGCCCACCTCCAGTGCTTCAGCCTGGGCCTGGTAATACAGTCACTTTAATCTAAAACTGTTCCTCTGCAATTTTTCCCTGAAATGTATGGATAAATTGACAACTGGGTGTGTCCCCAGAGTCTAATACTATCCAATCACTGCTGACAGTGCACTGATGACAGACATGCTACTATGCCCTGCTGATAAGTGACCATACATTTCCAGGAGGAATAACAGGGGAACAAGTGCACAGTTTGAAGTATAGATGCTCCACAATTGTTATTTTACAAAACCAGACAGGTCAGGAGAGCTGACTTGTCCTCTTTAAGGTTAGGCTGGGTTTACACTACATTTTTGCAATCCGTTTAAAAAAAAAAAAAAAAAAAAGGATTAAAAAAAAAATGCATTTGTGTGCATCATTTTTTCTATTGACTTCCACTGTAAAAAAAACAAACAAAAACGGATCAAAATAGTTTCGTTTTTTTATAACGGACACAAAAGTAGGGTCAGCTACGTTTTCGTGTACGTTAAAAAAACATCCGTTTTTACAATGGAATCAATGGAAAAACGGATCAAAACAGATGCACACAAATGCATCATTTTTTTCATCCGTTTTTTTTTTTCAAAAAACGGATTAAAAAAAAAACGATTGCAAAAACAGTGTGAACCCAGCCTTACCCAAAAGTTAGCAATTAAAGGAAACATATTCTAGTCACACTTCCCACTATTTCCTCATCTTTCCTTATCCTGTTTCATTTCACAGTAGTAAATCGTTAAAAAAAAAAAAAAAAAGTGCTTTATAGCCTAGATTTTCCATTTCCTTCCCCCTGATCCTGATTTTAAAGGGGATTAGGAAAACATTGCTGCTTTAGGGTACAAACACACACAGCGTATACGCAGCAGATTTGATACTGTGTTCAGTTATTTAGATCTAATCTGCTGCGTATCGCAGCAGTAAATACGCAGCGTATAAGCCGTGTGTGTTTGTACCCTTTAGGGTCTTTTACGATACAAATTTACTAGTTCATCGCCTATTTTTTTTTATTATTTGTTGGTGTTGATTAAATCTTGCATTGCAGCTTAGCTCCAGGTGAGGTGCTGTATTGTAATAAATATAAAACAAAGCAAGTGCAACTCACCACCGATCCCAATGTCCTCCGCCTCCACAGATCCAATTGACTCCAATCGAGCATCAAGTTTCTTGAATTGCTTTATTTATGAGGTAAATACATGCTACACAAACAGTATTGGTTTGTAAACCATCATTACACTCCAGGCTGTGCAAGAAGTGATCTCATCCCATTCCTGTGCACCTGTTGGATAATTTATTAGTCTCTCACTGTTTCAGCTTGGACCTGTGAATGATGGGAACTAGAGATGAGTGAATCTCAAGCATGCTGTGGTTCGGCCAAACCCAGGTGTGCAGCATTTGATTACCGGCGGCTGCAGGAGTTGGATGCCTGGAAAACATGGATATAGCTATAGACCATAAGCTGCATACATGTTTTCCAGTACCCTCTAAGCCTGCATCAAACTTCTGCAGCCACCGGTAATCAAAAGCTGCACCCTTGGGTTTCGATGAACCAGAGCGTGCTTGAGATTCGCTCATCTCTAATAGGCACCATGATTACGGGCGGTATCTTAAGCAGAAATGTTGGGGAAGAGGTCCTGTTTTTACCTCGGAAATAAAGCAGCCGAAAATATTTGATCCTCAATGCCAGGGATTCGGCCCTCCAGCTGTTGAAAAACTACAATTCCCATCATGCCTGGACAGCCAAAGCATGGGAATTGTAGTTTTGCAACAGCTGGAGGGCCGAAGGTTCCCCATCCCTGCTCTATGCCAAGGCTGGACTTTTTCCAGGACGGTATACTGTACTGTAATACGTTTCAAATAACATTTGGAATAAAACAACCATGTTTTATGTACAAGTCCTTTAAAGGGGTATACCTATCCGGGCTTGTTACATATAGTGGATATCAAGCCGATCGCAGTCTGACCCCCCCCCCCCCACACAATTGCCTCACACTAAATGGAGCGATCAGTGCGCCTGCATGACCCCAGCAATAAGCATGCTATGCCCTTTCCCATAACAAGCCCAGGGGAATGCCCCTTTATGGAGCAGTCTACATCAGGGTCTCTGGATTCCATATTTAGTGTGCTAAATATGCTCTACAAGAAGATTGTGTAACATCAAGGTTAACAGCACTGCCGTTTCTTAACAGGGTTATGGCCGTGTTCCCACTCTGTAATGTTTTTGGAGCATTGGGATGTTTTTAGTTTTTCCCACAAAAATAGAGCCACCAGTTTCTTAATATCTTCAATCTGGCTGCATTATCATAGGATTAGCCCATACAATGGCCGCCTCTAATAATAATTTGTACACCTTAGGCAAAGGGCTACAAGGCACACTCGATCACACACATTATGCCCCAATGTAGCTACATTGGCAGCCATGATGAAGATGAATGAAATTGTATCCCTGTAAGACAATATAGGGGGTGTACTGTTGTCCGCGTAGCCCTTTTGTTGTATGGCAGGGATAGAACAGTTGCAGTACTGAATATCATTCAATAAAATGTCAAACCTCTGTAGTAGCGCACTCATGGGTTTGTGCAAAATTCCACGTTGCAATACAGTGAATGCTACTAAATAAAAAGTACAAACTAAACAAAATGCACTTTCCACAGTGACAGAATACCAAGCAAGGTCCACGACAGAAATGTTTCTTCAGGAAGCCTCCTTTTTTTTGCAGCTTTTAAAGGAAAGAAGAGTTGGCTTGCAGAATTTTTTTTTTCTTTCTGTAACTTGTCTTGACAGGCACAAGGGTAGGATAGAAAATGTGTCTACTTTCCAAAACATATGATACATCGGAGATTGTTTACCAAATAAATAGTTAATTTAAGAAGATAAAAAGTCCCGAGTCCACTTTGAACTGTTCATTGATTTGATCCTTGCAGAAAATGCAAACATTCAATTACAAAATAAAAAGTGAAGGAAGGAGGTGAAGGGAATGAAGCGAGGTTCCAGCCTCACTGCGCCAGCGGAGTGCTCCAGTTATATCTCACCATCTGAGCTGTCACAGCTCTCACTGCTGCTGCTAGTCATGCTGCCGCTGTCACTGCTGCTCCCACTGTCACTGCTCTCCATCCGACGGGATTGTGCATGTAAAGCTGCTCTGGCGGCGGCTGCGGCTGCTGCCTCATTCAGCCTCTGCGCTGCCGCCTTCTTTTCCTGTTCTGCATGGCTCTTCATGTGTGCACTGCGGCTTTTCACTTTATAGAAGACCCTGGAGGAAGAAAAGTAATCAGATCTCTTGTTATGGAGCATCAACAAGGCCCTGGGAAACAGAAGATTCCTAAAAGAGAACATTTGGCTTCTCTAACCCATGGCGGTCAGCTCTACTCATCAGGGGAAAGAACCACATGTTAGATGCATGCGCAAAGGGTGTCAGAGCAGAAGCTTCTCTAAATCATGAAAGGGAGCCCCCAATATTATGCTCTAATACAGTGGCGTAGCTACCATAGAGGCAGGGTAGGCAGTTGCTATGGGGCCCAGGGCAGGAGAGGGGCCCAGGGGAGAAGATAAAGGACGTGTGTCCTTCTGCTTAACCCCTTATGTACTTCAGTGTGTAAGTGACCAATGTTTACTTACATGCTGCAACACAAAAAAGGGTTAACAAGCAGAAGACAGACATCTCTGCTTCATTGCTCTGATAACCTCTGACCTCTGTTCTCCAGCTGGCAATCAAGTTGGAAAGGAAAATGTGTAGAGCTCCATGTAGAGGCCAGGGGTTATCAGTGCACCAGCAGTAAAGCGGATTCGCAGTGCTTTGTGTTGTGCGTAGGGGAGGGGGGCCCTTACAAATTTTTGCTATCAGGCCCCGTGAATCCTAGCTACGCCCCTGCTCTAAGCCAATATCCAAAATGTGTCAACATCCTCTAAGTTGCAATTCATATACGTAAAGCACAAAGAAAAAAGACAAAAAAAAAAGGACGGTATCACTACCTACCTGCCACATTTTTTACATGGGAAAGTGCCCTCTTGTGCTGGAGCCTTGTTTGTACTGTCAGGTTTTTTTGCTTCATCTGCAGGAATACTCGCCCGTGGTCTTCGTCCCCGCGGTTTGGGAATCTTCACCGTCAAGGACGTGTCTGGTTCTTGGTTTCTTAAGATGAGTGTGTCATTTGACTGAGGAAATATAGACCGTTATCTATATAAATATTTCAATTGGAACTTTTTTTTTTTTTTTTTTTAAGTTGGCAAAAATGTTTTGATTATTCTCTCAAATTATCCTAATCCTAAGGGCCCTATTACACCGGACGATTATCGTTCAGATTATCGTTAAATCGTTCGAATCTAAGCGATAATCGTTCGGTTGAAATGCAGTTAACGATTAACGACCGAACGAGAAATCGTTGATCGCTTTATAAGACCTGGACCTATTTTTATCGTTGCTTGTTCGCAAAACGTTCGCAAATCGTTCGCATTGAATAAGACATCGTTCGGTCGTTCACAATAGATACGAACGCAATAGCGAAGAAAAAACTATCGCAATTACGATCATAAGTAACAATTATCGTTCCATGGAAATGAGTGAACGTTTTCAGGTCTTTCGCAATAGCAGTCGTTTGAGATAGTTAACGATTATGCAAACGATAATCGTCCGGTGGAATAGGGCCCTAATTCCAAACAGTTTGACAGACCCGCTCAACACTACTCCTTATCCTTACATGTCTAAAATGATGTTACAATGAAAGAAACCCTGTTCCCAATATATAGAATATGTGCCGCTGATGGGCAATCTTTTTTTTTTTTTTAGCATTGATCATCTGAAGAGTGAGCGTTTGTTAGTTCGGCGGCTGATTGCTAGCGGCAATACCGGCCGTTCGTAGGACCCTTAGAAAGTTCTGCATAAAATGGATATAAAACTTATTTTCTAGGAACATCCTCTTGGAAAAAGTAGAATGGCATCTATTTACAAACATGCCAGGTAGTAGGCCAACTCCTCTCGCTAGAAGGATTATCATGCTTATTTTTGGACCATACCATTTTGCAACACTTCGCCAAGTGGATATCACATGGTTGGTACATCATCATGATACAATCTTGTAGAGGATATGATATGCCCATAAGCAGATGCTAAATAGACTCATACTTTCAATGGTGTACTGTCTCCTGGCTATACTTCCGCCATGATTTGCAAAAAAAATCACTGTTTTTTTATGTCAATTTTGCACAAATTAACTGTCCTGTACTATGAACGCCAGGCTAGTGCTGCCATAGTTACAATGGGGGGGGGGGGGCATGCTTGGTGAGCAGCCCGGGGCCTATGGTAAAGTTAATCCGCCCCTGCTGCTGCACCAATGCAAACAAAATGGTGCAGCCTTAAAGAGAAGCCGTAACCTCCCGCTCTCTCCCAAACACCACCAGTCCCTATGGAAGAACCTCTGGGACCTCAAGCTATCACATTTACTATATATGTTACAGATACAGATGCATTTATAACGTTTCTTACAGACAGATACACATAGTGATATGTCTCATTCAGTAACTTTAGGAACACTCTTACCGTTTCACTAGCTTGTAAAGTTTGTGTAACTTTTGTTTGGGAAGACCCTTTCCTCCTTTCATCCTCCTCTTCTGTTGCTTCATGCACATTATTCTCCATTCCAGGATCATTGCCCTCTATATTTTGCGGAGGAATGCCTGGTCCAAGACGTTGAGAACTCTGAAAGGGATTTAAAAAAAAAAAACATAAATCAAAATTTATAGTATACCTTATTAAACAAAAATGGTTCTTTCTTAATTCATCAGGCTCTTTTCTTTCACCCTCCCCCACCTCTAACTTTTTATTCACTTTTTTCAAATCTATATAATATACAACAGAATCTATACAGCAGAGAGAACAGCAAATTTGAGGTTCTGTAAGAGATTCCGGTTACAGCTTTCCATAGTAATCTATGGAGAGGGGAGGGAGAGGAGGAAGCAGGGGACTAAGGGCCGTAACCGATTTCCGCGGCGGAGAATTTGCTAGCCTCCCTGTCAGAATGACAGTCTATGGGAGGCTCGCACGCCTCCTCTCTCTGCACTGAAGAATGAACATGTTCCGCCACTTTTGCTCCGTGTGCATGGAGCCTTCCAGTCAACAATTATCGTTAGAAAAATCGTTATATCATTCGGAATTAAACGATAATCATTTTGTGTAATAGCAGGCAACGATTAAACGAGAAATCATTGATCTTTAATAGACCTATTTTTATTGTTGAGCGTTTACAAATCGTTCAAAACATCGTTCGGTGTAATAAAACGTTGTTCAGTCGTTCCCTGGTCTATCAGCCAGGAAAGGACGAGTGCAAGAACGACCATAAGTAACCATCATCGCGTGTAATAGGGCGAAAGATTTAAGATAGTTTGTTATAGCGCTCGTTAATCGACGAAAAATCATCTAGTGTAATACTACCCTAAGTCTTTATGCTCCTCTATCCCACAGATAGCAGCATAGAGGACGTTATAGAGCAGCATAGAGGACGTTATAGAGCAACTGTAAACCCAACAGTGGTGTGAGCCAGATAAACACTAACTGGAACCTGCACTACCTCTACAGCAGCATCCTTCTCCATGAGGGATGGCACCGATACAGGGCTTCTCTCTTTGTACTAGGTATAACACAGTATCACATTTGTTTGGAGATTCCCTTTAAACTGGTTCTATCCACCAAAAACCCATCACGCATGCTTTCAGTTTCATGCAAAATTGTCACGTTTTACTTATTATCAGTTACAAGCATGAACAGCTGTGTGCTCAAACGCTGAATATGGTGAATTCATTTGTCTCGGTCAAAACAAGAAATCCCAGCCCCATCTGAAGCACTGATCACTAGTTACACGTCGCCATATCAAGTGCTGCCAACACCGTCACAGGCTCCTGATCAATCTCCCACCTACTGAACAAGCTGGCATAGGGAATGACTTGTGTGCTAAGTAAGAAAGCTACACTAGATGGGGGCATGGCTTCCAGTGATTTATCCAGCGCGCTGACCTGCATTCTATCACGTTGCTAGCTATGGCGATCATCACAATATTTAGCACCGCATACTATAGGTTAGTGATGACAGGTTGATATCGGCATTTCTTCTCTAAAGATTTCTCAGGCCTTAGCTACTCAGCCATTACAGGACTTCCAGCTATTAACACCAGCCTGGCATTAACGTAAGAGCAACATGACGGAGAGAGAACAGATGTGTAATAGAAGCTTCTGCCCTTCACACAAACAGACTGATCTGGCCGACACTCCCTTCTCTACGTCAGAGCAAACAGCGTACAGGACTTGGCACACAAGCACACGGAGTCCACCCAGCTGGACAGTATTCCTAACACTTGATACTTTATGCAGCCTGAAAATCTGGGTGGTGGTAGAGTATTAGGACAACACGTTCTCCCAAACTATTTGGTCGAGCAAAGGGTTAAGAGAGGCTGTAAATTCCACCTCGGGCCTTGAAGGGGATTTCTGGTTTAACCCCTTAGTGACCGCCATGCTGCCTTTTCACGGCGGCCACTAATGGGCTTTATTCCGATGCGTACGCCTTTTAACGGCGGGCGCATCGGAATAAATTACCGCCCGGCGGCGGCTGCAGGACGGGGGATCAGCGGTCAGTGTGACCGCTGACACCCTCCTGTAACTGCCCGGAGCGGAGGATTCTCCGCTCCGGGCAGTTTAACCCGTTAAATGCCGCTGTCAAACCATGACAGCGGCATCTAACGGGTCCCGGTGGATCCCGGACGGCGCCGTGGTTCACTTACATGATCGCGATGTCCCGCGGCGCCGTCCGGGGTCCCGATGTCTCCATGGTGATTCCGGGGTCCTAATAAAGGTACCCGGGGTCACCATGGAGATGCCTGATGCTGACAGGGGTGGCCGCGGCTATTGCCTGTCAGCATGAGGCATGATACAATACATTGCAGTACATCAGGTACTGCAATGTATTGTATCAATGATCAAAGTATTTTACACTAGTGTACAGTAATGTACACTAGTGTAAAAGTAAAAAAAAGTGAAAAAAAGTGTGCACCAAACACAACACAGCCCCCCCAGCCCCCCCCAATAATAAAGATGCATTACATTCCCCATACACTATAAAACATTACATAAAAGTGATCAAAAACACAAATCCTATACATATTTGGTATTGTTACGTCTGTAACGACCCAATCTATAAAACTATATCAATAATTATATCGCACGACACACGCTGTAAAAAAAAAAATAAAAAAAACAGTACTAGAATAGCTGTATTTTATCAATCCACTTTAGAAAATACGTCATAAAAGAGATCAAAAAGTCATATACATATAAAACTTGGTATCAATAGAAACTACAGATCTTCCCGCAAAAAATAAGCCCAAAACCAGCTCTGTCGCGCAAAAGATGAGAACGCTATGGATCTTGCAATGCAGGGACAGTTTTTGTGGGTTTTGGCTAGGAAGATAGTTTCTATTGCGCCAAAGCGGTAATAGTTAAAAAAAACTATACAAATGTGGTATCGCCGTAACCGTAATGACCCAGAGAATACATTTATTATGTTATTAGTGACCGCCGATACGGATTTATACGGCGATCACTAATGGGGTCTATTCTGCTGCCATCAGCTCTTTATGGCGATGGTGCAGAATAGTGCAGCGGCGCCGGTAATGCCCGCAGCCCCCTCCTGTCAGCTATCGGAGGTAGCTGAGGGGTTGGGGGAGAGTGTGGGGTCAGTCCCGGCCAGTCCCCTCACCGGTGATCGCCGTTATTATCAGTATAAAGGCGGCTACCGGTAATGGGCATTGCCAGCGCAGCTGAACGCTTTCATCTCTTCTCACCGTGAATTCACAGTGAGAGGAGATGAAAACATGTCCCCCCATCCCCAGAATTAACCCTAGTGACCTGGCCACTGACCCTCCCCTCCCTGGGCGGCCATCTGATCCAAGATGGCCGCCGTCATCACTGTGAACAGACTCTGTTCACAGTGATGGATTCCTAAAAATGATCCAAGCTCCGCCGGAGGTGGCGGAGAGCATGGGGCAATGATCGGTGACCACCCGGTGTGGTCCTAGTACAAGTGATCAGCGGTATATACTATATACCACTGATCGCTTGTTCCAAATGGTGCCGGCACTTTTTTACGCCTGTCACCAAAGTCAAGTGCCCTGGATTACCCGTAACCACCCCAGATTACCTGCAACCACCCCAGATTACCCATCACCACCCCAGATTACCCGTAACCACCCCAGATTACCCATCACCACCCCAGATTACCCGTAACCACCCCAGATTGCCCGTAACCACCCCAGATTGCCCGTAACCACCCTAGATTGCCTGTAACCTCCCCAGATTGTCTGTATCCACCCCAGATTGCCCGTATCCACCCCAGATTGCCCGTATCCACCCCAGACAGCCCATAACCATCCCAGACAGCCCATAACCATCCCAGACAGCCCATAACCATCCCAGACAGCCCATAACCATCCCAGACAGCCCATAACCACCCCAGATTGCCTGTCACCACCCCAGATTGCCCGTAATCTCCCCAGATTGCCCGTATCCCCCCCATAGCCCATAACCATTCCAGACAGCCCGTAACCACCCCAGATTGCCACAGACTGCCTGTAACTACCCCAAATTGCCTGTAACCACCACAGATTGCTCGCAACCACCCCAGATTTCCCGTCACCACCCCAGATTGCCCGTTGCATCCCCAGATAGTCAGTGAACACCCCCAGATTGCCCGTCACCTCCCCAGATAGCCAGTAACCACCCCTAGATAGCCAGTAAACACCCCAAGATTGCCCATAACCACCCCATACAGCCAGTAACCACCCCAGATTGCCCGTAACCACCCCAGATTGCCCGTGACCACCCCAGATTGCCTGTGACCACCCCAGATTGCCTGTGACCACCCCAGAATGCCTGTGACCACCCCAGATTGACCGTAACCACCCCAGATTGACCGTAACCACCCCAGATTGGCACAGACTGCTCGTAACCACCCCAGATTGCCCATAACCCCAACAGATTGCCTGCTGCCACCTCAGATAGCCAGTAAACACCCTGAGATTGTCTATTACCACCCCAGATAACCAGTAAACACCCACATATTGCCTGTAACTAAAATGACACTCCTTCTCTTCTGAGCCCTGCTGTGTGCCCATACAGTGGTTTATGCCCACATATGGGGTACCATTGTACTCAGGAGAACCTCCGTTACAAGTTTTGGGGTGCTTTTTCTCCCTTGTTCCTAGTGAAATTGAGAAATTTCTAACTAAACAAACATGTTATTGAAAAAATTCAATTTTTTTCATTTTTACGGTCTAGTTTTGAATACTTTCCTCCAATACCTGTGGGGTCAAAATGGTCACCACACCCCAAGATAAATTCCTTGAGGGGTGTACTTTCCAAAATGGGGTGATTTTGGGGGGGAGGGTTCTATTCTGTAGACATTACAGGGGCACTGCAAACGCACCTGGCGCTCAGAAACTTCTTCAGGAAAATCATGCACTGAAAATGCTTGGCGCTCCCTTCCTTCTGTGGCCCGCTGTGTGCCCACACAGTGGTTTATGCCCACATATGGGGTACCGTTGTACTCAGGAGAACCTGCCTTACATATATTGGGGTGAGTTTTCTCCCCTGTTTCTCGTGAAATTGAGAAATTTCAAACTAAACAAACATGTTATTGGAAAAATTCTATTTTTTCATTTTTACTGTCTTCTTTTGAATACTTTCCTCTAATACCTGTGGGGTCAAAATGGTCACCACACCCCAAGATGTATTCTTTTATGGGTGTACTTTCCAAAATGGGGTGACTTTTGGGGGGGTTCTATTCTGCTGACACTACAGGGGCTCTGCAAACGCACCTGGCGCTCAGAAATTTCTTCAGCAAAATCTGAACTGGAAATGCTAATTGGCGCTCCTTCCCTTCTGAGCCCCGCTGTGTGCCCACACAGTGGTTTATGCCCACATATGGGGTATCGTTCTACTCAGGAGTACCTGCCTTACATATATTGGGGTGAGTTTTCTCCCCTGTTCCTCGTGAAATTGAGAAATTTCAAACTAAACAAACATATTATTGGAAAAATTCTATTTTTTCATTTTTACTGTCTTCTTTTGAATACTTTCCTCTAATACCTGTGGGGTCAAAATGGTCACCACACCCCAAGATGTATTCTTTGATGGGTGTACTTTCCAAAATGGGGTGACTTTTGGGGGGGTTCTATTCTGCTGACACTACAGGGGCTCTGCAAACGCACCTGGCGCTCAGAAATTTCTTCAGCAAAATCTGAACTGGAAATGCTAATAGGTGCTCCCTTCCTTCTGAGGCCTGCTGTGTGCCCATACAGTGGTTTACGCCCACATATGGGGTACCGTTCTACTCAGGAGAACCTGCATTACAAAATTTGGGGTGCATTTTCTCTCATGTTTATTATGAAAATGAGATACTTTAATCTTAACAAATATATTATTGGAAAATTTCTATTTTCCATTTTTTTCCGGCCTAATTGTGAATACTTTCCTCCAGCCCCTGTAGGGTTAAAATGCTCATTATACCCCTAGATTAATTCTTTAAGGTGTCTAGTTTCCAAAATGGGGTCACTTATGGGGGTTTCCAGTATACAAGCCTCCTAAATCAACTTAAAAAAAGAACTGGTCCCTAAAAAAATCAGTTTTGGAAATTTCATGAAAATGTGATAATTTGCTGATACATTTCTAAGCCCCGTAACACCCTAAAAAAGTGAAATATGTTTACGAAATGAAGTCAGAATAAAGAGGACATATTGATAATGTGACTTACTAACTAATTTTTGTCATGTGCCTTTTTCTTTTAGAAGCAAAGAATTTCAAAGTTCGTAAAGTGCAAAATTTTCAAATTTTTCATTATATTTTGATGTTTTTCACAAAAAACACACAAGACAGTGACCAAATTTTGCCACTAACATAAAGTACCATATGTTACGAAAAAACAATCTCAGAATCGCTAGCATACGTTAAAGCATCACTGAGCTATAAGCGCATAAAGTGAGACAGGTCAGATTTTGAAAAATGAGCCTGGTCATTAAGGCCCAAACAGGCTTGGTCCCTAAGGGGTTAAGTAACCCATTTTTTTTAATACCTCTAGGACTAGAATTGTAATACCACAGACAACCTGAGAGACAGGGATGGTGCTGTTTTAGCAAGAAAGTAGCTGCGTATTCCTGGATAACCCCCTTTAAATTATGTTCAGTCCACTGAAGTCTACAAGTCTGTTGGCAACACGCTAGAACCTCTTGCGGACATACAGACTGACAGATGCAAAGAAAGGTTAGGCAACTGGCAACATTCTTAAGACTTAAATGTGTGAAAGATATAAATCATTAAAGGCTTTATCCCAGGCTTAGAAAAGCATGGCTGCTTTCTTCCAGAAACAGCACCTGTCTTGTATCCAGGACATTTGTGGTTTTGCAGCAAAGCTTTATTTACTTCAATGGAACAATGGAGTTCTAAAACCAGACCCAAACTGAAGGCAACAATGATGCTATTGCTAAAAGAAAGCAGCCATGTTTTTCTAAGCCTGGATAACCCTTTTAAGTCCTAGGGTCCTATTACACAGAGCAATAATCGTCCAAATCGGTCCGATTCGGCAGATTATTGGTCTGTGTAATAGAAACAAGGATCAGCAACGATCATCAGCTCATCGTTTCTTTAGGCCCTGACCTAAAATCATTGGGCACCGACTGCGCATCACTATGTGTTGACGATTCAATAGACAGTTTTTACATCATCTGTCCACGTTCCCGGTCTCCTCATGTGCTCTCCTTCCTCCCTGGTTGAGCGCGCTGCAACTTTAGAGCAGCCTGTCTCAGCTGACAGGCCACTCAGTTGATGACTGGCCGCAGCGGTCCCGGAAACTTATTGGTTGAGCGGCCTGTCAGCTCTGACTGGGAAGGAATCATGCAGAGTGCAAAGGAAACCGGGAACGTGGACAGGTGATGTAAAAACTGTTTAGGCAAAGGCTGCATGGACATCACTAACGATGTCCGTGCAGCCCTCGCTAAACGATTATCAGGCCATTTAACAGGCCCAGTAAATGAGCCCTGATCTAGCAGATCGGCGCTTGTTTACAGTATCAATCAGGCCGTGTAATACTAATGTGAAGATATTGCACATATAATGATACCTTAATATCGAGCTCAGAGTCTTCTCTTGGGTTTTTCTCATCTGCTGCGGCCTCTACATCTCCAAATATTAACATGCCGTTGCGTCCTATCTTCACTTGCTTCTTGTAGGTGTAGTAAAACTCTACACACTGGGCCACGGTTTTTGTTTTAATCTGAAATTAGACACAAGCACTTGGGTTAGTTCACATGGAGGGCCTGTATTCTGCATGAGTACTGTTCACTCTATGGGGGTATTGCTCAATATTTCCAACACCGAGCTATGTGACAAATGGCACCACAACTGCTCAGATACCAGGATATTTTTAGTTATATCAATCAACTCATCACTTGGTTAACAAAACACCTCTTCGCATTTTATGAACTTTGACTCCAAAAATGTATAAAGATTTAGAGTGTTTCCCTTTATTAATAACAACCGTGAGTGCGTACTGCTCACTAATGATTATTCTGTAAATAGATTTTACATCCTTTTCTGCTCTACCAGCATGATGCTGAGAGCTGGCAGCCTGACCTCATATAGTCAATGCTGTGTAATTCATGTTTAAATGGATAAATGAGCCATATACCCGGATCAGCCATAACAGTGTGAAGTACCTGGCACTGCCAATGCAAATTAGTACATTGCTTGCAACTTGTAGGTGAAGTAAGCACTAAAGAAGCTGCAGGCCTTGCAAAAGCTATATTGGGCTGGATGGTGTCTTTACATGTATGACTAATCTGCATACGTTACATAGGAGAGCTCAGACGCAAGTCAGCCACATACCAATTTCTGAACCAGCAGAAAGTCTTTCTTGTAGATGGCCATTCCCTTGTTGAAAAGCCTCTTCTCATTTCCAGACCATCTGTCCGATCCTGAGTAAAACACACAAGTTATAAGGAAGAGTTCATTTTGCATTGAATAAGAAAACCAACAATAGTACATAATAAGAATCTCACAAACAAGAGCGATACTTTGTTCTTACCAGAGTAATGATAGTTTGCCAGATGATGGCCTTTGAGCCTTTTTGGTTTCTTTAAAAGCAGCTTAGTCAGGGTGGCCTATTGGTATCAGGTAAAAGAGCACAGAATTAAAGGAGGGATGAACGTACACTTTAATGTCTAGCAATCTTTCTATATTAAGTGATTATACTGTAATTCTGTGTTTAGTTAAAGGGGAACTATCAGCAGGTTAGATGTATGTAAACAGCTACATTGCACACAGGGTGCTGAGGATAAAGGTATGTTTCGTTCCTTCATCCTTGGCACAGTTTCCGTGCTATTAGGAGTTTAATCTTTATGCTAAGTAGACATTTGGTGCACTGGGGACGGGGCATGAAAATGCCTAATTAGAATAAATATTTAACTCCTTATAACACAGAAACGGGACAGAGGATGAAGGTAAGAGACATATAGGGACATATCGGCTTTGATTCTTCTAAACTGCTGATAGTTTTCCTTTCATTTTTTTATTGCAAAGAAGAAAAGCTTTACATTTAAAAAAAAAAACAAACTAAAATGAGTGGGGAATCAAGCACAGTAGCATTATCATCATTCTCGCTGTCAATCTTATCTGTCCAACGGCCACATAGACGTAAAATGAAGGAGCTGGACGGACATCAATGCAGGTTGCGGAGTACAATGGGCTACCACAAGCTTTTCCCAGCTCATTCTCCTGATCAGTGGGGATCCTTATGGCCCTATTACACAGAGCGATAATCAGCCAAATGGGGCCAATTATTGCTCTGTCTTATAGACACAATAATCAGCCGATGACAATGACCATCAACTGATCGTTGATTTAGGTTAGGACCTAAAACTGCCAGGCACCGATTGTGCATCGCTAAGGTAATAGTGAGGCACCAACGACGGTTTTCGATTGCCCAAACACCTGACACCTTACCTTTCTCCGCTCCCGATCTTCTCCCCTGTGCTCCACAGCTTCATGGTCCCAGCGTCTGAGCTTCCAGTCAGCTCAAAGACTGCTCAGCCAATCTACAGGCTGCGGCGGTCCTGGCCTGTGATTGGCTGAGCGGCCTGTTAGCTGACAGGATGCTCAGACACTGCCACTGCCAGGACCAGGAAGCTGCAGGGCACAGGAGAGAAGACCAGGAGCGGGGAGAGTTAAGGTGACAGATGTGCAGGCAAGGGCTGCATGGACATTGCTAACAATGTCCATGCAGCCCTTACTGCCCAATTATCCGGCCGTGTAATAGGTCCAGTAAATGAGCATCAATCTAGCAGATCGGTGCTTGTTTACTAAAATAATCAGGCTGCAGTCGGCCCGTGTAATAGGACCCTTACCAATTAAATCTTTTTTCCCAGTGACACATCAAAAGTTTTTTTTTTTTTTTTAATGACAGAGCCCATTATAAAAGTCTTTCAATCAATTTCCATTGTGATGGTGTGCAGACTTACCAAAATGCTTCCCTTGGACTCATGAAGATAATGAAGCGCCAGCTCCTGATTGGTGCCCCCACCTGGTAAGATGCTGGAACAGGCCGCTGTCAGCAACTCCTCAACTACTGATATAAAAGAGGAACCATTAGGAATGACAGTGTGATCAGTCAAACATTAACACGCAACATAAAATATCAAGTTCACATAACTCCAACCAGATGAACAGACTGTTTACACACGCCAACGTGAGCCAGCCCTATCTGAAGTAGCTGCGGGCCAGGTAGAAGGTAGCGATGACTATACCAATAAGAAGCATTCTCAGGTAACACAATGTTTTATTTTTTCAATAGGGAAAGGGAAATAAGCCGCTGGGGTAACATGATCTGTGGTTTTCTACATGCCTGTGGTTACACCTGTCAGAGAGAGCGGTATCAGAGTGAATAAACACTGCAGCTCCAAAGAGAGAAATGAAAAACTAATCTCTGCTGCGCAGGAAGACTGGATACTTTAAAGGGGCACTCCAGAAAACAAAATTGTGTACATATTGTTGTCTTCATACAGATGGACTGTTGTACATAAAATCAGCACGTTAAAGGAGAAGTCCGGCGAAAATTTTTATTTAAGTATTGTGTTGCCCCCCAAAAGTTACGCAAATTACCAATATACACTTATTACAGGAAATGCACATCAAGTGCTTTTCCCTGCACTTACTACTGCATCAAGGCTTCACTTCCTGGATAACATGGTGATGTCACTTCCTGACAAAAATGGTGATGTCACTTCCTGGATAACATGGTGATGTCACTTCCTGGATAACATGGTGATGTCACGACCCGACTCCCAGAGCTGTGCGGGCTGTGGCTGCTGGAGAGGATGATGGCAGGGGAACACTGGAGGGACACTGAGCATCCCTCTGCCATCATCCTCTCCAGCAGCCACAGCCCGCACAGCTCCAGGAGTCGGGTTGTGACATCACCATGTTTATCCAGGAAGTGACATCACCATGTTTATCCAGGAAGTGACATCACCATGTTTATCCAGGAAGTGACATCACCATGTTATCCAGGAAGTGACATCACCATGTTTATCCAGGAAGTGACATCACCATGTTATCCAGGAAGTGACATCACCATGTTATCCAGGAAGTGAAGCCTTGATGTTGTAGTAAGTGCAGGGAAAAGCACTTTATAAGCATTTCCCATAATAAATGTATATTGGTGATTTGTATAACTTTTGGGGGGCAATACAATACTTTAATAAAAATTTTCACCGGACTTCACCTTTAATAAAGCAGTTTTTTTTAGCCCCACCTTGCTTATTGTTCATATCATCCCAGGGACACCAGACCAGGTCTGCTTTGTACTTGTCGGCCAATGCCAAACCTCTGTCTCTTAAATCAGGAATCTCTGCCTGGAAACGTGCACCGATGTTAATACGCCTGAAGAGGGAAAAAGAATCAACAATTTAATTCTTTGGAAAAATGGGATCATTACCCTAAAAAAAGGCAGATACACGTCACACGTCCGTTATATGTCCCTTCTCTTTTTTATGTATTTGTTATTGTGCAGAATTATGGAGCATATAAACATGTAAGACTGGAGATTACTTATTTGGGACAAAGTTGTGGGCATGCTCAGTGACCGTTGCAGATAGGAGGTGAAGGTAAGATACTGTTCACGGTGGATCCTATGATATCTGCCTATAGTTCTATAATTAAAGACATTCTCTTTCACTATAATCCTGCCTGTCGGCTTATTGTCAGGCTCAGTGGCCAGAGTGAAAACTGCAAGATTTTAGAAATTTAAAGTGAATTTACAATGTACTCCGGAGAAAGACTTTTTTTTTTTTTTTTTTTTTTATAAATCAAATGGTGTTAGAAAGTTATACGGATTTTTAATTTACTTGTATTTAAAAATCTCCAGTCTTCCCACACTTATCAGCTGCTGTATGTCCTGCAGGAAGTGGTGTATTCTTCCCAGTCTGACACAGTGCTCTCTGCTGCCACCTCTGTCCATGTCAGGAACTGTCCAGAGCAATAGCAAATCCTCGTAAACATCCTCTCCTGCTCCAGACAGTTCCTGTCACTAATGTGGTAGGGAGCTTGGTGTCAAACTGGAAAGAATACACCACTTCCTGCAGGACATACAGCAGCTTATAAGTACTGCAAGACTGGAGAATTTTTAAATAGAAGTAAATTACAAATCTGTATAACTTTCTTAGACCAATGGATTAGAAAAACTATTACATTTATCTGGAGTACCCCTTTAAACTTCTTGAAAACTGAAAGAAACAGAAGCAAACTATTTAAACAAAATGCATAACTTTTTATTGTACAATGAATAATATCACTAAGGCCACAAAGCACGCATTACCCTTGATGTCAGCAAAATTTATAGGGATAGAAACATCCCTGGAAACTATGGAGAACTATAAAAGTTCTGCCGTCCCTTCCACATATAATGCAATAAGGCTGTAATATTATATTCCTGCACAGTTCCCTCTGGATTCCACATGGTCACCACCTGGGACAATACAGCCGGCTGTAAAAGAAGCAGACATGTCTGCATAGTTTCCACCTGGTTCCAGCATGTACTGAGGCCTGGAATATGTTATTACAGCCTGTAACCGTACACTGTATTCAACTGCAGGGTCTGAATGAGGCCTCATTGAATGCAACGTCATATTCCAATGCATTATAATGAGCCATATGTATTGCATACTATACAACACACTGCAATGAACATCAGCCATTACATTCATCAATTCCTGAATATCTCCACCACCAAAGGACTGTAGTACAAATTTTTATACAATGCTCTGGACGCTACTGGTCATGTAATGATATAGGTTAAGCCCTTGGAATAGCATCAGACAAAAGATCACTATGCAAAGTCATCAAGATGGACTAATGGATTGTGGGATTAAATCTGCATGCTATACCACAAATACTAATGACATCATAAAAGACCACTCCCATCTCATGACTGCATGCAATAGGAGGGAGCGGAGTCAGGTCAATGCCTAAAGCAAAAGCTATAGATTCAAACATTAATATATACATATGGAGGGGGAGAGTTATCAAACATGGTGGCTAGCAACCAATCAGATTCCACCTTTCATTCCTCACAGACTCTTTGGAAAATGAAAGGTGGAATCTGATTGGTTGCTAGGGGCAACTGGGCCTGTTTTACCTTACACCATGTTTGATAAATCTGCCCCATGGAGTACTATTTCTTTAAAAGGATAATAATAGCCATTTTCAGTTGTTTGATAAATAAACATATATTGCAAACTGTCTGCCCTTTTGTCTTTATTAGCCTAACTTGCTGTCTCTTGTACACCTGTAAAACACTTCCTGTTCCTGTGTACACTCTAGCTAGGAATTCAGCCAACTCTATTTCCATCCCACTACACTTTGTTGGCCATAACACCTTCCACAAAGTAGGAGGGAGGCGGAGTTGGCTGAATACCCAGAGTGTAGAGGGCAAATAGAAAGTCTGGTACAAGGATGTATACCAGACTGGAAGTTGGACTAATAAAGACATGTTGTTTAACTCCAATAACATGGTGCCAGGACATTACTACCCTGCTCACCATGCTGCTGATATAGGTGTAAGGGTTGGTATTGCTAACCCTTCATCTCATGCCCTATCAGCTGAAGAGCTGAGGTTGCTACTTGTATGGTCCAACACAGAACAGTTGTCAAGTGACCTAAAAACTGCGGGCTTAGAGAAATGTCTCAAGAAATGACCACCTCCGAAGACCACCTCCACAGGATAGGAAACAAGAGTCTGCGGGGATCCGACCTCTGTACCCCGTGCCGATCTCCATATGGGGCCCCCGGCTTCTTTATTATGAATACAGCCGAGGGTACAGCATGTGACCCAAGGCTCTATTCATTCCTATGCAACCGTCAAAAAGAACCCACTGTTTCGGCTACTCGGCTCTTTCCAGTGGCTGCATAGGAATGAACCATATGCCATACCCGCAGCTGTATTCATCAAAAAGAAGCCAGGAGCCACAAGATCGGCACGGGGTATGGAGGTCGGACGCCCCCCCCTTCATAATCTCTTACTCTAACTAGGGAACAAGTTAATTTTGCCTAGACAACCTCTCAAAGGGTTAAGGTCCACTTTTGCAATTGACCCTTTAGAGAGGAATCCCCTCCATGATGTCCATACACCCTAATAGGACATGCTTTTCCTAGTAAGTGTTAAAATAAACCAAACTGCAAAACAAACTGTGTATAATAAAACTATAATAGACTTACGGTTCAAGACTCACTGGCGTTGCTTCGGCTGTAAGTAAAGGCGGCATGTCCTCTCCGCTATCTGCAAAATTAAATACAACTGTATTAAATATACAGGGGCTCAGTATACTGACCTTAATGTACTACTAACCCAAGAAACAGCCAAATTATTAAAAAATTTTTGACATGTCGATTGCATCGGGTCTCAGTCTTGAGGCCTACTGCGATCAAGCGGGTAAAGCAAGCCGCAGCTCACTCCAAATTTTTAATCCCATAGAGTATAATGGGGGCGAATGAGTCTTACTGGTTGGCCAGATGGGGAATGGGAGCGAGTGCAGCAGGTCTGTTACCTGCTACCACTCTAAAACAGAGCAAAAGAGCCTTAAAAATCTGGTAGGCAGCATGTACACAATACAAAAAAGCACTTACTAGATCTCAGCAGGGTTCTCGTGCTGCTTTTCGGGGTAATAGGCGGAGGCATTGAATGTGTGTTTGCGGATATGATGGCATTGAAGTAAAGTCCAGATCCCTCCCGCACAGGGCTGAGGATTGGAGGCGGCGTGTATGGAGGCAACTCAAAGTTTTTGTCACCGTGATGATCGGGAACTCGAACAGGAGAGCGAAGGTGGCTTTGATAAGGAGTTATATTGGTGTAAACTGGAACAACAAAAGTGCCAGGCTTGGGAGGGATGAACAATGGTTCAGGCCTTGGTCGTTGCTTTGGTTTCCGGGAAGCAGTGTCTGACAAAGAAGAGGCATCACTGTTCTGTAAAGGGAGGGAAAAAAAGTCATGTTTAATATTTGGCCAAATTAAAGAAAAAGAATACTGACCACCTTGAACAAAAACATATATATTAAAGCAGAGACGGGGAACCTTCGGCCCTCCAGCTGTTGCAAAACTACAATTCCCATCATGCATGGACAGCCAAAGCGAAGTATCTTGCAGTATGGATACTTGCCCTTAATAGCTTTACAATTTCACATATCTAGTTCTATGTGGAGAGAACAACGAATCACTTCTTGCCTCATATAATGGCTCCCCAGTTATAACTCAATATTGTAACGCGACAGTAAGCCACAAAGTCCTTGCTGGGGCCAGGCATAAGCAGCCATAGACACACACCATTCCTAAAAGATCAAGAAGGGGGTCCTAGCATTGCGCAGGGTTGCTAACTATCCGGCGCTGCCCAATTCTCAGCCCAATGGTTGGATCATTAGGCCATACGGCCAATTTAAAAGCAGCCAATCAAGCCTGATGTAAAGCTATGTGCACAGACCCTCTTAGCACTTAGTCCCCGCAAGTCCATAATACTGATAAACAAGCCCCAAATGTGGCATCATACAGTTCCTCACTGAGGGGCCATATTTATCCCTAGAGGCACAGTGAGGAATGCCACAATTTTTTCATGTATGAATATGTACAAGGAAAACTGTGCTCCTTACAGTTAGGCCGGGTTCAAACTACGTAAGAAACCGGCCGTTCTGTGAAAGAGCCAAGTCACAGAACGGCTGGTGTCAGTGAAGTTCCTCCCAGCCGCTACTGCAGTACCGGCTGGATGAACTTAATTTCTTTAGATTTGGAATGTGGGCACGTTCCGGTGTGCCTGCATTTGAAAGCACGATAGCCGACAATGTAAAGTGCGGTTGGAGCCGTACTTTACATTGTCTGTTCTGTCAGTCTTGTGCGGCCGCTATTCAATGAATAGTAGCCGCACAAAACTGACATGTCAGTTTTTTGTGCAGCCGCTTGAAATCCCGGCCAGAGTGTATACAGAGTGTATGCACTCTGGCCGGGATTCCATAGACTTCAATGTGATCGGTAATTTCATTAAATAACGCCCGTGTTTGCAAAACTGCAACTACGGCTGTTGTTAATTAAGTTGTACGCTGTGTGAACTTAGCCTAAAACTGGAGGTGTATTATGGACCTCTAGCAGTCTATAAGTCTGTATTAATGTTCCTAAATATGGCGTGCACCCTAATATGTAAGCCTATAAGTGGGTGTCACACTGGTTTACATTGCCTCATTGGAGCACTGTTAAAACCTGGCATGTAAGCTCTCTGTGTTCCCATAGTTTCAGGCCCTCAAGAAACATTGCTCATCATTCACTCATCAAGGACCCAGTAATGGGAGAGTACTAAAAAACCATTAACAAGTATTAAAAAAAAGTTTTAAATATGGTAAGCTATTGTTTATATCTATAGCTAACCAAAGAAATTACAGCATTTCAATGCAATTGATGATATAGACACAACTTCCATTTAAAGAACCTTCAAAGTAGCCGCCTACCTGTACTGCAGGTTCTGAGACGCCCGTATGACCACCCCTGTGCCGCGTTACTATAACAGATGGCATCGATGCAGATGGCGGCCTCTCAGATGTTACTGCCCTAAGACTGCTTTCGTCCTCTCCCTTTTCCCGTCCAGTCTCCATTTTCACTGGTACAGATACCGGCATAACCAGGGGCTTCAAGTCCCCCTCCCCTCGGGACTTCTTAGGGGACGATGCACCAGGAATTTCAGCGTTGCTTTTCGAAGTCTCATTCTTCTCTTTTGTCTCAACATCCTGAAATACCAAAGATTCATCAAGATTTTATTCTATATATTGATCGTGCAATTATTTATTTGTGCATGACCAAGGTTATACTACAACAAAGACTTAGAGGAAGACTGAAAAGTATAGGAATACTATTAAGCAGTAAATCTTCCTATTCTAACAAAAACTTTCATGCACCTGATACATAGCACCTGTGTTTGTGTCTCTGGGGTATACTACACCATGGTTCTAGTACTTGTGTTTGTGTCTCTGGGGTATACTACACCATGGTTCTAGTACTTGTGTTTGTGTCTCTGGGGTATACTACACCATGGTTCTAGTACTTGTGTTTGTGTCTCTGGGGTACGCGACACTATGGTTATTTTAGTCCTCAAGTGAAGGGTGTATTGTCTAGTATCTGAATATATACAGTATAAGCAATGTTACTGAAGTTTTAATGAAAAAGTGGAGTTTCAGAATAGGGAGTATCAATCCCAGAGCTTTGTGGATAACATGAAATCTCCTTTGTGCTAGGCATAATTAGAGGCGGTCTATGGTTCGCTATAAATAGGGCCCAAATAACAGAGCGCATGTAGCGTTTATACTATGCTCAAATCCAGTCACAGATCTCGGGTCCATAGAGAGAGCTCTAAGCATGGGAAAAGCAATAGGATACATCTCTAGTTTCCTACAGCAATTAAACTTTTGCATAGCTTTCATTTAAGACTTCTAAAAGTATCTAGAACCTCTTTTATTTTATTACCAGAGTCGAGCGAATCATTGGCAAAAATCGATTTATAATATTACACGGCACAATCTAGAGGAGGAAGCGAGCACCAACCTGTTGGATCAGCGCTCGCTTCCTCCTCATTCCCTGCTCACTGTCTGTGCTATTACAGGCACAGAAGGAGAGAGGGAGAAACAAGGGGGCCAAGGGGAGCTGCCACTGAAGAGAGCGACGGTCTGCTGCCGCCACTCCTATTAGACGGTGCAAAGGGCTGCTGACCGTCGCTGTCACGATTGTTTTGATTCAACATGTTAAAAAACATTGTGCATGTCGGCTGACCATTGCCTTTTAACATGACCTATTAACCCAAACGATAATCACCGATAATCGTTTGTTGTAATAAGGCCCAAATTCTTTTAGTTTTTTCAGTGTCCCAATTCCCCAGTCCAGATTCTTATTTCAGACAAGTCCATGGAATAGGAAAGACTAGCCGATCCATTAGATTCCAGTTTAGCAAATCTGTCTGGCATTCGCTCAACCTTAGTCACTACCTATTTTTATATACAATGACATTTTTTAAGACCATTTGAAAGTGGTCTTTATGCATAGTGGATATTGTCTTTGAGAAGGGGACGGAGAAAGCGTCATTTGGCGCGAAAACGTCTGTTTCCCCAGACGCCTCTGCAATCACCTCCCTCCCCTAATCTTCATGAAAATAGTTTTCTTCAATAAATGAACCATTTGCAGTAGATTTCAGTGAGTGCTACATGCTTTTTCTTATCTTAGAGATATTGTCTTTGAGAAGACCACCTCACTTAACGTATGGTGGACTAAAAATCCGGTCTTGATAAAGAGGTGGTCGTAATAAATTATATATTTGCAGAAGCTGGACACCAGCAGGTCTCCATCATTCCTATAAATGAATGGCATTTCAATAACGGCCAACGAGCCCACAATATCGCTCCCTGTACACAGCTAAGATGCCAGTACAGGATGACTATCAGATACATTATAATTCTTTCTGGAAAGGAGCCAGAAACATGTGAGAACGCATCCTTTTCACGTGTTCCTCACTAGCCCTGAGTTTCATTTCTGCCTCTATTTATAGCAAGGAAGATATTCAGTCTCACTCTCATATTCTAAGACAGCGGGCAAAGTAACGACAGCAATGCTGCCGCTCAGGCGCACCAGCTTAATGGTGATATTTTAGGACCATGCCACTACGGGTACAGTGACCCTGAGACACCGTCAGCCATTCCGCCTTGATGGTCACAGTGATCTCAAGAACAGAAACAAGGGCAGACTTACACCTCTCTGGACTCGTACTAGTAACATACACCGACTAGCAATAACATGAAAACCACCTGCCTAATCTTGTGTAGATCCCCCTCGTGCTGTCAAAACAGCTCTGACCTATGGAGACCTGGACTTTACGAGACTCCCGTCAACGGGATATTTGGCACCAGTGTGTTAGCAGCAGATCCTTTAAGTCCCTTTAAGTTGTGAGGTGTGGCCCTAATGGGTTTCACATCTTCCATCATGTGGAGTCACCACCTTGTACTGTTTCAAAACAACTATTTTTGCATGGATGCAGACTATCCTTGAATACCATTGCCATTCAACTGTACTAAAGCCCCTATTACATGGGCAGATCTGGAGGAGCAAGCAAGCACAGACCTGTCAGATCAGCGTTCACTTGCTCCTTGTTCCCCACTTGCTGCCGGCGCTATTACACATGCCGACAATGAGCAGGTAAGAGCGCGGGGGGTGCGCGGGGACCTGCGTGAGAGGCTCCCCGGACTCTCTTTAGATCATCCTGGGAGCCCATAGGAGATAGCGGCGGTCTGCCGCTGCCACTACTATTACACGGAGCGACAGCCAGCAGACCGTTGTTACTGTTGCAAATTTTTTCAACAAGTTGAAAGGCAAAGATCAGCCGACATTGTACATGTTGCCTTTTAATAGGAGCTATTACACCAATCGATTATCGGCCATAACGGCCGATAATTGGCCAATTACGAACGATAATCTCTTGGTGTAATAGGGACTTTAGTCTGCAACAATGTATACGGAGATTAGTGGTATATAGAGATCAGTTTGTTTCAAAAATTGTCCAAAGTAAATCACCTAAAAATTCAATGTACAGGAGCAGGGGGGCTCACAATATCCGCTGCCAGGCCAATGGCCTTTAACCGAGCAGCGAGGCTTACAAGGGCAGTGTACAGGAACGGGACTCCCTTCTATAAATCCAAATTAACTGTTCAATCAGAATCAAATTTGACAGACGATATGAGCGAATAAATCCCCTAAAGAAAAATTTCCACTCATACAGCTGATTTTGCTAGGGGAAGCTGGAACCAGACATTTGCCTTGTAGCACCCAATACCCAATAATTGTATTCCAAGGATAGCCATTCATCTTGGTACGACTGTAATGGTACAAGAACTGGTAATACGTCTGTGCACTCAAATCCGGGGGTGCCAGTCGAAACAAATATCAAGAGTAGAAGAATATCAACTGCACACCATTTGTCAAGTTGCCATCAATTTTTTATTTATTTATGCAATTAAATTTTTTTTTCCGTTTCCAACACGGGTAAAGGAGGTTCAGTATGAGTTTTAGTATACAATATCACTGCTGGACGTTTCGGTCACTCAAGGCTCCGGCCACCATCATCTATACAGATCCAGTTCCAATACACGGTGTTCTTAATATTCATGCACACAGTATACCCTGTCGATAAAGGTCTTGAGTGACTCAAACATCCAGCAGTGATATTGTATACTAAAACTCATACTGAACCTCCATTACCCGTGCTGGAAACTGTGAAAAAAAAATTAAATTGCCTAAATAAAACACAAAAAACAATTGACAAATGGTGTGCAGTTTATAATCTTCTACTCTGTAATGGTACAAAGGCACTATTCATTTGCCAGGAGAGTCTCCAGAGCAGGATATAGGGTATATGGACAGGTACCTCATGAAAAAAATCCAAAGATTAACAACTATCCCTATCCTCAGAATAACAAACAACTAGCTGGTCGGTGGGGGTCTGACCACTAGCAACGCCACTGATCCCAAAAATGAAGGTCAAAAGTCCCCAGTGTGAACGTAGTGCCAGCGCACACACAGAGCCAGCACATTCATTCCCTCTCTATGGGGTTTCCGACCATAGCCAAATTCACTGCTGAGCTGTTCGATCTCCAAACACATTGCTGTAGATAATATGTACATTGCTCATTGTAAATGCTAGGGTAGTGCTGCGCTAATGCTCTATAATTTGCTGAATCCGCTATCTCAGCCAGAAGAAAGTGTCCTGTGTGGAACATTTGCCGGCATGTTTTACTACCGCCATATTTAGCTCTATACAGGAGACAATTGTACTCAATGTTTATTCCAATATAAATATAAAAAAATTCCTATAGCAACTAATCTAATGAAAGAGCTGGACTATTGTTCTGTATACAGGCAGCAGTGACGGGTGGAATTTATTAAGCTGTGATTTTTTTTTTGCCAAGAAAGAATGTTAAGTGAATGGTTACAGCTATTCCTGAGCATTATGACTGTGATATGGTACAGAATCCATTCTATACCTTAATGGCTAGACAGAGACTTGCGTCTGCATGTCATGTGTGATGGCTGCTAAGGTTCCATGCTGGTGAGAGGGAGACTGGATTACCTAAGGCAGGGCCCGACCACCTCTAGGGAACAGAGGGAGACAGTAGACTGGACTCTGAAAGAGGATTGGTTTCAATATGCTGACAAAGGGCCCTATTACACGTGGGGGGCCATTATCGTGCGGAAAATCGTTAAATTGTTTGAATTGAAACGATAATCGTAATGTGTAATTGTAGGCAACAATCAAAAAATCGTTCATGCGTCATTGATCATCGATTTAGATTTGACCCTAAAATCATCATTAATCGTTCGCTGTAATTCCGCATTCGTTCACTAATTGTTCAGTGTAATTCCAAATCGTTTATTCTTTTGCTGGAATCAGATGGAGTAAACGATGACAGTAACGATTGCTGTAATGATCGTAACTTGCGACTATCGTTCTGTGTAACATGGTGAACAATTTCAGGTTAACGATTAACGATCGTTTATAGCTAAAATTCGATTTGTCTAATAGGACCCAAAGAGTTGGTAAGACATGGTGTTGACTTGACTTCTAACTTTCCCAGACCTCAATCTGATTGAGCATCCATTGGATGTGCTGGAAAAAGGAGTATCATCTGTGGTGGCCCTATCTGACAAACCTACAGAACCTAAAGCATTGCTATCATCTGAGAAAACATTTGACATGTCAATTCTTTGAGCGGAGAGGTGGGAGCACTCCCATTCAAAGACATAGCAGGAAAGATTCAGTGCGGAGTCTGCGGACGGAGGTTATCGGCGGAATCTTTGCGCCGAATCTGTAGTGTGAAGGGGCCCTAAGTCTATTGAGCCTGTCTCCAGCAAGCAAAGCTGCAGATTGGGAAGAACTACTCAGATAAGTGCTTCTCCGGCCTTGTTCTACTAATCGATGGAGGTCTGAACGCATAAGAGATTTATCAAACATGGTGTAAAGTGAAACTGGTTCAATTGCTCCTAGCAACCAGATTCCACCTTTCATTCCTCACAGACTCTTTGGAAAATGAAAGGTGGAATCTGATTGGTTACTAGGGGCAGCTGACCATGTTTGATAAATCTGATCTGATCAAAACTTTTCACATGTCTCTATACGAATTTTTGATCAATACTTTTCATATGTCTGCATGATAATTATGATCATCAAATTATAGTTTTTCTTAAATGATACTAATGCTTTAAAGGATCAGCTGCCAATGCATTGTTCCCAATACCACAGGACACCTTCAGAGGTCTTGTGGAGTCCGATTCTCAATGGATCAGAGGGTTTTTTTTTGGCATCCAGAGAAGGACCTACACAATATTAGTCTTAATGTTATGGCTGATTAGACGTGCAGTGGGAGAACGCTGATCATGGAAATGATCTCTAGCTGATCAATAGCTGAATAAGCCTTCCTAGCGTTTCCAATAATTCCCTCAACTAGATGGGACAGTGATCAGCTTGTTACTGTGCAGCCCTCAACCTACGCATAAAAAGCCTTTACACTAGCAATATCCACCTCTGCATAACAATAGGGAAGCAAGGTTTAAAAGCTACTGCAACCTGATATAAAATGGTATTCGGACACAATGCGTGCGTGCCATTTCATTACCAGTGGCTAAAGAAGTTGGATGCAGCCCTAAAGCTGCCTGGGAAACATGGATACAGCCATAGGCTATAGGCTACCTAGGGCTGCATCTAACTTCAGTCACCGATAATCAAATGCTGCACATTGGGGTTAGAAGAAACCCTAGTGTGCTTAGGGTTCGTTCATCTCTATTAGTTACGTGTTTGTCTCAATACTCATAAATGTCTATCTGAAGTCTCCTTACCTTAGTGTTTTCAAGATTTGGCATTTCTGCTGCTTTCTGGGCTAAGGTAAATAAATTGGCTTCTTGTGATATCCGACGCCTTCGCCGAGTTGACTGGATGACAG
Source organism: Dendropsophus ebraccatus (assembly GCF_027789765.1). NCBI lineage: Eukaryota > Metazoa > Chordata > Amphibia > Anura > Hylidae > Dendropsophus > Dendropsophus ebraccatus. Next base: position 63,122,026 of record NC_091466.1, read on the forward strand.
TCACAGCTCCGGCTCCATCAGGCTGTATTGGCCCCATAGAGTTTTGTTCAGCTACCTGGCCCTCTCTTGTTCTACCATTTTGAGGTAGCGATGCGTTGTCCATTTCTTGGCGGACGCCATGCTGGGCCTCCTGTCCATCTCTGGACATGAGCTGCTTGTATCTTTCTTGGGCGGCTAACTGATGTTGTGCTCCCTGCTCATACGGGTGATGTGCGTAAGGGTTATTGGACTGTCCGACCACAGTGGGAGGTAAAGGCTCTGGCCCTTCTTTGGAAAGTCTTCGGGACCTACGAGGCAATGGTATTTGAGCTTTGGGCAGAACAGCTTGCTGACTCTGCTCCGCGAGAGCCTTCATATACTCCTCAGATGTGGGAACACGTTGCGGCTGGTTCATTACAGATGCTTTTTGCTGGGGAGCTGCATGCTGGTTTATTGGAACGCCTTGCTGCATGCCATAAGCTGCCTGCTGCTGCGATGGGTAAAAATTCTCAAAAAGTTGCATCTTCGGAAGCGCAGTCTGTTGTTTCTGCTGAGCAGCATAAGCGGCGGCGTTTGCCTGAGCGTCTGGAAAAACATGGAAGAGATTTTGCAGAGATGTTTTCTGACCCTGATGTCCAAATGCCATTTGGAAAGACTGCAAAGCCAAATGCTGATTTTGTTGATGCTGTTGCTGCTGCTGCTGTTGTTGTTGCTGTTGTTGCTGCTGCTGCTGTTGGGCTTGCAAAATGGAGTTTAAGTGGGCCTGCTGCTGAGCTAGCTGATGCTGCTCCAACTGTGTCTTTTGAGACATCATTTGTTGTAGAGCATCTCCATACATATCTAACTGGGACACCCCGACTCCCTTGTCTTGGCTTCTCTTTATAGGCTCGTGATGGTTGTAATATGAAGGCACCATTTGCATTGGATAACCAGGTGCGTTTCTTTGCCACATATTGGCTTGCTGGGCTGCCCATGCGGCCTCGTTTCGATCACCTACGCTCCACTTTCCAGGAACTGGCTGCTGGTTAATCCTCATACCATCAGGTCTCTCTTGAGCATACATGACTGTGTTCAACATATTGTTAGATGGAGCAGAATAAGTATTCGACTTGGTCAGTTCAGAAGCCTGGGAGACGGGCAACCGTGACACAGTCCCGTATAACTGCTGCTCTTTCAGTTGCTGCTCTTTACTAGTCACGGGGTGGCCTTGTGCTTCACTAAAGAAAGTGATTCTTTTCCCGGTCCTTTTATTCGAAGCCTTCTGCTGAGGCTGCTGACTCATGGTAGTCAAAAGGCATGTAAATCAGGAGACGTCTCCAAAGTCATCAAATCAAAAATCGAAAATAAAAATAAGTTCACGCTTCTTGTAGGTGGCGATTGTGTAGATCTTCTATCCTGTGATCTACTCGGCTTCATCACCCATTCCGACAAAGCGTATCTGTAGAATGGAAAAAATAAAGCAGATTAATTCATCGGATATAAAGATGTATAAAGATATTATCTAACAAATTTTTAATTTTTAACAGTTTATATTTACATTTATAAAGTAATATCATCTTTACCCACAAGCAAGTTACCCCATCATTAGAACATGTCATGCTCTACAGCAGGGATAAGGAACCTGCAAAACTACAATTCCCATCATGCACGGACAGCTAAAGCTTTGGCTTTCCAGGCATGATGGGAATTGTAGTTTTGCACCAGCTGAAGAGCCAAAGGTTCCCTATTGGAGATGAGTGACACTCTGTATTTGACACCGGCCTATGACCGTATCCATGTTTTCAAGGCTGCATCCATCTTTTCCAGCCACCGGGAGTCAAATGCAGAAAGTTTATGTTCGGACAACCCCTTTAACTTACTGTTCGCTCATCTCTATTGCCCATCCCTGCTCTATGGCACCCACTTAAAGGCCATGTTCCCAATAAGCTTGGTCTTATTTTTGTTTAGTTTTTTAATGCAAAGTCATTTTTTTTATTAACAAAAACCTTTTTTTTTTATTGCTGTAAAATGAATGTATGCACAAAAGACCATTTTTCATAACCTTCATGTATATACTAGAAAGTAGAGCGGCCACAAACTTATAACGTATCTTATTATAAAAATCCTGTGTGCCAATGCATTACAATTGGTCTCAATATGTAATGCTTTATTTATCCTGTGGTGGCGCTGCAGGGAAATGCTGCCAACCTCCCACCAGAATTTACAGTCAATAACTGCTGATCCCTACTGCAGTACAACCCAAAAGATTATCCTGGAGCAAAAAGGAGTTGTCTTAGTGGATGACCCCTTTAAATTTTCAATGGAACCTACTTTGTGAACAGTTGACCAATACTGCAAAGAATTCTCCAGGTTAACTATAATCAAGCTACATAAATTCAGACTACAATATTTCTTCTTTACCCAGAAGAAGGAAAGGTGATTGGAGCATATACAGCTCTGTAATCTGCAGCTTTTCTATACAGGAGCATTGTATTGCTGTGTTCTCAGCATTGCTTGCATCAGCTGTAACCAGAACCCTTCTCCTGCCTCAGCTTATTGTGGGGGGTGTCCAGTTTCATTCATGGTCTTGAATAATATATCACCAGATCTGTTTTCCCCAATCGAATATTTGTTAAATCACTCGCGATATTGAAAAAGAAGCTGCAGAATCTGGTGGCTCTATATAAATATTATTATTATTATTATTATTATTATTAATAATAATAATAAAATGCTTTTATTTGTATGGCGCACACAGATTCCGCAGCACTTTACATAGTTTCGCCAGTTATTGCTCCCTGTCCCAATAGGGCTCACAACTAGAGATAAGTGAACCTCAAGCATGCTGGAGTCCATCCGAACCCGAACGTTCAGCATTTGATTAGCGGTGGCTGCTGAACTTGGATAAAGCCCTAAGGCTATGTGGAAAACATGGATATAGTCATTGGCTGTATCCATGTTTTCCAGACAACCTTAGAGCTTTATCCAAGTTCAGCAGCCCCAGCTAATCAAATGCCGGACGATAGGGTTCAGATTGACTCGAACTCAAACTCGGTTTGCTCATCTCTACTCACAATCTAAATCCACCTATCTGTATGTTTTGGGGGGAAACCGGAGTACCTGGAGGAAACCCACGCAAACACAGAGAGAACATACAAACTCTTTGCAGGTGTTGCCCTTGGTGGGATTTCAACCCAGGACCCCACTGAGCCAACGTGCTGCCCCTAAATTATTATTATTATATGGGAGCGTCCGTCTCCATAGGACTGCCTAGTAGTTTTGTATTATGTTACCTTTTATGTAACCCAGATTGATGCACCTCAATCTACTGTCTGCTACTAGATACTAAAAACATAAAAAGCTATTATTATAATCTTACATATAAATGATGTATACATTTAGTCTCCTAGTGTAATATATATTTCAGGGCATGTTCACACAGACAAAATTAGTGTTTTTAAAGGTGAAAACCACATTTCTATTTGGCCTTAAAATAAAAAAAATTAAAAAAAAGTCTGATTTCACTTGAAAACAATTGATTGTAATGGGAACCTTGCAGTTTTTCATGCAATTCTTTTCAGCTTGAAAAAGAATCGACATATCCCTTCTTTAGTGCGGGCAGCGTAAAATCAATGGGAGAGCTAAAAAAACAAAAGACTTTATTGTGCAGAGGTTTTCGTGCACGCAGGTATAGAACCGTGCCACATGGAATGAAACAGATCATAGGAGAGCCCCATAGAAGTCTATGGGCGGCATATTGCAAGTACTGTATGGGGCTGTGATAATATTGTGTGCATGAGGTCTACTGCTCACATTAGAAACAGGCTCTATGGGGGAGATTTATCAAACATGCTGTAAAGTGAAACTGGCTCAGTTGCCCCTAGCAACCAATCAGATTCCACCTTTCATTCCTCACAGACTCTTTGGAAAATGAGGAAAAAGGTGGAATCTGATACATGTACAGAGAAAACTATTGCAAAATGTATGTATACAGGAATGAGTATGCCATGGTATAAGTTGGCATACATTACACATACACAGCTAAAAGCTTTAAAGGGGTACTCCGGCAAAAATCTTTTTCTCTTAAATAAACTGGTTTCAGAAAGTTAAACAGATTTGTCATTTACTTCTATTTAAAAATTCAGTACTTATCAGCTGCTGTATGTCCTGCAGGAAGTGATGTATCCTTTCCAGTCTGACACAGTGCTCTCTGCTGCCACCTCTGTCCATGTCAGGAACTGTCCAGAGCAGGAGAGGTTTTCTATGGGGATTTGCTACTGCTCTGGACATTTCCTGACATGGACAGAGGTGGCAGCAGAGAGCACTGTGTCAGACTGGAAAGGAAAGCCCACTTCCTGAAGGACATACAGCAGCTGATAAGTAGGGATGGTCCGAACAGAGTGCGGTTCAGGTTCGTACGAACCCAAACTCTTGGTAATGATTCCCGCTGTCTGCCCGCTCCGTGCAGCGGGTGGATCCAGTGGGAGGACCGCCTGGAAAACTGGGATACAGCCATAGCCATAGGCTGTATCCCAGTTTTCCAGGCGGTCCTCCCGCTGTATCCACCCAGACAGCGGGAATCTGATGCAGAGCGTTCGGGTTCATACAAACCCGAACCTCAGAGGGTTCGGACCATCCCTACTGATAAGTACTGAATTTTTAAATAGAAGTAAATGATAAATCTGTATAACTTTCTGACACCAGTTCATTTAAAAGAAAAACATTTCCGCCAGAATACCCCTTTCACTAACACCCCCCCCCCCCCCAAGTCTTAGGCTTTTCCCGATTTTGCCTCTGACTACCAGTATTTACATGACCCCTAGTTTATTGTTAGGCAAATTTTAACAAGTTTTAATAAATGATACGCGGCGAGAATGTTTGGAACAGATTACACCTACTCAGTTTCTATGGAGACCGCCAAAATGCACAAAAAGTTTCCAAGAGCGCAGAAGCCACAATTTAAGAATAAAGCGGGAGCACAAAAGGTGCATCCAGTATTCACACTATCACTAGCAAAAATTGTTCCAGAGCACAGTAGGTGCAAAACACCCTGCACGTGCTGACACACACACAGGAATAATATCCAGACTGAGCAGGAATCCTGGGACTTGTCCTTGCAGAAGGCTTCTGCTACCTACGCCCTCTCTAAACAACAAGGTAAGCCGGTTTCAGTAGCAAGAGGTGCAATTCCCTGCTCTGGGGCGAGGTACACAACACTGTAAAATGGGTCACCGTGCTTAGTCACATCCTTCACCCGCTGCTCTGCAAAAGCCGGAGCTCCAGACAGCTCCCAAATGGCTGCATTCATTACCAATTATTAATGAGGGAGGCTTGTGTATGTCAGTCATCGACACAGCAAAGACCAAGATCACAGAGGGGAGCAGTAGGCATGGCTGGGCAGGTTACTGCTCACTCAGCCTCTAGTCGGGTTTTATTATTATTACGTCTTGCAATCCATAGAGAATTTATAAAGCAAAATTCCAAAAAGAAGAAGTCTCTGTAACCACAGTGGTGGAGGCTCACCACTATAGTACAAGTGGTTATATTCCATAGAAAAGTGATGAACAAACAAGTGGTCAGTAGGTTGCGCAAGCCCCGATAGGCTTCTTAGGATGCGTTCACACGTACAGGATCTGCAGCAGATTTGATATCAATGTAACTAAATAAGTGAACACAGCATCAAATCTTCTGCGGATCCAGTATGTGTGAACGCACCCTAAGGGTATGTTCACACTGAGCAAATCAGGAGGAATTCCATGGCAGAACTTTCCGCCTGTCTCAGTGTGTCATAGCCTGTCTATGGGACAGCGCACGCTCCCCCGCTCGAAGAAGTGACATGTCACTTCTTTAAGCAGAATTCTGCCTGTTTTACTCAGTGTGAACATACCCTTAATGTCAAATCTGCTTTAAAGGAAAGCATCCTTGTCCCGTTTCCATATTAGCAGTTTAATCCATATGCTAATGAGGCGTTTGGGTGCACTGGGGGAGTGGGGGAAGGAAGCGTGAGACTACTGCCCTCGGTGCACTGATCTGCCCCAACCAGACCCTTCTAATGAATATAAGCAGGGCAGGCTGCCCCAAAGCAGATTGCTGCACTAGGGGTGGTAGTCCCACCCCAGTACACCAAAATGCCATTTTAGCAAATGGATTAAAACTACTAAGAACATGGAAATGGTGCCGATGATGAAGGTAATAAACTTACCTTCATCCTAAGGGAGAAAGAGGTTTAGATTAGGACTTGTCCACAGTTTTTTGCTGTCACAACAGGGCTTCTTACCTTCAATCAGGAGATATAAATATTTAAAGTGACTGTGCCACCAGGCCCAGACTGAAGCACTGGAGGCGGGCAGACCCACCCTTAGTGGGAGGAAACACTAGCCCCTCTATGATAGGGTTCCATTGATTCTAATGGAGTCACGTCATGGAGGGGCTAGGGTTTCTTCCCAATGGGGGTGGTCGGCCCACCTCCAGTGTTTCAGCCTGGGCCTGGTGGTACAGTCACTTTAAATGCATCTCTCCAGCGTAGATATATAAGCTTTAGCCTTTTTATGCAAATAAGGTTATACATTTGTATAAAAGCTCTAAAACTCAGCGTTGGAGCGACAGATTTATATAAGAGTTGCATCTTCTTCTTCAGGGTACGAATCTCCATTGTACAGTATCTTTACTTTAGTCAGGAAAAATCTGCTTACAGGTCCACTTTATATCCTGTGTTCTCAACAAGGGGTTTTGTTTGATGAATCAAAGATAAAAGGGACAAGATCCTACATTTATTCACAGTGGTGACGGCATACAGACAGAATACCGCTGCATCCTGTCATTTTCGATCTGTCCACATTGCATGCTTTGTTAAAAATAGTTTCACCATTTATCGCACAGTATACCAGGCTTCTCATTATACTGCAATAAAAAATAAAAGCATTACACGTATATGTGTGTAACCATTTTAGCAGAAAATAAAAGGGTTTGTTTGATTTGTTTTGCAACAATTTGCATGTAAAGTGAAAGAGGAAGTAGATAAAATGTAGCAGGAACTATTCCGATCAACCACTGATGTCTGTTCAGACTGATGCACGTAGCAGTATAATACAGGAGGAGCGTCTGACCAGGCCTGATCCATGGTTATGGTCAATGCGGAAGCAGCAGTTGTCCCAATAGGAATACAAACTTTACAAAGCATTTAATAGCTGGATAACCCCTTTAAATGAACAAATAGTGAACAAAGTTAGAGCCTAATGGATTTTGTGGGATTGCTATTGTCCAAATCAAGGATGGGGAACCTTCGGCCCTCCAGCTGTTGCAAAACAACAATTCCCATCATGCCTAGACAGCCAAAGCTTTGCTTTGGCTGTCCAGGCATGATGGGAATTGTTGTTTTGCAACAGCTGCAGGCATGATGGGAATTGTAGTTTTGCAACAGTTGGAGGGCAGCAGGTTCCCCATCTCTGGTCTAAACGGACTGTCTAGACTTTACCATGTAATCAGCATTACCAGGCTTCATCACTGATGTTTTTCTTGTCTGCGTCACACCGAATGCCAAGGGTCCATAACAAAAAACCTATAGGGGCTCCATGTGACGATGTAAGGGTCCATACCACAAACCCATAGGGGCTCCATGTAATAGTGTAAGGGTCCATAACACAAACCTATAGGAACTCCATGTGACGATGTAAGGGTCCATAACACAAACCTATAGGAACTCCATGTGACGATGTAAGGGTCCATAACACAAACCTATAGCGACTCCATGTAACAATGTAAGGGGCCATAACACAAACCTATAGGGTCTCCATGTAACAATGTAAGGGTCTATGCAAACTGCACTGGGGTGCGGATTTTGGCTTTCTAATGTACATACTGCATCTGTGCAATAATCCTGCATGGTTTAGATCGACAATGCGAACACTTGTTTCCTATGATACTGGAATAAATACAATGAACAATACTCATCTGACATGACTGTAAGGGATGAGGTGTGACATCTGTGCGGTCCCCATTTTCCATCTGCTCATTGATAGTTTATTCTCATTTCTTTTAAATGATGTGCAAAGTTTGACTGCAAAAACCCTGAGGGCCTCGCCCAGGCTTGACATCCTCGTGCTTCAGCTGTTTTTCACAGTTCACTTGTACATTTATATAACTTGTATAAAAGTTGTCCCATTCATTTGAAAATGACAACAATGCAGTATACCGCACACCACGGCTACCAACAGTATGAAGATGTAGGGATGAGCATACATAAACTTTATAGAGGCTATGGCTTAGGACTTGGCCAAGTGCACTGACCAAACAGCTGGTGACAGGACTAAAGGCTCTATTCCACGGAACGATTATCGTCCGTATTCGGTCGATATCGGCCGCTAATTGTGCCGTGAAATAGAGTGCAAAGATCAGCCGACATCGTTCATGTCGGCTGATCGTTGCAGTCGCTTGTTTTCAACATGTTGAAAAACAAGTGACTGATATAGCAGCGATCTGCTGCCGTCGCTCCGTTGAATAGAAGCACCAGCAGCAGACGCTGCTATATCCTATGGGCTGCCCGGATGATCAGCGATGAAAGATGAGAACGCTCGTTTGCTCCTCTAAACGACCCGTGAAATAGGGGCTTTAGGGTCCTATTCCACGGGCCGATCAATAATGGAAATGAGCGCCGATCTGCTAGATCGCGCTCGTTTACTGGGCCTATTCCACGGCCCGATAATCGTTTAGCAAGGGCTGCAGGGACATCGTTACCAATGTCCTTGCAGCCCTTGTTTACACCATACATTACCTAAGCATGTTGCAGGTCTTCTCCTGTGCTCCTTCTTCCTCCCGATCCAGTGCGCAGTAGCAGCTTCGGTGCGGCCTGACTGAGCTGACAGACCGTTCAGCCAATCACCGGCCGCAGCGGTCCTCGCCAGTGATTGGCTGACCGCTCTGTCAGGCCGCACCGAAGCTGCTGCTGCTGCGCGTGGGACCGGGAGGTAGAAGGAGCACAGGAGAAGACCTGCAACATGCTTAGGTAATGTATGGTGCTAGTGAAATGGTCGGTCGCCCGCCATTCCACACAGCGATGCGTGATTGGTGCCTGATGATTTTAGGCTTGAACGTAATTAAACGATCAGTCAATGACATTATATCGGCTGATCCACGAACTGGAGAGAAAGGAACGGCTGCACATCCCATCTATGGCTGATACTAATGCCGCTAGGCCTATATTATCGTCTGATAATATCGGCTGATCGTTGTCTTTATTCCATAGAGTGATAATCATCCAAATCAGGCTGATTCGGCTGATTATCGCTCCGTGGAATAGGCCCCTTAGAGACTATGCTGATCTAATATTGATGGCCTATCAAGTTTAAAAATGCTATATAATGTATTACTGTGTCTGCACACTTTTGCTGCACGGGTAGTTAATGGACATCCAGGAAGTGGCGAAAACTGGCCTCTGTGCAATCCACTGTCTCCTGCTCCCTCTGCTCCAACCCCCCCTTAGGAGACAGAGATCATGTGACCACTGTCTCACATTCAGCTTGTTTGCTGAGCACAGACATGACAGGGGGGTGGAGAGGAGGGAGGGGGTGGAAGAAACAGGACATTCTGAGCGTGCACCGCAAAGACTACTGGGAAATGTAGTCTGACAGCAGTGCAAGAGAAGAGAAAGAGCAAGAGAGATGGAGCAGGCAGAAATGGGGGTGGGGAACATTTGGCCCTCCAACCATATTCCTGGACTAAAAATTGTGCCCGGTTTCCACTATAAAACTTGCATTATTAAGGAAGTTATGAATGGCTTGCTGTTCTTCTCAATGACCCAGCGTTTTTAATGTCATCAGAAGCAAACGCCTGTTTATCCACCTACTCAAGCATTAAGATGCTGCAGAACATAAACAGCACAATGCTGTCCCCATTGTGCATGAACTGTATAGGAAAGCTTCCCCACACATACACATCCCGTTGGTAACAGCTCTTCTAAGTGCATGTAAGCCGTCTCAGCTAATGTCACTTCAACAAACAATGCAATCTGGCATGGTTCTTCCCATATAATGTCAGGCTGACCTTGTACATAAGGAGTGTGGGCCAGAGCTGTACAATGCACAGAAGCAGAGTTCATTGTTACTGCCGCAGCTACTCTCTATAATGAAACCCTATTACATCTACAATCAGCATTTCACTAAAAATACAGAAGCTTTGTGTAACCTGGACTCTGGGTTCATGTTCAGAGCCACAAACTTTGTTATGCTGGCGAAATTGGAGATGCAGGGCCGCAACGACAAATCTGTAACAGGGCTTCATTTATAGTACTGGTCTCCTAGTATACATAAGAGAGACCTAATGAGTTCAGGGGCTGCACCCCTGCTAGTAATCCTGATATTGTTGTAATGCACAACACAAAAAAAAAAAAATCTTTCTTATCAACTGGTGTCAGAAAGTTATACAGATTTGGAATTTTATTCTATTTAAAAAATCTCAACCCTGCCAGTACTTATTAGCTGCTGTATGTCCTGCAGGAAGTGGTTTATTCTTTCCATTCTGACACAGTGCTCTCTGCAGCCACCTCTGTCCATGTCGGGAACTGTCCACATCAGTAGTAAATCCCCCCCCCCCCCCCCTGTACAACACTTTTTTTTTATGTACGAAAATATTGTGTGACGTGACATGCTCTATTCTTCTTACTATGTCATCACTTGTCTTCTTATGTTACAATCTCCATGTAATTTTTCTTGATTAGATGTACACCATTCTTAATGTACCGAATTAATGCTTGTACAGTTATAACATAAAAAACCTTTAATAAAATATCTTTAAAAAACTGGGTCAGACTGGAAAGAATACATCACCTCCTGGAAGATTTGAGATTTTTATTTTTTTTAATAGAAGTAAATTACAAATCTATAAAACTTTCTGACACCAGTTAATAAAAAAAAAAATATATATATCACTGGAGTATCCCTTTAACTGATGGTTTTAACTGAAGTTTTGCTGTAAACATGGGCCAGTGATATGACGCAATAACCTTATGTGGTAAGACCATAGAAGAACACAGAACATCTCCACTGATGAGTTACCCCATGGAACATGGTTGATGTATAAACAACTAATTTTACAGCACCAACATAATGGCTATAGTTATGCTTAGTTTGCACTTGGCAAAAATTAAGCAATCGGTAGGTGAAGTATTGCACTAGACGAAACCCTCGTACAAGTCATCCTGGCCATGACCTTTTGATATAGAAAAAGTTGCATGTCATTGGTGACCTAATGCTTTCTAAATATAGGACACATGCTCAGATTTTTCTATAAAATTTTGATCAGGATGTTATACTCTGACATCTAAGAATAAGGAAACGCTCGGTTTGTTTACCAAAAACAGTACCCTGGGATTACAACACTTCCCCGACACATTCCTCCGCAGCAACAACAAGACACTTTCCAGGAAAGTGCAAGACGACGTCCAATGAGAAAGCGATGGCCACCTCTTACTTTCCCCGATAGTAGCTGCAGAATAAAAAGCTACAATATTCCAGCAGTAGCAGCAGAAGATGCACGCATGCGGTCTGACATTTGGTCCCCATGCAAACAGAAATCTGTAGACATTCCTTTGTCAAGTCTCCATTGGCGCAGAACACTTGGAGCAGGCATTTCCCCTCTGTAAACAGCATGTTAGTTTTCTTCTAGCCCTGCTATAATCTAAACAAGACGCTCAAGAAGTCGTTTAGTCTGGAATCCATAAACAAGCACATTGTTGGTTTGGTGCATGTAAATCTACAGATTATAAAGAAAGCTGCAACCTCTGACCTTATGACAGTACATGCAAAGGGACAAGATCAAGGGAGCATAGGAATGAAATCTGGGTGGTGGCCCTGTCATTTGAGAAGAAAAAAAAAAATGTTAAAAGTTTTGATTGGTCAGGGTCTGGATGTTCGGACCCCCACCCATCTGTAGAACCAACGAGACACCTGCAGCTGAGCACTTTGCTGCCTACCTCATTGCAGGATTGGCCCATGGACTTACTGTCAAAGTCTGTCTCCTGCCACAAGGACAGAGAAGAGAGTGAATGCACTACGGTCTGGGTGCTCTCTAGGATGCTTGAAAGGTATATATTTTTTAAACATTAAAGCAAGCATACTCACCTGCCCCAATCCCATGCAGCTGCTGTTCTGATAACTCCCAGTACCTGCATCCCTCCACTGCTTTGTACTTTCACCGACATGTTGACTGGGTCACCAATGTGGCCAGTGACTGTCTGAGCTGGCATTTCCTGTAGGGGTGACACATCAGCGAAAGCAGGAAGTAGCAGAAATCAGGTGTCAGCAGCTGCAAGTGATCAGGGCAGGTGAGTATGCACGCTTTGTTATTTACAGAAAGTCCACCATTTTAAAAAATCCATCACCGGAATACTCCATAATGGTTTACAGAAGCCTCTAGGAAAACAAAAATTGCTCTGGGCCCAATCGCCTACCTGACTGTCTATTGCATCAGCCTATAGACCAGATGGCTGCATATGCATGTACTGCCAGACTTTATTTCTACTTCATTCAAGGACAAGGAACTCTCAGCTAACGCATTTCGGAGAAAAAAAATAATATAAAACCTTTTTCATGCTGCAGGAACAGCTTTGATATACAACACATCTTTTCTAGGACACGTGACCAAAATGAACCAAATATTGACTGGGATCCATTAGGTAGTACGGGAGATGGTATCCGGTCTCGGGGCTGGGTCACTTTACATCAAACAGCTTCTACCGTCTTATTTCATGATGAGAGATATCGCCTTTAATCACAGTGCTCACACGGTTAATGCTGAACCTGGTTAAACAAGAACAATGACTAAACGGCAAGTCATTTTGCTGTAAGTGACATGTGATGCGGATTGATGTTACAGAAAAACCTCTTTGTTGTGCTTTCAAGCAGCCGTGCGCAGAGCATCACACACGTGGCATGGAGCAAGCCTGGATTATCCTCCTGCAGACTCACATTCCCTGAACAATGTCGCTCCTTGTCTTCTCATTACACTAGATGTGCTTAAAAAAAGAATCCCTAATTTCCCTGCATCCTCCATCATATCACGAAGACTGTCAGTCATAGAAGATTTCTTATTATCTACCAGCAGCTGCAATGCATGAAGAGCAAGTTGTGAAAGACTGAAAACATTGGAGGAATTTGTTATATCAGTGAGAGCCATATGGCCCTATTCCACGGGTCGTTTTAGAGGAGCAAACGAGCGCTATTAGCGCTCGTTTGCTCCTCGTTCCCCGCTCGCTGCCGCTGCTATTCAACGCGGCTGCAGCGAGCGGGTGAGTGCGGGAGGGGCGGCGGGGAGCTGCGGGGGGGCTGCCCGGGGGATCGCTGATCGTCCGGGCAGCCCATAGGATATAGCAGCGTCTGCTGCCGATGCTCCTATTCAACGGAGCGACGGCAGCAGATCGCTGCTATATCAGTCACTTGTTTTTCAACATGTTGAAAAACAAGCGACTGCAACGATCAGCCGACATGAACGATGTCGGCTGATCGTTGCACTCTATTCCACGGAACGATTATCGTCCGTAGCGGTCGATATCGTCCGAAAACGAACGATAATCGTTCCGTGGAATAGGGCCAATAGACATAGCGTATGGAGATGTACTGAACCCTTCCCTACAAGCACAGAGTCTGTATCCTGTAATAGATCATGGGATGGGTGCAAAATAGTTCCTATAAATATTATATGTTAACTTTGCAACCATGTGTGAACAGCGCTTTAGAGAAAAAGCTCCACTATTAGAAAGTTTTTGTCCAAAATGTGGCACAGGTGGTCCCAGGTTACTAAGTAGCAAGTGGACCTGGCGGAATCTGTTTGCAGCCGTGTGCATTGCATTGTTTTTCTGGCCATATTACACACAATCACATATAACACCCATAGTGTCAGTGTTTTCTAAGCTGTTGCAAAACTACAGCTGGTGAGCCACAGGTTGGCAAACACAACTTGGCTTTATACAACTTCCCTCCCTCAAATGTCATTTCACACAACCTTCCACCACTGGATAGCCTAAGTGGTTAGTAACACATGTGTAAAAACGTATTTTTTTTTTAAAAAAAATGTCTCCTTACCCTAGAAAAAAAAACAGCTTAAAGTCTTGACCACACCGTGTCTGCCTCCTGTGCAATCTGCTGTCCTATGCCTGTTAGGGAATATTTGTCTCTAGTAACAGCTAGATCTGGACAAGACACAGGAAGTGGGCTTGGTGTGTGGTGTGTGCTGTGTGCAGGAGAGAAAGCCTTGTACCTGCAAGTTAGCACTGTCTGGTTCCTTAAAACGGTTTTCCACTTAAAAGTAACTTGTCTTCCTGGCTCCTTTGTTTTGAATACAGCCGCAGGACGGCACATGACCAGCAGCTCGTTCATTCTCTATAGAGCTGCAGGAAAAAGCAGAGTGCTATTCAGAACACAGGAGCCGAGGCCGATCTGGAGATCTCCGGGGGGCACGGAGGTCAGACCCCTGTGATCTCTTACTTGTCCCCTATCCTGTGGATAGGGGACAAGTTTGTTTTCAGTGGAAAACCCCTTTAAGGTGATTCACACTGTACCTGAAAGACAAATCAATACTTTCCTCTCATCTCTGACCACCCCTAAAGCTCAGTGCAACTGCCCCTTATGTAAACAGAAGTGCATCTGGCTCTCCGGCTGGTGCAAAACCACAACTCCCATCATGCCTGCACAGCCAAAGCTAAAGCTTTGGCTGTCCAGGCATGATGGGAGTTGTAGTTTTGAACCAGCTAAAGGGCCAAGGTTTCCTACCTATGCTTTAGCTTGTAAGCAGCAGTGCTTCAGTGCTTAATGTACCCCTTCCTTGCTATGCTGCTGTGCTTTTCTTTTCAGAAAGCAAATGCAAGTACATCAGTAATCCCTTCTCCCTCCACATGCCACCTATAGTATTGTACTGTGTAAATCATCCCCCAGAACTAAGTAATGGCATAGCAGATCTGAGTAGGTGCTGAGCTACGATTTGTCAGATTAGTAAGGGAAAGGAAGTCCCTGTGTGAGTACTACTGGCATAAAGCCCTAAGTTCTATTTTCATAATTCATGTATAAATAGATGTCTGTAGCATTGATGGTTTTTTTTCTCTCTACTGTGCTGCAGTCTGCAGCAAAGAACAAGAATAGGAGATAAAAGCAATGACTGTATACAGGAAATTATTGTGTAGAAAATGGATAAGAAGGAGTCAATTACTTCTGACCGTACACAATACAAGGCAGAGCTTAGAGGCAGGCAGTGTAATAAGAGACTGTTGTTGCAATTCGCTTACCACCATTTCCGTTCAGCTTCAGTAGGAATTGTGAGATCAAGAACACAGTAATAACAGATTGGTGAAAGTAAGAGGGAAGGGGAAGACTGACAGGAGCTGTGGGAAGAAACTCTCCACAGGAGCTGTACCATGGAAATTATTTGGTCACATCCCCGCTTTGATTTCCTAATCTGTACTTACAAATCATGATCTGGAATTTCAATGGTTGTTGCAAGAACCTGATCCATACTTTGCATGACTATTTTTATACATTACAGCAAGGGCCAAAAAGGACATCACTGAAGAAGCTACCACTGACCCCAAAGTCTGCAGGGGTAGTTCAGCAAAAAAAAAATTCTATCAAATCAACTGGTGCCAGAAAGTGCAACGGATTTGAAATGTACTTTTATTAAAAAACAGCCTCAGGTCTTCCGATACTTATCAGTTGCTGTATGTCCTGCAGATAGCGGTGTATTCTTTCCAGTCTGACACAGTGCTCTCTGCTGCCACCTCTGTCCATGTCAGGAAATGTCCAGAGCAGGAGCAAATCCCCATATAAAAACATTTCATGCTCTGGAAGAATACTACTTAATGCATGACATACAGCAACTAATAAGTACTGGAAGACTACTTTTTTAATAGAAGTAAATTACAAATCTCTGTATATATATAATTTTTTTTTTTTTTTTTTCTAGTCAACTGGTGCCAGAGATTTGTAATTTACTTCTATTAAAAAATTAAAGTAAATTACAAATCTCTGGCACCAGTTAACTGGGAAGAAAATAAAAAAATAAAAAGAAATTTAATATATATATATATATATATATATATATATATATATATATATATATATATTATATATTATACACACACACACACACACAGTATATATATATGATTTATTTTTTGCTGAACTACCCCTTTAAAGGGAATGTGTGAGCTTTAAATTATGTGTAGAGCATCACGTACACAGAAGCCAAGAGACCGGTATAATTTCTTTTCAGACAAATTATACAATCATGAGAATCAGAGGCTAGGCTAAGCTGCAGCATGCACACCTCCTCCCTCCCTACATGATTGATGTACAGTGCTCTGTGCTGGAAATCAAACTGTATACTGTACATCAATCATGCAGGGCAAGGATAGGTGGGGAGGGAGGAGGAGTGCACATTGCAGCACAGCATCTATGACTCATAAGCTTAGAAGGAAAACATTACTTTATAATTTTGCAAATGGTCATTAGAGAAAAGACCAGTATCATTTGCTTTATCTCCTCATCAGCTATCTGCCCATGTCTACAGCTCTGAGCGGACAGCATCTTCATTGTATGTTTATATAAGCATTATGAGAGTATAGCATAGCTATTACTTACCTTTAAAAACCAAACAATATATAAAGTTATTAACTTATAGAATGTGTGGCGAGGCTACTTAGACGCTGTACTGTCTGTTTCTAAAGTGTTAGCTATACATGCACATTAGATACTTCAATGGCTCTGATCACTTCTTGTATTCGCTATATAAAATATATACATTGGGAGCATCCCCCAGCTTATACTGATAGTATTTACTAAGTGATAATATACTAAAAAAAGTGCATACTCTTGCATAGGCGTGCATATTTTAAAAAAGTGAAGACTACTACACTTTTTTATCTAAAGGGACTCTAACATACTCCTTCTACAATAACTTATAGTAGTCAATGGCAGTTCTATACCTCTTGTGTATGCCACTATATAGGCATATTGTGGTGTACATCAGGGTATACCTCCAAGGAGAGATGTAAACAAGAAATTGACTGCCCCTCAGGGTCAGACATGCTAGAACTCAATTTTCCAGACCCTTTTCTTCTCCTGAAGGGGTGTCTGGCAGCAGCTTATCTTACCTAAATGTTTATGTTAAAGTAGAGGGAGATAGCCACAGGCAAAGAGCTCTTGTTTCTGGACGGTTTAAGACCTTGGTGTACTTGAAGAGTTAATTTTAGTTGTTCTTCTATTGCAAAGGTCAGGTGTTCCCTGAATGTGAATGTACACAAGCATTAAGTGACTGCTATTTTTTCCCCCGTGGTTGTTTTTTTTCTTATTGACTTCCGTGTAAAACTCATATGCAGGCAATACTTGCATTGCAACGCAGAATATTAAAGTAACAGGGATGGTCTTATTGTGACTTTGCATTGTACTGTAACATAATAGGGCCATTGTAGAGGTGCGTGGGGCCTGGACAGCATTGCTTTTTACATATCACTTACTTTGAGTGCAGTTTTTTTTTTAACCACGTCACTATCTCCTGAATGGGCCCCAAGAGATATTTCCATCAAGAAAATGTAGTATTACCATCCAGAGATGCACTGCAGCTCTGTGCGGGTTATTATTCATTTCATTAGCCGATGACTTATAGCCGAACAATCTGCTCATGAAGCAAAAGGACATGTGACACCTAACACCTTGTATTTCAAGTTCTTAAAAGCAAGCATGAGGGTGGAAATAAAAGATATGAGAGAGCTGCTAAAAACCTTAGTACGTGCTAGATTAGCAGCGCTGAAACATACCACTATTGATTGAGCGTATAGGCTGTATTCATGTGTTCCAGGACTCCCTAGGGCTGCATCCAACGTCTTCAGCCATCGGTATTTAAATGCCGAAAGATCAGACTCGAGCATGCTTGAGTTGTGCTGGCCTCTGCTATTGGAAATGTTACTGATGAGACGAAAATGCTGCAGGTTTGTTGGGGTTTCCCCAATTAAATTAAAGCAAATGTACCAGCAGTACATTCGCTTTAAAATGTTCACATGGATAGAAGAGCGCCCATGCATGGAAGCAGATGCCGCGGTTCTTTTGGCCCGGTTTCCGTGTAAAGTGCCGTTTTATTCCTCGGCACAGGCCCGGGCTAAAGCACTGGCATCAATGGAGCCGCATCATAGAGGGGCGGGCGTTTCCGCCTCCAGTGCTTCAACCCCGGCCGATGCACGGGAGTAGAATGGAGACGTACAGGGCAACCAGGCCACGGTTCAAGAAAAAACGGACAGTAAAGGGAATGTACTGCTGGTACATTTGCTTTAATAAAGTACAAATGTGCAACAAATCTGCAGTAAACAGCCTGTGTGAACAATGGCTTTTTTGAACCCCTTGAAGACATCTTTGGGAAGCATAGGAGATTGGTGGAAGAAAAAAAAAAATGCACGGTTCACCTACCCTATATAACCATCTTAGGATAAATATACAGTATGTTTATCTCAGGAAGGTTTCCATTCTATTACTAACCACTTCTGCTGGCAGTTTGATGTTGTTGGTGGAGAGAAGGGTCAAGCACGTTGGAATTAGTAATGCCCAACCCTA
Organism: Dendropsophus ebraccatus; assembly: GCF_027789765.1. Classification (NCBI taxonomy): domain Eukaryota; kingdom Metazoa; phylum Chordata; class Amphibia; order Anura; family Hylidae; genus Dendropsophus; species Dendropsophus ebraccatus. The sequence continues at coordinate 63,140,565 of NC_091466.1, forward strand.
TTGTTGAGGAAGAGATAAGCCAGTGCCAGAGCTGTCTCATTGCGGCTTAATCCTCTTCCCACAGGAAACACATGAACAGCGCGGTAGGTAGAGAGAACATGAAATAATGAACCTTTGGCCAAAAGATTTTGCCATAAACATTGGATTGTTGGTCTTGCCATAGGATCTACCTAATTTTACATCTGTCAAGGCCCCACACATTAGAAAAATTCTGAACCCGATGATTTAAAGCAGAGCAGGCTGTCAACGTAGGTGCTGACTACCCTCAATACCCTCCATGGAGATGGAGATGGAGATGGAGACGAAGAAGAAGAAGAAGAAGAAGAAGAAGAAGAAGAAGAAGAAGAAGAAGAAGAAGAAGAAGAAGAAGAAGAAGAAGAAGAAGAAGAAGAAGAAGAAGAAGAAGAAGAAGAAGAAGAAGAAGAAGAAGAAGAAGAAGAAGAAGAAGAAGAAGAAGAAGAAGAAGAAGAAGAAGAAGAAGAAGAAGAAGAAGAAGAAGAAGAAGAAGAAGAAGAAGAAGAAGAAGAAGAAGAAGAAGAAGAAGAAGAAGAAGAAGAAGAAGAAGAAGAAGAAGAAGAAGAAGAAGAAGAAGAAGAAGAAGAAGAAGAAGAAGAAGAAGAAGAAGAAGAAGAAGAAGAAGAAGAAGAAGAAGAAGAAGAAGAAGAAGAAGAAGAAGAAGAAGAAGAAGAAGAAGAAGAAGAAGAAGAAGAAGAAGAAGAAGAAGAAGAAGAAGAAGAAGAAGAAGAAGAAGAAGAAGAAGAAGAAGAAGAAGAAGAAGAAGAAGAAGAAGAAGAAGAAGAAGAAGAAGAAGAAGAAGAAGAAGAAGAAGAAGAAGAAGAAGAAGAAGAAGAAGAAGAAGAAGAAGAAGAAGAAGAAGAAGAAGAAGAAGAAGAAGAAGAAGAAGAAGAAGAAGAAGAAGAAGAAGAAGAAGAAGAAGAAGAGAAGAAGAAGAAGAAGAAGAAGAAGAAGAAGAAGAAGAAGAAGAAGAAGAAGAAGAAGAAGAAGAAGAAGAAGAAGAAGAAGAAGAAGAAGAAGAAGAAGAAGAAGAAGAAGAAGAAGAAGAAGAAGAAGAAGAAGAAGAAGAAGAAGAAGAAGAAGAAGAAGAAGAAGAAGAAGAAGAAGAAGAAGAAGAAGAAGAAGAAGAAGAAGAAGAAGAAGAAGAAGAAGAAGAAGAAGAAGAAGAAGAAGAAGAAGAAGAAGAAGAAGAAGAAGAAGAAGAAGAAGAAGAAGAAGAAGAAGAAGAAGAAGAAGAAGAAGAAGAAGAAGAAGAAGAAGAAGAAGAAGAAGAAGAAGAAGAAGAAGAAGAAGAAGAAGAAGAAGAAGAAGAAGAAGAAGAAGAAGAAGAAGAAGAAGAAGAAGAAGAAGAAGAAGAAGAAGAAGAAGAAGAAGAAGAAGAAGAAGAAGAAGAAGAAGAAGAAGAAGAAGAAGAAGAAGAAGAGAAGAAGAAGAAGAAGAAGAAGAAGAAGAAGAAGAAGAAGAAGAAGAAGAAGAAGAAGAAGAAGAAGAAGAAGAAGAAGAAGAAGAAGAAGAAGAAGAAGAAGAAGAAGAAGAAGAAGAAGAAGAAGAAGAAGAAGAAGAAGAAGAAGAAGAAGAAGAAGAAGAAGAAGAAGAAGAAGAAGAAGAAGAAGAAGAAGAAGAAGAAGAAGAAGAAGAAGAAGAAGAAGAAGAAGAAGAAGAAGAAGAAGAAGAAGAAGAAGAAGAAGAAGAAGAAGAAGAAGAAGAAGAAGAAGAAGAAGAAGAAGAAGAAGAAGAAGAAGAAGAAGAAGAAGAAGAAGAAGAAGAAGAAGAAGAAGAAGAAGAAGAAGAAGAAGAAGAAGAAGAAGAAGAAGAAGAAGAAGAAGAAGAAGAAGAAGAAGAAGAAGAAGAAGAAGAAGAAGAAGAAGAAGAAGAAGAAGAAGAAGAAGAAGAAGAAGAAGAAGAAGAAGAAGAAGAAGAAGAAGAAGAAGAAGAAGAAGAAGAAGAAGAAGAAGAAGAAGAAGAAGAAGAAGAAGAAGAAGAAGAAGAAGAAGAAGAAGAAGAAGAAGAAGAAGAAGAAGAAGAAGAAGAAGAAGAAGAAGAAGAAGAAGAAGAAGAAGAAGAAGAAGAAGAAGAAGAAGAAGAAGAAGAAGAAGAAGAAGAAGAAGAAGAAGAAGAAGAAGAAGAAGAAGAAGAAGAAGAAGAAGAAGAAGAAGAAGAAGAAGAAGAAGAAGAAGAAGAAGAAGAAGAAGAAGAAGAAGAAGAAGAAGAAGAAGAAGAAGAAGAAGAAGAAGAAGAAGAAGAAGAAGAAGAAGAAGAAGAAGAAGAAGAAGAAGAAGAAGAAGAAGAAGAAGAAGAAGAAGAAGAAGAAGAAGAAGAAGAAGAAGAAGAAGAAGAAGAAGAAGAAGAAGAAGAAGAAGAAGAAGAAGAAGAAGAAGAAGAAGAAGAAGAAGAAGAAGAAGAAGAAGAAGAAGAAGAAGAAGAAGAAGAAGAAGAAGAAGAAGAAGAAGAAGAAGAAGAAGAAGAAGAAGAAGAAGAAGAAGAAGAAGAAGAAGAAGAAGAAGAAGAAGAAGAAGAAGAAGAAGAAGAAGAAGAAGAAGAAGAAGAAGAAGAAGAAGAAGAAGAAGAAGAAGAAGAAGAAGAAGAAGAAGAAGAAGAAGAAGAAGAAGAAGAAGAAGAAGAAGAAGAAGAAGAAGAAGAAGAAGAAGAAGAAGAAGAAGAAGAAGAAGAAGAAGAAGAAGAAGAAGAAGAAGAAGAAGAAGAAGAAGAAGAAGAAGAAGAAGAAGAAGAAGAAGAAGAAGAAGAAGAAGAAGAAGAAGAAGAAGAAGAAGAAGAAGAAGAAGAAGAAGAAGAAGAAGAAGAAGAAGAAGAAGAAGAAGAAGAAGAAGAAGAAGAAGAAGAAGAAGAAGAAGAAGAAGAAGAAGAAGAAGAAGAAGAAGAAGAAGAAGAAGAAGAAGAAGAAGAAGAAGAAGAAGAAGAAGAAGAAGAAGAAGAAGAAGAAGAAGAAGAAGAAGAAGAAGAAGAAGAAGAAGAAGAAGAAGAAGAAGAAGAAGAAGAAGAAGAAGAAGAAGAAGAAGAAGAAGAAGAAGAAGAAGAAGAAGAAGAAGAAGAAGAAGAAGAAGAAGAAGAAGAAGAAGAAGAAGAAGAAGAAGAAGAAGAAGAAGAAGAAGAAGAAGAAGAAGAAGAAGAAGAAGAAGAAGAAGAAGAAGAAGAAGAAGAAGAAGAAGAAGAAGAAGAAGAAGAAGAAGAAGAAGAAGAAGAAGAAGAAGAAGAAGAAGAAGAAGAAGAAGAAGAAGAAGAAGAAGAAGAAGAAGAAGAAGAAGAAGAAGAAGAAGAAGAAGAAGAAGAAGAAGAAGAAGAAGAAGAAGAAGAAGAAGAAGAAGAAGAAGAAGAAGAAGAAGAAGAAGAAGAAGAAGAAGAAGAAGAAGAAGAAGAAGAAGAAGAAGAAGAAGAAGAAGAAGAAGAAGAAGAAGAAGAAGAAGAAGAAGAAGAAGAAGAAGAAGAAGAAGAAGAAGAAGAAGAAGAAGAAGAAGAAGAAGAAGAAGAAGAAGAAGAAGAAGAAGAAGAAGAAGAAGAAGAAGAAGAAGAAGAGAAGAAGAAGAAGAAGAAGAAGAAGAAGAAGAAGAAGAAGAAGAAGAAGAAGAAGAAGAAGAAGAAGAAGAAGAAGAAGAAGAAGAAGAAGAAGAAGAAGAAGAAGAAGAAGAAGAAGAAGAAGAAGAAGAAGAAGAAGAAGAAGAAGAAGAAGAAGAAGAAGAAGAAGAAGAAGAAGAAGAAGAAGAAGAAGAAGAAGAAGAAGAAGAAGAAGAAGAAGAAGAAGAAGAAGAAGAAGAAGAAGAAGAAGAAGAAGAAGAAGAAGAAGAAGAAGAAGAAGAAGAAGAAGAAGAAGAAGAAGAAGAAGAAGAAGAAGAAGAAGAAGAAGAAGAAGAAGAAGAAGAAGAAGAAGAAGAAGAAGAAGAAGAAGAAGAAGAAGAAGAAGAAGAAGAAGAAGAAGAAGAAGAAGAAGAAGAAGAAGAAGAAGAAGAAGAAGAAGAAGAAGAAGAAGAAGAAGAAGAAGAAGAAGAAGAAGAAGAAGAAGAAGAAGAAGAAGAAGAAGAAGAAGAAGAAGAAGAAGAAGAAGAAGAAGAAGAAGAAGAAGAAGAAGAAGAAGAAGAAGAAGAAGAAGAAGAAGAAGAAGAAGAAGAAGAAGAAGAAGAAGAAGAAGAAGAAGAAGAAGAAGAAGAAGAAGAAGAAGAAGAAGAAGAAGAAGAAGAAGAAGAAGAAGAAGAAGAAGAAGAAGAAGAAGAAGAAGAAGAAGAAGAAGAAGAAGAAGAAGAAGAAGAAGAAGAAGAAGAAGAAGAAGAAGAAGAAGAAGAAGAAGAAGAAGAAGAAGAAGAAGAAGAAGAAGAAGAAGAAGAAGAAGAAGAAGAAGAAGAAGAAGAAGAAGAAGAAGAAGAAGAAGAAGAAGAAGAAGAAGAAGAAGAAGAAGAAGAAGAAGAAGAAGAAGAAGAAGAAGAAGAAGAAGAAGAAGAAGAAGAAGAAGAAGAAGAAGAAGAAGAAGAAGAAGAAGAAGAAGAAGAAGAAGAAGAAGAAGAAGAAGAAGAAGAAGAAGAAGAAGAAGAAGAAGAGAAGAAGAAGAAGAAGAAGAAGAAGAAGAAGAAGAAGAAGAAGAAGAAGAAGAAGAAGAAGAAGAAGAAGAAGAAGAAGAAGAAGAAGAAGAAGAAGAAGAAGAAGAAGAAGAAGAAGAAGAAGAAGAAGAAGAAGAAGAAGAAGAAGAAGAAGAAGAAGAAGAAGAAGAAGAAGAAGAAGAAGAAGAAGAAGAAGAAGAAGAAGAAGAAGAAGAAGAAGAAGAAGAAGAAGAAGAAGAAGAAGAAGAAGAAGAAGAAGAAGAAGAAGAAGAAGAAGAAGAAGAAGAAGAAGAAGAAGAAGAAGAAGAAGAAGAAGAAGAAGAAGAAGAAGAAGAAGAAGAAGAAGAAGAAGAAGAAGAAGAAGAAGAAGAAGAAGAAGAAAAGAAGAAGAAGAAGAAGAAGAAGAAGAAGAAGAAGAAGAAGAAGAAGAAGAAGAAGAAGAAGAAGAAGAAGAAGAAGAAGAAGAAGAAGAAGAAGAAGAAGAAGAAGAAGAAGAAGAAGAAGAAGAAGAAGAAGAAGAAGAAGAAGAAGAAGAAGAAGAAGAAGAAGAAGAAGAAGAAGAAGAAGAAGAAGAAGAAGAAGAAGAAGAAGAAGAAGAAGAAGAAGAAGAAGAGGATCGGACATTCTGGATTTCATCTGTCCAACTCTTTTGTTCTGGAAGAGAGATGATGAGGCCAGAAAAGTGTGGCAGCAGCTTACCCCATTTTCTCTCCATTCAGAAGACGACCCTTTGGCCGCTCCAAACGTTAGGAGCGATAGCTGCTGACCAAAAGAACATACTGCCAAAAGCTATTCCACATGCATGGCCACCTTCATGACTGGCAAACCTCTCTGGAGGTGGAGAACCCCATCTGAAGGCTGTACTACACGGCACAATGTTCTGGGGGAAGCGAGCACCGACCTGTCAGCTTAGCGCTCGCTTCCCCTCTCGTTCCCAGCTATTACACAGGAACGGAAGGGGCTCCCTGAACGATCCTTAGATCATTTGGCCAGCCCATTGAAGTAAGTCACATAAATGATTGGCACCTTTCAGCACGTTGGCTGATCGTTGCTTTCAAACATGCACTATTACACTAAACGATTATCCTCCTGAATGGCTGGTATTGGCCAAGTATGGCCAATAATTGTTTTGTGCAATAGGGCCATTACTAAAATAACATGCAAATAGGAGTATTAGGCCTCATGACCTTATTTTAGGTCCATAGCCTGTTATTGGCCTATAATGTATCTCTATGAAGAACAATGCTGGCTGGATGGATGGATATTCACAATGCATGGATGGATATTCACAATGCTTGTATTTCTCTTGAAATTATATCGTATAATGCAATGTATTTAGCCTGGACTGCTGTATCATGACTGCAGTGGATAGTTATGGCCCCTGACCTTCAATGCCTGGCGGCCCCGGCCCCTTTCAGCCCTCCCCTGATGCGCTCCACTAGATACCATTAAAAGATTATGTCATATTTTTCCCTTCTATGGAGGGGACACGAACGACTCCAACAATACATTGCATCTCATAAAAGTTCCATCTGCCATAGAACCACCGCACAATACCCGCTCTGATAAATACCACATGCAACTTTTATTACAGTGAGAAAGGTCAAGTAACAATAAAATATTGCATTTCATCAGCGGCCGGTGACAAAGGTCTGAGGGAAACGCTAGTTAAAATGACATCACGGCAAATGAGCCTAATACACGCAGGACTGTTTGTGTGGATTCCCAGCATAACAAGACATGTTATAAGCAGATCCGCCCACACGCTAGTGTCGACAAGCACACAGCACATGCCTGCAAACACACCCGTTATCTGCGGAATGTTCCCCATACCAGTGCACACTTATACCAGAGACCCGTCCGTATCAATGGCTGCGTGCACACTATAGGCCTGCACGGCCTGCTATCCACATTAAAGCCACGTGAGGATTTTTGTGCCCTCTTTTTCGCTTTTATTTCTGCAGCTGTTGTTTTCTTAAAGCTTTTTGCAGCTGTTAAGCAACAGTGAGAAGGTTCGGGGTACAGACAGTCCTCGGCACATAAACTTGCAGATGTCAACCAGATTCCTAGAGTTCCCCTGCTGCAGAATACTACAGTACTGTTTACTTCCAGAAGCCAATGTGCATACACAGCTAAACATATGGCATGCATTTGCATAGATTTGCATGTTGTAGTTTTTTATACCTTTTTCATCTGACACAAGGGACTAGGGGACAGGACGACCAATACCGTCAACTAATACCGGAGTTAATTTGTGATGATGCTTTGCAACAATTTTTTTGTGTATGGTTTTGCATCGCAGGCCGAACCTCCCTTTGGCTATGTTCACACAAAGTAAGAGACCGGCCGTTCCATGACCCGGACGGGTCACAGAATGGCCGGTCTCTGAAAAGATCATTCCGGCTGGTATTGCAGTACCGGCTGGATGATCTTTAGCTCCCCAGAGTTCTGATGCGGGCGCATCTGTACGCACCCGCATCAGAACTCCCCACAGCACACAATGGAGCACGTGGCCGCAGCCACTCGCTCCATTGTGTGCACTGACAGGGTTTTCTGTGTCCGCTATTCGCTGCAGAAAACGGACATGTCAGTTTCTCACTGAGTCGCTAGGGATCCCGGCCAGAGTGTATGCCATGTGTATACACTCCGGCCAGGATCCCTTCAGCCTGCAGCACTACGTAAGTTCTGTGGAAATCACGCCTGTTAAAACAACAGCCATGATTTCCACAGAATTTACGTAGTGTGAACATAGCCTTAGGCTGCATTCACACGTTTCCTGAATTTTTACAAATACAAAGCAATGGACGCACGGACAAATTTATAGCCCATTGCTTTGTATTGGGCCAATCAGTTTTCACGGATCTCCAATCTGTTCCTTTTAAAAATAGGACATGTCATAACCCGGAACGGAAGCACAGCACGGATTCCCCATAAAAATCAATGAGATACGTGTTTTTTAACAGATGTACACGGATGTGATGTAATCAATGTAATTTAAAATGCTTTTAAACAGATCCATGGAAAACACGGACACGGACGTGGACGGTTTTGCACAGATCACGGAGGTAGCTAGCAAACTACATTCACGGACCAGGAAAAACGCTGAATGTGTGAATGCAGCTAAACCACACCCACTCAAACAAGGTATAAAACAGGGGTAGGGAACCTTGGCTCTCCAGCAAAAACTACAACTCCCATCATATCTGGACAGCCAAAGTTAAAGATTTGGTTGTCAAAGCATGATGGGAGTTGCAGTTTTGCAACAGCTGTAAAGCCAAGGTTCCCTACCCCTGGTATAAAAAGTATGTAAAACTCATGTATATACAGGTTTGCACTTCAACTATATGGCTCCTGCAGGATACAAAGGACTATTTTAAGTGCAGTACTTTACAATACATAACAAGATAATCAATAGGGTCTTAAACGAGGGCATCCTGTTATGCATGTTCCGGGGCTACAGGATGTAAGGTTATAGAAAATTGTCTAGAATCATCTAGCTTGATCATCTGCTTGATTTTTGTAATCTTCAGACAAATTTTTTTAAACAAAAAAAAAAAATTATATCCCAATGGATGTAAAACGCCCTCCACGATTCCAGCAGTCTAAGCAAGTTCCATGCAGCACATGATGTTTAATGCAGATCTTCTAAACAATGCAGTCATAGTATTCTACTTGTATTGGATACAGCAATGGGTTGTGCAGAATACAGGGAATGGATTGAAATACTGCACAGAAAGCAGCTTCTGGCTACACAATACAAGGCACAATGCGCTCTGCAGTCGTCAGGCTCTGCAAACATGCAGAAAATACTAAACCGGCCAAAGTAGGGAAGTGCGAACATGATCACAGGAAGTTATACGAGAAAGAATATACCATGAAATCACTGCTCCTATAGATGAGAATGGTCCAAATAGCAAACACAACTGTACTCATGCACTTAAAGGATCATGAGTATTTCAGCCTTTAAAGGGAATCTCTCAGCTATGTATCATATCTATCTATCTATCTAAGCTTCAGTCATGGTCAAAGAACTGAGAGGTAACAATATTTTTTATCCTCCATTCTATTTCTCGCAAAGTTGTAAAATCATGTTTTCCTTCTAAGCTGAAAAGTCATAGAGGCCAACTCGCTGCATGCACGCCACCCATCTGTACTGTCTGCATGATAGATGTACAAGTGCTGGAGGCCAAACCCAATACATCAACTATGCAGAGCAGGGAAGGAGGGAGGCATGCATGCTGCAGCTGACCACAGCCTCTATGATTCTAGAGCTTAGAGGGAAAACATGACTTTATAACAAGCAGTCTTCAGATAAGAGATAGAAATTGTTTGTCTTATTTTTCTTATCAGCAATGTGTCCATGTCTGCATCTCTGACGATAATATAGAGCTTGCAAATTCCCTTTAAAGGGATAGACTCAGACATGGCTGAGTTTTTTTTTGAGTGAAAATACCAACTAAGTTCATCTGAATTGGGTTGTTTTGGCAGCAAACATATGGATTTCTGCAAGGCCCATTCTGATGAATAGAAGTTGCAGAAATTTTTGCAAGAAAATGTGTCAATTCATCCTGTGGAGTAAGGTAAATTAACCTGTAAATAAATTTAAAAAAAAATCTAGTTTCTAATCCTGATGGTGCATATAGATTTCCGGCAAATAACTCAATATTAGAATGTTTGCATGCAAAGAAATTTAGCTACAAAACAATGGACCTTTCCAACTGCATTGAAAAATATTAGGAAATTCTCAACATTGTAGAGCTAGTCATAGCAAGCTGAAGCCGGAAACATTCTCCAATGTTTAGACTGATGCTACATTCCATTAGACTAAAATATCCCAACGTCATCAGATATACGGCCACCGCATTGTTGACATGGCAGAGAAGTCTTCATGGCAACCTTCGATTAGATGATGGGAGATCTGATAACCATTAAAGGGGTTATCCAGTACTAAAAAAACATGGCCACTTTTCCCCTCTCTTGTCTCCAGATTGGGTGGGGTTTCAAACTCAGTTCCATTGAAGTAAATGGAGCTGAATTGCAAACCACACCTGAACTGGAGACAAGAGAGGGGGGAAAAGTAATAATGTTTTTGTAGCGCTGGATAACTCCTTTAATATTGGAGCTTACGATAAGACTCAATCACGAGACACCGGTTCTATAGCAAGAGCAAAGAAAGCCACGAATAAGTCAATGTGCTCCTGGAACTCTTCTAGTCCTCTGTGAAGGGGGATGGAGCACCACAAGCCTTGCACAATAACATGGCCCTGACCATAAAAATTCAATACTACAGAGGTTCCACATTTCAAGGCGTGTTTTACAAGACTGAGGGGATTTATTTTCCCAGTTCCCCCCCTTGCATACATACAACACTGTGCTGTTGCAAAGAGCTGACAATTACAATCATGCAGCAGTGCCTCCCACACATATATTAGGAGTAGTTTCTGTTCCGGTCGCTTTGTGACCTAATATCAGCCACTGTCAGGGCCGCTCCTACTGTAGCTCAGCTTTTCTCCCCAGACATGTTTTACCGGATTACAGCCAGCCAGGAAAACTGACTAGAGCATATTTTCCTGGAATGGGCAGCTGCACGCTACCAGCCAAGAATCCCAATAAGCACACTGGGAAAATCAAGAGGGAGGGGGGGGGGAGGCTTTCGGCATGTTCCCCCCCAAAAACTCTCACCCAGTTCAATGCTCTAAGACTGAAGTCTGCCCAATTTCCGAGGAAATCCACATAAACACATTCCTTCAATGTGTACGAGCATAAAAAGTCAAAGGAAGAACTGTAGTCAAGAAAAACAGCGCTGTACACAAGTAAGACCTAGACAAGCAGCAACGTGCACGCATTAGATTGCAAGCTCTAGGGTTTTATCTGCCTAGTCCTTTTTGCACGTCGTCCATATATCTGATTGAGGAAGAAGAATATCGGTGTGAGAAGCAAAACCTTTGCCGTGCAACAGTAGTGATTTACAAATACATGTCACGTTGCTTTCAAAACAGGAAACTGATATTACAGGAAATTGCAAAGTCAGAGCAGAGTCGATGCAAGTAGAAGAAGAATGCATCTACACCTACCAGCCCGCTCGCTCTACACAAATGACTGCGTGCTGCTCTCTTATTCCCATGCAATACATTGCCCCATTCAGAATGGAAGTCGTGAGCTTTATCATGCACCAGAAAGATGAATTAAATCTACTGAAGAAGCGTGTATGGGAAATTATACAACCCCCCCATCCTTTATAACCTGACATGTACATCCATAGGATCTTGCACGAGTTTATAAAAAAACTGTATTTGCATCTTCCAAACTCCTCAAGATCCAGAGATCTATAAAGCCCCCTCAGTACTATATACTTTAAGTCAGGGATGGGGAACCTTCGGCTCTGTAGCTGTTGCAAAACTACAATTCTCATCATGCCTGGACAGCCAAAGCTTCGCTTTGGCTGTCCAGGCATGATGAGAATTGTAGTTTTGCAACAGCTACAGAGCTGAAGGTTCCCCATCCCTGCTTTAATAACATCTCCTTTTCCAGATCAATTCTAGTTAGTTCAGTCAGTAAAATAACAAGGAAATCACTTTTTCCCCGCTATAAAGCAGCGCAGTAAGTGCACGCACTATATTTGTCATGCATGCTTTTTTTTTTTTTTTTATTTAAAACAGACAGTAATCTGTGGACAACCCCCCCCCCCCCCTCCTCCTCTCAACCCAAACACATGGACTGTATTCATTGCAAAATCTGCAAGGCCCCTCATGTTGGGAAGGACAGTGGGAGGGACTGGGAAGCACACAAAGTCAGAGGCACGAAGACCTAGGCTGAATGTACTGCATGTACACTCCAGAAAAGAACTGACTATAATATTACAGCCCTGTCCGCACAGTCGCATAGCCAAGGCAGGTGCACATGCCTTAATGTCTGGATCATATATAAAATGTTATTTTTATTCGCCCTGTTACTATTGCTTAAAAATATTGTAAAGTAACATATTCTACAAAAGTTGCAATTTCACTGAGCTACACCTCCAAACTCACTCGCGGGATGTGCACCACCTTGCTGGATGTGCACCACCTTGCTGGATGTGCACCGCCTTGCTGGATGTGCACCGCCTTGCTGGATGTGCACCGCCTTGCTGGATGTGCACCGCCTTGCTGGATGTGCACCGCCTTGAGATCATACGCTGTTTCTCCACATTGCAAGATCCCAAGGAGCTAAGAAAAGCTTATTTAAACACGCATCTTGCTTTTAAAGCATTGAGCACAGTGCACTTACAAAAGTCAACTTCGCCCCTTCCCACTTCATGCACTCTTCCTATAACTCACCAAGTTTCTGCAAACAGAGGAGCAGCCAGCCTGAACATATCCAAGGTTTTTTTTTTTCTTGGCAGGGAAGTGGGCAGTCCAGAAGAACCAGGGAGGGGGGCTGACGTGCACCCCTCTAGTAGTGACCCGACAAGAATGAAGAACCCTCCCCGGGTGTGTGAGCGCAGCTCCAGCTACAAGGTGACTGTGTTTCCCCAAGTCTTGCTATGCAGAGCCAGGAGCTGGGTGCAGAGTGGAATGACTGCATGGCTCTGACTCATCAGCTGAGCTCACTGCTTGCAACAACAAAACAGACACACAAAATCCCCAGCAGTGAGAGTGTGAGAGGAGGGAGGGAGGGAGGGGGAGGAGGGAGCTGCTGCTGGGCTGTGCAATTACACAACACTCAGGGAACCCTCCCTCCATCTCACTGGATGAAGAAGATTTACTCTCTATTGCTCCCTGCTAACATCATTTCCTTCTGTCTCCTGTTCTTCTGGGAACTTGTAGTTTCCCATGTCATACTTTTCCACGCTAATTTCTTTTTTTTTTCATTACATGCAAAGATAAGATATAAAAAAATATGCATTACTTAGAAATCCATAATTCAGTTATGGCCTTACACTATCCGGCAGCTGGCTGGGATTCTTGGTAACTACTCAAAAGCATAAAGGTCTGGGGTAGTCACCCATGAGTCATGGCCTCTACTTCTAAAACTGCAGATAAGTGGGACATTCCTCCTATTACCAATCTGAAGCCACATTTACACCTTTTTGATGCAGTATTTTTATTTTTTTTTACCTATGAGGCTTTTTTGGACAAGGCTTCTTCTGCCCCCCATTCCATTTAGACCACGTGTATTCTTATTAATTATTTATTTATAAGGCACCCTTAAAGGGGTTGTCCAGTGAAAATCTTTTTCTTTCAAATCAACTGGTGCCAGAAAGTTATAAAGATTTGTAATTTACTTCTATTAAAAAAATCTCAAGTCCGTCCATACTTATCAGCTGCTGTATGTCCTGCAGGAAGTGGTGTATTCTTTCCAGTCTGACACAGTGCTCTCTGCTGACACCTCTGGCCGAGACAGGAACTGTCCAGAGAAAGAGAGGATTTCTACGGGGATCCTTAAAAAAACAAGACAGAGTTCCTGCCTCGGCCAGAGATGTCAGCAGAGAGCACCGTGTCAGACTGAAAATAAAACATTTCCTGCATGACATACAGCAGCTAATAAGTATAGGAAGACTGAGATTTTTTTAATAGAAGTAAATTACAAATCTATATAACTTTCTGGCACAAGTTGATTTAAAAAAACAAACAAACAAACAGATTTTCGCAGGACAACTGTTTTAATTCCTTATGCAAGTGATAGGGGTAACAAACAGGAACAATACAAGGTCAAAACACATTACATGAAGGCAAATGGCAGACTGGTACATGGGGGAAGAGGACCCTGCTCGCGAGGGCTTACAGTCTATAAGACATAGGACAGCCTTGTGCAGGAGGTTCTATGACAGGATAGTTCCTATGCCTCTGTACACTCTTGGGTGGTGTGGAGAAATAAATGCATATGTTCTGCACAGATGATCCAGATTTGGATGCAGGCCCAAGGCTGCCTGGAAAACATGGATACAGTCATAGTCCATAGACTTGTAAGTCTGCAGGAGACCATCATCGGGGAGATTTATCAAACATGGTGTAAAGTGAAAAGTGGTGTAAAGAGTCTGAGGAATAAAAGGTGGAATCTGATTGGTTGCTAGGGGCAACTGAGCCAGTTTCGCTTTACACCGTGTTTAATAAATCTCCCCCATAATGTGCCTACTGCTGAACCCCAGATGCTATTTTGTCAATTTGAGCAGGTTAGACGAATCTACCCTCCTGCAGATAGCCCCCTATAGTGCCCAGGAGGGTAATTTCCAGCCAGGAGCACTGTAAGCAGCACTGCCCTTCCCCCAAAGCGTCATCCGGCCCGCCCGATCCATTGATTGTCATCGATCATCAATAGTAATGTACTGTAAATCATCCCTCAACACAGTGGCAGTCTATTCTTCAGCACTTTGTCATAGCATAGCAGAGAGGAGTAGGTGCTGTCCTGTAATTGGCCAGAAACATAAGAGAAAGGAAGTACCTGTGTGTGTACTCCTGCCAAACAGCCCATCTATGGCCCCACTTCCTGAAAAGCAGAGAATTTACAGCTGTGCACCATGGAGGGGACTAGAGATGAGCCAAGCTCAAGCACACTCCATTTTATGTGAACCTGAGCGTGCGGCACTTGATTTCTGGTGGCAGCAGAAGTTGCATGCAGCCCTAGGGAGTCCAGGAAAACATGCATACAGCTTATGGAAGTTTTCATGTTTCCTGGGCAGCCTTAGGGCTGCATCCAATATCTGCAGCCGCCGGTAGTCAAATGCCGCACGCTCGGGTTCACATAAAATCAAATGTGCTTGAGGTTCGCTCATCTCTACAGGGAACTTTCAGAGGTTGAATAAGCACAATGAGAAAATTGAAATCCCCTTGTCATCTAACTGAAGGGTTAATCTAATAGAACCATGCGGGTTTGAGAGTATGGGTAGTTCATTTATGGAGCTGGAATGAAACCAGAAATTGGAATTTCCCGTACATTCAGCATAGTAACCCAGCAAGAAGAAGCAGTTCTGCTCCTATTATATGGAACAATTTCTACATAACAGAAGAACCTTAGTTAGTAAATACACGAATGTATATAACATTGTATGCAATTCCCTATAATATTCTTGTATACCTTGCCATAAACAGGAGTGGTCTGGACAGAGCACAAGAAAATCCAACCTACCTCCCTCTACTTTTTGTTCAGCAATGATTAGTCCACATGTTAAAGGGGGACTCCAGCGAAAATCTTTTTCTTTCAAATCACCTGGTTTCAGAAAGTTATATAGATTTGTAATTTAGTTCTTTTTTAAAAAAAATCTCAAGTCTTCCCATACTTATCAGCTGCTGTATGTCCTGCAGGAAATGGTGTTTTCATTTCATTCTGACACAGTGCTCTCTGCTGCCACCTCTTTTTATGTCAGGAACTGTCCAGAGGGGCAGCAAATCCCCATAGAAAACCTTTGCTGCTCTGGACAGTTCCTGTAGTAAAGTATAGTAAAGTCTACATACACAGCATATATGTAAAAAAAAAAAAACAACCCACTTAGGGTGCGTTCACACGTACAGGACCTGCAGCAGATTTGACGGTGCAGATTTGATGTCGTGTTCAGTTATTTAGATGAAATCTGCTGCGGATCTGCAGCAGAAAATCCACTGCGGATCTTGTTTGTGTGAACGCACCCTTAAAGGGGTTGTCCGGCGATAAAAAATTATTCACAGAATAACACACATTACAAAGTTATACAACTTTGTAATGTATGTTATGTCTGTGAATGGCCCCCTTCCCCGTGTCCCACCACCCCCACCCGTGTACCCGGAAGTGTGGTGCGCTATACATTACCTGTCACGTGCCGACCACGGTCTCCGATCCTCAGCAGTGACGTCTTCTTCGGGAGGCCGGCGGATCTTCCCGAGTGCCGGCCGCCCTCTGCCGCGTCATCAGCCGCTCAGCCGCGATTGGCTGAGCACAGTTATGCTCAGCCAATCGCGGCTGAGCTTCGGATGATGCTGCAGAGGGTGGCCGGCACTCGGGAAGATCCGCCGGCCTCCCGAAGAAGACGTCACTGCTGACGATCGGAGACCGTGGACGACACGAGATGCGGTGAGTATAATGCACCACACTTCCGGGTCTAGCGTGGGTGGGGGGAAACACGGGGAAGGGGGCCATTCACAGACATAACATACATTACAAAGTTGTATAACTTTGTAATGTGTGTTATTCTGTGAATAATTTTTTATCGCCGGACAACCCCTTTAAACAATGTTTTTGGTTTTTTTTGCAAGTTTAAAAATAATGCATAAAAAAGGGTTGTATGGAGATACAAAGGAGATGCTATAGGAAGAGTACAATATGTGGAATGCTCTGCCATGGAGACTCTATTAGGGTTGAGGTACACACTGACTTGGGGCTATGAGATCATAATGTAGCTGCTAAAATCCAGCAGGTTTGGATTCCTGATGGTTGATGTGTCCTGGTAACTTGCAGAACGTGATCACATTCAGCATCATTAGTTGTGAAGTGACTGGGTGACGTTACAAGCATTGCATTTCTTTACTCAGCTCAAAAGCATCTAAAGTACAGAAAAGTGTCTAGTATGGATGCCTTTCATCCTCTCCAGCAGCCACAGCCCGCACAGCTCTGGGAGCCGGATCGTGACATCACCATGTTATCCAGGAAGTGACATCACCATGTTTATCCAGGAAGTGACATCACCATGTTATCCAGGAAGTGCCATCACCATGTTATCCAGGAAGTGAAGCCTTGATGCAGTAGTAAGTGCAGGGAAAAAGCACTTTATAAGCTTTTTTCCCTAATACGTGTATATTGGTGATTTGTATAACTTTTGGGGGGCAGTACAATACTTTTACTTTAGGGTCAATAGAGCGATCCCCAGTGCCATAAGTGCCCAGTAATCCCATCCCAATAGGCCCATCACTTCCACTCCTGGCCTTTTCTGTGTAGAACAGCTACAAGGCTGATGAAGGAACGATGATCTCAGGAGACTGTTGGGTCCCCTTGCAATCTCGAGAAGAGGGACCTCAGTCTCCCATAAGCTAGAATAAAGCAGTAGGGAGCTAGAAGGGGATGTCTACTCATTCTGTATGGGAGCTACAGATACTGCTGCTGTGTAAGGTGTTTGCTGTTTCCAGCAGATTCCATAAAGAATAAAGTGTCAGTCTACCTGCATGACCCGCTGCTAATCCCCCGATCCTCTTCATACAGTATAATTTTCGCAGATGGGAATACCCCTTCAACTATACTACTCTGACTGGTATAATATAACAGATGTCATCACACTGAATAAAAACTTAAACAGTGCTACCCACCCTTACACCCTTCTGTTATAATGGTTTTGTAGTACAGTTTAGGGTCCACGTCAGTAAATGCCCTCGGCTATAAGCTTATATTTCACCTCCGAGTGACTCTTATTCCATACAGCGCAATGCATGAGGCCTTCGAGAGAGATCTGTTCCCCTTCTGCTATTGTGTCAGCAAACCCAAGGCTGGATCATAGAAGGAGGAGCAAGGCTTTGATAAGATTAAAGGGGTATTCTGGCAAAAATCTTATCTTTCAAATTAACTGGTTTCAGAAAGTTATATAAATGTGTAACTTACTTCTATTTAAAAATATCAAGTCTTCCAATACTTATCAGCTGCTGTATGTCATGCAGGAAATGGTGTTTCCAGTCTGACATAGTGCTCTCTGCTGCCACCTTTGTCCATGTCAGGAACTGTCCAGAGCAGTAGTAAATCCCCATAGAAAACCTCTCCTGCTCTGGACAGTTCCTGACATGGACAGAGGTGGCAGCAGAGAGCACTGTGTCAGACTGGAAAAAATACACCAATTCCTGCAGGACATCCAGCAACTGATAAGTACTCGAAGACTGGAGATTTTTAAACAGAAGTACATTAGAAATCTAAACAACTTTCTGAAACCAGTTGATTTGAAAGAAAAAGTTTCGCTTTTAATTCATATACCTACCGCCTCACTATTTCAGGCTTCTGTAGGGCTGCAATGGCCACACAAACTGCATTATAAGTATTAGGTCACTGCAATTAAAAATAATGAAAGCATTGGTAGCCACTGATCAGAAAATTTTAACCCAACTAACACTATTGGAAACCGATACATAAGGTATAATGCTGAGGGGTAATATTCATGCTGTGGCCAATGCTCTTCTCTGAAAGAAGACGAGTCATTTCTGCAAGCCACAACCAGTTTCCCTGAACGGTAGTCTCCTTCACCACCTCATATCGTCTCAAATGGAAAATTAACCATGAAAGTATAAAATGCTCCATTATGCAAATTCATATTGTAGCGTCTTTAACATCTGCAAGTTTCTGTACTCATATAAATCATTTGTATCCTTCATGCAGCAAAGCTGTGTGCAAAAAGAAGGTACACAATGCAGATCCATCTCATAGATCTGTGGGCGCTGCCTAGATTTGACCTCAAAGCAATAGATTAGAAAAACAACACAATAACAGCGCCACCCCTGTCCTCAGGTTGTGTCTGGTATTACAACTTCAACTGCATTCACTTTAATCGGCTACAATAGAAAAGAATTAAACTTTGCGACTATTGGACAATCTGCTCCAGACACAGAGCATAATACATTTCTATTATCTTTAAGGCTCCGTTCACACTATGGAATCAGCGCCAAGATTTAATGCAAAAAAAACCTCAGTTCAAAGATATTTTAAAAACAGGATTTGGCGCAGAGTCCGCGCGAGGGGTTTCCGCACGGAATCTCTGAGCCGATTCAGTAGTGTGAACAGGGCCTAGAGGGAACCAATCAGCACGATTGTGGTGATATGGTTCCCAGCAGCAGAATATAGGTCTAGTGTGCAGCTCACAGAGCTTATCAGCCTCTCTGTATGTCTGCCAACCATCCCTGCACTGCACGCTGACAGGAAGAATAGTCACGGGCAGCTCCCCGCCCAGATGACTAGTTGCCACCCCTCTCCCAGCCTTGCCCAGCATAATAAAAAATCTTTTCCACCTTTATAAAGCTACTTTTACAGCCGCAGCTAATATATATATCCTCCACGAGCTGCACAGTAGCTCTATACTCCGCTGCTGGGAACCATATCGGCACAATCATACTGACTGGTTCTCTTTAAAAACAATAAATTACTAAGTAGATATGAAGGCAACATTTTTTGGTGATCCTTCAGTTTGCAAAACATACCATAAAATCCTATGATAATGTAATCTATGATGCAAGGTCAATTTCTATTTTCTGCAGGGATTTCAGTTTATACCACAGCATGATTCAACAGAGAAGCATTACAAGAGATTATATATATAGTGTATACACAATGCAACAGCCCCCCCCCCCCCCCCCCCCGACGATATGGCTAATCACAGTACTGCACCTACCCCTTTCTGCTATGCCATGACATATGAATGAAGATGGGTTTGCACCTCCTATCATAGTCTATGGAGGGGGGGAGGGGCTGAGTGAGCAGGAAGAGGAGACAAACAGCCTGTGCATTGTGCAGACTTTGTGGCCACATGTAAGATTGCTCAGAGCTGCTCTGCACACTGGAGCTGAGCATAGGAAAAGCAGACACAGAGATGGAGTTGGCAAGGTGCGAACAAGGGGGGAAATAGCATATACTAGTGATAGAATGGGCTGATATAGTCCTGCTCCTCATATACATACACAGGACAACAAATCCTGAAAAGTCCTCTGAAATCATAGTTTTAGGGACAATGCAGATTCTCTGTATACAAGCTGAGGCTTTCCTCCTCATCCACACATCCTGGGGTCATTCACTTTTGCATACAGGACATACAACAACAAAAAACTGGTCAGTGGATGCTGGCAGATTATTCGAAAACCATAGGATAGGAGTGGAGGTCTGGGAGAAAAGAAAGGTCATACCTTTAAAAGGGGCAAATAAACTGGTACCAGAAAGTTATATATAGTTGTAATGTACTTCCATTTAAAACTCTCCAGTCTTCCAGTACTTATCAGCTGCTGTATGTCCTACAGGAAGTGGTGTATTCTTTCCAGTCTGACACAGTGCTCTCTGCTGCCACCTCTGTCCATGTCAGGAACTGTCCAGAGCAGGAGAGGTTTTCTGGTTTTCTATGAGGATTTGCTACTGCTCTGGACAGTTCCTGACCTGGACAGATGTGGCAGCAGAGAGCACTGTGTCAGACTGGAAAGAATACACCACTTCCTGCAGGACATACAGCAGCTGATAAGTACTGAAAAGCTGTAGATTTTTAAACTGTATTATACAGAGCCTTCCATATTTCCATTTGATCTGAATCCAATTCCCAACCAAGCTCCATGTCCATTATTATATCTATTCTTGTATGCTGCAGAGCACATAACACACTACAAACACACAGGACAAGATAGATATTGGATTCTTTCCTAGTCACCAGTTGTTACATAATGAACAAATGATATTCTCCATTCCACAGCTGTGCACCCTGTATTGTAATCCTGCCAGCCAGATCACTATGGCAAACACAATGACTTATCTGTTTAACTCAAGTCGCTCTTTTTATACTGAGAATTTACAGGCAGTAAACACCCCTTTCTGCTGGAAAATAAACAAGCAATGTCTGCCGTCAGCATTCGTATTTAGAAGCTGTCCTCTCACCCATTACTTACAAGTGAACGGTGTATTATATGTGGGGTGTAGCCCTGTATGTGTGAGGCGGCTCAGTAAAATAAGTTATGGCATATAGCGCTTTAAGATATCATTACAGTCTTTAGGCTGTAATATTCTGCATTTATATGGATAGTTTATTACTACATTGTGTTATATAATATAGAGATACATCTTACAGCTGCTGTAATGCAGCTGTGCCAGACACATGCCCAATAAAACCATATCAGTTTCATCTAAATAAAAGCCGCTTCGAGCAGGTTAGAGTTGTCAGGTTCCCTTTAAAGTGTCACTGCCGTCTAATTTTTTTTTTTCAGAAATCAATAGTACAGGCGATTTTAAGAAACTTTGTTATTAGGTGTATTTGACGAAAAATGCATTTTTATCATGAAAAAGCAGTTTGAAGCTCTCCCCCCTGTCTTCATGGTTGTCTTATCGACAGGGGAGGGGTGGAGGGAGATGAGGCACCAAAACAGGATAACAAAGCGTTAATTTACATCACTGGGCTATCTCCTCTGAAGTCAGCTCTGACCTCTGAATACCATCTTTCACACAGGTCCCGCTGTGTAATCCTTTGTTCTCTGCTCTCTGCTGCCGACTAATCTCCCTCCTCCCCTCTCCATAGGTTACACAAGGCTCGACTGATGTAAAAGAGTTGAGATTTCCTGATAAATGAGCAGTGGATGAGAGGGGGGGGGGGGGGGGGGGGGAGTCTTTCTGAATTCAGATAATGGCAGATTTGCCTAATAAACCCCAGTACTTGTGCTATTGAATTCCGCAAAAAAACGAAACTAAAAAACACACGACAGTGACACTTTAAAGGGGTTGTCGCACTCACAGACATTAATGGCGTAGCACTAGGACAGGGGTGGGGAACCTTGGCTCTCCAGCTGTTGCAAAACTACAACTCCCATCATGCCTGGACAGCCAAAGCTATAGCTAAATGGTAAAAAATTATTATTACAACTATTACATTGGTTTATTTTGCATTCAGGGAAAAAAAAATATTCAATAAAAAAAAAATTGGTGTAAAGGTGTCCCTGTCCTATACACACCCATTGGCGGACATGCCTTTTGGAAGTTACATTGTTTTTCTTCTCTCTTTACTAGTGTAACAGATGTTAATCTTTACTTTAACCTGCAGCAACTCACAGACGCTGAACAATCAGTCGAGTTGCACATTAAACTGCAGCGGGGCTGCTTAGGTCCAGGGAAGATGGAAACTCCCAGAGAGAACTTTTCCACCGCCTTTTTGTTTTTCCTCAGGATTCAATGTAAAACCCACAACATTTTCTGTAACCTATAAGGGTGCGTTCATACGTACAGGATCTGCAGCAGATTTGATGGCCCAAGATTGATTTGCTTTGAATCTGTAGCTTCAAATCTGCTGCAGATCCTGTACATGTGAATGCACCCTATGGCTATGTTCAGACTGCGTATGAGACCGGCCGGGTCACAGAACGGCCGGCCTCAGAAAATATCATCCGCAGTACCGGCCAGATGATCTTTAGCGCCGCTTAGTTCTGATGCGGATGCATCAGAGCGCGCCTGCATCAGAACTCCCCACTGCACACTACGGTGCGTGGAGCCGGAGCCGCTCACTCCATAGTGTGCACGGACAGGGTTTTCTGCGGCTGCTATTAACTGAATAGTGGCCACAGAAAACTGACATGATAGTTTTCTATGGTGCCGCTAGGGATCCCGTCCGAAGTGTATACAGTGCGTTTTTGTGGAATAGAAGCTCCAATAGAAGTCAGTGGGTCAGTTTTTATTGGACAAGACACGGATGTGCCATCCACTTGCCATTGATCCAGATTACTGATCCAGATTTGTGTGGTCCCAGAAGGAAAGCAGATGCGTAGATGAGGCCTAAAAGTCCTCACGGCCTGATATGGGGAGCCGGACCGCACGAATGATCACTATCTCAAAAGCTGCATTCAGCAGATGAGCAGGCACTTTCCTGCTCCAGAATTCTAAGGCCGGGCTTACATTCATAAGGTGGTCCGGCATCCTTCTTTTAAAGAAGTCCAGCTGTTTCTAAAAGCCAGCAGCCTGCAGGGGGAGGGCAGAGATTGAATACAAGTAACAACTTGCCTCTCCCCGTGCCTGCGGTGATCGGCCGCAAAAGCCATGGGACCCCGCCAGGCTCCAGGATCTCTAGAGTGTCTATGTCACAGCCCGACTGATGGACTGGCCACTCAGCCAGTCAGTGACTGGGGCGGGACGTAATTCCAGTCACTAATTGGCTGAGCGGCCTGTCCATCAGCCAGGACAGGCATTTTCCATCACAACCCGGGGGAAGGGGGAGGACTTCCGCCTGGGGTCCTGAGGCCACTCCAGCCGCAGGTACAGGTAGAAGTTCTTACTTGTAATCAATTTCCCCCCTGACCCTGCCAGCTTTTAGGAAATCGCCAGACTTCTCCTTTAACAGAAACTGATGCCACAAAAATGCATCAGTTGTCATCAGGTGTCCCATCCTTTTTTTTCATTCACTATCAGGCAGGGCGCTGCATTCAAATGAATGGGATCAGTTCAAAGATCTGTTCCCCGCCGGTGCTTTGCTAGAGGGAAATGTCGTCGGCTGAGTGTAAACCCGACCTAAAAAAAAAAAAAAAAGCCCCAGAGTTTCTGTTTTAAGAGGAATTCAAGTACAAGAATAAGAGCGGGGGTTTTAAATGTGTATGCGTACCTATGTGTGGAGTTCCCTATGACCAGTATATGTGACAAAATGTCATTAGATTATAGATGGTAACTGAATTACATTACAGTTAGCCACAAATTAGCATGAAATAGCCTATAGCAGAAGCCATAGATATGCAGCAGCATCTCAAGTGAATTATAATACTTGCATTTTTATTTTAATTTTTCTGCTTTATATATATTCCACAAAAACGCACTGTATAAGTGCAGGCCCTACTTCTGTGCTCAAAAACAGATGTGTGGATGACCACATTGAAATCAATGGGTCCTTTTTCTGCCAATCGCGATCCTGATTTACGGACAGAAGAAAACTGGTGTGTGTATATGAGGCCTTAAAGGGGTTGTCTGGCCCGAGAACAGTTTTTGCTATTCAGCTTATAACCTAGTGGGAAAAAAATATATATAAAAAATTGATAGCCTTGGATGTCCTTGTCTCAACCTCTAGATGTTAGAATATATATCTCACTGCCAGATAACTACCTCTGAATTGTAACAGACTACCTTAAATGTTTATAATTACAGATGAGCGAACCTGGAGCATGCTTGAGTCCATCCGAACCTGATCGTTCGGCATTTGATTAGCGGTTACTGCTAAAGTTGGATAAAGCCCTAAGGCTATGTGGAAATCATGGATATAGCCATTGGCTGTATCCATGTTTTCCAGACAACCTTAGAGCTTTATCCAACTTCAGCAGCCCCAGCTAATCAAATACGGAACGATCAGGTTCAGATGGACTCAAGCATGCTCGAGATTGGCTCATCTCTATTTATAATCCCTGTAAGTGCTTATCTTGCTCTGCTGCAGCAAATATAGATGTTTATTCTTCCCCTTATTGTCTTTATTGCAAGGTAGATAACCATGGCTCTTCAGCTGTTGCAAAACTACAACCCCCATCATGGTAAAGCTTTGACTGTCCAGGCATGATGGGAGTTGTAGTTTTGAAACAGCTTAAGAGCCAAGGTTCACTACCCCTGCCTTGTATCTTAAAATAATTTTTAATAATTTTTATAGGCAATACTAAAATAGAGTTAAAGAATAAAATAGAGTCAGAAGACTAGATGCAGCCTTTACTGGTCCTAGACAGATTACCAAAAATGCATGCACTATGTAACGGAAAATATTATATTCTACAGATATTTCAGTTAGAATTCATCTCCTGCATAATTACATCTGATGCAATATATATATATATATATATATATATATATATATATATATATATATATATAGCCAAAAAGTAATGGCACAGAGCCCAGTAATGTTTAGAAACAAAAAAATACTGCAAAATAAAAAAAAAGGAGAAAAAAAAAACATATGTCACAGGTGAACAAAGCAACAAAATAAAGAGAAATATAATTGGACCTATATGAAGGTAAATAAAAGTAAAAGTAAATAAAAAAAAATCATATGTGATTGGTTTTAAATTTTTACCATCCCTTCTTATGCTGCGTTTACACGGAACAATTATTGTGCGAATTTGCACGATAATGATGGAATTCGAGTGTAAACGTAGCGAACGATCGAACGACGAGCGAGAAATCGTTCATTTTGATCTTACAACAGGTTCTAAAATCATTGTTCGCAATTTTCCGTACGATATATCATTCCGTCTAAACTCTGATAGTTATAAAAAAAAATCTTTACTTCTAAATCATTAATTGTACGATAGGGCGAATTATCGCTCCGTGTAAACGCAGCATTAGTCAAGTCTAGTAGAATTAGGAAAGCATGATCATAACTAATTATCTAAAATATTATTATTATGGAGATAGCACGTGCCGACACCAAGCACAGCAAGCGCTAGCTACAGGGTCTGGTGTCGGTGTGAGCCCAAGAGGTAATTATAAGTATGGGTCAGAACGATGCATAAGCAGAGTAGGGGGCCTCTGCCACGAAGGAGCCTGACAGAGATGCCCCTGACAGAAAGGCACAGAGGCGTACAGGTCATCACTCCTGTGCGTGGGGAAAGAAGATAGCAGAGCACTGTGTGGGAGCTGGGAGGTTAAGGGAGTATAGTGGGGAGACATCACTACTTGGAAAACTACTTACAAGGGGATCTGGATTTGTACAGGAAGCACCTACCTTTCTAATAGCGGGACCTAGCCCTCCCCGAACCACTGTGTGAGAATGGAGGAATTGTGGCTGGAGGGTATTGTCTGTGCCAGATTGAGAAGAAAAAGGACGCTGGTTGACCTCAGGGAGATCAACCAAAACACCGCAGAGACACCATCACGTGTCTCAACGTCAGTGTATTCTAGAACATTGCCCCCTGGGAAATCAAATATGCAAAAGAACACTGCAGAGACACCATCACATGTCTCACAGATTGAGAAGAAAAGGGAAAGAGAATTCTCTGAATAATCAGAGAAGATGCCCCCTGTGAGTCACTGAATGTAACTGCATTTTTATTTCTCATATGGTCTATAATGGTTATGATAGGAGTAAGGGTGTGGTGGTATTATTTAGGCAGAATGTAGTGGTATTATTGGTAATATCTTTCTGTTTATAGGGCATTTTATTTCATAGCAGATTAAATTTAGAATTGACTAACTAGCTATTAATGTATGGAAAACTGTTATAGTAATGCATAAATAGCAACTTTTTAAAATGCATGGCTATGTGTTATTTGTATTACTGCAGATTTCATACTACCCCTTGGCTAAAAATACTCTTTAAAATTACTTTGAGAAGTATTTTTACTTTGCCGAGGGGAAAAAAAAAAAAGTTTAAGACACTGAACATTCATACATTATAAGCATAGTCATTCTGAGAGGTGGCTGTCTTCACCAGAAAACCCCTTTAAGAGCGCAGCCATGTCTTCAGCTTTATGCTCCAATGGTTTGTAGAAGTTATTGGAGGATAAAGACATTACTATCAATGCTATAAATTTTTAGGATATATATGATAGAAATTAGTTACGTAAATGAGCAATCTGAAGGGGGGTGAATTAATAAACAAACAAAAAGAGAAGAATGGTAATTATTATAGCTACTGTGGCTTCCATAAGGTGCACTATTAAAAAACTATTTTGTTATTGCTAAATTTAGTGCTCCCAGGGTGTGACCTTCATTGAAATGATTGAAAACCCTAATAATAGTGGCTTGAATTCCTAACTATGAGCTGTCGTGTGGGTGTTCCAACTTTGGTGCTTCCTATTTGGTAATCACAGTGCGCTGACATGAATAAGGGAGTCACATAGTCACACAGGATAGACATTTAAGGCTATGTTCATGTTCAGATTTGTTGCAGAAATTTGTAAAAAAAAAAAAAAATTTAAAAATAAAGTAAATTAAAAAGATCATGTACATGCTGCAGAAACATAAATGGAAGGCCCACATGGACGCATAGATATTTCTGCAATAAATCTACCCTGTGTGAACACACCCTAAGGGTACATTCATGTATAATTCATCGGCTGTAGATTTCAGGTATTTATTTATATTGGTTACATTTATCATATCTGAGGCGGGTTAAGTAAATGTGAATGGAGGAGAGGGTGGGAGGTGAAGGAAGAGGCCAGGAAAGAAGCATTTGCATAGAATCTTCATTACAAGGAAGAAAACAGAATGCCTTTCTAGTAAGTAAAATACTGTGTACATTAGGAGGGGCATATTTGAGTTCCTATAGGTTTACACTTCACTTGGTGGGAAGCCACTTAAAGGGGTAGATCACTCTCCTAAGGATATGCCATTACAGTGGTGCCTTGGATTACGAGCATAATTCGTTCCGGGACCGCGCTTGTAATCCAAATCCACTCTAAGGGAGCCTTCACACGTACCGTATCGCTGCGAGTTTCTCGCATATAAATCCACAGTGATACTGATTTCTATAAAGTCAATGTATGTGTATTCTCGCTGCGTGTTTGGTGTGATTTTTACATGCGGGTTTTGATTTTCACAGGCAAGTTCAACACCACAAAAAACGCAGCTACTTTCGTGCGAGTTTAATACGATTTCTGTGCGAGTTTTACGCAGTGCGTGTGAACAGACCCTTAATCCAAGTTACTCTTAAACCAAGGTACCACTGTACTTTATAAATTGTGGGGTCAGACCTCTGAGACCAGCAACTACGCCTCTCTGCAATGCTGGAGAGTACACTAGACTGAACAGGCTGCGTTGTGCTGGAGGGGGGGGGGGGCAGTATATTTAGTATACGGCTATAATAATGGCATGTGGGGCAAGAATGGGGTTATTGATGCTCAGGGTTTGCAAGGTGCTATGAAGGTAGATGGGAAAGAGCAAGTAGGGGGGTCTGCATCGCAAAATCAGCCCTGGCCTTAGCTTAGCTAAGTTTTGCTGCTGGTAATAAAGAAGAAAAGCCAGAAGAGAGGGGTAGAGGAGATTGCACTCAGGAGGCAGCACTATGTACATTATAAGCTGTCTAAAACTTTATGGATGGTCAGGGAGGAGAGCAAAGCCTTGATTTACCTTTGAGGACCCTCTGAAAAAGGCATACAGTGACACACAATGCAAGTGAAGCTGGGCTTCCTGCTGCAAGAGATAGAATTATACTGCATATAACATTAACCTATAGGATGCCCCATCACAGAGCTACAAGCTGTATCAGCCACTAAGTGGTTAATACGTCACAATTACATATTCTTCAGCTCATTGCTATGATTTTCAAGACAGACGCCTTCTGATTCCTGAAAACAATTGTCGGAGCCTGGACTGTTTTCACCGTGAACGCTACATTGCTTCATCTTTGGAAATGTCACACAAACATAACTATAGACTAAAAGGAAACACTCACAAGAGACTTTAGGTCAAAGGACAGAGGAACTTGGCAATTGTCCCATGGGCTGGGCCTTGCGCCGAACTATTTGCAATGCAAATCAGCAAGACAGTCCTGCAAACGCAACCTTGCACAAGAACCCCAGCACTAGCTTAGTGAAGTGTAATTACACGCTACACCATAGAGCTTCACCACTGTCTGCTTTATCAAAGGCTGCCTGACACAATCGCTTCTCCAAGCATGACCTATATCCTTATGGCAATAAAACATAATCATTTTGTTCTGAGCTGCTCCACCCAAGTCAAAGACTATAGTGTGTCATCAACCACTATGTGACAAATTAGAATGGCACTTGACTTGGGCTGGAATAAAACATGCAATTTTTTTTTCTTTTTTTTAGCTAAGTTACATTAAGTACAAAAAGGACAGACTTACTGTATTTTTCGGGCTCAAACCTCGATTTTTTTAACAGCCTGAGCCACTATTAGAAATCTGGTGCTTTTGTAGAATATGGAGTCTGAGTAGATACAATATTACTTAGATTTCATACATTACAGGTTTACCAGAACTTTTTTTTGTTGTTGTTGCTGCTGCTAGGTGCTAGGACAGGCGATAAGGCTGTGTTCAAACATCCAAAGACGCAATAAAAATGCTATATGAATGCCTCAGTTAATTGCAGTAGTTGACCATATCCTTGCAGTGCTGCATCAGCAAAGTTGCAGCATGCTCCATGTTTGTTTGTTTTTTGTTTTTTTTCCCCTCCCATATGTTTAGAGAAGTTGTGTCTATATGCATATTGGCGTTTTTCCCCTAGAAAACCTAGATTCACATGTCGTGTAATAAAAAGAAAAAAAAGAAAGAAGAACAAAAGCAAACAAAAAAACACCTAAAACCCCTATGCTATTATACACACACACACACACAAGATGAAAAACTGCAAAAAAGTGTAAAAACTGCTGCCAGTTTTTTTTTTAAGCCAATAGTAAAAACCATGTAAATTTTGTGTCTTATGGAAGCCTAATAGGTAAGGGTCCAAGCAGCTAAACCACCACCAGTCAGACAGTTATCATTTATCTTTTGGATAAGGCTGGGTTCACACTGCGTTTTTGAAATCTGTTCAACGTATTCGTTTTTAATTGGTAACTTTTAACGGATAGAAAAATGTAGTCAACACTACTTTTTTTGTCCATTAAAAAATCCCACATCCGTTTCAATCCGTTATTTCTTACAATGGACGTCAATGGAAAAATGGATCCGAACGGACCACTCACAATTGCATCTGTTTTTGCATCCGTTTTTTCCAATAAACCTATACGTTAGGCCCCGTTCCCACTGAGCAAAAGTAGCGGAATTCCGCGGCGGAATTGTCCGCCGCGGAATGCAGTTAGCCTCCCGCTTATAATGGGAGTCTATGGGAGGCGCGCGCTCCTGCTCTGTACGCGCTGAAGAATGAACATGTTCATTCTTCAGCACAGACAAAGCACGATGCGCGCGCCTCCCATAGACTCCCATTATGAGCGGGAGGCTAACTGCATTCCGCGGCGGACAATTCTGCCGCGAAATTTCGCTACTTTTGCTCAGTGGGAACGGGGCCTTAAACAGATTACAAAAACGCAGTGTTAACCTAGCCTAAGTGGTAATTTTTTTTTTAAATTACAAGTAGAGTTAAGTGAACCCAAGTGTGCAGTATTTGATTACTGGTAGCTAAAGAAGTTGGATGCAGCCCTAAGGTATCCTGAAAAACATGGATACAGCACATGGCCTATGGCCATGTTTTCCAGGCTGCCTTAGGACTGCATCTAACTTCTTCAGCCACTGTAGTAATCAAATGCTGCATGCTTGGCTTCGCGTTATGAGTATAATATTAAAGTAAAGTAATACTTTTCTGTCTGGTTTTGCTAAAATAGTGACCAAGCTATTGTCTTTATGTGTATTTACATATAGGTGAGTGTGGTGGTTTTGGAGGTGTGGTCGATGGATTTAGTGGGTGTAGTAATGGTCAAGTCAAATGTCTGAAAAATTTACTACGCTGCATATTTCTTCCTAAGGCACACCCTTATGAAATAGGCCGAGCACACCCATGTAATGACAAACTAATGTCTGCTAATGCAAATAGGGGTATACGTATAGAGCTTATTAACATGTGTAATTGTACCAGAGATGTACTGCAACTACAGATGCTGGGCCCCAGTGCAGAAACTACACCACAGTCACATTCACCATGCACCAGAGTCACTTACTATTACCTGCCACCCCATGTGCTCCTTGCCTTCACACCACAGCTGCCAAAGTCTATTGTGTTCAATGGACCAAAGGTAGGCTAATGGTGACTGCAATTGTTAAAAGGGAATCTGTCAGCAGCTGGAGAGGACCCAAGGTGCTGACTGTGCATTAAGTGACAGGTTATTAGTTAGCAGGTTACCTTTGCCTTAGTGCTCTGGGGAGGGGATGCTGCACAATTTCATATCTTTCTCTTTCTAACAAGTTTTAGAGCGGAGTAGTGGTGAGGGGCTGGTGCATTGGCGCATGCGGCGATGCTGTCAAAGGCTGTGCGCACCGTTCTGACAGTTTTCCACTGATATCCCAGGATGCACGCCTCTATTCTTCATTGTTCGCATAGGCGTTAAAGACCGGGTAGTGGCACACGCTGAGGGGCTGAAGCCAGTGCCCACAATCGGGACACTTAGCGCACCTGCGCCACTGCACCAGTCTACAGCGTCCCTGCAAACAATGAAGAGAAGAGGTGCACAGCTATTGCGCATGGCCCTTGACAGCATTGGCGCATGCGCAAACATGGAGGCTGGCTTGAGCGTGCTGGAGGCCATACGGCGCAGAATAGTAAGGGCCCGTTCACACAGAGCAAAACAGGCGGAGATTCCGCCTGCCTCACTGTCTGGATGTGATGTCTTGTGTGCCTCTGCTCTCCACTCAAGGAATTTCAGTGTAAGATATGAAAATGTGCAGCATCCCCTCCCCCGAGACTAAGGCAAAGGTAACCGGCTAACTAGTAACCTGTCAGTTAATGCACAGTCAGCACCTCTGGTCGGCTGCAGCTGCCTTTTATGTGTTTAGGGTGCGTTCACACATATAGGATCCGCAGCAGATAATACGCTGTGGATCCGATACATGTGAACGTACCCTTAACGATGCTAACACACACGACCGATGCACAGCAGATCAGCAGCAGATTTGATGCGGTGTTCAGTTATTTACTTCAAATCTGCTGCGTATCGGCGGCAGAAAATTCACTGCGATACGGTGTGTGTGAAGCTACCCTGTTAAACAGTTTTGGTTTTTTTTTTTTTTTTATAAAAACAGCATTGAAAAAAAAAAACCTCTAAACAAAACATAAACTAAAACACTTGTATATAGACTTTGCAGTATTGTACACAGAAGTTGCAGCTATTACATGGGCCAATACTATAAACGAGCAGCAATCTGCTAGATTGGCGCTCGTTTACTGGGCCTATATTTAGGCGGAAGCCTATACAAATCAATGGGGCTCTGATTTTCTGTTTCAGCGCGTAATACAAGCGTAATACAAGCGGAAATTACACGCTAAATGAACGCGGAAATGGGGGGGAAATGAGTGGGGAAATCCCAAGACAACCTAAAGGAGGTGATACCAGGGGCCCACAAGAAAGAAATGACAATGTCAGCATGCACACAGCATATGACCACAGCAAAAGTTTCCCAAAAAAAACATACATACATACATACCTACATACATCCCTCTGAAATTAGTGCATCTTCAACAATTGCAAAGCGGTGATGTTTTGCCATTTCTGGTCAGCTTCTCTCTGCTCAGCTCAGCTCCTTTCCCTCTGCCAGCTCTGAGGTGATCTGTTCTAGAAAATTCAGGTACCATATAGTCTAGTCTGCAAAGTCTGCAGTGCGAACGAGCCCTTAGGAGGCTATACACACTATGGGGGAGATTTATCAAACATGGTGTAAAGTGAAACTGGCTCAGTTGCCCCTAGCAACCAATCAGATTCCACCTTTCATTCCTAACAGACTCTTTGGAAAATGAAAAGTGGAATCTGATTGGTTGCTAGGGGCAACTGAGCCTGTTTCACTTTACACCATGTTTGATAAATCTCCCCTGCTGTCTGTAAATACTGACCATGTGCTACGGAACTGAGTTTGGAATTCCTGGAATCATCATTTATTATGATGCCGGGAGCTGTAAAATAGTTTAACTCTTCGTGTTACTGTACTGACACAGCCATGTGCTGGGACCGAAATCACAGAATGTGTGAATGCCCCCCTACCTCTCCATTATTTACTGTCTATGGGAATGTCTATAGGTAAGTACAGAAACTTTAATATGCTAGACAGCAAGCTATGTAACCTGTGCTCCGTATAGTCTCCTCTACATTATATATGTATGTATATATATATATATATATATATATATTTTGCAAATCAGCTTGTCTGTTATATTGTATAGGCCGGCTGATGGTATTGTGGTGAGTGATTTATTAGATCCTGGATAAAAGCATCTTACTTTGCCTGTGGCTACAACATGTAAAAGAATCAGGACATGGACATAAAGCACTTAGTGGTTAGTGTGAAGCCAGCTAAGAAAAATGGGTTAGACAAGGCGCTGCTGCAGAACATCTTGAGATTTAACAGGGATGCCTATAAATGTATTTATAAATGCACACAGATTCACAGTTATACAAAGCAGTAAATGAGTTCTAAATTTACAATATACTGTATGTGGAAATGTGATCAGGGAGCTGCAGGAGGGGGGCAGCTGCATTGGTTTAGTTACACAGCCACACTACAGAATGCAATGCATATATCACTACTTCAGGTGCCCATGTAATGGAATAAATCACGTTTATTTGAATTTAAAGAGAACGGAGTGCTGTTGGTTTATCAGAGTGTGTGTATGTATATATATATATATATATATATATATATAGATAGATAAGATAGATAGATAGATAGCGACGTCTTGCTTCATAATGATTGAAAATGAACATAAAAAAGCTCATTTAATGTTGTGTCATAATTGTATATTACTGATAAAAATTGTGGTTTAATATTTTCCCCCATTCCCAATAATCCCAATGCACAGTGGTAGATAACAAAACAGGGGTAACAGGGGTAGATAACAAAAAAAAAACTGGTTTGTAATTTACTTCTATTAACAAACAAAAAAAAAAAAAAAAAAAAAAAAAAAAAATCGCAATTCTTCCACTACATATTAGCTGCTGTATGACCTGCAGGAAGTGGTGTATTCTTTTGAGTCTGGAGAGCAGGAGAGGTTTTCTATGGGATTTGCTACTCTACTGCTCTGGACAGTTCCTCACATGGTCAGAGGTGGCAGCAGGGAGCACTAGGTCTGACCAAAAAGAATACATCACTTCCTGCAGGACATACAGCAGCTGAAAGTACTGGAAGACTGGAGATTTTTTTTAATAGAAGTTAACTACTAATCTCTGGCACTTGCTGGGACCAGTTGATTTGAAAGAATCAACTAGATTATTTCATAAAGTACTAAAAAAAATAACAAAATTTTTTGCATCTGTCAAACAAAAACTATTGTGCCATGCTCCATCAGACTTATGGCGCCTTTACACAGAAAGATTTATCTGGCAGATTTTTTAAGCCAAAACCAGCAACAGACTATTAACAGAGAACAGATCATAAAGGAAAAACTGAGATTTCTCCTCTTCTCAAATCAATTCCTGGCTTTGGCTTCCAAAATCTGTCAGATAAATCTCTCTGTGTAAACACACCATTACAAATGTATTGTTCCCTTGGAGCACAGGAGCCTTACATGTTCAGTGAACCGGCCTCAGCTATGGGAATAAGCACTAGGGTCTCCTTTAAGGAGGCTCTCTAGCATTTACAAGTTCCGCAATTACGGTGCATGCGCGTTCAATGTGCTACAAACTAAAAGTTGGAAGTAACTCTTTAACATTGGTGTGTCGGTACAGTAGCGTGAAGAGTTCCTAAGAGCGTTATCAAGCACGTACGTGCCCTGCACAGATAGTGCGGAAGACCCCCTATTCTCACGTTCCATTCACAGTATGTATATATGGATGACGTGGTACAGACTGGATTTATGAAGTTCCAGCAACATCATTCCGAAACCGTTCAAATCTCCACACATGGATGTGTCAGTACAGTAGTACAAAGAGTTACCTATGTAGGAGCTTGTGGCATCAGACTGAATGATGATGTCGGGAGTTCTGTAGCACATAGTCCACAGAATGTAGCCTAAGGCTAATGGTCCTTTTACACAGATCAATCATCTTTCAAATCTGCACAATAGTGATCGCATCAAAGCAATTATCTGCTCATGTAAATATAATTTGCAGATCCCAGATCCTGATAATTTGCAGATCGCTTTGTCTAAACAGTCTTTCGCAGATCCACCATTCTGTGTGGCTTGGCCTTGAAGGGGTACTCCAGGCTGGGGGGCTTTTTTGCCTATGGCCAAGGAGGAGGTGGATGAGGGCAATGGCGTCCCCTTACCTTCCCGTTTCCAGCGCCGTGTCCTGGATCGCTCTGGTCTGCGCTGCCTGTCTGCTTCATGGACTCTGACGCGGGCTTGAGACGCGACGTCTCAAACCCATGAATAGACCAGGAAGCGGCCGGGCAGTGCGGACCGGAGCAGCGTGATCCGGGACACAGCGCTGGAAACAGGGAGGTGAGGGGACGTCATTGCCCTCATCCACCTCCTCCACGACCATAGGCAAAAAAGCCCCCCAGCCCGGAGTACCCCTTTAAGTGATCTTAAAGCGAATGTAAAAAATTTTTTTCAAATGATTAGGACCATTAGGCTACATGGTGACTTTGGTTTCACACCCAAAATTTACCTAGTTGCACTGTCCAATTACCACAACCTAAACATTGCCAGAAACCTCTCCAGGACTGGTAACAGGGGTGACAATGTGAGCTAATTTCCCTTTATTGATTGTGATGCAACAGTGATCAGTGGCCACTAAAAACATTGTGTGGCCAACATCTCGGTGTAGCTCTAGCCTAAAGCCAGTCATATATTTATATTTTACAGATTGTTTACTTATCTTACCAATTTCCCTATATATATGCGCCAAGTGTATAGGCTTAGGGCTATATTAATTATTACAGACACTTCCATGCACACCATACTTGTTGAGTCGTTTTCTAATTGTATCATCATGAACTTGCTAACTGTGGCCTGTAGAGTCAGAGATGCAGATCATCAACTATCTTGAATGTTTTCCTACTTGTGAATTATCTTTCTTACTGTAGAATGATGGATTTTTTAGTGTTTGGAAAGTACCCAATAACCCTTCCCTGACTGAAGGGCAGCAACAATTGCTCATCGCCAACGTCCTTGCTTCATGCCCTTGTGTTAAAGGGAACCTGTCACCCCAGGCAGCCCCCCCCCCCAAACTCGCCCTACATACACACCCCCTCCAACTTCAAGGGGCGATAACGCCGAGGAGAACTGACAGTCGGCTCATCACCTGTGTAAACACGGCACATGAGTTGGATTGTTAAGGCACCTTGGCAGTGTTCACACAAGTGATGAATGGGAAAATACTTCCCAGGGCATTCCTAGTGATGAGGAGGGCAGGGAGGAGGGACGGAGGGGTGGGTGCAAGGCTTGAGCACACACACTCCAGACCACGCCAGCATGACACAGGGCTGCAAGTTAAAAAGTTGTTTTTAGGACAATAACTGCATCACCTGCCGAACGGACCCCAGGACAGATATTGGATTAAAAGCAGCTATCTGACGATACAAGTGGTTTTGGGGTGGGGGGGGGGGTGATGACAGTGGACCAGAATCACAGAACTCCTGGCATCATCATTCATTATGACGGCGGGAGATCCAAATCAGTGTAAAGATTCACGCTACAGAACTGACACAGTATAACCTGTAACTTGCTGATTGAAATCCCTGATCGTTCTTTGATAAGGAGTCCAGTGGGCGGTGTCACTCAATGGGCTGGACTCTTTGGCGTGGAAATATCAGCAATTTCAATCAATAAATTACAAGTTATACTGCATCTTTTCCCATAAAGATATAGATCAATCCGCTCAGCTCCTTCTGCTCTATAACATGATGCCGATAGCTTAGGTAGCATTTTCATGGTTGGATAACTCCTTTAATGCTCCAGACAACTGCCCAAACATACGCTTTTATACAGTGGTCAAACTTGCTGATGATCAACACTCAAGAGCATTTGACTAGCAGCACCTGGCTGTTACTTATAGTGCGTTTACACAGACAGATTTATCTGACAGATCTTTGAAGCCCAAACCAGGAACAAACTATAAACAGGGTTCAGGTCATAAAGGAAAGACTGGGATCTATCCTATTTACAAATCCATTCCTGGCTTTGGCTTCCAAAATCTGTCAGATAAATCTGTCTGTGTAAACGCACCATTACGCTCCTAAATCCTATTAAAGCAGTCAGGGCGTATTTATTTTTTTTAATCACTTTTGCATTTCGGCCTTGTTTGTAAATAAATTAGTGCAGTTTGTCATTGGTTGCTGTTCATCTGAAGTTGTATTTGCTAATGTTTAAGGATCAGTTACGCCCCGATACGTAAAACCATAGAAAACAAAAAGGGTGTATGCAGATCCTGCAAAAATCACCAGTTCTGCAGACTGATATCCAGCGTACTTATACTTGCACCATCACAAGACCTTGCAACATTGTTTTGTTCTGACAAAAGTGATTTCAAGTTGATAAAGCTGAATCATTGTTATATAACATTCTTATGCACATTATGTTTCCATAAGTCACCACAGATCTCTGTAGGTTGTCAGTGAATGGAAATATTCATAGCATTCGCATAAATCATCATTAATGAAGCTTAATTTATATTATAAAGGAAAGCCTTTAAAGCCGTATCATCATCGTATCCTATAGAACACATACATTTGCAAAATAGATTATTCTATGTGAGATTTATTCCTCATACATAGCGAGACCTATAAGAAAAATCTATAAGAAAAATCAGTCCGCCCTCCGGGAAATTTACAAGCAAAACAATTACAAAATATGCAATATATGTAGTGTATGTGGAATACATCATACCAGAAAGTGCAAGAAAGAAAGTTGTGCAAATGTTGCTGCGACAAGGCCCCTGTTTGTATGTATACGGTGCAGACTGAATTATGACATTTCCCACCATCGAAACTTTTTATGCAAGAAGTTTTGGCCCGCCATAAAGCAGTAGTAAAGGAGTGCACATACCTTTCTGAGACTTGCAAGCTCCAGCGGTCTCCTCATAGTGTAGATATTCTCAGGGCTGTCTGTAATGCTCCCCCTGTCCAGAGTGTTGCAGCTGCCCCTGTCAATTGCACTGTGCAAACTCCACACAAGCTAAAGAAGTTCTGGAAAGTAAAGCAAATACCAAATCCCTTTAAAAATAAAAAATGCAGCAGAAAATCAACAGTCAGGCAGCCTAAATAAGTGGTGCACAGCAGGGTCCACACCCTGAGTTGCTTCTACCAGAGTTCTCACCAGCCAACAACTCCTAGTCCATAAAAAAAAAACTTGTTTTCTGTCTTGTTTAACTCCATAGAGTCGTCACTTCCTCATATATTCAGTGCTCGCCTCCCCCCTCCTCCTCCTCCTGTGCTGAAATGAAAGCACAGGAATCTCTCTGTGCTGCAGGCATTGCCCTGACTTGCTGACTGTTGCACACACTTTGTTACCGGAGCCATGGAAATGATGACCCCTCTGTCAACCGCTGCCGGGCGAATATGTTAGAAAATGTCAACGTAGTTTATTGCAAAGTTTAGTTGTAAAAACTTTTTTTAAAAATACAGATTGCACGAGATGTGTTCAGACCTGTCCGAGTACAGTATGAGTTAATCAGAGATCAAGAAGGAAGGCGACATTCACAAGTTTGGTAGTTTTTCAGGACATTATTGTTACCTGCGATCCGCAAAATTAATCCGTACTGCATGCATAATCTGAATTTTTTGGCAGATCTGCAAAAAACGGGAAGATGATAGTTAGGGGGCAGTCACATGTTACATAATAACGATCCATGTTACGGACTGGAGTTTGGAACTCCTGGCATCAGCATTCATAGTGATGCTCCCAATATGTTTAAATCAGGTATAGTGATGAGCGAACCAGGTTCGGGTTCGAGTCCATCCAAACCCTAACGATCGGCATTTGATTAGCTGGGGCTGCTGAATTTGGATAAAGCTCTAAGGTTGTCTGGAAAACATGGATACAGCCAATGACTATATCCATGATTTCCACATAGCCTTAGGGCTTTATCCAACTTCAGCAGCCACCGCTAATCAAATGCCGAAAGTTCGGGTTCGGATGGACTCGAGCATGCTCCAGGTTCGCTCATCTCTAATGGGGAACCTTTAGCCCTCAGCTGTTGCAAAATTACAATTCCCATCATGCCTGGACAGCCAAAGCGAAGCCAGATATTCATTTCTGGTGAATTCGGATGCGGGCGCACCCGTGTGCAGCACGCTCCATTGTGTGAACTGACAGGTTCTCTGCAGCCGCTATTCAATGAATAGCGGCTGCAAAAAACTGACATGTCAGGTTTTCATGGGGCCGGCCGGGATTCCATTCATTGAAATGCAATGTATGTTTTGCATAAATCAAATTGCAACAACTGCGATGATTTATGTAAAACATACGTTGTGTGAACATGGTCTAACGGAGGAACTAACTGCTGTTTCAGCAGCGTCCTGTCGTTGCAGGTACCCTTTCAAGCATTACTGTTATTTACAAAAACTTTAGACATGAAAAGTTTTAATCTATCAGGATCTCAGTGTTGAGACCACTGATGTCTAGATATAACTGGGTGAAGGGCATGACCACGTGTTTCACTCCTTGGCTCGATGCTTAATCCATCTCATTGCATGAGACAGCCTTCATAGACTTATAATAATAATAATAATAATAATAATAAAGTATATTTCTTGCAGAGCCAGCACCAGGCCAGTGACTGAAGCGTGTTGCAACACCCTTCACCCGGCTAGATCTAAATATCAGTGGGAGTGTGGTTGCTAATAACCCGACTGATGAAAACTGACTGACCCCCCCAAACCACTTGTACCTTCGGATAGCTGCTTATAATCCAAGATCTGTCCTGGGGTCCGTTTGGCAGGTGATGCAGTTATTGTCCTAAAAAACAACTTTTAAAACTTACAGCCCTGTGCCCTACAGGCGTGGCTTAGAATATCTGTGCCCTAACTTTGCACCACTCTCCATCCCTCCTCCCCACCCTCTTCATCATTAGGAATGCCAATGGAACATTTTCTCCATGCTGAACATTTGCACAGGAGTCTTAACGATCCAGCCCATGTGCCGGGCTGACACAGCTGAGGAATAGGAGACAATCTGCCTGGAGCATTCCTAATGATGAGGAGGGTGGGGAGGAGGGACAGAGAGGTTGTGCCAGCCCAATCTAGGCCAGTTTAAAAGTTGTTTTTTAGAACAATAACTGCATCACCTGCTAAAGAGACCGCAGGACAGATCTTGGATGAAAAGCAGCTATCTTATTTTCCAAATTAACTGGTATCAGAAAGTTATACAGATTTGTAATTTACTTCTATTTAAACATCTCAAGTCTTCCACGACTTACCAGCTACTGTATGTCCTGCATGAAGTGGTGGATTCTTCCCAGTCTGACTCATTGCTCTCTGCTGCCACCTCTGTCCATGTCAGGAACTGTCCAGAGCATAAGAGATGTTCTATGGGGATTGGCTACTGCTCTGGACAGTTCCTGACCTGGACAGAGGTGGCAGCAGAGAGCACTGTGTCAGACTGTAAAGAATACACCACTTCCTGCAGGACATACAGCAGATAAGTACTTAAAGTGACTGTACCACCAGGCCCAGGCTGAAGCACTGGAGGCGGCCGACTCACCCTTAGTGGGAGGAAACCCCCGCCCCTCTATGATAGGGTTCCATTGATTCTAATGGAGTCACGTCATGGAGGGGCTGGGGTTTCTTCCCACTAAGGGTGGGTCGGCCCGCCTCCAGTGCTTCAGCCTGGGCCAGGTGGTACAGTCACTTTAAAGGGGTTATCCAGCGCTACAAAAACATGGCCACTTTCTTCCAGAGACAGCCCCACTCTTGTCTCCAACTTGGGTGGGTTTTTCTGCTCAGTTCCATTAAAATGAATGGCGCTTAATTGCAAACCGCACCTGAACTGGAGACAAGAGTCGTGTTGTCTCTGAAAGAAAGTGGCCATGTTTTTGTAGCACTGGATAACCCCTTTAAAGACTTGAGATTTTTAAATAGAAGTAATTTACAAATCTGTATAACTATCTGACACTGGTTGATTTGGAAAGAAAAAAATTCACTGGAGTACCCCTTTAATCTTACACCAATAAAAATTACATGCCTAAAGAAAAAACAAAAAGTGCATCTATGGAACACATGTGATTAAATGGGTGACACATCAGAGACATAAACATGTGAGTATTACACAGTGTGAACCCAGCCTTAGCTTTCGAGTGACTTTTTATAAAGGCCAGACTGTGATGCTTACATTAGCTAGACATTGATGGGATTGGGGGAAGTGTGAATCTGTTCTCCCATGACACAATGCATTCTGTCAGGTTTGTCTCTAAAGTTTCTTTCCCCTTGCATCCTTGTTGCCGTTCGCAGGCTTGTGTTGTAAGCAGTGCACAAGCCCACGCCACCCTCCCACTCCTTTTCCGAGGGTGTTTCTGCAAGCTGCTGTACACTTTCCTCTCAGTTATCGCAGGGTTGGAATGACTCCTTCTATCAATCAAGTAGGCTGCTAGCTCTCACAGAAACTATATGTGCAGTACTTCAACACAAAGTCTGTAGTGAAGGGGCTGGAGATCACACAAGCAATCTGCTGCCTGCCTCACAGCTCCAGTCAAGACACAGAGGGAAGCAATGTTAACATACAGCACATAGGGGACATTTTTCTACACCTTTCTGAAAAACTTTTTCATCTTGTAGTCATATAAGTTATCACAAAATGATGCTGTGGATTCTTCTGCATGTGAACGTACACTTCAGGGTAGATTTTCTGCTGTGTTCGCTTATTTATATTCATTTATTCTTCTAGCCTAGCTAAGCACAACATACTATTGCATCATTTAATGCATTACTGCATCAATTTATTGCTTTACTGCATCAATTCTTTGCTTTACTGCATCAATTCTTTGCTTTACTGCAATGAAACTCCAATGTGCATGGACATAGCCGAAATGTGCAGCATAAAATCCATAGCGTATGTGCTTTGTGTTACCATAACCCAATAGGATACAAAGCCGATGGCTACATGACAAAGCTGTATGTTCTACTGTAGAATGCTATGGTTGTGTGATGTGGTTTTTGTTATTCAGTTTCTACAGAAGAAAAACTGATTTAAGACTGCACCCTCAGAACATTCATTTCAGTGGCCAAAAGGAGTGACCTGGGGCCATAAATGCTAATTTTAAAACGGACTATGTGACTCTGTTCAGCCATTGAAATTAATGGCATCCTTTGCTTTCACAGGATAGGTCAGCGTCCTATGCTGCCGACGGATACCTGTGAACCGGGAAAAAAATACTATCACTTATCGTTACTTAGTGCTATATCAATTATTGGAGTGATTGGTTCCCTTTAAATGTATTACTATCAGCCGGACATCCCTTGTTGACACAGGGAGATGTACATCCCATAGCGATATATTTTGCAGCAGTACAAGAGATGCGATCAGCCAAGAAACGGTGTTTTCCCGCTCCTCGGCTGATCGCCGTCACTTTTATGCTGCGTTTACACAGAACGATAATTCGCCCCAATCGTACGATTAACGATTTCGAAGTAACTATTTTTTTTTTATAACGATCAGAGTTTAGACGGAACGATATATCGGACGG
Organism: Dendropsophus ebraccatus; assembly: GCF_027789765.1. Lineage (NCBI taxonomy): Eukaryota > Metazoa > Chordata > Amphibia > Anura > Hylidae > Dendropsophus > Dendropsophus ebraccatus. The sequence goes on from NC_091466.1 coordinate 63,181,961, forward strand.
AAAATTTGCGACCGTTTTGCGATCGCTTAAGCCTATCTCGCACATAGGAAAAATTGGTGAACGACTGTTTACACGGAACGATCTACGATTTTTTTGCGAACGATGAACATGTTCAAAGAACAAAATGAATGATTTCTCGTTCGTCGTTTGATCGTTCGATGCGTTTACACGTTCGATTATCGTTCGAATTCGATCGTTATCGTGCAAATTCGCACGATAATCGGTCCGTGTAAACGCAGCATTACATGGGTCAATTATCGTCCGAAGAAGCGATTTCTATGTGGATAATATGCTGCAGATTTTCTGCAACCAATTATAATTTGCATGGGTGAACATCCCCTTATATTTCCACATTGCAGTTGTTCTGAAGTGGTTGCCACACAGCTGGGTAACAAAACGTTAAAGGGGTTGTCCAGCGAAAATATTTTTCTTTCGAATCAACTTATATCATAAAGTTATATATATTTGTAATTTACATATATTAAAAAATCTAAAGTCTTCTCATACTTATTAGCTGCTGTATGTCCTGTTGTTTTATTTTCAGACTGACACACTACTCTCTGCTGACATCTCTGGCTGAGACAGGAACTCTGTCTTAGTTTTCTATGAATCCCCATAGAAAACATCTCCTACTCTGGACAGTTCCTGTCTCGGCCAGAGATGTCAGCAGAGAGCACTGTGTCAGACTGAAAATAAAACAACACTTCCTACAGGACATACAACAGCTAATAAGTATGGGAAGACTCAAGATTTTTAAATAGATACAAATCTGTATAATGGTGCATTTACACGGACAGATTTATCTGACAGATTCCTGAAGCCAAAGCCAGGAATGGATCTGAAAAGAGGAGAAATCAGTCTTTCCTTTATGACCTGTTCTCTGTTTATAGTCTGTTCCTGGTTTTGGCTTTAGAAATCTGTCAGATAAATCTGTCTGTGTAAACACAGCATAACTTTCTGATATCAGTTGATTTGAAAGAAAAACATTTTTACTGGACAACCCCCATGTGTTTTCCACGCTTAGCACTGCTGAAGCACATAAAAACTGTGTACAGGTTTTGGCTGCAGAACCAATAAACCCTTAGGCTGCATTCACACTGGTTTAAGTCGTGAAAAAACTCTAGTGGCCAGGTGTTGGCTAGAAGTCAGTGGAAGTTTATGATCTCTTTCCTCTCTGGCGTTTTGAGGCTCTGTGGCAGTTTTTCCAAAACGCAGCATGCTGAGAGCGTGGCGTTTTTTTCGGTAAACTGTGGCGTTTTTTTCTACAATAGGCTTCAATGGGATTGTTCTGGTTGTCTCAAAAATGCCATTGCAGTGGATATGGCTTTGTTTTCTGGCATTTTTGGTCACCTTTTGTAATCCAGCAGCCAGGTCATGTGATGGCTGAGGGGAAAAAAAGTTCAGCACACAAAAACACCTAAACCACACAAAAAAAGAAGCAAAAAAAAAAAAAAAAAAAAAAGCATTCATATATAAAGTAAAAGAAGGCAGAATGCATGGAAAAAAACGCATTGGCGTTTTTTCTGGCGGTTTTTGAGGGGCATGAAATGCCACACAAAAGGCATAACAGTGACCGTGGTCATGTCACGGAACGGCTGCTGTGAGATGTTCAACATCACTTTAGGGTATGTTCACACTGAGCAAATGTGTCGGACTCCCACCTGCCTCAGTGTGGCACTGTTTTTCTATGGGAGGTCTCACGTGCCTTCGTATCTGCCACTCTCACATCAAAGAATTGACATGTCAATTCTTTGAGCGGACAGCAGAAGCGCGCAAGCCCTCCCAAAGAGAAGCATTCCGCCACATTTACTCAGTTTAAATATACCCTTATTTGAATTGGAATGCAGGTTCATTCGGGTGTGCTCGCACTCCAATTAGCCATAGCACACAATGTAAAGTATGGCCGGGAGCCGTACTTCACATTGTGTGAACAGTCTATTTTGTACGGCCGCTGTTTTGACAGAAAACTGACATGGTGGTTTTCTGTAAGGCCGCATGGAATCCCAGCCACAGTGTATATACAGTACGGCTGGGATTCAATTGGGGTAAATGCGATTGGCCGCTGTGATTAAACAACGGCCGTTGTTGCAAACTTGCGTGAACTTGGCCTTGCATGTTCCAGCATCCATATCCCTAGAGCTATGGGTAATTTAGGTCATTAGTTCCGCAATCTGTCCATGTGTTGCGGCTGTAATACAGGGGCTGAAATGTGACTACATCAAAGCCATCAGAATGAGGCCTAACATTTTATTTATAGAATTCATATTAGGAAGTAATGTTCAGCATGTGACAGATAACGTGTCATAACAATATCATACTAAATGACCCCAATATGTGATTCTTATTTTCACTATGTACTATGAATATAACAAAAGCATAGAGATAAATACCTTGTGGAGTGATCCTGCATCCTCTAGTCGTCAAGGCTCTGATCCACTCCCAGCAGCCGAATATATTCCTTATATAGACTCTAATCACAACACAAAGAGGAAGTTACTTTTCAAGGTTAAGTTCACATAGAGGCAAGTTAACGGCATTTTGTTGGTCGACCATAGGTCCATAGGTCATACTATTTATTTTGTAATTAGAATTATAGGGGTTATACATAGACATGGGCACAGCTCCAGCATGCTCAAATCCAATTGTTCGGCATTTGAATACTGGTGGCTGAAGAAGTTTGATGGAGCCCTTGGGAGTCCTGGAAAACATGGATACAGCCTATGGCCATTGCACTCATCTCTGGATATACAGAGATATACTTCCTTGTTCTCAGTTTGGGTGTGGATTTGCGGCTCAGTGAATGGAGCTGAACTGTAATACCACACACAACCTGAGGACCAGTGGGGATGTATTTCCAAGAAAGTAGCTGTGCTGGATAATCCTATTAAGGCTTACGTCAGACACATGTTTTGCACTCCCATTTTTTATTTTTTGTTTTGTTTAAAAAAAAAAAAAAAAAAAGCCACCAAAAACGTCCAGCTACTTATTTTCTAGCTATTTTTTAATAGGTGTTTTTATATCCCTTTTTTTTTCTTACAAAATCATCGTCCATCGGCTGCGTATCGCTTTCAGACGTAGCGATACACATATGGCGTCCGATGATTTTTAAGCAGGACCAAAAGACATGATCAGCTGATGATTGTTGTCTCTGGCTGATCGTTGTTCTCATCACACGGAGCAATAATCTGCCGAATCGGACTGATTCGGCAGATTTTTGCTCCATATAGTGGGGTCCTTAGGCTAGGTCCATAGTACATTTTTGCATCTGTTTCAGTACATTTAAAAGGGTACTCCAGCCATTTGTTTGCTCAGATTAACAGGTTTAGGAAAGTTATATAGATCTGTAATTGACTTCTTTAAGGGTGGCTTCTTTAAGGGTGGCTCATCCCTATGAGAATACCTCCTCCCCGCCCTGGCGTGCTTCAGGGGTTCTCAGCGGGACGTCCCGTTCAGCCAATCAGTGGCTGCGGCAGGGCAGCGCCCTGATTGGTTGAGCGGGACGAGCAGATGCCGTGAATCTCCAAAGCACGCTGGAGCGGGGAGGAGGTGATGTATGCTCCGGCCGCCAGGGGGTTAACATATATACTCGCAGCAGGATGTCATAGGGATGCACTGACACTGGATCTGCAGCAGATTTTGCTGCAAATCCACAACATTTAATCCGCTGCGGATCTGATGTGTGTGAAGAAACTCTAAATCTCAAATCTTCCAGTACTTATCAGCTGCTGGATGTCCTGCAGGAAGTGGTGTACTCTTTCCAGTCTGACACAGTGCTCTCTGCTGCCACCTCCTTCCATGTCAGGTACTGTCCAGAGCAGGGAAAGGATTTCTACGAGGACAGTTCCTGACATGGACAGAGGTGGCAGCAGAGAGCACTCTGTCAGACTGGAAATAGTACACCACTTCCTGCAGGACATCCAGCAGCTGATAAGTATGGGAAAACTTGAGATTTTTAAATAGAAGTAAATTACAAATCTATATAACTTTCTGACACCAGTTGGTGTCAAAGATTTTTATTTTTCCGCCAGAGTACCCCTTTACTTGTAACGTACAGAAACATGTGGTCAACCGCGTCTTTGTGTACGTTAAACAGACCTCCCCAAAAAACTGCGGCTTATTTATAATGGAAGCCGCAGGAAAGCACATCTTGCTGTATGGCATACAACAGCATTTGTTTTTACCATCCTCCCCCCCCCCCATTAAAATGTATACATTAAACAGACGACAAAAAGAGTGCGAACCCGGCCTAATTTTTCAACTCAACAAAGCACAAATAGGAGCGGCAACCATTTCATTGATGCATCAGATCCTCACAATGAGGGAAATGTGGATTCTTCGTAATAAGAGGTAAAAAAACACCTGATTACATAACCACATTACCGTCTCGTTTTCTTTTATAATGAAGTATTAGAGAAGCCTGCAGGAGCCGGCGCTTCTATGGTCATGACATAACTGCGGTTTCTATGGTGAAGTTTTGTGGTGTCACAAGAAACAGTGTGATTTCTTTTTATTAATTTAGTCAAGGCAAAACCTAATCAGTTCTGCTGGTGTCTCTGCGCAGGCAATGTGTTACTGCAGCTTCCCTACCCCAGAAGTATAGGAAGATACAAGTATATTCATAGCTTTAAAGGGGAAGTCTGAGGTCAGAATTTTTTCCCCCAAAAGAGCCAGAGAGGAGGTCGTTAAACATAATAACATGCACCTACATCCCTGACTCCAGCACTGGGGTCCACTATCCCCCCGCTTCAGTTCCCGGTCCCCCAGCCGCTTCCTGGTCTGAGGGGGGACTTAGGTCATGACATGTCAGTGACGCTCAGCCAGTCAGCAGGTGAGGTGGGACTCACTGCTGCTGACCGGGCTGACACGTCACGACTTGGGTCCCCATTCAGACCAGGAAGCAGCTAGGGGACGGGGTTGACCGGAGAGAAGGTACACCTGCCTCCCTGACTCCAGCGCTGTCCCCCACTCCGATTCCCAGTCTCAGTGGGTACCCGGGTTGTGACGTGTCAGCCCGCTCAGCCAGTCAGCGGGCAAGGGGAGACTCCTCTATGGCTGCTGACTGGTGGGGGTGACACGTCACGACCGGGGGACCAGGAACCAGATGGAGGACGGCGGACCCCAGCGCTGGGGCCAGAGAGCTAGGTGCATGTTGTTATGTTCAGTCACCTCCTCCCCGACTCTTTTAAAAAAAAAACGTCCGACACCGGACTTCTCCTTTAAATCCTACACTGACTCTAAGGGGAGAACCAGATCTAATGGTGCGTTTACACAGAGAGATTTATCTGACAGATTTTTGAAGCCAAAGCCAGGAATGGTTTGAGAAGAGGAGAAATCTCAGTCTTTCCTATTCTCTGTTCTTAGTCTTTTCCTAGCTTTGGCTTCAAAAATCAGTCAGATAAATCTCTGTGTAAACGCACCATAAGGCTTCTTTCACACGTTCCATAGTTTTTCCCCCTAATTGTGGATCCGCAAATTTAGGGCCCATCGCACTGTTTGTATATTTACACACCTGCAAAAATTGTATGCAGTCCGGTGCTGTCACCTTCTGACCACTTTGTCTAAACATTGCAGTAATAATACACTGGTTATAAATAATAGTCCAACATAATCCATACGCTGCATTAGATGCCGTCATAGTGAGATATTCTCAGCTATAGGCGTTATCATAAGCGGTCACCATATGGCGGCATATGGAGCGCCTACTGCTCGGTAACAATCAGCCACGGGGACGCTATTATAAGGAGGATGGACAGGAGGGATATACTGCACTACATGCTGTTGCTATGCACATGCAATAGGAAATAGTAAGGGACGCATTGTGCATAAAGTGCAGTATATAGCGTAGGAAGAACCAAGTAAAAGTCTTTGTGACGGACAAAAAAAAAATGTGTGAAAATTTTGCTACATAAATGATATTTATCTACACGGAAAAGAAGAGAATAAAATTATGGGAAAACAAAGAAGCAAAATTTGGCAAGGAATTTTCTGTTTTTTTTCCTAGGAATTCTGTTGAACCCAATGGGAAAATTTCTCTTTGTTCACATAACTGTATGTTGGTGATTGTTAGAGGGGAACTATCAGCAGGTTAAAAGAATCCAACCTGCTGATAGCTCCCTAGTGCACAGAAAACAGCAAGGAAGAAGCTATGTCTGTTACCTAAGGGCCCTATTCCCCCGGACCATTATCGTTCAGATTATCGTAAAATCGTTCAAATCTAAACGATAGTCGTTCGGTTGAAATGCAGTTAACGATTAACGACCAAACAAGAAATCGTTGATCGCTTTATAAGACCTTGACCTATTTTTATCGTTGCTCGTTCGCAAAACGTTCGCATTGAATAAGACGTTGTTCGGTCGTTCGCAGTAGATACGAACGCAATATAGAAAAAATACCAAAGAAAAACGATCGCAAATACGATCATAAGTAACGATTATCGTTCCATGGAAATGAGTGAACGTTTTCAGGTCATTCGCAATAGCGGTTGTTTGAGATCGTTAATTGTTAACGATTATGCAAACAATAATCGGCCGGTGGAATAGGGCCCTTATGCCCCTATTCCACAGGTCGTTTAGAGGAGCAAACGAGCGCTCTCAGCGGGGAGGGGGGGGGGGAGGGGGGGAGGGGAGCCCGGGTGATCGCTGATCGTCCGGGCAGCCCATAGGATGCTCCTATTCAACGGAGCGACGGCAGCAGATCGCTGCTATATCAGTCGCTTGTTTTTCAACATGTTGAAAAACAAGCGACTGCAACGATCAGCCGACATGAACGATGTCGGCTGATCGTTGCACTCTATTCCACCGGACTATTATCGTCCGTAGCGGCCGATATCGGCCGAATACGAACGATAATCGTTCCGTGGAATACGGCCTTTACTCCTTTGTGCTGTTCCAGTGCTGTTAACAGTGTAACCCTCGGTCTGGAGCACTGTTAGGAGCACTGCCCTACCCCCATCACGCAAGCAGGTTCACTGCTTCTAATGATAATCAATGGAGCAGGCAGGCCGGCCGGCTTGTGTGATGGAGTGCTCCTAACGGTGCTCCGGACTGAGGAGTAAACTTCAAACAGCATGGGAATGCCGCCGAGGAGGGAGGTAAGTAGGAGATCGCTCTATAGGAATGAATAGAGCTGCGGGTCACGTGCTGTACCTGTATTCATATTAAAGAAGCCGGGGCCCGATGGGGGTACAGAGGTCAGACCTTCCGTGATCTCTCACTAGTCCTCTATCCTGTGGATAAGGGAAAAGTAAATTAGTAAACCTCTTTAAGTGTATCAAGAAACGTCTAGGGCTAGGGTCACGCTGGGTTTTTGCTGTTCGTTTAACGTATCCATACATTATAAAAACTGATTGACACCAAGTCATTGTTAAATTTCTTTTACTATACACACCCATGTGGGGGGGGGGGGGGGGTGGGAGCGCATTTTTCTGTATGTTACACTAAACCAAAAGGTATACAATGTAACTCAGTCCCTCAGTGTTAGTAGAGCCCCCCTCACAGTGTCAGCAGGGCCCCCCTCCCTCAGTGTTAGTAGAGCCCCCCTCACAGTGTCAGCAGGGCCCCCCTCCCTCAGTGTTAGTAGAGCCCCCCTCACAGTCTCAGCAGGGCCCCCCTCACAGTGTCAGCAGGGCCCCCCTCCCTCAGTGTTAGTAGAGCCCCCCTCCCTCAGTGTCAGCAGGGCCCCCCTCACAGTGTCAGCAGGACCCCCCCTCCCTCAGTGTTAGTAGAGCCCCCCCTCACAGTGTCAGCAGGGCCCCCCTCCCTCAGTGTTAGTAGAGCCCCCCTCACAGTGTCAGCAGGGCCTCCCTCCCTCAGTGTCAGCAGGGCCCCCCTCCCTCAGTGTTAGTAGAGCCCCCCCTCACAGTGTCAGCAGGACCCCCCCTCCCTCAGTGTTAGTAGAGCCCCCCCCCCCCCTCACAGTGTCAGCAGGGCCCCCCTCCCTCAGTGTTAGTAGAGCCCCCCTCACAGTGTCAGCAGGGCCTCCCTCCCTCAGTGTCAGCAGGGCCCCCCTCCCTCAGTGTTAGTAGAGCCCCCCTCCCTCAGTGTTAGTAGAGCCCCCCCTCACAGTGTCAGCAGGGCCCCCCTCCCTCAGTGTTAGTAGAGCCCCCCTCACAGTGTCAGCAGGGCCTCCCTCCCTCAGTGTCAGCAGGGCCCCCCTCCCTCTGTGTTAGTAGAGCCCCCCTCACAGTGTCAGCAGGGCCCCCCTCCCTCAGTGTTAGTAGAGCCCCCCTCACAGTGTCAGCAGGGCCCCCCTCCCTCAGTGTTAGTAGAGCCCCCCTCACAGTGTCAGCAGGGCCCCCCCTCCCTCAGTGTTAGTAGAGCCCCCCCTCACAGTGTCAGCAGGGCCCCCCCCTCACTCAGCCATGGAGAATAATAAGATTTCAGCTACCCTCTGTAGCCTCTCGGTGGAGCTCATTACCTGCCCAGCTTCCTTAGCAGCCAATAGGAGAAGACTGTGCAGCTAGCTCCCCCTGCCGGCAGCTTTCGGTAAGTTTTGCCTTCGTAGTTCAGGGATGGGGAGATCTCTGGTGAAGTAGCATGGCGCTATATACTGTAGTCTTTATAATAGTTATTTAACCATGTGACCATGAGGGGATGTGTAGTTTTGCAGTAGCTGGAAGGTCACTGGTTGGGGAAACCTTACTGACAGTACAAGCCTATTGCACAATACCTAGTAAGTGCTCTTCTCCTCACAGCCCGCTTTAAATCACCGTACACGCCTTCTGTGGTTGCCGCTTTAAGAAGAATCACGCATGCGCAGTATAGTTCCTTTGACTTGCCGTAGGACGTTCTAGTGCGGGTCCCCAGGTGAGTGGTCACGTGATCTGCCTTACTGTCGTGCTGCGGTCACCCCTCTTCTGTATGCGGCTTTCTACCAGTTCACACTGCATGCGGTTTTTATGTCACTGCTGCCGTGACCTATAATGTTGCATGAGTGATTACAAACATAGAGGTCAGAGATATAAAACACGTGGAGCTGTACAGGGAGCCGCCATTTATTAGAATGGGACTAGGTTTATAGGGGTTGAAGGGGCTTACAACTCCGCCCTATTTACCTCATAGGAGCTTAGGTGCAATACCACATCCAAACTGAGGACCAGAGTGGTGCTGTTTCTGGGAGAAAGTCATTTTGTTATAGAATGTCCTAGAATTTTTCTATAAAAAATGCTGTGAAAACAGGAAAAAAAATGAGTGCAGTGAAAGTTGAGGGGTTTTGCGTTTACGCCGTTCGTCCTATGGTAAAACTAACATGTTACTTATGTTCCTTAAGTCAGTACGATTACAATGATAGGAAACTTATATAAATTATTTTGACTGCTTTTAATAAACTTAAAGGGGTACTCCAGCTAGGTGTATTTTTAGTGTACGGACGGGGAGGGGGTGGATATAGAAGCCGACGGTCACTTACCTCTCCGATTCCAACGCCGTATCCCGGCGCTGAAACGGGGGGGGTAAGTGACCGTTGGCGTCTATATCCACCCCCTCCCCCATATGTACACAGAAAATACACCTAGCTCGGAGTACCCCTTTAAAACCTTTTTATTAAAAACTCTAAATGTTAAAATGTCTCTATTACCGTCCTTATTATAACACTTTTATTTTTCGATCTGTAGAGCTATTTGAGGCGTCATTTTTTGCGCCATGATCTGTACTTTCTTTTGGTATCTTACTTCCTTATGTGCGAGTTTTTGATCCCTAGTGGTGCCATGGAGTACAGTTACGTCATGGGTTGTGAAGGGGTTAAAGAATACAATTAAAGATGGTGATTAAGGGAACCTGTCACGTAAAAATTGTAATCCAGTATGCAGACCTCATGATATAGAGCAGGAGGAGCTGAATAGATTGTTGTCATTTACTTATGTAAATTTCTGCCTGTTCTGGGCTAAGGAGTCAAGTGGGCGGTGCTACTCATTGATTGGTTTCACTGTATGTACAGAGAGTTGAACCACCTACCCAGAAGGAGCAGAGTTTTACATGAATAAACTACAAGTTATCCTAAAACTTTTTATAATATCGGTCTGCTCAGCTCCCCCTGCTCTATAACATGATGCCTACAGATTGAGGTTTTGCTACTACTCTGGACAGTTCCAGACATGGACAGAGGTGGCAGCAGAGAGCACTGTGTCAGACTGGAGACAATACTTTACTTCCTGTAGGACATACAGCAGCTGATAAGTATTGGAAAATTGGAGACTTTTTAATAGTAGTAAATTACAAATGTTTATAACTTTCTGACACCAAAAAGAATTGTTTTCTCTAGAGTACTGCATCCAAAGATTCAGTGTTATCCCTTATCCACATTACAGGGAATACCTAGCTGATCTGTAGGGGTCCGAACACTGAGATCTGGTCACCAGTCTGCAGCACTCCATTAGATCTGTATGGGGCTTCCATAAATTGGTGAGCTCAGACTGACAAACAGGTGACCACTTAGCCAATCATTGGCTGAGAAAGGTCAGCGCTGTGGCCATTGGCTGAGAAAGGTCAGCGCTGTGGCCATTGGCTGAGAAAGGTCAGCGCTGTGGCCATTGGCTGAGAAAGGTCAGGGCTGTGGCCATTGGCTTGAGGAAGCAGGGCAGAGAACAGGAAGCTGTGAGTCTTATTGCAGTGGCCCTTCCAGGCTATCAGTATCAGGTGAGTACATGTTTTTTTAAAAAAATTTTCATAGTTAAATGTATTTCTAAATCTCTTTAATGACTCTTTAATGACGTTCACTGGGAAAAAAATAATAAGTCAGACCTTCTGCTATGAGTCATGCACTTAGCGGTGTGATGATGATGTCGCAGCATGACAATGAATGGGATTATAATTAATCTCACATCAGAATTTTCAGAAATTCTTCTGTCAAAGGTGAAGAAGTAAGGTAGAATCTTCATTTATTTCCTGATCCTCTCACAGGATGGTAGTACATGTACTTGTAGTATAGCCAACAGGACTGATTGTAGTGGAGGGTCCACCTCTAGCTGGAAGCATTGTGAAGAAACATGGCTGGCCTCCTGGTAATATGTATCACAATTGAAAGAATACACTACTTCCTGCAGGACATACAGCAGCTGATAAGTACTGGAAGACTTGAGTTCAAATAGAAGTAAATTACAGATCTATATAACTGTCTGAAACTAGTTGATTTTTTTCAACTGAGTTCCCCTCCATAGACGGTAACAGTGTCTGAATCTAAGCGCTCTCTTAATGAAGAACTGAGCAGTAGTGACTGCTGAGTTGGCAGTTTCATCCCTGAAGTTCAGCAAGCTGAAATGCCTCCTCGCTCCCCCTACCATCTGTATACATGCTTCATTGTCAGTCAGCTGGAAACTAAGCTTTACTGACAATCAAACAGGGATGGGAGGGGGAACAAGGAAGCATTCCAGCCTGAGCAGATCAGGAACTCTGGAAAGCGTAAAGTTTTAAGGTTTTAGCCACTAGGTGTTTCTCTTCATTGAATTCTGCTGTCCACTGCCTGTTGTTAGGGTAAATCTGTCTCTAGTGAAAGCTAGATCAGGACAGAACACAGGAAGTGTGGGCAGGGCTTATCAACAGTAAGGAAGGATAATGATGAGGAGGGACGGAGAGGCGGTGCAGGCCTAGGGCACAGACACTTTAGGCCACACCAATTTGACACGGGCTGCCAGTTTAAAAGTTGTTTTTTAGGACAATAACTGCATTACCTGCCGAATGGACCCCAGGACGGATCTTGGATTAAAAGCAGCTATGGGATAGTACACATCTATAGTAATGTACTGTATCATCCCCAGCCCAGTGCACTTTCACCAGCACTATATTATGGTATGGCAGAGGGGAATAGATACTGTGCTTTGAGTGGACAGATAGCTAAGGGAAAGGAAGCGCTGTGTGTGTACTGCTGGTGAGTGGCTCAGCCCTGCTCCTTCCCCCTGATATATAGAGAATTACACATAGCTGTGCACCATAGAGGGGGCTCTCAGGGGCTCAATAACAGCAGTGAGAGTACTAAAATCTTCTTGTCACCTCTCTAAAGGGTTAACCTAATAAAACTAAGCCGGATTTTAAAAATTTTTAGAAATTTTGAACAAGTATGCTTTAGGCCTCTTTCTTTATTTTTTTTTTTAATGGTTTGTATAGAGTTCTTCTGACATCTGTGCCAAGGATTGCCGAGCACAGTATGAAGTCATGGAGTCAGAAGGAATCCTCCATCCTCTCAGGTTTCTATTTCACCTCTGACAATACAGACACATTGTTTATCCCTGTAACCACCAACACCGTGATGTTTTGGCAGCTAAGTGTCCTCCACTTAAAGTGGTTTATACAGGGTGGAAACAAACAAATACTATGTAAGACTATCTGTACCTGGAGTGTCTGAGTGTAGTCTTGGGGATGTATTACACGGCCTGACTAATGCAAACGAGCCTCAATCTGCTAGATCACCACTCACTTACTGACCCTATTACACGGCTTAATAATCTTGCAATAAATATATATATATATATAATATATATGTGTGTGTATCATTAGTGATGTCTGTGCAGACCTTGTTTTAAAAGTGAATAATCAAGTATATAAGTTACCTTCCCATGCTCCCCGGTGTCTCCCTGGCTTCAAACCGCTCAATGGCCGTGATTTATACGAACCCTACATTGTGCTGCCTTCTGAGGGATCCCGGCCGGAGTGTATACACATGTTATACACTCCTGCCGGGATCCCTAGCGGCGCCGCAAAATACTGATATGTCAGTTTTCTGCGGCCGCAGAAAACCCTTTCAGTGCACACTATGGAGCGTACTGCTCCGGCCGCATTGCAATGGGGAGTTCTGATGCGGGTGCGCCGGCCAGGATGATCTTCTCTGAGACCACCCTTTCCATTCTGTTACAAGGTGTGAACATAGCCTAAGGCTGCATTTGCACCTTCCGGACTATTTGCTATGGACCGGACCTCGGAACTCCCAGCATCATTATTCATGATGATGCCGTGAGCCCCGAAATAGGTAAATCTTCGCGCTACTGTACTGACATTGTCGTATTTACGGAACGTGTGAGTGCAACCCAACATGTCTTCTACTGATTGCACAAACCCTGGTCCCATCACAGTTACTTATTGTTAGTGCTGCCGCATACAGTGCTATTGGTCCTGTCCTAGAGCCGTCAGAAGTTTTGACCGGGATGTTAAGACCCCCATTGATATAGCAGGGAGAAGTGCTCGCTTGCTGCAATCTGTCTCGCTAGAGAAGATAGTCTTTTTGAAGCCAGATGGAAAAAGCAGAAAGCCAAGGAGTGAAGCGCTGGGCTGAGTGCTTCTTCTGATTCTATCTAACAATCTGTCAGATTCTAAACACCCTCATAGGTTGTCTTGCTGAAACTACTTCCTTCGTGTGAGGAGGTCATATCCTTATACTGGACTTTGGCCATTTAATACACCGAGAATCTATTGAAAAAAGGTTTGTCCTAAAGATTGTTCTCATTTTAGGTTTATTTCATGAAGAAGAAAAAAGACAAACTACAAAAGAACTAGAAAGCATGAAGGTTACAAGAGTTGTGCTGGCATCAAGGCCAGGTAGGTGATTTTTTTCAAACTTGAGACTCAAGTTCACATGGCGTTTTTGCTGTCCGTTTAATGGTTCCTTTAATAAAAAAAACTGATGTATTTGTGTGCATCTGTTTTGATCAGTTTTTTTCATTGACATCCATTATAAAAAAAACTGATCAAAATGTATCCATTTGTTTAGCGTCTAAAAAAACATGGTCGACAACATTTTTGTGTACGCTAAAAAAAGGATGCGTTTTGATCCTTTTTAAAAAAAAATTTTTTTGTTATAATAGCAGTCAATGGAAAAATGGCTCAATATGGATGCACACAAATGCATCCGTCTTTTCATCCGTTTTTACCATTAAATGGAACAGACGGCAAAAACGCAGTGTAAACCCAGCCTAAAACTATATGAAATCTAAAGATAAAAAAGATAGTAATGGAGTCTTTAGTTTCCCTGTTGCCAGACCTCCGGCATCTTCTCACCATGTTAACACCTGCTATGCCAGAAGATTTATCATTGTTAGAAGGGTCCGGTTTTTGCCGAGCCCTGTTTGGCACAGATTACTGCTATCTCACCACTATGCACCCCAGCGTGCAGCAGTGTATGGACCGTATGCATCAGAATTGCTTCTCTATGAGTAATGGAGACTTTATGGGACAACTTAAAGAGCATAATCAGTTTAATTTAATACATTTATCTCAATGAGCCTGTATACATTTATTATGCTTTTTGCCACCTCACCCTGTGGTAGTGCCAACATCTACAGGGATCACATCCCAGCTTGGAGAGAAATCGGCCATCATTGAATTATAGGGAATCTGTCAGCTGTAATTCATGTAATCCATCCTGCCAAAGCTATTAGATAGCTGATAGGGGAAGGAGACACGTGGGACTCATCATATATCTGTCTGTGCTTCCGTAATGTAGAAAAACGCTGCTTTTTCTTTCTTTTTTTCTGTACTAGTTGTACATTCGCTTTGAAGTACAGCAAGCCGGAATGCCTCCCAGCCATATTTCTGTTTGACTGACAGAATGAGATCGGAGAGAGGAGGTGTTACCTGCACTTTAGGAGCTTGGGACTGACTCTTTGCACCAGTGAATAAAGGCCTGATTCTACATTATGGAAGCACAGACAGATATTTTAGGTGTCTTCTTGTCACGGTATACTTAGTGTAACCGTTTCCTTGCTTGGCTGCAGCTGTTCATTTCCTTTCTGCTCATAGCGCTGTGCATCAGTAACCCCATCTCCCCCACATGCTGTTTATAGCACTCTACCTGTGTACATCATCCCCCCAGCACAGTGCCGTGCTGTTTCTTTCCTTGCACCTTGCACCAGCCCAGTGCATCAGTAACCCGTTCCCTCTCCACATGGTATCTAGTTCTGCACTGTATAAATCACCCCCTTGTACAGTGCAATCTTCCCTCGTGCACTTTCACCAGCCATAGAAGTAGAGGAGGAAGTCCTTTGTGTGTGCTAATGGCAAACAGCCCAGCTTTTTTCCCAACCCTGAAGTAGATAGAATGAGAAGTATATTCAAAGGATGAGAGCAGCACTACTTCAGGTGATATGTGGTGCCAGCGGGTTGGACCGTAGACTAGGGCCCACTGCAGTTCATACATGGATAAACTAGCAGCACTCCGTTCTCTTTAAATTCAAGTAAACGTGATTTATTCCATTACAAGTGCGACATTTCAACCGCCTCATGCTTGAAAAAGACAGCGAGAGGCGGTTGAAACGTCGCACTTGTAATGGAATAAATCACGTTTATTTGAATTTAAAGAAACTGAGTGCTGCTGGTTTATCCGTGTATATAGAATGAGAAGTAGCTATGCACTATGGAGGGGACAATCCATTATCATTAGAAGGGACGGGCCGGCTTACGGGGGAGTGATCCAAAGGGTGCTCTGGAGCGGAGTTTACCCCAAATAACATTGCGAGACTGGTGAGAGGTAAGATGCATACCTTCCTCACTGTCCCCAGCACTATAGGGGGCTATCGGTAGGTTTGATTCCTCCGACTTGTGATGGTTCCCCTTTAACTGATGCAGTGAATGTGAGTATATACACGGTAACGTTATGTATTCTTCTTCAGGAAATGATGGGGAGCCGGCAACCGAAAACTTCCGTCTGGAGGAAACAGATCTCACAGAGGAGCTCACGGACGGACAAGTCCTGGCCCGGACCTTGTACATCTCTGTGGATCCTTACCTGGTGAGCAGTCTGTGCGTCTTCATGTAGAGAGAACCGAGTGCAGAAGAGAGGAGGCATAGCTCCCCGTAATGTGATTGAACTTGGGCGATGGTGTGGAAGAGTACTAGTCTAGCACCTTGTTGGTGCAAGCTACACTGAATTATCAGGCATTTACTTATTTAAATCCTTTAAAGGGATCGTACAGAATTACAAAGAGCTTGGTTGCTTTCTGCTATAAACAGCGTTACGCCTGTCCATGGATTGTGAGCAGTATTGCAGCTCATCCTATGTATTTAAAGGGAACGTCATCATTTTTGTGATGCCTGAACCAGGGTGGTCACCGGTGGCTTCTCCCCACTAGCCTTCATTGATAGATCTCTTCCTATACTCGGACAGTATATTATTATTTCTTGGAGTAATAATCCACTGCCATAAGAGTCTTTACAGCAGGTTATCCCTCCTCTCTCCATTTAGAACTCATGAACGCTCCATCCAGACATTTGGGACATCGATCATCATGTGTATGAACATTATTAAAGGGGTACTCCAACTAAAATCTTTTTCTCTTAAATCAGCTGGTGTCAGAAAGTTATATAGATCTGTAATTTACTCCTATTTAAATCTCCAGTCGTTCAGTACTTATCAGCTGCTGTATGTCCTACAGGAAGATTCTTTCCAGTCTGACATGGCGCTCTCTGCTGCCACCTCTGTCCATGTCAGGAAGTGTCTATAGGGATTTGCTGCTACTCTAGACAGTTCCTGACATGTATAGAGGTAGCAGCAGAGAGCACTGTGTCAGACTAGAAAGAATACACCATTTCCTGCAGGACATACAACAGCTGATAAGTACTGGAAAACGTGAGATTTTTAAATAGAAGTGAATGAGAAATCTATATAACTTTCTAAAATAAGTTGATTTGAAAGAAAAACATTATTTTGCTGGAGTACCCCTTTAAGCTTTCACCCGTGACCTGGCTACACTATGCAAGTAACATGGGGAAAGGAGGCTAAACATATAATGGTTAATGCTGGGGTTTTTGCATACTCATACTTGAACAATCTTGGATACAATTTGTTTTGTAGAGAAATCCAGCAGAAAGAAGTGTGTCAGGCCTATCAGAAGGCGGACGTGTTAGCACAGATTAGCATTCACGTTCTCAGGAGACAGGGTGATATGCAGTATATTGTCACTTCCCTATGTGTGAACTGCAATCATTTCAGTTTTGCTGCCTCGGAATTTAGCAAACACCAAGAATTACAACATATTCAACATGTTTTAGTTGTCTAAATAAATTCATAGTTTCATATCGTGTTTCCCCAAAAATAAGACATCCTCCTAAAATAAGCCACCCCAACTAGTCTACCAACTAGCCCAAAGTAAGGCATCTCCTCAAAAGGAAGGCACCCCCTGACAGTAAGGCTGTCCACCACCACCCGCCGCCACTCAACCCCTCCCTACCTCACAGTGCCGCTCACCAATCTCCCTCCCTCCCCGTGCTGCTTACATCCCTCCCCATGCCATTCACCTCTTTCCCTCTCTCCCTGTGCCACTCACATCCCTCCCCGTGCAGCTCACCTCTTTCCCTCCCCGTGCCGCTCACATCCCTCCCCGTGCAGCTCACCTTTCCCTCTCTCCCTGTGCTGCTCACATCCCTCCCCGTGCCGCTCACTTCCCTCCCCGTGCCGCTCACCTCTTTCCCTCCCTCTCCGTGCCGCTCACATCCTTCCCCATGCCGCTCACCTCTTTCCCTCCCTCCTCGTGCTGCTCACATCCCTGCCCATGCCGCTCACCTTTTTTCCCCTACCTCCCCCTGCCGCTTACATCCCTTCCTGTGCCGCTCACATCCCTCCCCGTGCCGCTCACCTCTTTCCCCACCTCCCCATGCCGCTCACATCCCTTCCTGTGCCGCTCACATCCCTCCCTGTGCCGCTCACATCCCTCCCTGTGCCGCTCACATCCCTCCCTGTGCCGCTCACATCCCTCCCTGTGCCGCTCACATCCCTCCCTGTGCCGCTCACATCCCTCCCTGTGCCGCTCACATCCCTCCCCGTGCCACTCACATGCCTCTCACATGCCTCCCTGTGCCTCTCACATGCCTCCCTGTGCCTCTCACATGCCTCCCTGTGCCTCTCACATGCCTCCCTGTGCCTCTCACATGCCTCCCTGTGCCACTCACATCCCTCCCTGTGCCGCTCACATCCCTCCCTGTGCCGCTCACCTCTTTCCCTCCCTCCCTGTGCCGCTCACATCCCTCCCTGTGCCGCTCACATCCCTCCCTGTGCCGCTCACATCCCTCCCTGTGCCGCTTACATCCCTCCCTGTGCCGCTTACATCCCTCCCTGTGCAGCTCACATCCCTCCCTGTGCCGCTCACATCCCTCCCTGTGCCGCTCACATCCCTCCCTGTGCCGCTCACATCCCTCCCTGTGCCGCTCACCTCTTTCTCTCCCTGTGCCGCTCACATCCCTCCCTGTGCCGCTTACATCCCTCCCTGTGCCGCTCACATCCCTCCCTGTGCCGCTCACATCCCTCCCTGTGCCGCTCACATCCCTCCCTGTGCCGCTCACATCCCTCCCTGTGCCGCTCACATCCCTCCCTGTGCCGCTCACCTCTTTCTCTCCCTGTGCCGCTCACATCCCTCCCTGTGCCGCTTACATCCCTCCCTGTGCCGCTTACATCCCTCCCTGTGCCGCTTACATCCCTCCCTGTGCCGCTTACATCCCTCCCTGTGCCGCTTACATCCCTCCCTGTGCCGCTCACATCCCTCCCTGTGCCGCTCACCTCATTCTACTCCCTGTGCCGCTAATTTATGTGCGCTAATTTATGTGTATGTGGGGGGCCTCCTGGTTCACCCTTGTTCATGTTACTTAGATGCGGATCTGCAATTATGGTGGAAATAAGTGGCCATTGATTTTATAAGACTATTCACAGATATGTAGTTTAACAGATCGGAAATCCGTACTGCAAAAAGAAAAAAAAAAACATGTCCTAGTATGGACTATAAATGCAGATCGGATTAGCCAGTAGAAGTATATGGGATCCACTATTTTTTGTGGATGTTACGGATGTGACCTATAATGTCCGCAAAAAATAAAGATACACAAATGTACTGTACGGACCAGATAAAATCACTGAACATGTGAATGAGGCCTAGTGTAATGAGCGTCCATAGGAACAGTCATTTACCCAATGATCGCCCTGTGTAACATAGCCAGTGATCAGTGGATGATTGAACATTGTGAAAGCTTTGCAGATGAGCGCTGATCTTGCTGATCAGCGTTTCTTGCCTCATATTGGGCCATAAAAGAGCGACCTTAGGCCTTTCCACATGGCAATACGACTACATTTGTACATCTGTATTAGGGCCGGAAGTCCTCGCCTGATCTGTGATGCGGATGCAAAAGTGGAGCTGTATTACACCTGTGTGAGGCCCCTTTAAAAAGGCTTTCCAATACTTTTTCACTTCATGTCACTTCTTTCGGCGGATGGTGGAATACGCCGGCCCATAGAATGGTGTCTATGGAGCCGGCGGAAAGGCGCGCGGCGGTGTGCGCGGACAGCCAACGGAATTCCGCTGAGTTTATCCGCGAGAATTCCGTAGCGCCATACCTTGTGTACTGGCTGTGCTGGGTTACTGCAGCTTAGCTCCCTTTGGTCTGCTTTTTAAAAGGGTAACTCTGCAAAAAAATAAATAAATAAATCTTTCAAATCAACTGGTGCCAGAGATTTGTAATTTACTTCTATTAAAAAAATCTCCAGTATTCCAGTACTTGTCTGCTGCTGTATGTCCAGCAGGAAGTGGTATATTCTTTCCAGTCTGACACTGTGCTCTCTGCTGCCACCCCAGTCCATGTCAGGAACTGTCCAGAGCATTAGCGCATGCCCATAGAAAACCTCTCCTGCTCAGGACAGAGGTGGCAGCAGAGAGCACTGTGTCAGACTGGAAAGAATACACGACTTCCTGCAGGACATACAGCAGCTGAAAAGTACTGGAAGACAATTTTTTTTAATAGAAGTAAATTACAGTTCTCTGGCACTTTCTGGCACCAGTTGATTTGAAAGAAAAAATAGGATTTACAAAGTACGTTTTCTGGCCATACAAGTAATAATCATAGCGATGACTTATATGGCTGAAAACAGTGCTGGGGCCATATAATCACATATTTATAGCTATGGGGGCACTTTTGAAGTGATTGGTTTCCTTTAAGCAGCCTGTAAACCTCACAGATGGGCTTTTCATGTGTTGTGGGCAGGAAACTCTTCCCTTGGTGCTATGGACAGTTCTATAATCTCAGGCTTTATCCTGTGCGATCGTCTATTGGCCCTTTTTTATTCCAAAGGATTTCATGTTGTAATGAACAAACAGATGGTTGCGTCTTAGGACGAACAATCGCACGAGATTGGTGACCAGCAAAAAGATTTAGTGTCATCCGGACATTGAGGGAATTTACTAATAACTGCAAATGTCTGATATTGCACCAGATCTAACACCGTGTCTTATGGTGTTTGAAAAGCTTTAGCGCTGTCTAGTTTAGGTTTAAACCAACTATAGATGAGCAAAAAAAATTTCCTTCAAATTAGCTGGTGCCAGACAGTGTCAGAGATTTATAATTTACTTCTATTTAAAAAAAAAAACTCAAATCTTCCAGTACTTATCAGTTGCTGTATGTCCTGCAGGAAGTGGTGTATTCTTTCCAGTCTGAAGAGCAGGAGAGCTTTGCCATGGGGGATTTGCTACATGATATGAACAGAGGTGGCAGCAGAGAGCACTTTGTCAGACTGGAAAGAATACACCACTTCCTGCAGGACATACAGCAGCTGATAAGTACCGGAAGACTGGAGACTTTTTAAGAGAAATTACAGATTAGAAATTTAATAGACTTTTTAATAGAAATTACAGATCTCTGCCACTTTCTTGTACCAGTTGATTTGAAAGACGTATTTTTTGCAGAAGCCTACCCTTCACCTCCTAAATCCTGACCAGTGCGTGTATATGAGTATGTGCTGCAGCAGCATCCCCCTCCTCCCCCCTGCCTTTTTGTACTTACTACATTAGGGTCCATTTACACAAAAAGATTATCTGCCAAAGATTTGAAGCCAAAGCCAGGAATGGACTTGAAAAGAGGAGAAATCTCAGGCTTTCCTTTATGACCTGATCTTGGTTTATAGTCTGTTTCTGGCTTTGGCTTCAAATCTTTGGCAGATAATCTTTCTGTTTAAATAGACCCTCAGTGGCTCTGAACCTGCAGTAAACACACTACTGGTGGTACATGCCCCCTGGAGCTAGAATTCTCCCATCATAGCCAAATACTGCCAAGGCATGATGGGGGTTGTAGTCCTTTAACACACACAGGTCTGGGTAGACTGGTATCTTGTTTTATATCTATCACGGTAAGAATCTAAATTGTCTGTGCACGTTTAGTAACATGTTATTTTTCCAGCGCTGTCGAATGAACGAAGACACAGGCGCAGATTATATCCAGCCATGGAAGATCTCGGAAGTTCTGGATAGCGGTGCCATCGGAGTGGTGGAGCAGAGCAGACACGGCCACATCAAGCCTGGGGACGTTGTTACAAGCTTTAACTGGCCCTGGCAGACTAAATGTGTATTGGAAGGAAACTTTCTGACAAAGGTGTGCACGCTCTGGGCATGATGGGAAGTGTAGTTTTGCGACAGCTAGAGAGCCACAGGTCGGGAACTATTGCTTTATATTTAACCCTCTCACGACCTGGGGTCATCAATGCATCAATGCCCAGGTTGTTTTAGGATATCAGATTATGGGATCATAATGATCCCATAAACTGATGTCCCTATGTCTGCCCCCTCTCCTCTGTCCCCTGCCGCTGTTACAATCTTATGACAGCAGCAGGGAAGAGAGGGGAGGGGGCAGAGCTCACGGGCGCGTGCCCAGCCTTCCCTCCCTTCCCCTGCCGGCCTCCGTAGCCAGGAAACCAGAAGCCTGAGGCTTCCGGTTTCCATGGATACCATCGGGGCTCTGTGATCACTTCGCAGAGTCCCGATGGACAGCGGATAGAGAATTCTCCCTCTATAGAAGGAGAATTCTCTGTCAGAAGCCCTATAGCTGCTGCGGTCTCTATAGAGTTAACTCTTAGTATCTATAGGGTTAACTGAGAGTTGCGGCGGGTCTCCGGCTATCACTGATAGCCAGGACCCGCCGCTGATGACACAGGCGCAGCTCCTGAGCCTGTGTCATCCTGGATTGTAAATTATTGTTGCTGCAGCCTCAGGCATAGGCTGCAGCAATGTTAATTTACAGTACAGTGGCGGGAGGGGGTTAAGATGGTATCCAGGCTTAGAAAAAATAAACACAGCTACTTTCTAGTACAAATAGCACCACCCCTGGCCTCAGATTGTGTGTGGTGTTACAACCCTGCTCGATTCACTTCAGTGGAACTGAACTGCAATACCGCACCCAAACTGAGGACAGCAGTGGTGCTGTTTCTGGAAGAGAGCAACCATGTTTTTCTAAGGGCCCTATTCCACCGGACGATTATCGTTCAGATTATCGTTAAATCGTTCGAATCTAAACGATAATCGTTCGGTTGAAATGCAGTTAACGATTAACGACCGAACGAGAAATCGTTGATCGCTTTATAAGACCTGGGCCTATTTTTATCGTTGCTCGTTCGCAAAACGTTCGCAAATCGTTCGCAGTGAATAAGACATCGTTCAGTCGTTCGCAATAGATACGAACGCAATAGCGAATAAATAGTGAAGAAAAACGATCGCAATTACGATCATAAGTAACGATTATCGTTCCATGGAAATGAGTGAACGTTTTCAGGCCTTTCGCAATAGCGGTCGTTTGAGATCGTTAATCGTTAACGATTATGCAAACGATAATCGGCCGGTGGAATAGGGCGCTAAGCCTGGATAATGACTGAATAACGTTATGCTTTATTCTTAAGGCCCTATTCCACGGAACGATTATCGCCCGTATTCGGCCAATATCGGCCGCTACGAACGATAATCGTTGTCGCCATTCCAGGGCAGTTGTTACTGTAATCATGTCTCCAGTAAGGCCGTTGGGAGCAATGTGGGTGGGGCAATTGCTCCCAAAGCACCGTTCCGACCCAGCCTCGGCCAGCCCCCTCCATTAATATACATTACAAGTTGCAGACTGGCCGAGATCAGGAGGGTGCTCCTAATGGCCTTACTGGAGACACAATTACATTAAACGATGGTTTCCAGTGGGGGTCCTGGAGCCGGTCAGGCAGCAGGTTGCGGGCACGGGGAGAGGTATGCAATACATGGTTGTTATTTTCTCCCCTGTCCCAGAAGTGAGCTGAGGCCAGACTTCTCCTTTAAAGCGGTTATCCAGCGAAAATCTTTTTCTTTCAAATCAACTGGTTTCAGAAACTTATATAGATTTGTAATTTACTTCTATTTAAAAATCTTCCTTTACTTATCAGCTGCTGTATGTTCTGCAGGAAGTGGTGTATTCTTTCCAGTCTGACACAGTGCTCTCTGCTGCCACCTCTGTCCATGTCAGGAACTGTCCAGAGCAGCAGCAAATTCCCCTAAAAAACTTTTCCTGCCATGGACAGAGGTGGCAGCAGAGAGCACTGTGTCAGATTAAAAAGAAAACGCCACTTCCTGCAGAACATACAGCAGCTAATAAGTAATGGAAGATTTGAGATTTTTAAATAGAAGTAAATGACAAATCTATATAACTTCATAAGTTATTAGAGCATTGGACAAGTATCTTTGTGTCTTGTTAAAAGAAGTTACCATGCGTCACCTATTAACTTGTGCACAAAACAAAATGCTAAACCTTTTGCCAAATGAAGGGGATAACAAATATCTGTTTCTTATTTTATTTCTCTGTTCTCGTATTTTTTTTAAAGCTGGACCCTGGACTTGTGGACGGGCACCTGTCCCATTTTCTGGGTGCAGTGGGACTAACTGGTTTGACTGCCTACCTCGGTGTGAAAGAGAGAGGTCACGTGATCCCTGGCGCTAATCAGACGATGGTTGTCAGTGGCGCTGCTGGAGCTTGTGGGTCATTGGCTGGACAGGTAAGTGATATGGAGGGGCATTAAAGGGGTATTCCGCTTAAAGGGGTAGTGCGGCGCTCAGAAATTATTCACAGAATAACACACATTACAATGTCTGTGAATCGCCCCGTTCCCCGTGTCCCCCCACCCCGTGTACCCGGAGGTGTGGTGCATTATACATTACCTGATCCGTGTCGAGGGTCGTCCGCCATCTTGTGCCAACGTCATCTTCGGACGGACGGCCGAGTCGCTGCCGCCCGTCCCCCCTCCGCCGCGTCACAACTGTGCTCAGCCAATCGCAGCTGAGCATCGGATGACGCTGCAGAGGGCGGCCGGCATTCGGAACAGACGGAGCTGTTCGCCGTCCGCCCGAAGAAGACGTCACTCACTGAAGATAGAAGACTGGTGTCGGCACGTGACAGGTATGTATAGCGCACCACACTTTCGGGTACACGTGTGGGGGTGGTGGGACACGGGGAAGGGGGCCATTCACAGACATAACATACATTACAAAGTTTTATAACTTTGTAATGTGTGTTAGTCTGTGAATAATTTTTTACGGCCGCACTACACCTTTAAATGTAACTTTTCATATGTTGCTGCCCATGGTAAGACTAACAGTTCCTTACAGACTTGTTGTTATCTATTCACTCTCCTTCCCCCAGTTCTGAGCTGATGCTTTCTGCTGAAGACTAACTTGTGTTTTTAACTCTGTCTCCCCCTCCCTTTCTGCAACATTGGCTGGGAGGCTGGGAGGGTTAATCTGAGATCAAGTTGCTAATGAACTCACTGTAATTATTCCTCCCGGCATTATAAAGTTGCAGATAGGGACTTGTCTCAGAAGGGAGGGGGGGGGGGGGGGGGGGGGGGAGACGGAGAGAAAAGCTCACACACAGATTTTTGTGTCTTCTGTAGAAAGCAGCAGCTCAGAACTGGGGGAAGGAGACTGAATAGATAATAACAAGTATGGAAGGAATTGTTAGTCTCACCATGGGCAGCAATATATGAAAAGTTATGTTTGAGCGGAATACCCCTTTAATATCGGATTACAAAAAAAACCCTGCTGTGCTTAAGGTAGCAATATATAAAGGCCAGATAGATATAACTCCTTCATATAACACACGTTCTGTAGATTGGGCGATTCCTCGGTTGCTCCCGCGTCGTTGGGATATGTGGCACGGATGAGAAGTGTTCACTATTGACCTCGGCTTTGGGTTTTGATGCCGCGTTGAATTACAAGGAGAAGAGTCTTACAGATAAGCTAAGAATATGCTGTCCTGACGGAGTGGATGTGTACTTTGACAATGTCGGAGGAGAAATCAGCGATCTGGTTATTAGTCAGGTAAATATGCAATGTTTCAGTGTCATGAAGCGCTGACTTAGTTTCCCTGGGATTCTTGTTTGATTTGCCATAATAGATGACTTCTTCCAGAACAGCGCCACTCTTGTCCATGGGTAATGTCTGGTATTGCAGCCATGCCCTGACTTAATGTTGCTTAAAGGGATTTTTTTTTCTTTTTCATATGAACAGTTGCCAGAGATTTGTTATTTACTTCTATTTAAAAATCTCCAGTCTTCCAGTACTTATCAGCTGCTGTATGTCCTGCAGGAAGTGGTGTATTCTTTTCAGTCTGGAGAGCAGGAGATGTTTTCTATGGGGATCTGCTACTGCTCTGGACAGTTACTGACACAGACTAAGGTGGCAGCAGAGAGCTCTGTATCAGACTTAAAAGAATACACCACTTCCTGCAGGACATGCAGCAGCTGATAAGTACTGGAAGACTTGAGATTTTTACATTGAAGTAAATCACAAATCTCTGACACTTTCTGACACCAGTTGATTTGAAAGAAAAGCATTTTTGCTGCATAACCCCTTTTAACTCTATTTTGTACCTATAAGGGGTACAGACCCCCACAGATCAGCTAGTTATCCCCTATTTTGTCGACAGGGGTAACTTTCATCTTGGATAACCCATAAATACTAGAATAAAGGAGATCAAAAAATTACTTTGTTTTTGAAAGTAGATGACGAAGAACAGCCATGTCATTCTATGCGGTCAGATCTCACAGTACAACAAGGATGTCCCTTATCCACCCCCTCTCCCTCCGCAGACCGCGGCCATCCTAAAAGAGCGCAATATCACAAGGTTGGTGTTTCTTATAGACTCTGACAACATAATATGGGTATTACTTTTATTTAAAACTTTTCAATTCTTGTAGTACTTATCAGCTGCTGTATGTCCTGCACGAAGTGGTGTATTTCTTCCAGTCTGACACAGTGCTCTCTGCTGCCACCTTTTTCCAAAGCAGGAGAGGTTTTCTATGGGGATTTGCTGCTGCTCTGGAGAGTTCCTAACATGGACAGAGGTGGCAGCAGAGAGCACTGTGTCAGACTGGAAAAAATACACCACTTCCTGCAGGACATAAAGCAGCTGATAAGTACTAGAAGACTTGAGATTTTTTTAATATAAGTAAACTACAAATAAATATATACAGTATATATATATATATATATATATATATATATATATATATATATATATATATAAATGTTCATGTTTTTTTTTGACAGGGAAAGATTCATGGTCTTAAGCTATGCAGATCAACATGAAGCGGGTATTCATCAGCTCAGTCAGTGGCTGAGAACAGGAAAATTAAAGGTATGTCCTAAAGGTATGTCTCCCCCCCCCCCCAGTTCTGAGCTGCTGCTTTCTGTTGAAGACACAAAAATACTGTGTGTCCTCCCCCCTTCCTTCTGAGACCTCCTGATGTAAACAAGTCCCTGGCAGGCTGTATCTGCAATTTTGTAGCTCCATTATAATGCTGGGAGGGTTAAACTGAGATCTAGTTGCGAATAAACTCACTGTGATTATCCCTCAAAGCTGCTACAAAGTTGCAGATAGGGACTTGTTTACATCAGCCTTCTCAGAAGGGAGGGGGGAGGAGGGAGAGATAAAATGTTCACAAAGAGATTTTCTGTGTCTTCAGCAGAAAGCAGCAGCTCAGAACTGGGGGAAGGAGACTAAATAAATAAAAAGAAGTATGGAAGGAATTGTTAGTCTTATGTGTAAGTAGAATACCCCTTTAAAGCAAAAGGTGACACCAGTATATAGATAAGACTATATATGCTCACAGCTCTGTGTGGAATGACCTATGCACTGGTCACAGAGCATGCTTACAAATGTGTCCCATACTAAGTATGTGTCTGGTGAGGTTTACTGTGTCTAAGCCTCTGAGGCTTGCCAGAAAGCATGTCACTAAATGCTTCTGAGTCTAAATGGCTTCACACATTGTGGGATTTTTATTTATTTATTTTTTTTTTTTTATAAAAAGCAGAAGGAATGAGAAGTGTACGTGTTTTCTGTGTGTTTTCAGGCTTTGGCTCCAAAAAATTGCTATAAAAATGGGAGCGTTTTTTCCAAAAAACCCTAGATTTAGCTGGGTAATGCGATGGCAGACAGGAGTCTTGGGCATGTCTTTCTGTTTCCATTCATCTTCCCGATTCCCTGGGTTCTATTCTCCCCAGTGCACACTCCCCGTTCCCCTTGAAATGTTATGTAACGCTGAATCTGTTCTCCTCGGTAACTCGCCGTTAGTTACCAAGCTGTTCTGGAGACTGTGAAGAGGAAGACAAATCATGTGATCGCATCTCCTCCTCATCTCCTCCTGCAATGTCTGCTTACATTCTAATATACGGCTGTTTTTCTCACATCTCCTGTGCAGGTTAAAGAGACGATTGTACAAGGGATTGAGAACACAGCAGGTAATTTTTTTACAATTTTTTTTTTTTAAAGCTGATGGCTTTATGCAAAGTTATAAAATCATGTTTTCCTTCTAAGCTACTAGTACCATATAGGTCGGGCCGAGCTGCAGCATGCACGCCTCTTCTATCACCCATCCCTCTATGCCAGGGATGGGGAACCTTCAGCTCCCCAGCTGTGGCAAAACTACAATTCCCATCATGCCCGGACAGCCAAAGATAAAGCTTTGGCTGTCCAGGCATGATGGGAATTGTAGTCCCTATCCATGCTGTATGCCAGGGGTAGGGAACCTTGGCTCTCCAGCTGTTGGAAAAGTACAACTCCCATTGTGCTTTGGCTGTCCAGGCATGATGGGAGTTGTAGTTTTGCAACAGCTGGAGAGCCAAGATTCCCTGCTCCTGCTCTGTGCCCTGTGTGATAAACAAACAGTGCTCAAGCCAAACCCTGTATATCAATCCAACAGAACATAGAGGGGTGGAGGAGGCGTGCATGCTGCAGCTCAGCACGGCCTGTATGACTCCTGAGCTTGTAAGAAAAACACACTTTTATAACTTTTCAAACACAATCATCATTAGTTTTATCCCCCTATTAGCCTGTTTCCTAAGTTCTGATTATTATGCAGAGCTGACAGATTCCCCTTACATTTTCTTTTCTTTTCTTAATTTTTTTTATATTGTTTTTTATAGTTAAGATTTTATTAAAAAAAAAATGTTGGTAATGATCCGAGTATTAGGCCCCCTTAGTCATCCTGTAATGTGTGGGGTAACCTATTAGGAAATATTCATTGACACTGCAGCGCCACCACAGGGAAGAATGTGGAATTACACAGTTGCTGGTTGTCTATCTAATTCTCCAACCTGAAGCGCATACAGATAATGGACAATTTTAAATGAATTTGAGTGGGGGAGAAACCAGATCTGGATGCATAATTACAATGAGAACTCCATGCAGTTAACCGCAGGGCACTAGCTCTGCCTGTATTGGCAATGGGGAATTCTGCAGTTTCCTTGTACTGCCACTACAATTGGTATGACTGTGCCGATGCAAAAACGTGTAAACACTAAAGAGTTTTGTTGAGCTTGCACCAGTAATGCTGATTGGCAGAAGTGCCACCTGTCAGGTCCCTAATGGTCTACTATTAAAGACCCATCTCGAAGATAGGCTGTCCATTTTATAAGACTGGATATGCCCTTTAAGACTACATTCAAATCCTGTTGCAGGAACGTTGCATGATGTACCCATAGACAAAAAGGGGTAACCCTTTTTTTTTTCTTCTAATGAAAAAAATAAAAAAAAAATCTGGTACTTATCAGCTGCTGTATGTCCCGCAGGAAGTGGTGTATTCTTTCCAGTCTGACACAGTGCTCTCTGCTGCCACCTCTGTCCATGTCAGGAACTGTCCAGAGCAGAAAAGGTTTTCAATAGGGATTTGTTACTGCTCTGGGCAGTTCCTGACACAGATAGTCAGAAATAAGACACAACTTCTTGCAGGACATACAGCAGCTGATAAGTGCTTGAAGATTTTTAAATAGAAGTAATTTATAGATCTCTATAACTTTCTGAAACCAGTTAATTTGAAAACAATTCACTTCCTCCGGGGTACCCCTTTAAGGAGACAAATGTAGGTTAAAAAATGATTGAGGTTCCTGGCATATCCTGAGCATTGTCAGTGGAGTGACTCAGACATGTCGGACAGGCTGCTGATGAAATGACCATAATGGGTAAATCCTGCAGGGCCAGAATGACTTTGTCTGCAGCCACATTCTGGTTTATTAACAAAAAACTGGAATGTTTCCGAGAGAGAGAACTGCTCTGACAGACAGCATGGCGTGCGGGAAAGAACATCCAGCTAGTCTATGTTTTACCAGAAGTGAGAGATCACGATATCCTTTAAGACGTGCCATGTGGAGTTGTTGCCATAACAGTGATGACTGATGTATGAGCAGTAAAGTAACACTGAGCCAGTCAGAGCCGTAGCACTTATTTCTTGCACTCCTATAAAGCATAAAGCATAAAGCTTTAGGCCACTGTCACACGGCTGCAGTTCCTAGAGTGTCCACATGGTGGCGATGATAATCTTGTGAGCTAACCATACCTAAGCACACTACACAGCACTTAGACGTAATCCATCTTTCCAAGGTTCCTGAATGGCATCTTAGTCCAAAGTTTCTTCTAGGTGCACAATGGCAGATTATTATTATTAGTATTAGTATTATTATTACTATTAATAATTAAAAACAAATATATATATATATATATATATATATATATATATATATATATATATATTTATTTATTTTTTTTACTGGCCTATAATATATAAAATCTCAGTAGACTAGGTTTTCCTATAGAGTGGGAAGAAAATAATAATGATGATGATACATACCCCAACACGTGCCAAAGAAACACATATGCTGGGTGGGTGGGTGTCTATGATCATATCTACAGTGTCTTCTAGGACATTAGCCCAACCACACTGGCACTGGCCCATAACGAATGTGTTTTTATTGGCTGCGCATGACTCTCTATATACAGCTATGACAGGTGCAGGCCGGACCTTAACCTTCATGTGTAATCGTTTTTTATTATTCTCTTGCAGGTGCTTTTGTCTCCATGATGAAAGGTGGAAATATAGGAAAACAGATTGTACAGATATCTGGATGACGCTTACATCTTAGTCGGTGCGGTCACATTTATTTCGGTGAGGCCAGGCGGAGCGTCTATTAGGGGACTGATTAATATTAATGACATTTAGAATTCAATGGTCTTGGTCACCTGAAGCATACTGGACATGACTTATAGGTTTCATATTACAATCCACATTATAGGCCCTTGGTATTGTCTTCACTTGTTATGCATGCGGGAGTTTTATTACTTTGGCTTGAGGCACCTTTTATTCCTTGTCTTCTCTGCAAAATGTTGCCGATTTTGTCTTTTCTCCTACAGGTTACAATGGCCTGCATTTTGTGTGCGCCGTGCCATATGTGCTTACAGTCTCTACAGTTAGGGTACGTTCCCCCTATGGAATACGCACAGAGACTTTAAGCAGATTCCGCCACGCAGCCTCCACTTGAAGTTCAACCTGTCCCATAGACTCAATGATATTTGCCGGCAAATTCCGCCATTCGCCCCAAGAATTAACATGAGATTTATAGTTCATTTCTATAAAAAAAAAAAATAATGCAAGTCTTCCAGTACTTATCAGCTGCTGTATGTCCTGCATGAAGTGTTGTATTCGTTCCAGTCTGACACAGTGCTCTCTGCTGCCACCTCTGTCCATGTCAGGAATTGTCCACAGCAGGTGAGGTTTTATGGGAACTTGCTAAAAAAAAAATATTTTTTTTTATAGAAGTAAACTACAAATTTCTGGCACTTTCTGACACCAGTTGATTTGAAAGACAAAATAATTTTGCTGGAGTCCAACTTCTCTGACTAAATCAATGCTAAGAATTGTGAAAAAAAACTCTGATGCACAATATTAAATTTTTATTTGATTTGAAAGACAGAAAAAAAATACAGAATTTTCCCATTATAACATCTGTAAAAAAAAAAGTGCATACTGAAAGAAATAAAAACGGTAACCATTCTGTTCAGAGCATTTGTTAATACATTTAGCACAATGGGTGCACAGTGCAGCTTAATAACCATAGATCATTGTAAATGAGGTATACATCTGTATAGCTATATGCAGAATAAGGGAAATCCACCGACAGACAGCTCTGAGCTTCACCAATGGATCTCCGATGGTCACAATCACATCAGATTCCTATGGTTAGATTCCACCCTTGAAAATTAGGTCTGTCCGCAAGTCACATTTAAAGGGGTTGTCCAGCATGCCGACTTCCAAGTTGGATTTTGTAAAAATTTACACAGGATGCATTTTTTTTTTCTTTTATCCACATAAAAAGGTTTGGGTAGCCTGGGCAAAGAATTCAAGCGGGTATCTAGAATTTTACTGAAAGAAAGCAGCCATGTTTTTTCCTAGTCCTGAATAACCTCTGGTGAATTTACAGGATACATTCTGCAAGTCGGCGGCAGAAATCTGCCATGGGTTCTATGATTGATTTTTCCAACCAAAAAAATAAAAAATAAATAAAATAGTTGTCTGAAAATACACTGACATATCCTGCATGGAAAATGCGTCGGGTAGCAAGCACATAGATAATTTGCATTCAGAAACAGGGTCAAATATATGGCATTTGAACAAGTTGGATGCAACCCTAGGGAGTCCTGTAAAACATGGATACAGCCATAGGCAATATCCCTAGGGCTGCAGCCAACTTCTAAATCAAATGCCGAACAATCGGACTGCACTCAGCTCTAGTGATAAGTTTCAGATCATGGTAGATCTGACTGCTGGGGGTCTTTTGAGTAGGGCCTGACTTGTTATGCATGGTTCAGCCACCTGCACATCCACCGCTCTTTTCATTGTCTATGGAGCTGCCCCATGATCTGACACACATGATCTGCCGGTTTCAGTGTACCCATAAAGTTAACATTGCATAGTGTAGGTTTGCAGTTGCTTTCTGCTGACATCTGCTAGGCTGGACTGATTTACTAAACATGATAGATGTCTGCAGTGTTTCTCTCTAAGGGTGGGTTCACACTGAGGAATTCTCGCGGATAAATTCTGCGGAATTCAATCGCCTGTATGTGCGCACGGCCGGCTCCATAGACACCATTCTGTGGGCCAGCTGATTCCGCTATCCGCCGAAAGAATTGACACGTCAGTTCTTTTGGCGGAATCAGTCGGCCCATAGAATGGTGTCTATGGAACCGGCGGAAAGGCGCGCGGCTGTGTGCACGCACAGGCGACGGAATTCCGCAAAATTTTTCAGCGAGAATTCCTCAGTGTGAACCCACCCTAAGCTCCAGGAGATTGAGTCTATAGCAGGGGTAGGGAACCTTGGCTCTCCATCTGTTGCAAAACTCCAACTCCCATCATGCCTGGACAGCCAAAGCTTTAGCCAAGACTCTATATACAAAGGACCACCCCTTTACTCAGAATATAATTCATGCTATAGATTTAGTCCACCATATGTTATGTATTCTTCAAGAAAATCAACCCCCCTCCCCCCCCCCCCAGAAAGACACAATTTTAAAGCAATCTTGGGTGCTCCTCTCAAATGAGTTTGACTGCAATCCATCAGACTTAAGGAAAATACAAGAAATATAAGGAAAAAAATAACCTTTAAATCCCCAGCTTCAGATTCATTATAATGTGAATTGGACCAGATAATGATTAGCAAGTAATTATCACATATAAATATGTATCCTGTGCGGATAAGCTATGGTAATCACTATTGTCATGGGATCTTGGAGATCGATTCAGACAATGAACAGTCGTCTGCATCAATTACAGCACATCGGGTTCATTTGTAAGCAGCAGTGATGCAGGTTTTATCATCCTAGATTCATCTTTTATTGTGCTCACATCCTTCCATAGTCAGATGTAGAGATGAGCAACCCCGACCCCCCCCCCCCCCCAAGGCAGCCTGGAAAACATGAAAACGGCCATAGACTGTATCCATGTTTTCCAGGACTCCCTAGGGCTGTCTTGTTAATCTTACCTAATGCTTGCCTAAAATGTAACACAGCACGTTCACGGTACAGAATCGGCGCCGAAATTTCGTGCCGAATCCTATCTATTATCTTTTTGAATGGGAGGGCTTGCATGTCAATTCTTTGAGCGGAGAGGCACAGAGAGCGGAGGTGTGCGAGACCTCTCATTCAAAAAGATAGAAGGCAGGATTTGGCGCGGAGGGTTTCTGCACAGAATTTTGGCGCTATAATACATTACATATAAACCTCTAGTGAGTTAATACACCTCCATATTCTTCTGCTTTCAAAGTAGTCAAGAACCTATTTCAGGTAACTATATATATATATATATATATATACACACACTATAGCTATATTGCTCCTTAACAGATTCATCACAGTTTCCCTTGGAGTCCACTGACAGACTATAAAGCTGGCCATGCACTTTACATTGCTGTCAGATGAATAAGCCAACAGCTATTCCCCCTATACACATACAAAGAGTGCATGTGCCCTGAATGGGCAAAGGGGATTAAGCTGACGCTGGACACGTTTAAAGGGGTACTCCGGCAGAAAAAAAAAAAAGATCAGAACTGTACTCACTGTATATACTGACAGTAGCTCCATGTGTACCTCATAGCACCTAAATCAGACCCCCTCATGCAGGCTGTGCTGTTTTGTTTCTGTCCATAAAATGGCTGACATCAAGAAGCATGTGACCATTCCCCACCCCATGTGTCCTCTATAGACATATACAGGCTCAGTGGTGGATACTGGGGGGGGGGGGCTTAGTCAATGCTCCTCCATGTCGGCCATTTTATGGACAGGACCACCACAGAGCAGGGCAGCACAGCCTGGAGGGGAGGAGTCTGATTTTAGCTCTATAAGGGCATACAGGGAGTCAGTACATACAGCAGTTTATAAGTACTGGACGACTGGAGATTTTGTAAATAGAAGTAAACTACAAGTGTCTGCCACCAGTTGATTTGAAAGAGAGAATTTTTTTTTTTGCTGAAGTACCCCTTTAATTATCACTTTTAATACATGGTCTAATATCACACCCCATAATTGGCCCATGTAGAAGAACCTTAAAGGGGTTCTCCAGTGCTACAAAAACATGGCCACTTTCTTCCAGAGACAGCCCGACTCTTGTCTCCACCTTGGGCGGGATTTTGCTGCTCAGTTCCATTGAAGTGAATGGAGCTTAATTGCAAACCGCACCTGAACTGAAGACAAGACAAGACAAGAGAGAAAGTGGGCATGTTTTTGTAGCAATGGATAACCCCTTTAATTAAGCAGGTTTATAGTGCGTTTACACAGACAGATTTATCGGACAAATTTCTGAAGCCAAAGCCAGGAACAGACTATAAACAGAGTTTAGGTCATAAAGGAAAGAATGATTTCTCCTCATTTCAGATCCATTCCTGGCTTTGGCTTCAAGAATCTGTCAGATAAATCTGTCTGTGTAAACGCACCATTAATCAACGTTAACCTAATGTCTACGAGCACCATAATTGTTCAAGGCTCTGTTCTTGTTTGCACCAGAGGCTCCTGTTGTCTATAAGCCACCCTGTGCCCCCTTGCTTAGTTAGGGCCCATACAGGGCTTCCTGCTCTGGACCTACAGTATCTTTCTTAGCCAGAGAACTCAACTCTGCATGAGCACTGTGTAATACAATGTGGCTGTCTGCAGCTTTCACAATCATATCAATTCATTCTGGAATTCAGCGGGCAGGTAGTTATCTGACAAGGGGGCGGTACAGCTGGAATGTGCTCATACAGCCGCTTCAGTATGAAATATTCAATATTACAGCAACCAGCATTGTGATATTTCATTAGAAATCAAAAGTTGGCAGAAGGGAAAAAGGTTCAGATACTTTAAATATAGCAGCCTATAGAATTATATATTTTTAAGGGAGCCTGTCATCACTTTCATACTGCCTGAACTATCCGGGCAGACCCAACCAGCCCTGACTGATAGACCTCTCCCTTTTGGGTATAATTCTTTCACAGTCTCAACTAATTTCCAGAAACGGTGCTCAGTAAATTCACAACCTTAGGGCCCTATTCCACCGGACGATTATTGTTTGCATAATCGTTAACAATTAACGATCTCAAACAATCGCTACTGTGAAAGACCTGAAAACGTTCACTCATTTCTATGGAACGATAATAGTTACTTATGATCGTAATTGCGATCGTTTTTCTTCGCTATTTATTCGCTATTGCGTTTGTATCTATTGCGAACGACCGAACGATGTCTTATTCAATGCGAACGTTTTGCGAACGAGCAACGATAAAAATAGGTCCAGGTCTTATAAAACGATCAACGATTTCTCGTTCGGTCGTTAATAGTTAACTGCATTTCAACCGAACGATTATCGTTTAGAGTCGAACGATTTAACGATAATCTGAACGATAATCGTCCGGTGGAATAGGGCCCTAAGGCTATGTTCATATTTGGTAAGAGACCGGCCGTTCCATGACCCGGCCAGTCTCAGAAAAGATCATCCCGGCTGATCGTACCGGCTGGATGATCTTTAGCGCCGCTGAGTTCTGATGCGGGTGCATCAGTGCACGCCCGCATCAGAACTCCCCACTGCACACAATGGAGCGTACGGCCGGAGCTGCACGCTCCATTGCGCGCACTGATAGGGTTTTCTGCGGCCGCAGAAAACTGACATGTCAGTTTCGCGTGGCACCGCTAGGAATCCCAACCGGAGCGTATACCATGTGTATACACTCCGGCCGGGATTCCCTCAGCCTGCAGCACTACGTAAGTACCGCAGAAATCAGGGCTGTTGTTACAACGGTCGTGTTTACTAAGGAACTTACGTAGTGTGAACATAACCTTACTTTTATTGCAGAGTTCACACAATGCATTTCAGCGCTGATCTAGATCTTTCAGCGACACTAGTGCGGCTTCGGTACAGCATCTACCACATCCCTGTTGACTTTTGATTTAGGCAGCATGACAGTGATGACAGGTTCCTTTTAAATGCCCAAAGAATTATTACAGTAGATTACATAACCAATTACATCAAATAACCTTATATACCATTATGCTTTCTGTTCTTCTTAATTTTCTTTCCCCTCCCTTGCTGTGTTGTTGATTTTCTTTTCCACAATACATATTTTAATGGGGTCAACCTAAGCTGATATCCTGTGGATAGGTGATAAGTTAAGTAAGTATCCATATGGGTATCGCTCACAGAAAGGGAGGTCTGTCATCTCCCAATAAAGTGGCAGCTTACATGCTTGACCGCCGCTTGCTATGGGACTATCAGAGATGGTACTGGCCACCATTGGTAGTCCTCTTGCAAGTGGAATGGAGCCACAGTCAAGCACGCACACTGCTGCCCCCCTCATATAAGATACCCATCACATATCTTGTAGATAGGTAAATAGTTACAGTCTTGGGATTATCACCACTATGATTAAAGGGAATGTATCACATATTTAGTTAAAGCTCATATAAAAACTTTTAAAAATAAATTTTGTATTACAAAAAAAAATAAAAAAAAAATAAAATATATATATATATATATATATATATATATATATATATATATAAAAATTTTAACCTGATTTAAAGGGGTATTTCCATCTGAAAAAAGTAACCTGCTGATCATGGCGGGTCCAACTGCTGGGACCACCTGCACTCTTGAGAACTAGACTACAATCTTGCATTAGAAATGCCGCCTGTCCATTTATTCTCTATGGTAGTTGCTGATCACTCTATTCGGCAAAGAAAATGAATGGAGTGGTGGCATGCTCAGTTTTCAAAATTATAGGTGCTTCTAGTGTTCAGACCCCCTATGATCAGCTAGTTAGGGGATCAACGGCAGATGGGAACAGCCCTTTAAATAATGTCCCTAATGATACATTCCCTTTAAATATTATTTTGTATCAATTGTTGGCTTGGCTTGTACATTGAACATACAGTTTTTTTTCTTTTCTTCACTTCAGCCATTTGGTATTGTAAAATAACACCTTCCAAGGTAATTGCTGTATGTGATTGAAGAAATGCAGCAAACCAAAACCAGTGGTAATAGTTA